>NC_059116.1:25343437-26011562 GCF_020740685.1 Jaculus jaculus | reverse complement strand
TATTTTCTAAGTGCTTTGAAAAGCCACTCAATACTTCAGAATGCTAACTGTACATTTCTTATTCACCCAGAATCATACCTTTCAAGTAATAAGGGAGCCGAGCAGCCCTGCACTCTGTGATTTGTGGGAATTTCTTGCTTTCTCTCCGTTCAGACACCCCAGTTTGACAGATGGGGCACAAAGCCACAGAGCAATCCATAACTCCAGTTTGTATCATAAATTTTTAGTCCCTCCTCTTATACGCCAAATGCCTGCTTCATGGTAGCTCAAAAGCTCATGCCACAATGTTGGCATGAATTGGTATAATTTAAGACTTTCCTTCATTTTGGCCATAGAAACACATTTGAAAGGCCATGAGTAGCTGATGAGATTGAAAAGTCACAAGCACCTATCAGGGTCCACATATGACAGAAATGCAGATTTGCTTAATGGATTCCTTCAGAAATTTGGGTCCATATCTTCAATCTGATTGAAATTATTTTAGTCATGAAAACCTCCTGCCCTTTTGGATGGTATTGCCTTTTAAATTAGTCTATTTTCATGCCCTTAAAGAGCCAGTGACTGCAGAGTATTTTTAAGTTAAAAAAAAAAAAAAGATATTTTTGTATGTTTTTTAAATTCTGTGGATCTTTAGCTGGTAAGGAGGAAAGCAATCAACAGAATAATATGGGAAATTGTGGAAATGTAAATCTTGAAAATGTGAACCTGTATTAAGAGAGGGATTCCAGGTGAAGCACCCTGACGTACAATGATTGTCATTTGGTGACCATTGCCCTTTGAGACTCCATAGTCCTGCTCAGGTAAATGAGTGTGCCTGTGCCAGGCAGAGATAGGTTAGCCTTGTTTTTCCCAAATCTTAGGGAGCATGAACTGGACTAAAGGTAAATCATCAGAAATGTAGTAGTGAAAGAAAAAAATAATACAAAACAAATTAAAGGTCATTATTCATTGATGAAAAGAAAAAAAGTGCAACCATTATTTTTTAGCACTGGTAGGACATTACTCCAGCATGTCTATCTCCTTTAAAACTTATCCTGGATCTGAATCACTAATCAATACGGTTAGCTAGTACTATATTCTGGACTTGCATTATAATCTACTGGCATAGTTGATTAGACGAGTTAATGTTAACATTGGTTGCTTGGTTTTGGTAGTGGTCAAGATTAACCCCAGAGCTCCACATGTGCTCAGCATCTGCTCTACCATTGAGTTCCATCCCCAACCCCAGTGTTAATATTTGAATGAATGGTGCTCTCCTGTAAAGAGGAAACTAACCCTACAACTTACTTGGTTACATGTTTTCTGTCATATTTCATATTAACAAGGTCATGAATATTTCTGCTGTTATTGGGGAACTGCATGCAGAAGCTGTGTCCCTACATGGAAAATGATTTGCACTATATTTTTGTATTAAAAATGCATCAACAATAGTTTTTGAAAATGGATACTTGTTACAGCAAAGTATACTTCTGTTATCTTGGTGGGTAATGAGTGTGTGTGTGTGTGTGTGTGTTTGTGTGTGTGTGTGTGTGTGCATGTATCTTTTTTTTATTTGTTTAACTATGTGTAGAGAGAGAGAGATGGAGGGATGAACATGCCAGTACATCATGCCACTGCAAGTGAACTCCTGCCACATGTGCCACTTTGTGCACCTGGCTTTATGTGGGTACTGGGGAATGGAACTCGAGCCATCAGGCTTTGCCCCGTTGTTTTTTTTTAAATAATGCTTTTCAGTATTTCATGTGTTGGCATAGTCATATAGAATGCGAAATATATCTGGTGGTAAAACTATAGCCAAAATCTTATATAAAAAAAATCCAATTAACTTCAGCATACACATTGAGACAAATTCTATTCATCTAGTAAATTTCAAATTTACTCAGCTACTTTGGTATTTTTTGAATATCATGCGAGCAATTTGTTTGGTTTATGTTCCCCATCTGAGCTATAGGCAAAGGGTAGCAAGTGAGGTGTGTAGCAACAGGTTTGATTTGTGAGGAAATCTCCACCCTCTATCTTTTTTTTTTTCATTAAAAGAATAGAAAAAAAAACTTGGATGTAGCAACAGAGTTTGGGACCGAAAAGTTTGGCCTTTTAAAAAGACTTTTTGTTGGTTGTTTTAGAAATCTGTTAGTTAGAAAGTAAAACTTACAACTGAATCAGTCTTTTGTGCAGTGTGAGGGCTAACCTACCTAGAACACTTTTTTTTGGGGGGGGGTGAGGTTGAAAGAGGTTGGCATCTGTGAGGATGTCTGCTGTAGGCTGTTATTGATGATTTAAGCCAATTAAACACAGAGTGGTTCTTTTTGGTGTCGTTTGGCAGGAAACGATGGAATGGCGTGGCGTGATAAGGAAGAGCCCAGGGTCTGTGCAGTTTCTCCTGCACATGTGCAAACATCACTGTAACTCATAAATTCAAATTACTTTTAAAAGCTGGCCATGATACATTTGCTCATTAACCATATGGAAAATGGCACTCAGGCATTTTCTACAGTGTGTTTTCAAAGAAAGAATCCAATTGCAGGCAGACATTCCTTAGTACAGTGTTTATGCAGCTGTCCTTGTGATTAAATTACACCAACTCAGGCCCACATGTAGCCACAGAACTTATTACTTGGAGTACAAAGCACCTTGTAAGACCATGAGAACTCTCATTGTGATGTTTCCTGGCCTCTTGGCCACCATATCAGGCAAGCATCAAAAGTCATGCCTGTGCTCTGAGGTCTCTGGAGAGGGAGCCGTGGGACAGAACAAGGCAGCTCACACTGTAGGAGGATCTTTGACAGTCTACCAGGGGATGGTGGGATCGCTGCTGTCAGCAATTCCAACCGTGCAAACAGTGTGAAGAAGCTTCCACAGGGATTGAATTACTGGAGACTTCTGCTCCGTGTTTTTTGGTATAATTGAGAGCACAGAGGGAGCTTGATTTCTCTGTCTTATGATTTGGAGGTGAAGACAAGAGCCTGCCGGGCTCTGTCAGAGTTATGGGCACGCTCAACCCAGACTTCAAAAAAAAAAAAAAAAAATCTAATTCCCATAAAACCGTACAAGGCTGAATTGCTTACCTGAATATAAAAGATTGACTTTCACTGAATCATTTAACGCACAACCATATTAATTGCATTCGGAAAGAGAAAAGCAGCACAGAACATAGTGAGTGAAAAACCCGTACGGGTGTTAAAAGATGCTTTGGTTGGAATGCACACTTGAAAGTGAAACCGGTAGATACAGATGCTCTGACACACTTGGCCACACGCAAGCACACAAGTTCTACCTTTTTGCAAAGAGCACGACATCTATTGAAAAATGAATAAACGCCCCTTCTCTCTATTGTAGGAGCAGCATAGATATGTCCAGGTGTAGTGTATTCCTACTGTGCCTGTAACTGTTGTACTGATTGTGCAAAAATAAATAAATAGAGTAAAAAACAAAAATGCCATCTGGTCATCTTCTGTCATGTTCAGCATGAATAGTGAACTGAGGGCCCCCCTCCTAGGGGGCTGAGGGGTGGGCAGCAGTGTGATCGCTGGCAGTAGAACCACCTCTTCCTTCCCTTTCTCGCACAGTCTGACCCAAATGCTTCCTTGTATGGGGGGAAGCCAACCGTGACAATTTAGTCTCAGGGTAATGGTAAAAAATCTCACGTGCTGTGCCCCCAAATGCGTGCAGCATTGCTACACCTGCAGGCCGTTTAAGTGAAGCCAGTGACTACACAGGAGACTATTTTGATCACCCTAGTTTTTTTTTTTTTTTTCCTTGCCAAAAAAATAAAAGTAAAATGTGTTCAGAAGGTAGGATGAAAATGAGACCTTAGAATAGTACCTTGGTTTCAGGACTCTTGGGCTGGAGGTAGAGAAAGTGGTGTTGGGACCAATCTTTCACTAGCTCTTAAACTACCCCAGGGTTGACTGTCTTGGCTTCTCTCGGCTACTGGAACATCCTTAGGCGTCCTTCTATGGGAAGCCAAGCTACCCTACTACCAGGACCGCTGCTGAGATGTATTTACATGGTTAACCGTCATACTTTCCTTAACTATTCTGCCTTCAAGCTGTTGCGGGTAGACAGTACCCCATAGAACAAATACCAATTGTTAGCACCACTTTCACACGGCCAGCAAGCAGATCTATTCCAACTGGGAGTGATATCCGGTTAGCTATGTTTAATTCTTATTTCACCTGGGGGATTGACAGTACCAAATGATTTCAGCTGCTCAGGCATTACATTTCGGTCTGTCCTCTCCTTCTGCCCCTGTCTTTCTCACGTATTCCTTCTGGAAACTTCTTGTCATTTATAGCAAGAGGACAGCTTTTCCTTTTTTTTATTTTTATTTATTTGACAGAGAAAGAGGGAGAGAGAGGCAGAAAGAGAGAGAATGGGCATGCCAGGGCCTCTGGCCACTGCAGACGAATTCTAGAAACGTGTGCCCCCCTTGTGCATCTGGCTAACGTGGGTCCTGGGGAATTGAACCTGGGTCCTTTGGCTTTGCAGGCAAATGCCTGAACCACTAAGCCAGCCCTCCAGCCCAAGGACAGCTTTTCTGTAAACCTAAACTAGCAGGCCCCATTCAGGAAGGGAACCTTCTGAGATGCTCAGTTGGGAAAAGCATACACTTCCCATCCCACCCATACCTTCTACCTGTGTCCTGAGCAAAGCTCCCATCCTTGAATCCTCACTTTCCATCCTGTTCTTCATCTACTTCTTTTCCCACTTTTCAAAAAGAAGTGCTTCTGAAGAGGTGTGCATTGCTGATGTGTGACTTTGGGCCAGAGGCAGTTTACCTTTGGCCATGAACTGGGCACTGTGTACGTGGTGTTACCACAGGCGTTCTGTTCCAATTGCATTGTGTCTTAACAACAAAGCCCCCCGTGAAACTCAATAAAATTACCAATTTCACAGTTGATTTTCTTCCTGCTCTGCTCTGCAGCCCTCACGCTCCTGGCCTGTCTCCACACACTGCAGGGGATGGTGTCGGACCAAACCAATCACACGGTGCTAAAAAGGGGCTTGATATAAACTAGACTGATCTTAATTCTCATTAGCTTGTCCAGTAACTTTGAATCTTTGAAACATTTTTTTTTTAAAGACATCATTAAAATATCCTTTACCCAGTTAGTATGAATGAAAAGGAGATGGTTGGTTGATCAGGTCACACGGTTCTGTTTCATTCGGGCCATGGTTGCCTTGGGAAGAATGTATACAGATCCATTCCATGTCACATACCATAGTATCATCGCCTCTGAAATTATTGACTATGTTAACTTTGGTAATGTAAAATCAATCCAAACTGTGGGAATCTAAGGTATATAAACCGGACCATTGATTAGAAAACATACACTCTGAATCTAATGCAACCATGTGATCTTGAGTTACCATATCTTTACCTGTTTCCCTACCACTAAAAGGGTACAGAGGAGGTGGGGCATTTGAGAAGAAAATTTGCAGCTGCTGTTGGCTTTTGATCTTTATCTAAATAGTTGAAATGAATTCTGAGTATATTATATGGCTCAGGTGAATCAGTTCTGAGGCTACAGAAACCCATGTGTTTTGGTAACTATAAACCATAAACCCAACCCAACCAAATGCCCTCCTAAGATACAGCTGAAAGAATGGCGGTAGAACCATGTCTATGCTTCAGTTAGACATGGATTAGTTATTGGCGTATCTTTGGTCATCATCTTCAATCCACTCATAAAATAATGGGCTGGCGCCGGGCGTGGTGGCACACGCCTTTAATCCCAGCACTCGGGAGGCAGAGGTAGGAGGATCGCCAAGAGTTCGAGGCCACCCTGAGATTACACAGTAAATTCCAGGTCAGCCTGAGCCAGAGTGAGACCCTACCTCGAAAAACCAAAATAATAATAATAATAATAATAATAATGGGCTGTCCTAATGGGCAACTTCCATTGGACTTCTTTACACTGGCATGTCTTACAAAAAATATTATAGGGGTTGGAGACATGGCTTAGTGGTTAAGCACTTGCCTGTGAAGCCTAAGAACCCCAGTTCGAGGCTCAATTCCCCAGGACCCATGTTAGCCAGATGCACAAGGGGGCACATGTGTCTGGAGTTCGTTTGCAGTGGCTGTAGGCCCTGGCATGTGCCTTCTGTCTCTGTCTCCCTCTGCCTCTTTCTCTCTCTGTGTTACTCTCAAATAAATAAATAACTGAAAATAAACAAAAGTAATTTAAAAAAAAATATTTTAAACTGGGGTTACAGAGAAAAGGTTGTTGAATGGATGATGGAGCATTGGAGCTAAGGACTAACTGACTGTGTGAATGAATGAATGAGCGAACTTTGGATGTTGGAATTTACATTGGTCTCTTGTGTTGCAGAAATAGATCTAGAGTTCTGAAGTTTATTTGGAAACACTACCTGTTGAGTCATCATAGACTTCCAAATCCACGTACGATAATAGTATGTTGTGAAGTCACAAACAGTTTTATGTCTTTTAATTATTATTCTTATCTTCAGCTTGCTTTTCTCTTGACAATGATTGAAGCTGATCTTTCCTTGTTTTCTTTCTTGGCAAATCTTTATTTACGATTGTCTTAGAATGATTGTTTTCCCTGTGTATGTTTAAGGTCTTTTTCCCTATCAATTCTCACTCCATTGTAGCTACTATTTGCCTCAACGAACGTTTGGCTTCAAGTTGAAGCACAGTAATTGTTCTCTTCAGGGCTCCTTTCAGAAGAAGGAAAATTGGTTCTGACAAGCTAAAGGATGACCTGAGCCATAGCCGTCCTTTTGGGAAAACATAATTCACAGAGGAGCCTGCGTTTTACTTACACTTTCTCCCTGCATCCCCCACTCCCCTGAGGCTTAGGGAAGTTGGAAAATCCCACGGAAGACAATTCCCCTGTGTCCGGGAGCTGCCGCTGATCCTGTCGTGACCCGCCGTCCTTGTTAACGAAGCGGTTGGGGAATATCAGAAGTAAAGCCGTCTAACTGTGTTTTAGGGCTAGCCTCAGAATATTAGTAGCAAAAGGGTGGCGACACCCTATTCATCTGTAAATACAAAACAGATTGGGGATTTGCAGTGTTTAAACTGCTGTCTGTATATTGCCCAGCTCTTTCCTGCCTCTTCTGGGGTGACCAGCATAGAGTAGTCACTTCACTGTGCCACGCGTGACCACTCTTCCATTCATGCAAGGGACCCTGTCATTTTATAAGATCACTTGTCAGAAAAACTTTAAGTAAGATCAAACCCAGTTGTATATCTTCTTGGGAGCATTATTGGAGACCCTGATTAGGAGAAGAGCTGAAGAGCCTTCCTCCACATTATTCACCATTTCACCACACACCATGAACCTTGAAGGAAGCTGCCAAAACCCATTCCCCTCTATTGTACCCATAAATACTGGCATTTCCTCTTTCTGGTCCCCAGTACCAGCTGTCACACTTTGATTTCCATGAGACTTTCTCTGTATCCTTCTCATACAACTTTAATTGCCTTACAACATATTAAACAGCCTTTATGCAGAAGGAAAAGTATCCCCCCCAATGAAACTGCTCCCCCCAACCATAGCATGCTTGTATGTGAGAGTCTTAAGAAAATGATTAACCAGCCTACATCGTACCAAGTGGATGGAGGGAAGAGGGCACAAAGGCAGCGTGACGTACTGCGAGGCCTCTGGTTCAGGGTACTCCCGTCACAAGCTTTCATAATGAGTATATTGCACAGAGCCATGAGCTATCATGACTGTGACCTGCCTCAGGAGGTCCCATGCCACATCTGTATTAACAACTGCATCTGCTTCAGGGCAACCTTATTAGCTTGCCACAGCTGAGCCAGGGGCCTCAGGAGGCACTAGACCAAGTCCCCAGAGAAGCCTGGTACTTCTGCTCTCCCTAAATTTAGTTTGGTGTCCAAAATGTACCATCAGGACCTGCTGAATTTTATTTTGAATTATCTGCTATAGCAACTCTAGCAGAAAACAACACACACACCACATACCCCTAAAACTTGGCAAGCACCCCAAATGCCATCTCTGATTCCCGTGATGGCATATGGCTTGTGTGTTTCACATGAAAAGCAATGGAAATATCAAAAGAGGAATTCTCACCTTGATTTCTGTTTTTCTTCTCACTCTGGGAGTGTACACAGTGCTGTAAAAAAAATCAGCACACACACACACACACACACACACACACACACACAACCTGGGGAACACTCAAATGTGAACCTATGTGCAGAAATTTCAGTTCTATACTTGACAACAAGAGTAGTAAATAAATCCAAGTGAATGGAGTACTATGGTAAGGAAGAGTGTGTGGTGTGTGTGTGTGTATAATATAGTGTTGAACTGTGTACTGTGACACACACACATATATAGATATATATATAGATATATATATGTATATATATATAGATATATATGTGTGTGTATATATATATATATGTATGTATGTATGTATGTATGTAGAGAGAGAGAGAGACAGAGAGAGAGAAGTGCAATATTTGTATAAAAGAACCAGTGAATTTTCACTGGCAAATGCATTGTTACAAATGGGCTCTTCCATCACTTGTTTCAAATTAATCAAGCAACATGGAAATCTGCCAAATGAATCCTTCATTTGATCATCATTCATTCATTCAGCCCCTGGACCATACGCATAACAGAAGGGGAAACTCCCTGGGATTATATCTAAGTCCACATCCTAAAAGCAGATCTCCATGGTGCACTGTTGACTGCTCATACCAGTCTGCAGAGAGCTCAGTCAGAAGAGGGCCTTGCAAGCCTGAGGACCTTCGAAAGTTTCATGCCTAAAACCAACGACAACACCAATGCTGGCTATGGCGGTGCATGCTTGTGATCCCAGCCCAGGGGAGGCAGAGACAGGCAGATCCCTGAGTTTCACTGGTCTTCCAGTCTAGACTACTTGGCAAGCTCCAGGCCAATAAACAGCTTTGACTCAACAAACGACGGTGGCACATGAAGGGAGTGACACCTGACTTTGCTCCCTGGTTTACACACACATGCACACACACCCCCCCCACACACACACAGGAACATACACATGCATATACATAGGCATAAAGTGTTCTCTTCTGGTAGTCAAAAGCTCACCCAATTTTATGCTCATGACTTTTACATCTGTTGTCCTACCAGAAAAAGGATAGAGGGACAGAGGGCCGAAGTAAGGCTCTGATGGCAAGCTCTGATGGCAAATTCAGATAATCCCTTACAGCATTCCACTGTGAACCACAGGCTGTTCGTGGGGATGAGCTGTCTACAGCGTTCTGCACACTCTCTCCAGTCTCTAACCCTTCCAGAGTTCCTTCCTCAAGCATCTTCTGGTAGAGTTAACGGCTACCAACCCATTGTTTTCTTTCGCTAATTCTTTCAGGCTATTTTTCAGGCACATTCGCAGACTACTATGCAAGGGGCTTATCATCTTGCATGCTGTGTCTTTTCGTCTGCCACCACTACCCCATGTTCTATTATTCTGGTCCCACAGTGAGGAGGCTGAGGCTAAGGAGCTGACTGGCAGGCACTAAAGCTGCACGTCAGATCCCTTACTGAACGTTACTGGGCGAGACAATCGAGTCAACCTTGATAGGAAATTGCATGCATTGAAATGGTCCTTATTCTTTAATCATTTTTCTTCTCTTGTCTTTTTGCAATGCTGGGAATGGAAGCCAGGGCCTCGGGCATGCTAGAAAAGTGTGTCACCACTGACCAAGCTTCCTATCCTATCAAAATTTACAGCTTCTTTTCTTTCCTAAATATTTCTCATGTAGACAAAGAACTCTGAATATTTCATTGACCCACTGAATGTCATTGTACCTAACTGGAATATCTTCTTTGGTCATTCATGAACATCACTATTCCCTTGTAATAAGTTCTACAAATGCAGAAATTCCAGCTTGGTCCTATGGTTGCTCCCTGGTTTTTCACTGTTAGTCATGTCTCTGCAGAAAGTGACACCCTTGTTCCCCACATTGCTCACATCGGGTGCTAGGTTCAGGCAGCCCGTACCAGGAGAACAGCTTGTCTATCATGAAATCTCGTTTTCTGTTTCCCCTGCCGCCAGGATATTCTTGGATACTGGAGCTATCCAAATTTTAGAAATATTTATAGTTAGAAACACTGTGAACAAAATAAAACAAAAACTGTCATGGACGGATGTGCTGAGCTCACTTTGTATGAGCACTGCTGAATAGATAATGATCCTCCTAACCATCTTCTTGTAACCTATTCTAAAGCAGTTGTCTGCTAATGTGCAGCGTGAGGAAGCCTCAGAGTAGGAAACCCCGAAGTCGGCCTCAGCACTGTGTTGTGCTCCTCTTTATCCCCTCAGTCTGGTTTGCTGTTTCCTCCACTCATTTCTCTGTGTGGCTTCTTTTGCTCTTCCTCTTATATCATTTCATTTCCTTCTTGCTCCCCCCTCTTTTCCAGCCTCCTGGATTGTTTCCTGGAGTGTTAGTGTGCCTGTGGCTTCATGAGGATGGTTTTGCTTGTGCCTCTAAAATAGCTTCACTAACCAGAGAATAAAGATATAAAACACTTATTTCTACTTAATCTGTAATTTTATGAACATTTTTTATATATCTGAGAGAGAGAGAGAAAGGCATATATATAAAGAGAAGGGGTGCACCAGGTCTCCAGCCATTGCAAAGGAACCGTGTGCATCTGGCTTACAGGGGTACTGGAGAATTGTACCTGGGTCCTTTGGCTTTCCCGGCAAGTGCCTTAACTGCTAAGCCATCTCTTCATCCCATTTATGACCAATTTTGCAAATGGGGAAAATATTAAAAACATACCAATACAAAAACTATAACAATTTGGAATACTTTCTTTGATTTCTTTTTCAAATTTATATTTTAAGTGTACATATATATTTGGACAGACTTATACATGTACGTATGCTTTAAATTTTAGATGTTATGTGCAACTTAACACTTTAATTGGTTTCCACTTTTCTTAGTAGTAGTACACAATGCATGTATTCCCATGTCTTCATTAAATATTCTTTATTAAATATTCAAGAACATAGTTAACATTTGCTGAGTGCTTACTATTTGTCAGGTACATTTCTAGCTAAGGAGATTCATACAGTCAATAGCTTGCTACTATTGTATGGCACATGTACTAATATCCCTATTTGATATTTGAGAAAACTAAGGCCACAAAAAGTAACTTGCCAAAAACTCCAGGAACTGGCAGGATCTATCTGAGCAGTTGAGGTCTGCAGACTGTGCTCTCAACTTTGGAAATGCAGTGACATTTTATATGCCTTCATATTTATAAGACAGTGTCCCATACACTTGTTCTCATCTCTGTTAACATTATCTGAACTGGGCATTTTGAGTTTTGAGTTACACTCTTGCTATGGTAAACCACCTTTTCTGCTTTCAAACCATAAAATGGTCATGGATGAACTCATCATGGTGAATTTCTGTGGGTAAGAAAGGTGTAGGAACACTCTTAATGCTCTTCCCATGAACTTCCAAATTTATAGGATACATATGTGTGTGTGTGTATATATATATATGTATGTATGTGTATATATATATATATAGGATATATAAATATATATTTATAGGATATGTATACATATATATATGTATTTATAGGATATATACATATATATTTATTCTATAAATATATATACATATATATTTATTCTATAAATATATATGTATATATCCTATAAATCTCCTCAATACTCCCTCCTCTCTGCAGCCACTGGGGAACCATCATTCTACTATGAACGTCTGTGAGGTCAACATTTCTAGGTTCTACACAGGACTGTGGTCCTATGTAGTGCATGGTTGTCTTTGCATGGCTACTGTGTGTACCACAACATAATGATGTCCAGTTCCATTCATGATCCTACAAAGGGACAGGGTTCTTTTAAAATGGATGAATAGTAATTCATTGTGTGTTTCCATTTCTTGGATGTTGTAAATAGTGCTGTAGTGTACATGGGAGAGCAGATGTCTTTTCAACATAGTGATTTCATTTCATTTGGATAACATCCAGTAAGTGGAGTGGTTGAATCATAGGAGAAATCTGTTTTGGATTTTGGCAGGGACTAACCTCCATACTAGACTGTGGTATACAAGGGTTCTCTTTTCTCTGCATCCTCTTTAGCATTTGTTTTCTTCACTCTTGTGTGTGTGTGTGTGTGTGTGTGGTGTTCATGCATGTGCATTTTCATATGGGCGTGGGCACTCATGTATGTGCAGGCACACATGTGCACACGCATGTAGAGTCTAAAGGACAACTTTGGATGTCATTTTCTGGAAACACTGTCCAGGACTTTTTGAGACAGTAGCTCTCATTGACCAGGAGCTCACCATTTAAGCTAGAATTACTAGCCAGCAAGCTCCAGGGATCATCCTCAGTCCCCAGCTCTGGGAAGACAGGTGCACATCATCTCATTGTAGTTTTCATTTGCATTCCCCTGATGATCATTTTTTTGGAGAAGGGTTTGCTATTGCCCATATCAGGACATCATGGAAATACCACAGAAATGGTCACAGATGGTCTGGACGGAGTTTATACTAGTCCATTGTCACTTTGTTTCTGGTTTGCTTTCTGTTTTGAAAGAGTCCTATGTAGGGCTGGAGAGATGGCTTAGCAGTTAAGGTGCTTACCTATGAAGCCTAAGGACTTATGTTCTATTCTCCAGATCCCACATTAGCCAGATGCCCAAAGGCAACGCAAACAGGCAAGGTCGCACATTTGCACAAGGTAGTGCATGTGTCTGGAGTTTGATTGCAGTGGCTGAGGCCCTGACCTGCCAATTCTCTATCTCTCCTCTCTGTCTTTCTCTCTCTCTCTCTCACTCTCTCTAAAATAAACATAAATAAATGAATTTTTTTTTAAAGGAAGAGTCCTATAAAGTCCAGGTTTTCCTTGAACTCACTATATAGCTGAGTTTGGCTTTTAACTCCTTCCCCTCTTGCCTTCACCCCTCACCCCCTGTGGAAGAGCAAAGACTGCAGGTGTGCACCACCATGTCTGTCTCTAATTTCTTCTTTGTGAGAAGGTTTTGGTACTAGATATTCTATTCTTTTTTTTAATCTTAATCTTCTCTGCGTATAATCCATAGTATCTTCCTCCACACCTCCTCTGCAGGGCACGTCCCTAAAACAGAGCCTTTCTCAGCATTCCTGTGCCTGAAAATCCTGGCCTGTCTGATTTGGGCCACTTACAAATGTCTATTTGAATTATTTACAAGGTGATCTTATTAAATTACAAAACATTAAAAGGCAAACAAATGCCTTTTCTCCCATAGTACCAGGACGATGTCCGCACCCTGATTCTCATTGTAGTTTTCATTTGCATTCCCCTGATGATCAGTTGTGTTGAACATTTTTTTGGAGAAGGGTTTGCTATTGCCCATATAAGGACATCATGGAAATACCACAGAAATGGTCACAGATGGTCTGGACGGACAAGAACTGGTTGACTTGTGACTTGCCCCTTAAGCTCACCTTTCTTATTCTCCCTCCTCCATCTCTATGTCATGGTTCCTTAAAACTTGCAGACTCTTCTGAGGATCTTGCCCCACAGTGGCCAAATGTATGACTTCAGCATGCATCAATTCCTCACATCCCTTTTGTCCGCAGTGTATGTTATCTGCCAAACTTGAGTAAACCTTGGTAATTAGTTAATAAAGAAACAGCAGTAGCACATTCTGAGCCAGTGTTAGAGATTAGCAGACTCATGTCACCGCATGCTTCTAATTTAATAATTGCTTTAATATGGTTGAAGAAATAACCTTTTAGTAAAGGGTCATTTTATATTTTGGGATACTTTCCCTAAATAACTTGCTAATGAATCCATTTGAATTTAGAAGCCAATGGCTTTGAACTTGGATGACAGGACACGTTGTCTGTCTTGTTTCTATATGTTGTTTCCTGGTTGCTCTGTTCCTCACTGACTAGGACCATTGACACTAAGTGTGGAAAGGTTCTGGATTCTGCAAGCAGTTAAAGCATTTTAGCTTATACTGATGTCTTCTCAGTATTGGGGCTTTCAAGACTTTGCCACTTCCTTATGAACTGTACAAAGACATGTTGGGAGGAGAAGACAGAGAAGAGGAATGGTTTAGGGGACAAAGAGGGAAAATGTAATTCTGCAGAAGCCTTTGAAGTGTTAGACGATCCATCTGCCTGTTTGAGTCTGCAGCTGAATCCCTTTTTAAAATGCATCAAATGTTAGAGTGTGAAGTTCGGTCCTGACACATCTGTGATTCTCTGTGGACGCATCCTCCGCAGTGCAGTTTCCCAGGCGCTGTCTGTATCCACACGAGAAGGGTTTGATCCAAAGACCCAGCCAGACGGGGACCATGTGGAGTTGAAGTAGACAGGTCGTTTCAGCAAGGTCCTGTGAAGTCTCAGCAGCCAGACCCCATAAAATCAGAGCGGAATGAGCTTGAGGCTTTTAATTCCAACCTGAAGCCATGTTGTCAAGCTTCTCATTATCTTTGGCACTGGAAGATAACAGGAGAAGGGGGCAGTGTGAGCAGGCTTCCTGGGGGCTTCCTAAATCCTACTTGGGAGGGAATTTTCATAGACAATCCAGAAAGTAAATTTTTCATTGGAAAACATATATTTTCATGAGAGTTTTGTAGTAACAGGATTTCGATTTACATGACCAAATGCATTGCTTAAAATGACATATATGCCTCTTGAAATTTTAGCTAAACTATATCCTCCATATTGACAGCATTAGGATATGTGTAGTAAATCATCGTGTGTACCAAAGCACATAATGAACAGTCATTAGCACCATTAAAAAATTCACATTAATTATTAGTCTTCAATTTGACTGTCTTGTTATTTGTAGTTAGTTAATTTAAGATCTTAAAGATTAGGACTGGAGAGATAACTCAGTCTAGAAAATGCTTGCCATATAGCATGAACACTGAGTTTACTCCCTAGAACCCATGTAAAAATATCAGCATCATAGCACAGGCCTGTGATACCAGAGCTTGGGGGACAGACAGGAAGATCCCTGTGGCGGTTTCATTCTCAGGTGCCCCCCCTAAACTCATGTGTTCTGAATGATAAGTCCCTAGCTGGAGGCAGTTTTGGAACTGGAGCCTCCTGGGGGTGATGTATTCTGGGGGGCAGGCTTATGCGTGTTATAACCAGCTTCTCCTTGCCAGTGTTTGACACACTTTCCTGCTACTGTTGTCCAACTGATGTTGGCTAGGAGGGTGATGTCCAGCCTCTGCTCATACCATCATTTTCCTCTGACATTATGGAGTTTCCTCCCAAGTCTGTAAGCCAATATTAACCTTTTCCTCCTACAAGCTGCTCTTGGTCGAGTGTTTTCTGCCAGCAACCGGAAGCTGACGGTGACAAACCCTATGGTTCACTGGCCGGCCGATCTAGCCTGATTGGTGAGATCCAGGCCAATGAGAGACCCAGATAGCATATGTAGGAATGATACTGAATGTCCTCCTCTGGTTTCACATGTGCACAACCACATATATGCACCCCACACTCTTCCATATACACATGAAGAAAAGGTCTTGGAGTTTGGGTTTTACGATGGTTACCCGTGTATTTTATAAGGTCTTAGTTTTCTTGAGTAAGATTTAAGTCAGAGTAACTTATCCCATCTTTATTGTCTCTGAAACTCTTATACAAAAGCATATATATAATGAGATATGTATATATACATACACACACACACACACACACACATATATATATATATAAAATGATATATGTATAAATATATATTATAACTATAGCTTTATAAACTATAACCTTGCATTGTTACCCATCATTACCTCATCTCTAGCAGTTCCACTGTTTTTATTAATGCCTGCAGAGGAGAAATAATAATCACAGGCTACTTTTAAGAATAGAAAAAAAGAAAGACTTTGGATTCATTCCTTATGAAATTTAGCATGCAGCAGATCGCAGGTGGATGTGTAGAACTTCAGGATCTATTTATTCAGAAATTCTCTGTTGAAAGACATTTTTTACCATATAAGATCATAATTTCCCAAGCTCTCACTAGTAACAGATTTCAAACTTTTTAAAGTTAAGTCCCCTCTAACAATTAAAAAAAAAAATTATATTCCATTGTTGACTGACTACACACTTAGGGAGGGACATTCACTTTAGGGAATCCCTAGAGGACAGGCTTCTAGATTGTGTCTTTAGGGCAATGAGAAAATGACTAAATGTGGGTACTGCACCAATTACTTTCCCTTTGCTGGGACAAAATACCTACCGGAACCAGTGGACGGAAAGGGCATGTCCACCATGGTGGGGACAGCAAGGCAGAAACTGGAAGCCAGAGTCACATGATTGCATCCACAGCAAAGAAGTAGAAAGCTATGAACGTTGCTGTTCAGCTAGAGTAACCCCTTCCCGCACAGTCTAGGAACCCAACCCATGTGATGGTGATGTCCACAGTTATCATGGGTCCCACATCAATTAATTTAATCTAGAAAATCCCTCACAGACATGGCCAGAGATTTGTTGCCAGTGAGATTCTAAATTATGTCAACTTGACCACCAGAGATTCACCATCCACAGATACTTTGATTTTCAGATGGCTGGTATTTCTAAAATATGCAGAAGGTGCCATGGTATGGGTTCATACAAGCAGTACTTTTGAATCAGTACACCTTAATGCCCTGAGCAATCTAACTGTAGGCTACACCAATCCCATGAGAAAATGCTGGACTTTGCTTAAGTCTCTTGTTTATTAACGTCACTCATTCCCTGAGTCCTCCCAAGCTGTGATGGACAGCTGTAGCTTGTTTGTAGGGGCTTTGATGATATTTAAGCCTAGATCCTAAGCAGTTCGACATCTGTGTATAATGAAAGCATGTTCTTCCTTTCTGACTAGTCTGCTTGCCTGAACATCAAGTAGTGATCCAACTTCATCATAAGGCTTGCCTTGAATCCCCCCACACCCCCACCGCTGTATCTCAGAAGGTCTTAGAATCTGGGGCTTACAGAGAATGCAATGGAAGAAATAGGCAAATTCCAGCCCAGTCAAGTACATAAATCCCTAACCCCACCTCCAATGAACGTGTTTCCCTTTTTAAAACTCTGCCTTCTTCATTCAGTCCTTTACTTATTTGCTCAACAAACTTACTGCAGGTACAAAAACAAATATAATTCTTCCTTTCCTCGAGTAATGACAGTAGCAATGTCAATAATGGAAAGGCACACCACCACGTGGTATTACGAGAAGGAATGACTGGATGTTGTGTGTGTGAGATATGTACACGCCACGGCACACCTGTGACAGTCAGAGGACGATCTCAGGTGTCAGTCCTCATCCTGCTAGCTTCCTCCTGTCTCCACCTCCCATCGGTATATAGGAGCATTGGGGCTGCAGATGCAAGCGATGGCTTTGAGCCCTTCATGGGTTCCGAGGGTCTAGACTCGAGTCTTCATGCTTACATGTCAATCACTTGACCCACTGAGCCACCTCCACAGCCTGTTTGTGCTTCTTTTTAAAAAGACAGGATCTAGTTGACATGCCCAGCTCTCCTGCAGCTGGGGTTACAGAAATGCACCACCATACCATGTGTCCCAGCTGAACCCATACGGCTTCTCAGGAAGGCCAGATACGAGAGATACTCAACTAGAGTAAAGCCTGGAGTCAGGAATGACTCGGAGAGAGGCTAGCGCCTCCAGGACCCTATTCCCAAGCCAACGAAGATGAGTTTTATTCTCAGGGTCAGGGAGGGGCTTTGAAGAGATTTTTATCTGGGGGAACTACCTTATAAAACCTGGGTCATGTTAGAGTGCAGGATTAAAGTGAAAGAGACCACATACCGACAGCATAACTAGCCCATAAGATCTAGAGGAGGATCAGAAACCAGTCTGTGGCAGTGGAAATGAAGACAGAATAGAAGTGAAAAGTATTTAGGAGTTATGACCCAGGAGGTGAGAGCAATGTCGAGGAGGGAGTCCCAGGGTACCCAATATTTGACTCGGAAGTTTCTGTCCACTTGCCTACATGGGAAAAACAAAGTCCTTCTTCTATTGTAGAGTTCTTCATGTATTTTATTGCAGCTGACATGCCTCTGGTCTTGATTCCTCTCCAAGAACGTTTTCTAGTTCCAATCATACATCCAAGTTTTAGAACCATCAGCCCATCTCTGACTTTCCCTGTGAAGAGCAGATGGTCACTGATTGCCAATATGGAGGTATCTTAGCATATGTCAGGGATCTCACTGTCAGTAGGTAGACGGACCTCCAAAAATGAATCACCATTGCTCTCCATTCATCATTTAAAGGGGTTTTGCTAGAAGTGTCTGCAGAAGAGTGATCTAGAGGATTTCTTTGTCTCTGCCCATGGCACATGTGTTGCCACATCAGTTGCCATGGCTTCCCCAGGTGGCATAAATTGTCATGGGTGCCACCATGCCTTTGCCCATTGTGGACTATCATCACCATGTAAGCACCCAGCCTTAGGCATGTGTTCAGGCCACTTGCTCCTAACCCTCCCCTTCTGGCTACGAGGAGGGACTTCTTCCCTCTTTAAGGTTCAGTAAAGCAGTGTGGGCACAGAATGGCGCCTTCTACTTTGCTCTGCATCCTAGGTGAACTAGACACTTGGACAGTCAGAGGGGCGGAGTTTCAAGGGGGCACTAAACAAAGGAAAGCCCTTCCAGACTAGGAAGACGTAGTAGAGGTGCCTCCTTTTTCTGTGCAGTTGTTTTAAGCTCCAAGTTCACTGGTGGTTGCATACATGACAGAAGCTAGTACTTGTATAAATAATAGATTTGCTGCTATATTTATAGCACCAAGCTATTATATTGACTGGGGAATGGTAATGTTAAATAATTGTATCTTTTATGCATTTCTGATGTTAAACATTAAAATAGCATGTCTTCTCAGTCTCTCACAGAGCCCTAATTTATAGCAAAGTAAAAAGACTTTTTTTTTTTTTTTTTTAATTCAAATGCTCTGAAAACCAATCCTTCACTGATTCAGGCTCAAATTCATCACTCACAAAAACAGTTGTCTTACAATTTCACAGCAGGTAGGTATCTATCTCTCTTTGCTCTTTCAGACTTGGAGTTTCTGGAAACAACCTTGAATATTTTGTAGAAGTTTTGTTTTTTTTTTTTAATTCCTCATAAAGATTCATCTATTGACCTTCCCTGCTTGCAAAATATTTCAACTTAAAGGACACAAAGGAAGGAAGAGATGGAGGGGAAGAAGGAGGGAAGGAAAAGCAAAGAACTAGAGGAATGTTATTCCCTTCAGAAATGAGTAAATGAGTGTAAGGCACGAACTAACCCAGTGAACATAAAACAGATGACAGATGTGCATAAATTGTGACCCAAAACTTTGAACTTTATCCCAGTTCCAGACCCCGGGAATAACCATGCCCTGGTGAGCCGGGTGTCTGTACTGAATCAGGGTAACTAAGAAGCGATAAATAAGTCCTGTGCAAATAATTACGTTGGGTCCATTTATGCCTCACATTCAGATATGGCTGCCTAATTGAATCGAGTGTTTAATCCCAGGATTCATTATCTATTTCCCTATCTAAGTCTTTTTTCCCATTTATATTTAGCACCCAGCTGTCCCCTCCTCCAAATGGTCAACTGTAGTCCTGTAAAAGTCTTGAGATTGGCCTCCAGAACCCCTAGCTTTGAACAGCAATTTTCTCAGCGGGGGGAGGGGGAGGGGGTAGCTGGGTCTTGCTGTGTCCCTGTGGCTGGGTTAGAATTGTTAAAGAGAGCAGGCTGCCTTGGAAATAGTGAAATAGAACTGAGCCCTTCTAGCAGATCTTCCAGGTGGAGCTGGTGAGGTGTTGGGTCAGGACAGGGTATTGCTACCTTTTGTAGTCATGAGAATAAAGCAATCAAAAGATCAGTTAAAACACTTGCTGGAAGTTATTGATAGAAAAATTCTTTCTGCACGAAAGATTATAAACAGAGTGTTATCTGAAGATGGATTTGTTTTAATTTGGCATTGATGTATTTGATACCTGGTTGGATCAAAGAAAACAGAATCAAAGGCAGAAACACAAGCAGCCTGCTTCTCTGAATAGAGGCCTCTTTTATAGATATAAAATCTCGGGACTGGAGTGCTCAAATTTATTTGTACTGATGTTTGTTTAAAGATCAATATTAAATAAATTGGTCTGGAAGCTATAGTCATAAAGCAGCTGCCGAACTAATGTAATCCCACAATGCCATTTTGTCTACTGCATGAAACCTGGTTAACTGTGTACTTCTAATAACGCGAAAATCTGTTGAAAAAGGAAATAGCTGAACTGGATTTTCTGAACTTGGACTAAATTGCAATCGAATGTGAAGGGAAGTTGTTTTAAAAAAATATATTTGCTCGGTTCTTTCAGTAGGGCAATAGATCATTTTCTATGAACCTAGCACATTCTTATGAAATGTATAAAAAACATCTCCTCTAACTCCGTTGTAACCATATAAAAGGTAAATCCCAAGACCCTCATTGTGATTTGTCCTGTCAATCGCTGATATTACTGTGCCATCTGAGCGTGTTATTGGCGTGTGCAGATTCATTTGCGTCTGCTCGGCATCTTTGCAGTTGTCTCTTGCACTGGGTTCACTGGTGTCTGCATGCGCCTCACATTCCAAAAGATTTGCCCTGGTCTGTAATCCTCTAGAGTCAGTAGAAGAAACCCAAAGCAGAAAGCACTGTGCTATGTCACCTTTATGAGATGACCAATCAGTTTTACCCTCCCCTCCCCCTTTGGCTCACACTTTCTTGAGCACACAACTCTGCTTAATTTTGTTCTATCATAAACACGTAAGGTATGACTCCCACTCCTTGACAGCAGAGACGTAGATTCTGATTTTAAATGGGAGGCAAGATTAAACCATAAGGATATGATCATGATGCAACGTAACAGACTAAAAAGTCAAGTGAGAAGGGCACACTCTAAAGACACATTTCATGTCATTGACTCATCAAGTCAGTAGAGGACTTGAACTTGGCCTAAATCTACCCATTTTATTTTTGGTTGGGAAAATGAAAATAATTGTCCATGGCATGTCTTCCTTAGATGTTATGGAGACATTAATTCTGGTTAATTTGGCCAAGTAGTGGGGCTTATCCAAGTAAATGTTTTGTTTTGTTTTTTTAATTAAAGTTTTCCAATAGAGGTATCTTTTTGAAAATCAAGTCTGTACTTGCTAGCAGTATGACTCCAGTTACCCACCCTCTCAAAGACTTCATCTCCTAAGCAAAACTAAGAGAATAATAGCAGTAGGTAGCTAATTGGCTTGCAATGAGCACTAAAGCAAACAATCTATGGAAAAGCATTTAATACCAAGCCTGTGATAGACAGTTAAGACTCAGAAACTGATAACTACTATCATCACATTATCATATCACAAAATGACTCAGTTTCATTCCCATTTTCTAAATAGGTACTAGAGTTTCTCTGAAGAGCATTAAACATTAGAAGGAACAAAGTAGGTCACACTATTTTTATTCATTTACAAAAGTTAAATCTGGGAGCTGGTGGAGGCGTGGTTCAATAGGTAAAGAAGCTCTTGCCACGCAAGCATGAAAACTGGAGTGTGGATCCCCAGCACCCACGTTTTGGTGATTGGGAGTGATGGTCCACCTGTAACCCCAGTGCTCCGGAGTTAGAGACAGGACATTTCTGGCACAAGCTGGCTAGCTAGACTGGCTGAATCAGTGAGCTTGGGGTCCAAGTGAGAGACCCTGCCTCCGTAAATAAAGTGGGGAGCAAGTGAGGAAGCCATTGTGTGAGCCTTCAGCCTCCACACATGCGCCAAACTTGTCTGTTTCACAATATCGCTTTTGCTTTTAAAGGCTGTAAGAGTACATCTTCAATAGTGTAAGGAATTATTTACTCATGTTAACTCTGAAAATAGTTCTTGAACCTCTGTCCTTGCTCACAAAGAGGTTATAAACATCAGAATCTGGAGTGATTTGGGCCACTTACACTGAATGAGTAGCCAAACCCCAAGTAAAAGGAATTATTTATGAACATGGCTACCATTCAAATGTGGGTGAAGAATGGAATTTGGCCAGATGGAAAGGGATTTGTTTTATGGTCACTCCTATGTTTAGTAACTATTGAGGGTTAACAAAAAAAATACAGATTTATAATACTAAGGAAGCCTCAGAAATTAACTTTATTTGCCTTCACCTTCATGAACCCAGGACTAACCCTTCTGGTAATGTTAGTGTATTTGTGGAAATTTATAGGTGTCACTAAAATGAGGGAAATAGTACGATAAGACCAGGATTTCTCTAAAAGGCTGGCTGGTTTTGTGTGGCCAGGAGGATGCATAGTGGACAGTGGCCAAAGAAAGAGCTACATGGTCCTAAAGTATCATTCTGGTGACAGAACTAAGATGAGCCTCAAGCAGTGTGGAAAAACCTATCCACAATCAGTACTCCTGTTTTGTTTTGTTTTGTTTTTCTCCCAGTATGAAAGAGTGAAATCTTGGAGGAAGGACTTCCTCACACAGTCATCTGCCACCAGCCAAGCTTTTACATGCTGGTGGACTAATTTACGTATGTGGGTCACACAAAGGTGATAGTGGAGCCTTTTGCCCCATGTCTGTGGAGTAAGGGAGCTTCATAGGATATAAAGATACAGAACTTAGCATTGTAGTGGGTAGTTTCTTAGACAGTATGTCAGGACAATATATCTTTAAGTCTTCATCTTAACAAAAATTCTGAAAGGGCTCTTTCCTCCCGTATTTCTGTTAATCAAAGGCTAACTTTAAAATTTGAAGATGTTTACATTTGCATACTTTCAATAAATATCTTCTCTCTTCAACCTCAAGTGGTTTCAGCCTTGTCGTGTCTATGATTTCTTTTTCCCCTTGAAAGCCTTAATCATAGATAACTCAATGGCAAGGAGTTCCATTGCTTCCTTGACTTTTGTCAGACACTCTGGAACATTTTAAATGTCCAAAAGTGATTTTAGTTAGCATCTTGATTTGACATCTTGAAACATCCATGTATGTGTATCCAGTTTATATATCTCTTACTTTTCTTAATAAAGATGTAAAACTTAAAGTTAAATTGTGGCTGATTGTGCTGAATTATTGCTCTAAGATAGATTCATCAAATCTCCCAGCTGTATAAGACAGGGCTTACTAATGAAGTTCCCTATCAAAAAGAAAAGCCTAATTTTGATTTGGCTTAGGTAATGAACTTCTTTTTCCTGGTGTGATAATCTGCATGGGGTGGCTAAAAGAGTAGCAAGAGAGAGTGAGCTCGCAGAAGCATTATGCAAAATGTCTTTTGTCTCTTTTTGCTGGGATATATTAAATTTTCAATGTAGTCTATGTAATATAAAATTATGATAATGACTTTTGGCCCACTGTGAAGGCAGCTTGCTGGTCCTGAGCGTGTGTGTCTGGCTTAAGCACTAGGTTACACTGTGGGAGTTGCCTTTTCTATTAGCAAACCTCTAGATACCTAATGATGAATTTTCTTTCACCAAATGTTCTCCTTTTGTCTAAAATACAAGCATTTTCTAAATTGCTTTTGAGAAAAACAAGAGAGGCAGAGAGGTCTATGGTGCTAACAAGGGATACTGAAACAAACAAGGGATTCAGCATCATTCTTGTAATTATAAACCAACCAAAAGGTTGCTGCATGTACCAGCAAAAATATTTACCAGCTTATTGGTATAACTGATTGCATCATTTAGGCAAAGGACAAATTAAGCCATTGTCTCATAAACTATCTCTGTCCCTCCTACTCATGTAAAATTAAATGTTGAATTTATTACAGATAGTTATGACAAGTTGCAGTATCAATGGGTCTTTCAGGGGGAAAAAAAGTTCTTTTTTTCCCCAGTTCTTTTCTAAATTTTTACATAGGTACATAAAATAATAGAAATTTCAATTTTCTTGTTAGTTACCCTAGTCGATACAGGGTAACAACAGAAATCTTTAAGAAGAAATGTTTAATTAACATGTATTTCATATCCCATTTTTTTTTAAATGAGGACACTTGTACATCAGGGTGAAGGTTATTTTTCAAAGTCATTACCAATGAAGGCTATTAGATTATTCTAAATACCAACCTTGTTTAGAAGATACTATAATCTTCTCAGAACTACTTTATGAGATGTACAAGATAACTGTCTTTTCACATTATAAGCATACTTCATATTTCTGTAGCTCCCACCTCCCTCCCCCACCCTTTCTCTCTTCGTGTGTGCGTGTGTGTGTGTGTGTGTGTGTGTGTGTGTGTGTGTGTAGAGAGAGAGAGAGAGAGAGAGAGAGAGAGAGAGTTTACTTATTTATTTATTTTTCTGAAGGCCCATAACTACCTGAAAATGAGGACTTTCGCTGCTTGGTATTTATAACCTCATCTGTTTTGATCAACTTGACATAATGAATTCTGTTTAGGAATCCCAGTGACTCTTTGATATGACAAATCAGATATGATGCTTGCTAGAAAATTAGCCTTGAAGGATTACTCTTTAATCAATGCTGGGAATGCTGAAGAAGAGGACCATCGTTGTAGAGAAAAAAAAAAAGAAAGAAAGACAAAGGGAGGACATGTCGATTCTTGATGTATTGCTTCAAAGTTTTTGAGGCACTAGGCTTATTAAGTTCTCTGGTCATATATGTCTGTGTCGGGGGAAAGTCAATATCAAATATATTTGCATACCTATTGATAACAATAAATATCTCTAGCATGTGTTATTTTTGTAGGCACATTGGAAAATTTGGAGCTGAAGTGCTTTTATTAATTGTCCCTTAGAATTTAAGTGTAACTAAAGGACATATGAAATAGAAATGTCATTGTGTCTTGAATTTAATTTCTGGAAATAGCAGAAAATATTACAAATCATGGTAATGAATGAATATTATGCTTTTCTTAGATACTAAAAATGAATTGTGTACCTTCACAAGACCATCATAATAGGAGAAAAAGACTATAACATCAAAATAAAAGAGAGACTAACAGAGAGAGAGGGAGGAGATTTGATGGAGAGTGGAGTCGTGAAGGGGAAAGTTGGCGAGGGGAGAGAATTTTCATGGTTTATTGTCCGTAAGGATAGAAGTTGTCAATAATAAAATTATACATTAAAAGTGAACTGCAAAAAGAAAAATCATATTTGCATTTCTGCATCTGCACTGAAGTATATGGCCTTTGGCTGATAGTCAGCACTGATTTTGCCTTGCTGAGCTTATTGTCCACTACCTAGCGAGTCTAACATTTAGGAGCTCCAAATTCCAGGAAAATACTGTTCATACCTTTGAAAAGTATTTCCAGCCTTGAGGGAAGTGGTTCCGTGAGTAAAGTGATTCAAGAATGCGGACCTGAGTTCAGGTCCCTGGTACCCACGCTGGGTGGTGTGGCCAGCACCTGTGACCTCAATGCTGAGGCGTTGGACACAGGGATTCCCAGGGGCTCTCTGGCAAACTCAGGTAGACAAATCGGTGAGCTCTGGGTTCAGTGTAAAGATGATGGAGGAAGATGGTTAACATCTACCTCTAGCTTATCCACTTGTACATCTGCACACGCACATGTACACACAGACGTGTGCAAAGAGAAAAATGAAAGAAGTTACAGGAATTCTCTGGGCAGCCAGTGAGAAAACGTGGGTGAAGAACCAGGTTGTATGTTAGAGGGCTTCTATGCCACTGAAAGCCACAAATAATGCAGCCACTTCCCGTGGCCTTCCTTCAGACAATTTTAGGTGGGGATGAGAAATAATTTGGGGTGGGGGCCTAGGAAGTGCTCCTGGAAACCGCTTGCTCATTGCTACTGATTTAAACAGCAGAAGGTGTTGCATCCATACAGCCCAGGTGCAGGTCTGCCCATGCTTCCAAAGAACCAGAGATGAACAAGAGGATGCAGTAGATCTAGAATATTAGACTGGTGAAGTCCAAATGGTGTAGGTCTGGCTCATTTTCTGAGGTGCTGTATTTGTGTGACCACTCTGCCCTTGCAGCCAAAACTAGGGTACTTTTGGTCCAAGCTCATTCTCCCCATGTTTCCTTTCCATATGATTAAGGAGGATGAGCAAAGAGTCCCTTTAGAAAACACGTTTAATGTTTCAAATTACACACAGTGATGTTTGCACAGTAGAAAGGCAGTTCTGGGCAGCACATTTCATTGTTTTTGCCATTAATTCAGTGTCTGTGTTTTGTCAACTGAACCAGACTGGCGCAAATTAGCAGAAAATGTCGTCACTCATTTAATATTTGTAGTGGTCACCTACAGTCAGATGGTGATATTGTTACAGAGAAAGATGATGGTGTTATAATTGGAAAACTGGGGTTTGTTTTACTTATACTTATTAGAGGCTATGGCTGAAAAGTCTCAAATGGAGGAATCATTTGCAGGATAATCAGAAAGGGGGGAAAAGGGGCTTTAAATGGAATGAATGCTAACCTGTGGACCATAAACCATCCCCTGGAAACTAACCAGGAAGCCCCAAGTCAGACAACCTATATAGACTTTGGACCTCTGTAAAACTCCGGAGTGAGAGTCTTGAAGCAGAGATACATACAGGAACATATATACAAACTGCCCAAGAGTCCTAAATCACTTGACTGCACAGTGACTTGCCAAACTGAACGCTTGAGAAGCCCGGGACAGGAACAGAATTTTGGTTTTCTGCGCCTCCAGGAAGAATGGCCCCCAGGAGACGCCATACCTACCGAAGACCAATTCATTTCCTGGGATCTTGTGAAAAACACAGGTGCCATAGTCAGTTTCACATTGCTGGGATTTATGGAAGCTTACAGATCCAGGGGAAGTGGTGAAAGAGAGAAAAATCGCCAGCAATGCCACCACAGGCAAGCACACCCTTGGGTCCCTAGCCGAACCCAGACTGCCTTCTGCATACCTTAGGCTGGAAATCCAGATCCACCCCCAAACACGCCTCGGAGCCAGACCCTGGGATCCTCCCACAGTGACTCCTCCTCCAGCCAGGCAGCTGGAAATGTAAAAAGTTACCAGCTCGATTAAAACTCCTGAATCCGTTGGCAGACATCTATTCAAACTACCACAACAAGGCGTGGTATTTAGTTCAAAGGCACTGACTGCATTGTCTAACACAACTTGGCCACATCACAGTACCTTTCCTGCATTTTCTGACACGCCCACCAAGCTATTTTCCTATATATTTCCATGAAATAAACATGTTACTTTAATTTTACTCCTCAAGAACCAAACTCTTCTGTTTTAATCGAAACATGTGTCCAAACAAGCTTAGGCCGCAATTTCAGGATATTGCCATTCTGTGCTGGTCCCCCACTGTTGGTACCCATTTCATTTCAGGGGACGCGTGTCATTGTTAAGCTTGCAGTTTTCTGTTCTGTTGATCTGCCTCTTGAGAAGAATCAGGGGAGGCTGGGGTTCAGCTCTGTGGGCCCGTCGAAGAAGCGAGAGGACTTCTGTTTTGATTTAGTTCATCTCTCTGGGTAAACATCTGAATTGCTGCTTTCTGTCATTTCACCAAGCTCAGAAGCAACAGCTTGAGAAGGGTCTCCGCCTTTACCTCTGCCAAATCCACGCAAGTGCATCTGTGGTTAGCTGTCACGGCCACAGTATATGTGAACTTTATCTACCACACTAAAGTATCCCCAGGAACATAACTGGACTTATAGCAATGCCTCCCACCCCTTCCCATTTTCTCTTGTTGGGAGCCACATCTTAAAGGAATAGTTTGTCATTCTTATCAGAGTGTCACTAACCTTCTCTCTGTCTCTGCAAGCCTTGAAGACTATAGCTGTTATTATCCCACCCAGTTTTATGCATCTTCCAGATGATTTCACTGAACTGATGCTATGGACTATATGCTGACTGGCACTTTTCCCAAGCTTAATGTGTTAACAAAAGCCAATGGTGTCAGTTTTAACAGTTTTAGCTAAATTCCCACGACGCTCTTAACAAACGCTGAAACCTCTGCCACGTCTTACCCTGACAGATTTCCTGCCGTCATTGCACACTTAAAATAAATGTCATCCCCAATCAAAAAGTTCACATTTTCTCTGACAATATAATTTGTCACTTTGTTCCCGCTGTATCTCTTTCCTTGGCATGGCAGCCTGAGCCCAGACATGCGACTTTCTTCCTTGTTGACGGTGGCTAGTTCTTTGTGTTCCTCCACGGATCCAAGTGAGGTCAGAAAAGGAAGCCAAGAAGAGACCACCTACTCTTTATAGGATGAAACAGAAAGATCTACCTGTTTATTAACCAGGCAAGCATGTTGTAAATTAGATGATACCAAACTCCCATTTCAACCAATGTTGGATGCCGTAACAAAATACCATAAACTGGGGGACTTATGAAAAACAGAAGCTGGTGTCTCACAGTTATGGAGATGAAGGCTAAGATCAAGTCGCCAGCAGATGTCAGGCAAAGACCCACTTTCTGGTTTGTAGACAACTGTTTTGGCTATGTTCTTACGTGATACAAGGGTCAGCGGTTCATTGGATCTCACTTTTAGGGACCCTAATGCCATTTCAAAGAGCTCCATTCTTGTGGCCTAATGAGCTTTCCCAAAGCCTAATATTAGCTAAAATACTCCTAATACCACTAACTTTGTGTGTGTGTGTGGAGGGGGAATGTCATGATTTCAACACAGGAATTTTCATGAGGACCCAAGCATCCAATTCATTGTACTCACAATTCAGTTGCCATACTATTTAACCCAGAGGATTTGTACATTAAAAAGAAAGGATTAGTCTAGGCTCCACTGAAAGAACATCTGCTTTGGAGAAGGACCTGAGATAGAGCATTGGCTGCCTAGGTAATAATGAGCATGTCACTTAACACTTATGACCTTGATTGTCTTAGGTATCAGGGCTGAGTTCAAGAATGATGGCATTTGTCGGGCCCCTTCCATTTCTGCCATGTTTCTTCAAAGCTCTGGTCTGTATTTACATGATGACTTTCTTGTGTTGGTGGTTTGGTGTGGCCTTTTGCTCAAAAGGTCTTAGTGTCTTCTATTTCTTTTAAAATTTTATTTATTTGAGAGAGAGCAAGGAAGAGGCAGACAGAGAGGGAACATGGGTGCACCAGGGCCTTCAACCACTGCAAACAAACTCCAGATGCATGTACCACTTTGTACATCTGGCTTATGTGAGTCATAGGGAATGGAACCTGGGTTCGTAAGCTTCACAGGCAAACACCTTTACCAGTAAGCCATTTGGTGTCTTTTTGTATTTGGGGAGACATGAAATACTTACTCAGTAGTGCAGTCCCATAGGTCCTTTCCATTAGAGAAGAGAAGTTGAAAGATAATCTTAACAGCCAAAACCAAACCATCTCGTATCTTGTCCTTAGTTGATGGGGTTGAAAGAGCTTGCCTAAGTGCTTTGTGGTCTGTTGGATGGGCCTGACCAGGCAGTGTGGGTTACTAGGTAGAGCCCAGGATGGGGTTTACAAAGACAGGCTCTCATCACCAACTTGGTTCTGAAGAAATGAGTTCGAGGCTATTTTCTTTTGGCCCTCAGTCTCCCTGTATAACAAGTTAGGGCATTGCATGAAATGGTTCTTTGTGCTCTTTAAGGCTGAAATTATTCATTTCAAATGTATGAAAGATCTGTCACAGGCAACTATTGTTTTTGATCCAGCATTTTTGTTCATTAGCTTAGAGACAGTCCATGGACTTCTGAACTAATATTTTCCCTGTGCTATCTCCTCCCGACCCCCACCTTCTCATAGCTCTCTCTCAGAGAAAAAGAGAGAGGTGGCTTGCACAGCAGCTGGTTAATTTCCCTGGTTTCACACTACTGTTTAATGATCCGTTTCTTGTGTGCCACCTCTCTCATCTACTGAAAGATAGGTACAAATTGTACCGATAAAAATTAGAATATGACTCAGGGTTATCTTTTTATTTCCCTTTCAAATTCTAAATGCCCAAATAACTTTTCAGTATCTATTTTGCTTCACAAATTCTTTGAAATGTGTTGGAGTTCCTGACACCCTACTTTTTTATGTTAAGAGTCTTGAATATGCTCCATGGATGTCAGCGTAGAGGACACAAATTCTCAGGAGGTAGTAGCCCATGAGCCAGACCTGGGTGTGTACCACATGAGAAGGATTGGGCTCACTGGTTCCTTAGCATCACAGGAAGTCCTGGATGCTATTTCCTGTCTGCACGTACCCACGGGGGCCCTGCACTGATGGGCAATATGTCTGGAAGGCCTAAAGACACATTTGCAAAGGAGAACCATTAAAAAGGGACTCCTGGAAAGGAACAATTTAAAATCCCCATTATAGAAAAAGAATTTTTTTTTTTCCATGGGGTTAGTGAAATTATGCTGTATTTAGCTTGGTCTCTTAAACTGTTGGGCCTAACCCCACATGCTGTCTTGTAACTGAATGTGGGGGTCATGAAAAAAGTAGGACAGTAAAAGGGTTCTGAATGCACAAAGACTAAAAATTAATTCTAAACCAAACACAGGAGTCCAGGGTGTTTCTGGTAGCCCACGTCCATGTGGGATTGTGTGATTTCCCTGCGGCCACGGTGCTGAACACACAATGCACACTTTTTTTTTAAATTTTTTTTATTTATTTTTATTTGAGAGTGACAGACACAGAGAGAAAGACAGGTAGAGGAAGAGAGAGAGAATGGGCGCGCCAGGGCTTCCAGCCTCTGCAAACAAACTCCAGACGCGTGCGCCCCCTTGTGCATCTGGCTAACGTGGGACCTGGGTAACCGAGCCTCGAACCGGGGTCCTTAGGCTTCACAGGCAAGCGTTTAACCGCTAAGCCATCTCTCCAGCCCCACAATGCACACTTTGAACTACACTTGAAGTCACACTGTGAAACCCTAACAACTGCCTGAAACACCTCGGCTCAGGTTCCAGTCTAGCATATGTATGAGTTGCAGTGTTTTTACTGTACCGACAAAGTTTTCTGCTCTTGTCGATACATAACGGTTTAATCATGAAAGACAGTGTTTAAGATTTTCCTACCGTCATTCCTCTGCATATAATATCAAATTTGTACCTATTTGGATTAGATTGTTTGATTTTTAAATTGCTGTGCGAGTTGGTGACTTAATTTCTATTTAAAAATATATATCAGTAATTGAATATTGGGTTAAGATTAGGACAGAATCTCTGACAATATCTGAAATCACCCAAAACATACCAATGTCATTTTGTACCACGTATTAGTGTGAGGTGGTGTTCTCAACATGGATGATTAGAAAATCAGAATATCAACCAATCTGAAAAATGAAGATGCTTCTTGTCCTACAGCCTCGGATATTTTGCCAATTGAATTATATTTTTTATATTTTGTTTAGTTATTTATTTGAGAAAAGGTGGAGAAAGAGAAAGAGAGGAAGAAAGGGAAAGAGAGGAAGAAAGAGAGAGGGAGAGAAAGTGAGTGCCAGGGCCTGCAGCCACTGCAAACGAACTCTAGACACATGCGCCCCCTTGTGCATCTGGCTTACGTGGGTCCTGGAGAATTGAACCTGTGTCCTTTGGCTTTGTAGGCAAACGCCTTAACCACCAAGTCATATCTCCAGCCCCCAATTTAATTCTTTATAAAAATAACTGAATCAGCACATCTCATTCGTGTGTAAATTTGCTTTCATCTTTGAAAAGCTATAAAATTATATGTATACCAAATATTTATTTTTAAATAAATTTCTTCATAATCTGATATTATTAAATATTTAATTTGTATACCTATGTTATGCACCTATATACTTGGGGTTATATAAAAATTTCTTGTGTGCAAAGGGGTTGTGAGTAGGAATAGCTGAAGAAAGGGTCATAAACACCAGTGTCCTTATGAGAAGCACCTCCTAGCTTTGCCACTTCCTTCCCAGGCCCTGGAATTCATGGCCTCTCTGTGGCTCACCTGGTTCTTTGTATAAATGCAGGCCACGTCTTTCCCATTGAAGAGACTCGTTGCTGAGTTCATGACATGTTGGCACACACATTTGCATGTTGTCTGTCTGTCTGTGTGTAAGAGTATGAATGGGGTGGGAAGCATGAGGAAAACAGACTACTTGCCTTCTGAACTTTCCTCAGAGCATGGCCATTGAGTCACTCAACTGGACTCCATAGGGCCAGGCTTCAAACCTGTTCATATCTGCTCAGTTCAAGGCCTCAATTGGGTAATACAAATGAATTGGCCATTACTAGTGAGACAAATTGTGATAATGCTGTTAGGAACTGTCAGAGGAATGTTCCAGAGAAATAAGGGCAACGCTGGCAGGAGCAGCCTCCACAGATATCCCATCTAACAGCAGAGGTAACCTTGACCTGAGCCAGTACTAGGGGGCAGGGCTTGAGGGAGCCTTCTCCATCACCTCAACATGCCACGCTTGAACAGTGTGTGTTTTCAAAAGAAAACCATCTGTACTCATACTGTACCTTTAAGATTCTTCCTTCATGGATCTGGAAATGAGGCTGTTGGTGAGAGAAGTTATAGATTTAGTGTATTTTTGAAAGGCATGGTTTTCAATTAAATTTTACATTTAATTGAAAAAATTAATATTTTATCAATGTCTTTAAAAAACTTTTCATTGACAGCCCCTTCATGCATTGACAATAGACCATGATAATTTTCACCTCCACCCCATTCTATCCCTCTCAAATCCACCCTCCATCAAACCCCTCCCTCTTCCAATTAGTCTCTCTTCTATTTTGATGGCATCATCTTTTCCTCATATTTATGAAGGTCTTATCTAGGTAGTGGCAGGCTCTTCAAGGTCATGAATAGAAGATTGCAGTGGAAGCAGTCCAACTCTTTTTTTGGCTCAACCAGTGACTTGGGAAGCCTAGATGAAGACAAAGAGGATCCTTGGAGAAGACCAGAGGCTACAGCTGGGGAAGCCAGCCCTTTCTTTCTATCTTCGTTTTTCCCAAGGTGCTTTGTACTCCCCCAGTCCAGCAACAGTAAACAGCGTACTTGCCAACACATGTGTCCAACATCCTGTCTGGTTGCTCCATGAGAATTCCTGCTTGAAATTCAACAGCGCAGGTGACCTATGTGTGCAGATAATATTTTAATATAATCTACTCGATATCAAATACCTTCATTTAGCCAGGCGTGGTGGCGCACGCCTTTAATCCCAGCACTTGGGAGGCAGAGGTAGGAGGATCCCCGTGAGCTCGAGGCCACCCTGAGACTCCTTAGAGAATTCCAGGTCAGCCTGGGCTACAGTGAGACCCTACCTCAAAACAACAACAACAAAAAAAAAAAAAACTTCATTTATGGCGAATTTCCCCGCCCCCACCCATGGATCTGAAGTCAGTGCCAGTGTTTTGGTCATGAGTGGATGACAGGATGGGGAACATAGCCTAGTTGTGAGGGACGTGGGCTCATGAGCTCTGCCTCTGCCTGTCTCGTGTGGATTTGGACCCGTTACTCACGCTCTGTCAGCAGAGACTTCTGCTTCTGCGGAAATGGTCACAGTGATAATCGATGTCAATAATCATGCTCACAGGGCTGTGGTAGTATTAAATTAGATCGCCTATGCAAAGAGCTCAGAGCAGCCCCCAGTGGAAGATATTCTTGTGTAGAACTTAATACATAGCCGTTTTGGGCTAGGCATGGTAAACTCAGCCTTCGGGAGTCTGAGGCAGGGGGATGCTAGTCTGGGCTACATAGCAACAAAACAGAAAAGGGAAGCTGGGGAGATGGCTCGGCAGCTGAGATCGCTTGCTGCCCAAGCAATGAGAACCTGAGTTCAATCCCCAGCGCCCCGTGTAAAAAAAATCTGAGCCTGGCCTCATATGTCTGTAACCCTAGCAACTGAGGGCAGAGACAGAAAAATCACCAAGACTCCCTGGTCAGCCAATCTCACTGAAAATCAAGGAGCTCCAGGTTCAGTGATATTCTGTCACGGGGACATAACACCAAAGATTGATAGAGGAGAACACCCAATGACTTCCTCCAGGCTGAACACACATGCACTCGGGGCGTGGGCATCAGTATCCATATGTGAATGTACCATATCATACACACACACACACACACACACACACACACACACACACACCAATAAATAAATAATATGAAAAAAAAAACATGCTTAGCCCTTCTGGCTCTTTGTTTTCTTCCTGCGACATAAAAGGTCTGAAGTGAATGCTTATCTCTGAAGTTTATTAAATTATTGATGTAAAATATTGACTGTATTACACAAAAATTTTACACAAATTGACATAAACATAATTTGAACAAATCACTCTGCCCTTTCATCATTTATTGTATAGAAATGGAAACTTCTTCCTTTACATTCAGCAGGAGAAAATATTGGAAATTGCAAAATCTTTATCTCATTAAGAAATGCATGGTATTTTTTTTGGAAAAAAAAACATTCCTGTTGGTTTACATAAAATTAAAATTTTTGTATAATTTTCTGATTTCTGCTTAAGTAGCAATAACATATTTCATCCTGTACAATCAGTAAACCACATTTTCAACCTTCATGTTTTAAATCAGATCTTCCAGCTGTTTATATGTTATACTGAAATATAATATTGTGTAAACTGACATATATATTAAGAAGCAACCAAGGAATAAAGGTTATTGTTTTGGTATATAAATCAAAAGTAACATAGCAACTGGTCTTGCAGTGATTAAAGCTGCCTTCCCCTTTAATAACTCTCCTAAGAAGCAGAAGATGTAATTTCCCTACACCTTTCCTGGGGCTCTCCAATCAGCTATGTCCTCTGGGGGGTTCCCTACTGTATATTCCTTCATCAACATGGAGTCCCCCAAGGGGCCCACACATACTCTGTTAAAATTAGCTATGTTCCACATTAGTGACAGGCGCCGAATATTCCTCAGAGAGGTAAACAGTTGTATGATACTGCTTCCTGTTTGAGCAAAATCATATCTTTAATTGCAGAGAATTTTTTTTCATTACCTGTTAATTGATAAATCATGCTTGCTCCTGCTGTTGGGCTCTTGGAGAGAAAACCTGATCATAAGGCAGCCTCCAGCCCAACCCCCAATGTCCTTCCGCCTCCCAGAAAAAAAAAAAAAAAAAGCAAAAGGCAAGAGCATTCTAGCCAGAGAAAGAAAATAGGTGGGTCACAACCTTAAGCAGCAGCCTGAGGAATTGCATTAAAACAATAGTAAAGCATGAATATAATATATATATATTCATACACATATATTACATACCACCTAAAATATTTTCTTTCTCTCCCTGCCCCCTTTTTGTCGTTCTTGTCCTTTTATTCTTTCTTCTAATCTGGTAGCAAGAGGCCCCCATCTTGGGAAGAACAGTAAAAAAAATCTGGAGGATAGTGAAATCATTTAGCTGAGAATTCCCCGCTGTATCATTTTCTCCGCTTCCTGCTAGCTGACCTTGTGGGCTCCTGTCAGGTTGCTAAGGGAAATCCAGCGGCGCTCCAGCTCTGGTCCCGTACTTTGGAGAAGTATTACACAAGCTGGCGCGGCTAGCTGAGTTATAGGGCTGGACGTCCAGTGTGCTTGATCAGATAACACGAAGCCACCCTTCCACCCGTTCCCAGACTCTTCCCCCACCCTGCCTTCTTTTAGAGCCACGAGAAATCGCAGCAAACTGTTGAGCCTGAATGGAGAACTTGATGGATGTCAACAAAATGTGGTGGAGTACCTCGGGGCATGGCCAAGGGAGGAGACTGGCCCAGCTGGTGACATCTAATGGAATGCAGAGGAGCGGTTTATCTTAGACATGTCCGTCGTCATCCAAAGGGGGCTGAATGAGAAACTCACAGTCTCCCACAGTCCTTGATTCCTGACGTCCTCTCCCCTGTCCCTGACCCTTTCTGAACTACATTCGCTGCAGTTTGGACAGACAGTGGAAGGAAGAGTAAACACATGGGGAAATTACATCATGAAGTTCTCAGACCAGGCAAAAGTTACTCTGATCCTTATATGAATGGGACGTAATACGCCACTGATTTGTGTCCAAGCAATTCCCAGGTAATTTAGATGCCACCGATCTAGCCGAGAGGGAGCCTTGCAGTTGTGCTCTGCAAGCCTCCTGTTTCCTCATGCCTGGTGACTGCACCACCTTAGGATTCAAGTTCTAGACCCACTTCTTCCCTAATCTTCTTGTGGCTGTGAGGATGCTTGGAGAGACTGTAGGATGCCAGGTAGACTCTAGGCCACCTTGTGTCTGTAAACCTTGTCATTTAAGTGTCCTCTGCTGGTACAGAAGCGCTAAGGTTGCTTCCTATCTGTGGAGACTGTCTATAGGCCGCCAGCAGTAAGGCAGGAATTGCATCAGCTGGCTGGGTTTGTGTCTCAGCTGTCACCGAAAGAGTGTAGTAATATTCCTGATTAAATGTCATTACTCTGTGGCACAAAAATGGGAACACTGACATGATTTTGGATCTGTTCCTGTTAAATTCAGCGGTAATACCAAATTATGCCTGCTATGGATTAAACACAGCTATTTTTGTGCCACATTCAATGGCAGGCCGAGAATTTTTATCAATAAGTCTACACTTTGTACCCATTGATTCTCTCTGGCCTTTAGCTAAGATGTGAAAACAGACCATAAGTAACAGAACGTTGAACCCTTGTTCAATCAGCAGCTGCTGAAGACTCGGAATAATGTGGCTAATGTCCCCGATTAAAATAAACTAATGATAATAAAAATTGATTTAGGAAACCAAGGTGAAGCAGTCGTGTGAAAAAATATAAACTTAGCTTCCGACGCATTCTTGCATGTGGCTTAGTCTGATTACTTGGAATTTCGAGTTGACAAGAGGGTTATGTATACAGTGCGGTCCACTGCCTACAAGAACTGGTTACTTGGGACGTAATGACCTGTTGGTGGCTCATCTTTCTGTAGTAAACTGAAATGTATGTATGGCCGAAATGGGTAAAATCATAGTCCAAAAATTTTGAAAGTCAATTCTCAGGCAGTCATCATAGATTCTTACTGTTCCTTGCTTGCCAGAATTAAAAATCATGCCATGGCTGCATCTCAGCCTCAAGGAAAGAAACTTGAAGCTCACTCATCGGTCTAGACCAATTCCCTCAACAGACTACAAGTTTTTAGGCAGATGGGAGGGAGCAGGGGGAAAATAAATTCACTCCTGACCACAAGTATGCATAGAATCTATATTACCGCATGTTATTAATGCTTTCATCTAGGTTAGGACAATAAATAAGACTGTGTTTGATGTTGTCGATGGGTGGTATTGTTTATTATTAAACTCTGCCGAGAGACCTTCGAATGAAATCTGTGACGCCCCTTGCTCAGTGACAGAAGCGAAGCCCAGCGGCCTGGGGTTGAGTGGAGGGGCATGTCACTGAGTGGCAGTTAGGAAACCTGCAAGTACTGTCATGCAAAAGGCCAACATGCCTTTTGTCTGGGGATGGTGATAGACTCTGCACATGTCCTGCCATTGAGCAGGCAATACTGGGACAGTCAGCAGGATTTATGCTCTTGTTTGGCATCTGTGTGTTACCAGACTGGTTCTTTGTCTTCTCCTCTTGCTGGATAAGTTGAAACACTGACAGGCAGCATGTTCCTTTTTTTCCCCCCTTTTATTACAGTAATTTATAAGATATTTTAGCTAACAGGAGAATGGCCCAAGGGGGCATTCTCATGTTAATTACCAAATGTGGGCTTGTCAAAATCAAATAGCTCCAGGAATAATGCAAGTAGCTCTGCGTCATTATATTGTTTGGCCCTCAACCCAATATTAACTACTTTTTTAAAATCTGGGTTCATTAGGCTTTTAAATGGAAAAGAGGAATGACTACCAGGAGCCTTCCGAAGAACTGGAGGCACAGCCAGCAGCTTAAGAGTTTAATGTAAATGACATTAAAAATAGTTTCATATAACATACTTAGGGAAGCATAAAACAAAACAACAAAAAAAATCCCTGTGCCAGAGATTAAAGTATTTATTTTTATTGTTGCCACAGCCTGACTTTGAGGGTAGTTTTGAACATAGGACTATTTCAGGAGTTTTGCTATTTATGTTTATTCCAAAACATCCTATTGCTTGGTATGACTAAGTTGGATAATTCCACGAAATTATTTTAGAAAGTTAAGTCTTATAAGACACTAGAAATAATTGACGTGGAATATATTATAGATTGATATGTATGGAGTATATCCGAGGAGTCATTCCAAGATTTGTCATTCCTGATAAGGAAGGTTTGTTCTCCCAGAAAATGTTTCCCAACACTCCCACTGCACTGCAATCCTGCTCAGAGGGGCTGTCCCATTCATATGTCTTACCAAGATGCCCTCTAGAGCCGTCTTTTCCCTTCTTTGGCTTCCCTTGCATTCAGTCCAGAACCTTGGGCAGGAAGTTGACAAGCCAGTATTTGTTTCTTTCAAAAACGCATCTCATTCCAGCTTTGGCCATACTCTGTTTTTTTGTTTGTTTTGTTTTTTGAGGTAGGGTCTCACTCTGGTCCAGGCTGACCTGGAATTAACTCTGTAGTCTCAGGGTGGCCTTGAACTCATGGCGATCCTCCTACCTCTGGCTCCCAAGTGCTGGGATTCAAGGCGTGCGCCACCATGCTCGGCTGGCCATACTCTTGTCTGCAGGCAAGAGTCAAAGTGGGCAGCACCCGGGACAATGTCAGTGAAGGGCAGAAGCCAACAGCTGGTGATGTCAACAAGAAGTGAAGAATAAGATTTGCTACACTAAACTACAATGTGGCTAATCCTTTTGGGCATAATCAAGAGTTTGGTCTGTGTGTGTGTGTGGTTTAATTAGAGAAGTGTGAAGTATTAAAGTACTAGCTAGAGGATGTTACTGTAGATGCTACAGTGAATCAGGCCTCAAGTACTCGGGCCCTGGTAGTTACCAAACAAGTGTTTATTTAACAGCCGCCGTATACCAGGTTCTAAACCTGACGCTAGGGATATAAAGACAGCACAATACGGCAGTGTCTGAAAGGATGTCCGGTCAGATGAGGCAGCGGGCAAGCTAGTAAGCAACGAGGGAGTAAATTTTCATGTGTGATGCTGAATCTCTCTCATCAATATGATAGGAATTAGAATCTCCATGCCCTTCTGGGTGTGTCTGTGAAAGTGTTTCTAAAGAAAGCTTAAGAGATCAGCTCTGGCCCAGTCCAACTGTGGGCAGCACTCGCTTAGGCTGGGCTCCTGGGCCGGGTAAGGGATAGCAGGCTGACCACCAGTGTCCATCACGGTCTGCTTCCTGACCATAGGCTGCTTCACCGGCTCCTCCCGCCATGACTGACTGACTGTGCTTTCACAGCATGAGCCAAGCTATTTCTCCTCTCTTCAGTTGCACTTCTGGGGTATTTTACCACAGCAGTGAGAAAAGTGACTAATACGAGGTGATAGGCTGCTAAGTCAGCTAACATTTAGGGGAAAAAAAAAAAAAGTATCTTAAGTCTTCATGGCAAACTGAGAGAAGATGTCATTTGGAAGATAATTGTCCCGATGACATTTAAAGAATGAGCAGAATATAGAAACTGTCGGCCATGGGGGCTGGAGAGAGAGCTCAGCGGTTAAGCTGCTTGCCCGCAAAGCCTAAGGACCCAAGTTTGATTACCCACATCACAACATATGCACAAAGTGATGCATGCACCTGGAATTCCTTTGCAGTGGCTGGAGGCCCTGACATAGCCATTCTCTCTCTTTCTGCTTGACTATATCTTTCTTTCTTTCTGTTTCTCAGTAATTAATTAACTAAAGGAGTTTACTCTTAAAAAAAAAAAAAAAAAAAAAAAAACCTGTTGGCCATGTGTCCAGGGGTTGAAATGATCTACAATCAGCAGACAGACAGGCAGAGTCTGTCACCATCAATCTGGCTTTGTGTGTCATGCCAAGGAGTTTGTTGTACCTTGGCAGCATGTGGGTCTCTTGAGGAAGAGGGGCAGGAGAATGACAAGTTCAAATCTCCTGTAGTGGGGTCATCAGTGTGCCCTGAAGAGGGGTGTATTGTGGGGGGTAAAGAGGCTGAACCCCGCCCCCAGTGTCATTTGATGTCCTTTGCTTCTCTCAGCTACTGGCAAACTTCTGACAACATTCTTCCTGTTTTCTGCATGAGTTTGCCCCAGCCCAGCTTCTCATGGATCATATATTTGGGACTGTCTTTAAAAACTCATGGCTGGACTGGAGAGATGGGTTAGCGGTTAAGTGCTTGCCTGTGAAGCTTAAGGACCCCATTCAAGGCTCGATTCCCCAGTACCCACTTTAGCCGCATGCACAAGGGGGCGCACGGGTCTGGAGTTCATTTGCAGTGGCTGGAGGCCCTGGCGCGCCCATTCTTTCTATCTCTCTCTCTCTTTCTCTCTCTCTCTCTCTCCCTCTTTCTCTCTCTGTCTGTCGCTTTCAAATAAATAAATCAAAATACCAAAATGAATAAATAAATAAATAAAACTAATTGTTAAAGCCTAGATACCTAGGTTTTCTTCTTATGTCATATTCGAAAAGTTTTCTTGTTTGCCTGGTACACATGGTCTGTGGTCCGGTTTGAGTACATCTTGTGAAATACATAGTTGGTAACTACATTCCCTCTTTGTGTGTGAGCTGGCGCTCACCTAGCACCAGTTGCTAGAGAATTCTCACTGGGTTTCATTGTCAGAGGTCGATTACACACACCTGTGTGGGTCTGCGTCTCCGCTCTCTACACTGTCTGTCTGTCGCATCTCACCAGTGCCCCCTACCTTGACCTACCTTGATTCTTGTAGCGTCACAGTTTGTCTTGGGCTGAGAGAGCGTCAGTTCTCTGACTTTGCTTTTGGTTGGTCTGGATCTTTTCCCTCCTCACGTAAACTGAGCAATTGTGTCAGTAGCCACACAGTAACATGCTGGAACTTGAAATGGGTCTGTGTTAGATTAATTGAGCGAGATTGGAAGAATTAAGACGGGAACAATGTGGTATACGTCTGTGGACATGGGGCATCTTTTTAAATCTTGTTAAGTTTCTCTCATCAGAGGGAGATCGGAATGTTTGCCTTATTAAAATCATGGACGTATTTTGTTAGATTTTTTTTTAAAGTATTTCAATTTCATTTTGTTTTTGGACATTTTTTTTTGGAGACAAACTATTACCATGTAGCCCAAGCTGGCCTCCAACCTATCATGGAGCTCAGATGGCCTCAAAATTCAATCCCACTCCTGTGTCTTCTAAATGCTAGTCTTACAGGCATGCTTAGCTTCCAGATTTTTTATTTCAATATGTATGATGCATTTTTAATTTTAATTTCCAGTTGCTCAGTGGTTACATGTAAGAGCTCGAGGAACTTACATTTATTTTTCTGTCCTCCATAGTCTGTGGTGTTTGCATCTGCAGTCAACTAAATTCACATAGAAAGTGTTTTTATTTGATATAGTTACAACTGAATATGTACAGACATATTTCTGGTCACTAATCCTTAAATAGTAATACAATGTGGCAACTACTTATGTAGCATGCATTACAGTTATGCTAATGACTAATTATAATATTCAAATAATATAACTTTAATCATGTTGCTTTGTTATAATTATTATTATGCTAGGTATTATAAGCAATCTAGAGCAGATATAAATTGTGCAGATCAGATATACTACTGGGCAAATTTTCACGTGGGGAATGTAGCAGCATATTTTGGTATCTAAGATCCAGCTTAATACCTGGAACCTGCCACACATGTATATGAAAGAATGTCCTTGTATATAGGGAAGACTTGCTATTGATTTGGGAGGGGATTTCCACATGCATACTCATGTCATCTGTGAACAAAGGCAGTATTATTTCTCTCTTGATGATCTGTATAACTTTTTTTGTTGTTGTTTAGCTTACTGGCTTTGCTATGACTTTGAGTCATATCAAAGGGGAGTGCATTGCCTTTTTCCAGATCTTAAGGGTAACGTTTCTAGCTTACCATAAGTACTGTGCTGTTAACTGAAGAATGTTTGCTGGCGCTCTTCATGAAATTGGGGAAGTTACTTTCTATTCCTAGTTAAGTGAGAGAATTTAAAATATATGTGTGTGTGTGTGTGTGTGTGTGTTTCTATGTATGTATGTATGTATGTATGCAAATGCCACAGTGCTTGTGGAGGTCAGAGGACGCCATCTGTGTGCCACATTCTTTGAGACAGGGTGTCTTACTGCTGCAAATGAACTGCTTTGTTGCAAACAAATGCCTGGCTGGCTGGAGACGTTAAGCTTCGGATTCTTCTTGCTTTGCTTCCCATTGTCATCGGTGCTGTTGGAATCACAGTGGCTTGTGCCACTATGCAACTGGCTTTAAGTGTGTGCTAGAGAATTGAAGCTAGGCAGACAGGCTTTACAAGCAAGTGTCTTAAACCAGTGAGCCAGCTTTCCAACTCTGGTGAGAGGTTTTTGGTGTGTGTGTGTGTGTGTGTGTGTGTGTGTGTGTGTGTGTATCATGGAGTGGCGTTGGATTTTATGAAATGCTTTTTCTATATCTTTTGACATGATCATGTGATTTTTCGTCATTATTTACATAGACAGCAACTGATTTTCAAATGTGGAACTTGCTTTGCTTTGCCTGGAAAAAAAAAAAAAATCCCTCACCAAGTAAGTCACAGTGTGCAAATTCCATTTGCTAATATCTTCTTAAGAATTTGATACATCTGTGTTAATGATACAGTAGTCTGTGGTCTCTTCTTTTTGTAGAGTCTTTATCCAGTTTTGGAACTAGAAAAATGCTGTCATAAAATAAACTTGGAAATGTTCTCTCTGCTCCTGTTTCCTAAAACATTTTGTAGAATTATACATTCATTCCTTTTTTTGTTTATTTTTATGTATTTATTTATTTGAGAGTGACAAAGAGAAAGAGGCAGATAGAGAGAGCCACTACAAATGAACTTCAGACCTGCACGCCCCCCTTGTGCATCTGGCTAATGTAGGTCCTGGGGAATCGAGCCTTGAACCAGGGCCCTTAGGCTTCACAGGCAAGCACTTAACCACTGGACCAAATAATCCAGGTCTGCTTTGGGTTGAGTGACCTTTTTTGCTTTAAATTTCTTTTTAATGCATGTGCTCTTATATACTCACTGACATGATTATTACATAATACATATATGTTTCCTCTAAAAGTAAAGGTCCACTGTAATAAATGACTTCCGTACTTAAAACGTGGACCTGCTTTCTCAATGAAATGTGTTTTCCCAAACACCACATTTCCTAAAATGGATTTTTATTTCTTGGCCCTCACAAAATCACTGTGAATCTCATACTCATTGATATTTTTTTCCAAAGATTTTTGTGTTTGTGTGCTTAAATTTTCCTCACTTTTCTTTTAGCAAAAGAATTAATAATATTAGGCAACTTGGGGTTCTTATTTTTGTGATTTGCAGGAAGTACTACTTGTAAAGGGTAGAACTTTGGTTGACATACAGGAGGTGCTTGATAACTTAGATATTGTTATCCCTCTTTTCTTTCATTTTATCTTACCTTTTGACAAAACACTATGTGAGAGTTCAGGTCCCTTAACTGGTCTTTCTCTTTATTTCCATTGCAAATTCTTTTTTTTTTTTTTTTTTCTATCCCACAAAAATCTCTTTTACATTTCAGGCTGATTATTCACCTCCCCCAAACAAAATTTCCACTTTCATTTTCCCTCTACTCTTGCCCACCAAGCACCCTGGCTCACTCCTGGTATGGTATGACTTTATATTTGAAGTATACCTTTGCAACACTTGTCAGTCGGAGTCTTATTCAAATATTCCCTGGAAACAATAAATACAATCCCTTAGTATGTTTTATTTTATAACTGAAACACACGAGTCGCTTGACCCAAATGAATAAACCAAATCCTAGAGAGGTCAAATGGCTTATCCAAGTTTTTGTTGCTGGAGGCTGTCATAGTGAGAAGACCTTTCTTACCATGCCAAAAACAAAACAATGCAGGTCTGGTGACTGCCCTGATCTAATTCTCTAAGTCTCTTTTTCAGTTGTTAATGTTTTATGTTCCATTGCAGATATTAATCATTGTATATATGGGATCTGTAATTTTCCCCTGACTACTAAGGTTTATCTTGCTGTGATAATCTCGCAGACAGGAAAATTTCAGTGTGTAGAGAGACTTCTATCTCTAATGTACACATCACTGGAATGTTTCTGTATGGCTCCTTTTCTGCCCTGAACTAGGCCACAGGAAGGGAAGGCTCTTCCACATGAGTCACTACACTTATTCCATAAGACAGGGCTGCTTCCTCAGTGCACCCGAGACTTTTAACTATTACGCAGGTAAGAAGTAAATATCTCTGTAACTAATTGAAACTACGGAGGGAATAGCAAAACAGAATGTAGTTATTAATAATCCCTCTATTTATATGAAATGAACTATTCATTTGAGGAAGTGGAGCACAGAGTAGATATTGCTTCACTGAAATTTATAACATAGCTGTTTTCGATGTGAGCCCAGTAGCAACAGCCTGACTTGGCTGATGAGTTTGTGGCCCAGAAATTAAAGAGCTGGGAGAAGAAAGCAGGGCACTCTCTGTTTGGATCTAGTGTGAACCCCGCTTCAGATGGTGGATACAATTGCTGCCAAGGCATTTCTAGGTAGTTGGTAGCACCAGGTGGTCAAGTCCACATTCAAGTCTTCGAGGTCGCTTGTTCCTGTGAGATGTGTTGAGGAAACCCTGCTACTCAGTACTCTGCTGAGGGTCTTCACTTCTACCTTTGAGATTTCTATGGAGGCAAAATAAATAAGTAAATACAGACATTCATGAGGGTCATTGAAGAGGAATACAGTGCATGACCATTCTGCTACTGTCAACTCTGGAATGTGTAACTGGAAATGGGATATCAGACACCCAAGAGATGATCACATACTTACAAAACATGGGCTAATCTCTACATTAAAAATGAAAATACCAGAGACTAGCAAGTAATTCCAAGTTCATGCTTTAGAAGTAGTAGCAAAACCATGGCTAGCTAACCCATTGTTTACACTCATAATATATTTTTTAAAATTTTGTTTATTTTTATTTATTTATTTGACAGTGATAGACAAAGAGGCAGAGAGAATGGGTGCAGCCACTACAAATGAACTCCAGATACATGCACCACCTTGTGCATCTGGCTTACATGAGTCCTGGGGAATGGAACCTCAAACTGGGGTCCTTAGGCTTCACAGCAAGCACTTAACCACTAAGCCATCTCTCCATCCCTATTTCTACTCATAATATTTTACAATTAGTTTTGAAAACTAAGTCTATCTTGGGAAATATCCCTAGCGAAAATTTATGTGGTCATTACATGCATACATGCATGCATACATAGTATGTATATGCACACACATATTAGTTTTGCATCCACTCAACTCTTGGTCAGTAGAACATACTTTTTGAAAGCCACATACCCAAGGAATAACTGATGTTAATCTTATTAACCAGTAATTGAACTGATTTCACACACACACACACACACACACACACACACACACACACTCACATCTCTAATTTAAGTCTCAATGGATACTGTTTACTTTGGGAAGATTAAACCATAGATTCAACATTTTACATATATATCTATATGTATATATAGATATGTATATATACATATAGATATATATGTAATCATAGTATTGGATGAATTTTGTCAACATCAATAGACTCCTTAGACATGTATTGTCAATCAAACAATTGCACAAACAAAACCCTACAAAATGCCAAACTCTTGGGTGGAATGAGAGACTTCAATCCTTTCATTCAATCAATCAATTAGATAAATACGAAGATGTAACGTTCAACAATGGATTGCTGCCTGTCATATTCCCGTGGGGCTAGTTAAAATTCAATTTTCTTTGTAAATATAAACAGGAGACAACCCACACCTCCCCTTGAGGTATAAACTTCTAAATTTATAGAATCAAATACTATTTAGAGGCTGAAATCATAGCTCAGGCAGATACACTGAGGCTCTCTGAAGCCTTTTTTATATAGACTATACTCATAAATGGTGTTCAGGAAATTTTATTGAATGTTCTGATATAATACCATAATAAAAAATTCCATGAGCAATATAAAACCACCTGAATAGAAGTACTTGTTACAATGACTAGCTTGGATTTATGTAACTCAAAGCATGTGTACATAGATCTTCCTAATTCCTCTGGCTCAAAAACAGGGACTTTGAAAACTATATTAGCACTGTCCTATTTGATATGAATATTTAATTTGTTTAGAGAAAAGTATTTCCGCTTATTTGATAAAACTTAGGTGGATAGATTTTTTAAATATTTTATTGATTTATTTATTTAACAGGGAGAGAGAAAGAAGCGGATATATATGTGTGTATGTGTGTATACATACATACATATGTATTTAAGAATATATATATGTATATATACATATATATGTAGATATATTATATTATATATTATATCTACAGATATATGTAGGTATATATCTACATATATATATGTATGTGTGTATATATATCTACATATATATATATATATATATATATATATATATATATATACAGAGAGAGAGAGAGAGAGAGAGAGAGAGAGAGAGAATAGGAGTACCAGGGCCTCTAGCCACTGTAAATGAACTCCAGATATATGTGCTACCTTGCGCATCTGGCTTTCATGTGTACTGGTTAATCGAACTTGTGTCTTTAGGTTTCACAGGCAAGCACCTTACCTACTAAGCCATCTCTCCAGCCCTGGATAGAATATTTTACTAGGGATAAGGGTCATTGATATAAAGAACTTATTCATTGCAATAACTGAAAATAAGATCAAAGAGCTGGAGAGATGGTTTAGTGGTTATGGTGCTTGCCTGCAAAGACTAAGGACCCATGTTTGACCCTGCAGATCCCACATAAGCCATACACACAATGGTGAGGCAAGCACAAGATCACACATGCCCTGTAGATGGCACAAGTGTCTGAAGTTTGATTGCAGTGGCTGAGGCCCTGGTGCACCAATTCTGTCTCTAAAATAAAAATTAGAAATCTTAAAAAAAAAATAAGATCAAAGACCAAGGGTATTTATAAAAAATTAGAATAATGTATACAATGAAATCAGGGAATGAAATGTGAGGGAAAATTAAGATAGTTGAATTTAATACAGTGGAATTTGCATAAAATATAGGAACTTTAAACCATGCTTGTATGGAAGGCGTCCTGGTTCTTCAGTGTTTGGCATTTCACCACTGTATTCATTAGTCTGATTGCCTTGCCTTTTCCTATGAACTGTCTCATTCTTGACACCAACTGACATGGGCAGTAAGCTCAGATGAGAAAAAAGAAATGAGCCTTGTGCTTGTATCAAAATATAAGATCCTCTGCTGTAGAGATGGCTCAGCGGTTAAAGGTGTTAGCTTGCAAAGCCTGATGGCTTGGGTTCAGTTTGCCAGTACTCATGTTAAGCCAGATGCACAAAGTGGCACATGCATATGGAGTTAATTTCCAATGGCAAGAGGCCCTGGCATGCCCATTCTCTCTCTCATGCTCTGCCTGCCCCCCAATAAATAAATAGAAAATATTTTTAAATAGGATATAAAAAATCATGACCATTGCTTTAGAAAAAAGAAAACAATTCTGTCTTGTTTGTAGTAATTTCCTTAACTTTAATGTTCATCAAAATCCTTTTGCTATGTAAATATGGCTGAATGAAACTGTTCTGAATGTAGAGTTACTACATGCTTTAGAGACTTAGAAGGTTTTTAGATTTTGGTTTATAATAATTTTATAAAATATTTTCTCGGAGTTCAAAAGACTGGTGCTGTTTTTCCAAACTGATTATAAGAATTCGCCAATAAAGCCATCTGAAATTCCTTCTTTCCTCCCCCCTTCCCTTCCTTCCTTTCCTTCCTCTTTCCCTCCCTCCTTTCTTCCCTCCCTTTCCTCCTTCCTTGAAAATTCAATTTCTTTTATAATCTGAAAAATATAGGAATTTTCTATTTAGCTTTATATCAATTCATTGTTCATAGTACTTCATTATTGGCTTCTAAATGCCCACAGGGTCAACAGTGGCCCTCTTCCTGCTACTGGTCATTTGTATTCTCTTTCTTTTTGGTAAGTCCACCTAAATTTACTCAGTCTGCTGATCTTTTGTAATCATTGGCATTCAATTTCATTAATTTTGTTTTCCCCATGGCTTTCTATGTCATTGATTTCTACCTTTATTTTTTATATTATTTCTTTTTAAAATTTTAAAAATGTGTTTATTTTATTCATTTGGGAGAGAGAATGATGGGCACGCCAAGGCTTTCAGACCCTGTAAAAGAGCTCCAGATGTATGCGCCACCTTGTGCACCTGGCTTACATGGGTACTGCTGAATCAAACCTGGATTGTTTGGCTTTACAGGCACAAGACTTAACCATAAAGCAATCTCTTCAGCCCTATTTATATTATTCCTTACCTTATACTGACTTTAGGTTTATTTGCCTGTCTTTTCTACCTTTTATTAGGTAGAAATGAAGTCTTTAGGTTTTTTTTTTTCTTCCTGTTTTTGAGGCAAGCCCAACTGACTGCTTTTTTTTTTTAATACAAGCATAAGAGAGAGAGAGGGAATTGGCATGCCAGGGCCTCAGCCACTGCAATCAAAGTCCAGATGTGTGCACCCTCTTGTGCGCATGTGCAACCTTGCAACTTTGTGTCACTGTGCATCTGGTTTATGTGGGACCTGGATAGTCAAACATGAGTCCTTAAGGCTTTGCAGGCAAACACTGTTAGTACTCTAAGCCATCTTTCCAGCCCCTTTTCTTCCTTTCTAATGTAAGCTCTTAACTATAAATTTTCTTCTAAGAAATGCTTTAGCCATGCACCCTACCAGATTTTGTAATATTGAATTTTTTGTATACTTCCATTCAAAATATTCTATTTTCCCCTTATGATTTCTTTCTAGACCCCTGGAAATGTGCTTTCAAATTTGATATTTAAGATTTTTTCTGGCTATCTGGTGGATCTTAATTTCTAATCTTATTGCTTGTGATTAGTGTGCGTACCCGGTATGTTTTCAATTTCATTGTGTACCCACACTTGTTCTGTGGGTAAACATATGGTCCCTGTAGATGAATACGTCACATGCACGTGGAAACAGTATGCCCTGTGCAGATGCTGACTGTAGCCCTCTGTAACTATCAATTAGGTCAAGGTGGTTGAAAGCATTATTAGATCTTCTGTGTCTAGCGTTTGGAAAGTGAGGAGACCATTCGTTTCTTCTATCACTTGCTAAAGAGAAAGAGAGATATTCAAATATCTATCTATGATTTAAGAATGGCTATGTGAGTTGCTAAGAGTTAATCATATACAATTGTCTATTTTTTCCTTAGAATCTGCCTGTCCTCTTGATTCTTTTGTTTTGTATATAGGTACATACATATTCAAGGCTGTTCTAACTTCCTGATCAATTGATCCATTTCTCACTGTGAAATCTCTCTCTCTCTTTTTTGTTTTCTAGAAATACTGCCCAGAAGTCTAATAATGTAGGCAATCTAGCATTTTTATGGATAATATTCTTTTTACTCACTTCCTTTCAACATTTTATATTTAACATCAAAATGTAGACAGCTCGTAGATAAAGCTTCCATTTATATTCTTTCTGACAATCTATCTTTTCATTAGCATTCATTACAATTTTCTTGTTACTGTAGTTTGATTGAATCCTAAAATTTTCTTATTTGTTTGCACTTTGACCTGAATTTTCGAATAATCTTTTCCTCTTCTCTTGCCTCTTATTTTTTGGGATTATTTGAATGTATTTTAGGATTCCATTGTATCTTGGGCTTTTGAACTCTGCCTCTTTACGTTACAATTTTAGTGATCATTTTGTGGATTACACTGTGGCACTCTTTATAGTCTATTTTGTAGAGGTAATATCTGAGGCCACTTTATGTATAGTAAAGAATTTATAAAGAAAAAAAAACAGTTTTCTACATTTACAAGATATCTACACACACTGATGTTTGTCATTCTTCTCCAGGGATTTAAGTTTTCCCTCTTTGCTGAATAACTTCCCATAGTTCAATTCTGCTCGTAATAATTGTGCTTTCTTCCTGTGAAGGCATTTTTATTTGGGATACAGACCTATGGTTTGGCAGTGGTCTTTGTTTCTATGTTGCAGTGGTGTTTATTCACTGGTTTTCTCCAGAGCATATAGTTATGGAGGTTTTGCTTTACTTGGAGTGGTACTTTTTTCTCACTGCTTATTAAGACTTTACTTGTATCTTGACTTTCTCCTTACTTAGAATTTCTTATTGACTTAGAATTCTGTTTTCCACTAAATTTGGTAAATTTTGGGTATTTTCAGTTCTCTTTCTTCTCTCTCTTTATATATAGATCTATAGGTTGGCCTCAAACTTGCCACCCTCCTTCCTCAGTCTCCCAAGTGCTGGGATTCCAGGTATGTGCCACCATACCCAGCTCCGCTCTTACTTATTAAAGTATTTAGCTTGGTTTTTCAATTATCTAGAAGCAATTTGTTTGCATGTTTTCTTATACTTCTCACGGTTCAGAGTTTACAAGGCTTCCCACATCTGTAGCCCTGTGCCATTCACTAAATCCTGAGCATTTTCAGCATTTATTTTTGAATAGATTGATATTGAGATTTATTTTTTCCTTTATTTATTTTTTTTTCTGAGGTAGGGTCTCACTCTAGGCCAGGCTGACCTGGAATTCACTATGGAGTCTCAGGCTGGCCTTGAACTCATGGTGATCCTCCTACCTCTGCCTCCCTAGTGCTGGGATTAAAGGTGTGTGCCACCATGCTGAGCTACTTTTGAGATTTTGGAAGCAAATTCTTGCTGTGGAATTGAGGTTGGCCTCAAACTCAATCCTCTTGACTCAGCTGCTCAAGTGTTGGGGATAAAGGAATGAACACCATAGCCAGCTAAGCAGTTCTTCCTCAGCCATTATTTTTTCCCATTCTCTTGCTCCTTGCTTTGATACAACTCTTATACATCTTGATATTTCCCTAATGGTTCCACAGGCTTGGCTGAGTTTGGTTTTCTAGAATGAGTTATTTCTTTTTTTTTTTTTTTTAATGTTTTATTTATTTATTTGAGAGAGAAGGAAGCAGAGAGAGAACGGCATGCTAGGGCCTCTAGCCACTGTAAACAAACTCCAGATGCATGAACCACCTTGTGCATATCTGGCTTAACATGGGTACTGGGGAATCAAACCCAGGTCTTTAGGCTTTGTAGCCAAGTGTCTTGACCACTGAGCAATCTCTCCAGCCCCGAGTTATTTCTTTTGATCTATTTTCACATGTATTGATTTTTCCCCCTTAATCCTGTCCTTTATGAGGTTAAGCTTAAACAGGGGTTGATTATTTCATAAATCGTAATCTTCATCTTTATAACTTCTATGATACCCTTGCAAGGTGTGTCTTCCCTCTGTTATCATTCTGATGGAGTATAGTCTTCTTTATGTCATTATTTATAATAGCTATTTTAAGTCACTAGCTGCTAATGCCATTTTGAATTATCTTTTCCTGTTTTCTTTGTATGCACTGTAATTTTGAATTAAAATTTGGTCATGAAAATTATGAGCAAATCCGGATTCTGCTATAACCTTTCAAAGGGGGCTTGGTAGTTTTAGTAAGAAGATAAGTTGGTTGACCCCAAACTGCAAACTCTCTCCTAGACGACAGCTCAAATGTTGGTTTAATATTTATAAACTTTAAAGGAGGAAAGATCTATTTTTGGCTTTCAGGTTGAGGGCAAACATTCCATGTGGCTGCAGAAAGAGGCTGGCTGGTGGCATTGCATCCATAGTCAGGAAGCAGAGAGTGATGGATGCTGCAACTCAGCTAACAGAACCTTTAACAAAATAAAAATCATAACTTTTGTTGACAACTTCCATACATCTAGACAATATGCCACAATTATAATGTTCTTCCACCACACTCCCTTCTCCCCTTCCCAAGTCCTTCCTCCACTATTAATATAAATATTATGTGGTTGTTTTTTGAGGCAAGTCCAACAGACTGGGCTCTTTTTTTTAATGTGTGAGAGCGAATTGGTGTGCCAGGCCCTCAGCCACTGCATTCGCACTCCAGACGCATGAGCCCCCTTGTGCGTATGTGCGACCTGGCATGTGTACATTACCTTGTGCAGCTGCCTTACATGGGATCTGGAGATTTGAGCCCGAGTCCTTAAGGTTCTCAGACAAGCACCTTAACCACTAAGCTCAGTGTTTACATTTTAAAAAAATTCTTCCTTGGGTTCTTTGAAGTCTGCCCTGTACTTCTATGGCTCAAGAGTTAGCTACAGATTTGTGGGAGAGTTTGAATACAAAAGTGCAGTCTCCCCATCCTTTTAAAGCTCTTTCTTGCTTATCGTGTTTTCCACCTTAATTTTCAGTGCTTGTTCATGACCTGAATTCTGCCTTCACATAGAAGGTTGAGCCTTTTCTGTAAAAGTCCTAGCCACCTAGGTGCATGTGAAGATAAGTGTCACTTTAAAAGTGAATGTCTTATTCTCTCCATCCGAGGAGTGCACTCTCCAGACTTTTATGTTCACATTGCAAGACCTTCAGCTTGACTATTTTCAGAACTTGGCCCAAAATCTGTAGTATTTATCTGTAGGAGGGTTGATACGTTAGAAGCATATTCTGCCAGTCAAAGCAGGAGCTCTCACCCATGCATTTTAAAACATCAGTATACAATGGAATTTAAGCTACTCTAAATCCCACTGTAAGCTGGGCTTCAGCAGTGGCTTTCTGTAGGTGGTCGGACTTGGAGCTGCTGCTGAAACTACCTGACAGAAACCCCTAAAAGAAGGAGGGCTGGATTCTGGTTCTTGCTTTCCACAGGTTCAATCCAGGGAGCCCAGCGTCCATGCATGTGGGTAAAAAAGCACGGTTTATGGGGATGTGTCACAGAGCAGCGTCTTCACATCATTAATGCCTCCCACCTGGTCCCAAAGCATTCAGAATAAACGCCTGTAGTGTGGTGGTGGTGGTGGTGGTGGTGGTGGTGGCATACTATTGTCTGATTCTAAGCAGCCCCCTCCAAAGAATGTCACTTGCACATTGTAGCCCATCTCCACTCAGGCAGCTCTTTTCTCTTATTTTCATTATGGATTCAATTTCAGTGGCAGTTCTGAGAGTTCTGGAATCGTCGTATGATGGCTCCACTGAGTCACCAGTGCTTCCTCAGAGAGTACCTAAAATTCGTAGCAGCTGAGTTCCAGGCGCTGCGGTCTACTGAAGAAGGTCACAGTATCACGTCTCTTCAGTCACACACTGTTATCGAGCCACCTTGGTCCCTTGAAGTTACAGAACTGAAATGAAGTTGTATCTAATTACATTGTGGCTCTTTCACAAACCTCAATCATAATTGCAGTTTTCCATGAATACACCCTACAGACAGGGGTCGGGGTGTCTCAGTGAGGATTGCAAAGGCCTCACGTAAGTTTGCCAGGATGTGAGCAGGACTCTGTGAACCCACAGGAGGCTGGTCAAAATAAACTCTGTCCATACAGTTCACAGGACCTTGAGTATTCCCATCTTCCCAAGCCCACTTGCCTGGGGAAGGTAGAAGATGTGACGATGAACATTCACCTCGGAGGGACATCATTCAGTATTTTTGTCTCTTTTCTCTTCAGTGCACCATGGAAAGCATATAGCACAGTGCACAGCAACTTTATATAGATTGGTGATAGAAGAGTATGAGGTCTTAGAAGGATCCAAGAACATATGCACGTTGCTTTTACTTATTTTTCAGAGAGTTTTTGTAATATGGTATGAATAGCGAAACCCATAATTCACTGCTTCCTGTAGGTATAAGAACCAGCTGAAGAAATGTACCATTGATTTCCTTTTCCTGTCTTTTTTGACCCTTTGTTATATTTAAAGGAGAAACGAGATACATTAAAGTCCAATTCTAATAATAGTGCCCAATGGGGACCAAGTTGCTAAGAGGACGGGAAGAGAGACCTTTCAGCAGTTGGATTTGCTTTGAGCTTAAATGAAGTCGGCAGTGATCATATTCTTTGGTGAAATGAAGTCATGGAAGGAAGTTGATAACTTCTGGTTAGACCTCATAGCTCAAGTGTCACATTCCCGAATCATGTCCACCAGTAGTAATTAAGCTCGTGACCACAGAGGCCGTCCTTTGGAGAGTTCGGTAGTAAGTGGCTGCCTCCCCAGCCTACTTCTGTTCCCTCGTGTTGGCATATCTTTGAGTTCAACCTACATACATGAACAAGGTGCCATCAGAAACCCAAGAAACTAGGCTGAGGAGATTAGTTGATAAAAGGATGCGCTGTGGAACCATGACAGCCTGGCAGGGTGTTTGGAAGTAAAAGGCAGGTGAAGCAGAGGAGAAAGAGAGAAAGACAGGAGAATCCCAGTGAGAGTGCCTGTCTCCATAAGGTGGAGAGTGATTGAGGAAGGCCCTTGATATCAACCCCTGGCCTCCACATGTATGTCACGTGTGAGCCCGTACATGCGAGCACATGCATAGTAATACACATACACACTCATATAGCACACATGCATACACATACAAAATGAACATAAATTCACAAACCTATTAAGACAAAGGCAATGATCAGAAGAAAAAAGGACATTTTTTTTAAATTTAGCCAAAAAAAATAAAGGAAATGAGCAAGTATTTTGCAAATATATTTTCTGAAGCAGTAACTAGTTAGCCCTTTCAATGCGACCTTCTGCGATATCACTGAGGTGTTTCTGAAGAACCAAGGTACTTGTAATTAATTGTATTAATCGTGAAGACCAAATTTATCCTTGGCTGCCGTAGTGTGTTAAGGGTAAAGATGTTTACCCAAGAAGAAAGCTAATATGGCGTTCTTCACAGGAGTAAATTTCACTTGACTGAGTATGTATTTGTGTGGTAGGTGTTTGCTTTTCATTTTCCCACTTAGACGCTTGCCATCCTTTTGAAAATGTACTGAATTATTTTGTGCAATGGGAAAATAGAAGGGAAAAGGAAAGTGCCATGATATGGGACATACTTAGGCCACCTATCACTCCATCCTCTCCATCTTTCGCTCATATCAGTTAGTCTTTCTGGATTGTCGAACATACAAGCCAAAGACCTCATTCACCTCACATTCTGTCAACACATTCTAGTAGCTGTATTTTGTATGTCTGAAATATATATATCTCAATTTCTCCCAGTTGTACTTAAGAGAGCACCGCATTTTCGACATCTCCTATCAAAAACAAAAAAGTGGAGTTTGGTGAAACTGTGTACTCTGTATGTAAAAATGACATACCCTCTTCAGTAGTACAGAGGCATCGGAAGTGGCCGGGAAGGATTTGCACTGTGGGTACCCAGAGCCTGCCTTGCCAGAGGATAAATAAAGGGCATTCATTCATCAGCTTTCAAGCCACCACCCTCCTTTCTCTCTCCAGCCCCCATGTTGCCCTGAAATTGGGAGGTGGGAGGCACTGATTAGTGCGTGTGTGTGTGTGTGTGTGTGTGTGTCTATTTCTAGCAGAACTAGACAGAACAATTAAATTCCAGGGTTCCCTGTGGTCTGTGAGTAACACTGCACAGGGCTAACCATCAGGGTACAAAGGCAGACAGCCGAAAAAGGACCTTTTTTATTTTTTTGTTGTTGTTGTTTACCCTTCAGGACACTGTTTACCTTATCACTGAAGGGGAAGTTTTCATCACACGCCTCTTGGAAATTATCCTGGGTTTATTCTCTTGCTCCCAAGTGTCCAACTGCCCAGTGGCGGAGTCAGGATATCAGCCTGGGATGGTGGCATTTACACACAGCCCTGCTTGCTCCCCACGCCCCTTCTGTGTGTATGTGTGTGTCCATCCCTCTGTCCACCTGTCTGTCTCTCTGAGGATTTTGCCATGTCTAGTGAGTACACTCCTCACTTCTTCCATCTTGCCACCTCCCTACAAGCCCTCCTTCCTGCTTCCTGGATTTTTTCCTCATCAAAACCATTTCCTTTCTCTCCCTTTCAACCAGACTGATTTTCCTCCCTTTCCTCCCTATCTAAATTTACTTCACAGCAGATTGTCTTGTAGTAAATCACCAAAAACCCAAACAGCACTAAAGCATTCTGATACAACATTAGCATTTGCTTAACAAGCACAAGATAAACATTAAACAAAGAACTGCATTTCTTTATTAGAGGCTGCAAGATACATAATCCATGAGCACAAGAAACATGGGACCCAGTGGATATGCAGATGTGTGTTATTTCATTGGCGCTGGGCGGCCTTGTTAGAAAAGGTTTTCATCTGAAGGCTTGGGGGTGGATGGTTGACTGTCCCTGGTGGGGCTGTAACTAGATACAGAGACTGTTGCAAGCTAGGCTGGGCTCCCTGGTGGACCTGCTGATTGGACAGCCTGAGGAAAACTTGGGAAGCATCGGGAAGTGAACTCAATCACCTTGGGGATGATAGGGTAGAACCAGATGAAGGCATTTGACTTCTTTGTAACTCCCACTAAGGACAGATTGCAGTGCGATCCGGTCTCCATAACTGCAAATCAGGCCCTTTCCCCTATGCCGATTTCATTAGAATGGCCAGCATGGTGCAAAGAAGGAACGAAAAAAAAAAAAGGAAAAAAAAAAAAAAGGTTAGACACAGTAATTTTACAGGCAGGCGGGTACAAAAAAAATCTGCATAATTAAGCAGTCAAGGCTGCTAATAGGGGAGTTTATATGCTCTGGGACCAGGCAAGGGCAGCGCATATGGATATAGCACTGGATATTAAATCTACGGCATGCAGACTTACTTCAGGGCCCTCAGAGAAAAGGCTAATTATAGAGAGAGGAATTGTGTTTACTGGTCTGTCTTGGGCAAAGATGGTGAAAGAAGTGCAACCAAGTTTTGCAGTTAGACATGAACAGGCTGTTAATAGAGATATCAAAATATGTGCTCCTGCTTGTTTCCCACCTAATCAACACAACATTATAGATTCCGCGGACACTCCCCCACCCCGCGCCACCCACCGCAGGCAAAATGCTGGGAGTTAAGTTTCAAGCAGTAAGTGCAGGCAGCTAGCTCGTCATCAATGCTTGGGCTGTGGGGGGTGGGGGGGTTATGCTTCCTATTAAACGGCCACGGTTTAATCTAGGCGGTGCCCTTCGTCATCAATAAATTTTTATTTAGCCATTGAGCCAGCCCTGTTCTTACAGCGTTGGCGCTCCTGGGTGAACTCAAAGTCACCACGGACCCACACGTGGAGATCATGAGTCGAAGTTGCAGTGGGCAGGGGGAAAGCCTTGCCAGAGAGAGGGTGTGTTTCTGGAAGGTCCGATGGGATGGACATTAACATTTCATAATGCAGATCAAAGGTACTGAGAAAAAACCCACAGGCCCCTTTGTCACAGGCCCCTCATGACAGCCTCATCCATGAGCTGAGATGATTCCTTCAGATTATTAAAGAGATGCATTGCATATTTGTATGTATGTATGCATATGTGTATGCATGCTCTTACTTATTTATTTAATTCCATACAAAGAACATTTTCTGAAGAGGACTGGAGCGTAGACCATTTGCCCCCAGGCTGGATGCGCCAAGGCATGCTGGGTTGTTTCAGGGGACCGGAGCCTCCTGCAGACTTCGGTTTCCAGAGGAGCATTCTGGACCCCTTTTGTCCTTTCGGGAAGCTTTCCATGGCAAGCAGCAGCCTGCTCTTAATGCAGATCTGTGGGGCCGTGGGCTCTGGCCATTTGCGAGCCTGGTTGTGCATTCCCTTACTTTGGCCCGACCAGGAGTCCCACTGCCTGCGCTCAAGATAACACTAAAACCTCAGGCTTATGAAAGTAAACAGCAGCTGATCAGCCAGATATTGGGTCAGGCTTGCCTGACATCTGTGCTCTTCTCGGGGGCAGGGAATTCGGTACTAATGAGAAGACAGCCTTGAAAGGAGAGCCGCAGAGGCTAATGACCCGGTGCATCAGCCCCTGCAGAACAACGGGAAATGCTGCAGGACACAAGGGCGCCATGCACCTACCGTTTGTCCCCCACATTGTCCCTCTGGCTGACCAGAGGGGTCCCTTCTCCTGAGAGCAGCCGGTCAGATATCACAGCAGTTGGTTAAGAGGGTAAAGGTCTTGGGAAACTAGTCTTTTGCTCTAGAAACCCAAATGCACGTGTTCAACACAGAGGTTTTGAAATGTAGTTTTCCTTAGTTGGTGTCAACTGAGGACTTTTTCGCACATGTACGTGTGTATAATAATGTGCATGCAAGTGGGTATACACGTCTGGATGTGGTGTGTGTGCACCTGCGTGTGGAGGCCGAAAGTTGACATGGGATGTCTTCGTGAACGGCTCTGCACCTTCTTTATTCACTGAACCTAGAGCTCACAGATTCTATTCGGCTAGTCTAGCTAGCCAGCTTACCCTGGGGAACTCCTGTCTTCACATCTGAGCTCTGGAATTACAGGGGGTCAGCCACGACCATCTTGCATTTGTGAGGGTACTCGGGTTCTGAATTACAGAACTCAAGTTTGTATGTCTAACCATCTCCCAGCCCCCCCCCCCCCGAATGAGTTTTTAAAATCAAATTGTCCTCTGAATTTTTTTTTTTCAGTTACTTCTAACGTCTTCCCATTTGCAGAGGTCGCCAAGAGGTGGCATTCTAAAGAAAGCAAATTTGGATTGTCTCCTTCCTCTCCCCCGCCCCCACCGCCAATTAGCAGGAACAGTGTGGGGCCCTTGGAAGGCAGTGGCCTTCATGTACCTGTTAAGAACATTCTTTGTAACCCACTCTCTCTACTGGAGACTTTAAAACAGAAGACAAAGGGGGAACTGCCAGGACTCAAAGAGGTCTGTTTCTGGAAGGGGAGGAACAAAATGTAGAAGATACAGGGTGGAACCCAGCCCCAATGATGCTGCTCCTCAGAAGAAAATGGAGGTGAGCAGAGGCCCCAGCACAGCCAGGAAATGGGGTAAAAAGTGTTTGATTTGTTTTTAAGGTAGAAATAAAAATGATGGATGGGGGGCCGGGGAGATGGCTTAGCGGTTAAGCACTTGCCTGTGAAGCCTAAGGACCCCGGTTCAAGGCTCAATTCCCCAGGACCCACGTTAGCCAGATGCACAGGGGCGCACGCATCTGGAGTTCATTTGCAGTAGCTGGAAGCCCTGGCGTGCTCATTCTTTCTCTCTCTGCCTCTTTCTCTCTCTCTGCCTGTTGCTCTCAAATAAATAAATTAAATTTTAAAAAAGTTTTAAAAAATAATGGATGGGGAAAACCGAAAGTTGCTTCTATTTTTCAACTTCTGCACTGGACAAAAGCTGGGAAGAGACACGTCATACAGACTAATGCTGTGAATTTGACAAGATCTCTGTGCCTTCCACTGTGGGGCGGGGGAGTGGACTGATAATCCCTTGTGACCCAGTGACTTCACCAAAGGGTTTTCCTTCCCTCCTTCTCTGACTTCTGGTGTCCTTCTGTGCACCCACTGAAAAACCAAAGCCACGGTTGTCTTGAGAGCAAGCCTAGTGAATAATTGAGAACAGGGCCTCAGACTCTTCTAGGAAAAAGAAGGCGCATGCTGGGGAGAAGGAGATCTGGGCTGAAAGAATCTCATAGTGTTTGGTGTGAATTCAGAGGCAAAGGTAGTGCTGAGTGGGCGGGGGGAGGGGTCAACTGGGGGTGAGGGTCAGGGGACAGCAAAAGGGACACCAGTGCTTTTCACATTTAAGCTCTGCTTGCCTTCCTCAGTGCTGAATGGACTTTCCTATGTCATCCCAACAAATGCTTAGCTAATGCTAGATTGTCAGAAATGTTACTTCCTCTGCACGCACGCACACACACACACACACACACACACACACACACACACACGTGGGTGGAAGAAGGTTTTAGGAAAGTAGCCATTGCTGCCGACGCTGAGCTAAGGCTGGTTGAGTGGGGGATTCAAAAGTGGATAATTTAACTGCATTAACATCTTCTGGGTATTGTCTTCAAGTTTAATCATTGCCATATGCTACAGTTTCCTCATAAATGTCTGGGTTAAGTTTAAAAACTAACAAAAAGTCTCTGCTGGATTTGCCAGATATTCCCACATGTCTAGGAGCCCGGCCGGTGGGCTCCTTGGTAGGAGCAGAGGCCCCTTCTCGGAAGGTGATGGAGGCTCAGGCAGCGTCACGGGCTGCATCCTGCAGGGCAGCCTCAGCCCGCCGGCTCTGTGGCTCGGCTCTGTGGCTCGGCCTCTCAAGTCCCTGCAAGGCCCAGAGCTGCCCCACCTGGCCACCGATGGAGCAGTGACTCTGGGAAGCTCTCCTCTCCTTTCGTCTGTCCCAACCCACTGGAAATGATGGACAGGGTAAAACACAAAGTTGCTTTTGCTTTTCTACTTTTGATCTTGATAAAAGTCAGAGGTCTGGGAAAGAGGCATGTTATGTGCTGACTCTGGCTTCTTCCTCTTCCCTTTTTGTTTTTCTTTTCTTTTCATTGTTTTTTTTTTCCTTCACATTAAGAGGAGAGCAAATCTAGAGGACCAAAATTGCTAAAGGAATTTTAAAGACTACAAACATTTTATATTAAAGATTTCTATGTGAAAGCTGGAGAGATGGCTTAGCGGTTAAAGCACTTCCTTGTAAGCCAAAGGATCCAGATTTAATTCCCCAGTACCCACATAAAACCAGATGCACAAGATAGCACATGCATCTGCAGTTCATTTACAGTGGCTGGAAGCCCTGGTGTGCCCATTCTTTCTATCTCTGTATCTGTCTCTCTCTCCAACAAATAAATAATATTTTAAAAAAATATTTCGAGAGCTGTAGAGATGGCTTAGTGGTTAAGGTGCTTGCCTTGAAGCCGATGGACCCATGTTAGATCTCTCCCCAGATCCTACATAAACCATACTCACAAGGGTGAGTGCAAAAGTGCAAGGTGACCCATGGCCACTAGGTGTCAAAAGTGTCTGGAGTTCATTTGCCATAGCTGTGACCCTGGTGTGCCAATTCTCTCTCTGTCTCTGTAAAATAAAGGGGGGTTGCTGGAGAGATGGCTTAGCAGTTAAGGCGTTTGCCTGCAAAGCCAAAGGATCCTGGTTTGACTTTCCAGGACCCACGTTAGCCAGATGCACAAGGGGACACACGCGTCTGGAGTTCATTAGCAGTGGCTGGAGGCCCTGGCATGCCCATTCTCTCTCTCCCTTTCTCTCTCTCAAATAAACTAAAATAAAGTTTTTTTAAAAAAAAAAATTTCTGTATGCCTCATGTGTAATATCAAGAATTAACAACATCAACTGAGAAACACTATAGCCTAGACATCTGATGTGTAATGTTTCATGTTAGACACTCGATGTGTGCTCCTTCAACTGAATCTCACCTCTGCAACCCAGTATCATAAGGTACTTGGTATCCACGTTTCAGAGATTATTTGGCTAAGGGACAGTTAAAAATAACCGTGTGTATTAGTTACCCTTCTTACTGTTGGGACAAAACCCCTGACAAGAATCAGCTTATGGGAGGAAGGGTTTATTCTACTGACAGTTTGAGGTTACAGTCCATCATGGCATTGAAGGGGTGGTGGCAGCAGTTTGGGACAAGTGCCACATTGATCCTGAAGTCAGGCAAGAAGTAGGGTGAGTGTTGGCAATCAGCTAGCCTTCTTTGGATGTGGTCCAGGACTCCCGTGGGTGGAGTGGTGTTACCTGAATTTAAGGTGTATCTTCCCATCTCGGCCTGAGCCAGAAAGTACCTCCCTGGTGTGGCCAGAGATTTGTTTCCATGGTGATTCTAAATTTTGTCAAGTTGACAACTGAAATGAACCATCATCCCATGTGGGTTTATGTAACCTATTAGTTGTCGGGCTGAGTACCTACCTCATCACGAGGTTAGTCCAAAGTCCGAATGATTAAGACTATTTCACCGGGTTTCGTGGGAAGAAAGAACTGCTCATGATGAGGTTTATTTGCACATTTCTTTACTTACTATGTTTGTTTGTTATTATAATTTACTTGTGGACAATTTTTGTAAAGGGATATGTTTTGGTCATATTTACCCCCATTACTTTTTCTTGCCCCACATCCTCTCCTACAATTAATCATGTCCACCCCCTTACAATTAATCACACTTCAATGCCTTATGTGTGTGTGAGAGAGAGAAGGGATGGGAGATGGAGATCCACTGGGTCTAATTAGGGTTGCTCATAAAGCAACATGGGTGAAGAGTTATTCACCAGAGCATGAGCCACTTACCAGTGACTACACTACTGAAGAAAAGGTCTGCCCTCCTCCAGAAACCATTAACTGCCAATAGCTCCTGGGGGAAGGGTGAGGCCTTCTGAGCCCTTAAACCATCCATGTTGGAACGTTGATAGGGTTCACTTTAAGCCTCTGTTAGAGCTCTGGGTTTACTGGCCTGTGTACCAGGAATGCCCTTCCCTTTATAGAAGCAAAGTCTGTAACAGTAGGAAAAAAATATATATATATGATAGATTACAAAACTGGACACAGTTGTCATGGTCCAAGAGCGGTGAGAACTCAAGCCCTGTGTTAGAATGAAAGGATTTTATTTTATACATCTAAAGAAACATGGTCATTGACCATTCAGTTTTTTCGTCTTCATCAGAAATTAATAGGTAAGCAATACGCATGCAGGCTTACTTGCGTTGTGACCTGCTTTCTTCTCTTATCTGGGAGGGTAGAGATGAAAATGGAGGACACAGTAGACGCATTTTACTGCCCGAGTGGAACTTTACAGTCGCGCCAGGGGACCTTTTGGTAATGTTTGTAATGTGCTGCCATTGTGATTTAGGGAAGAAAAAATGCTACTGCTGAGCTTTATTTTCAACCATTAAAAAAAAAAAAAGCATCAATTAATGCAATCAAATGTAGTATGGGGAAATCTAACTTTTTATTTACATTTCCGGGGGTCAGGGAGGGTTTGTTTGTTTTCATTAACTCTAATCATTTGAGCTACGGTGTATGGTTTTCTTGGTATTTTCCAAATCAACTCAGTAAGTTATATTTAACAGTCTATGTGAAACTCTCCACATGAGGAAGAGTAAAAAGCTTGGTAACTAGTTCCATTTGTGGGGAAACAAATGATTCTGCCTAGTTTCACACAGTTTGAAAATAATAGCATTTTGGGTTTTGAGAAGCACATTTTGTTAATCAAATGAATCATATCAGTTTTCCTACCCACAATAGCACAATCACAACATGTTATTTCTTCATGAATTAGATTCTTAAACGCCAAATGTTCAACTAAGTGAATGTTTAGCTTGATGAATAAAAAAAAAATAATAAAAAGAATAAGGATAGCCTAGTTTTGGCTTCAAGTTAACTTTGACAGAGCACTAAAACTGAGCAGTAAGCTAACCAGAAAGGCCCAAACAGAAAGTTGATCTTTCTTTTTTTTTTTTTAAATATTTTTTATTTATTTATTTGAGAGCGACAGACACAGAGAGAAAGACAGATAGAGGGAGAGAGAGAATGGGCACGCCAGGGCTTCCAGCCTCTGCCAATGAACTCCAGACGCATGCGCCCCTTGTGCATCTGGCTAACGTGGGACCTGGGGAACCGAGCCTCGAACCGGGGTCCTTAGGCTTCACAGGCAAGCGCTTAACTGCTAAGCCATCTCTCCAGCCCGAAAGTTGATCTTTCAATCCCCCCCACACACATTGCTTTTCATGACCTCACTGAGCAACGTGGCCATTTCACGATATCCCATGGTCTCCAGTCTTTCTAAACAGAGGGACCTATCAAATTAAGTGCCGTGGATGAGTAAAATGAACACTTGGCTCCAAAATCAAATTGAATCTTTTTTTTTTCTTCCCCTCATCTTAGGCCTAAATCTAGATTTGAAGCCAGCTCTATCAGTAACCACTCACATGGCTGAACAAACCTATTAGCCTCTCACTGAGTCAAACCAGGGACTGAAGAAGGGTCAGGCTTATAAGCCCTCTCCAAAACAAGACTGTAGGAACATAAGTCACTATTATGACGGTTGTAATAGGAGGGAAAAGTAGGGCTACAATGATTAAACAACACCAGGAGCCTCTCCTGGCTGGGCACAAAGAAGGTGGGACATGAACTTGTCTTGAGTAGACGTTTCACTCCACTTTTTAGGCTTAAACATTGCCTTGGCCTCCTCACAAAGCCTGATATTTTGCAGTGGGTGAGATGATAGTTCAACTTAATTGGGTGAGTTTGGGCCGTATTACTACTTTGAAATGGAATGTCTCTGCTGTTTCTTATCTACTATTCAGTACAAGAGAGAGGTGCCCAAAGCGTTAAGTTCTGTGTGTCTCTTGGCGCCTTCTTCCCCTGTCCTGTTTTCCTTTTGAGGACTGCCTTAATATGTCACTATGGGAGATAGTGGGAAAAGGTGCTAAATGGATTCCATGGGCCCCTGTACCAATCTTCCTGTCACCAACGATGTGCTTGCCTATGGAGGGAACTGCAGTTCTCTGAGATTTCATTTTTAATTGTTTAATGTATTTCAAAGCAATATTTATTTAAGGAAACATTTCTTCTCATTCCTGAGAACACTTGTATAATTATTGGGTGCTTCTTTTCTATAAATGTAAATATCTATATAAACTCGGGAGTTTTAACTAAAAATAATTACTCCAATTTGTAGGGTGTGGTGATGCATGACTTTAATCCCAGCACTCGGAAGGCAGAGTTAGGAGTATGGCCATGAGTTTGAGGCCACCCTGAGACTTCATAGTGAATTCCAGATCAGCCCGGCCTAGAGTGAAACCCTATCTTGAACCCCATACCGCAATTATTACTCCAATTTATTCTTTTTTAAATATTTTGTTTATTTTTATTTATTTATTTGAAAGTGACAGGCAGAGAGAGAAAGAAGCAGATAGAGAGACAGAGGGAGAATGGTCGTACCAGGGCCTCCAGCCACTGCCAACGAACTCCAGATGCGTGCTCCCCTTGTGCATCTGGCTAACGTGGGTCCTGGGGAATCGAGCCTCAAACCAGTGTCCTTAGGCTTCACGGGCAACGCTTAACCGCTAAGCCATTTCTCCAGCCCTCCAACTTATTCTTTTATATACATTTTTGCAATGCTAATATGTGCTTATCAACTCTGGTATGAGTTGTTTTTCCTCCAACACTCAAGAACAGGAGAACTTTGGTTGCTGTTTCAGATGTGGTCATACCTCACATATCTGATGCAATGTTCATTATGCTGCACAAATACCTGAAGTATTAACTTTTCTCCAGCTTGCCAAATATAGAAGCCCTCATGTTGATCTCTGTCTATGCTAGACTTGTGCGTGTGGTGTGTGTACATGGGTGTATATATATTCATATATGTGTATGTGCATATCCATGTGTGAGGGCGAGTGTTCACACGTGCATGCATGTGTGTGTGTGTGTGTGTGTGTGTGTGTGTGTGTGTAAATGTGGAAGTCAAACTCAGGGGTCTATTCCGCAACTCCTTTCTCCACCTCCTCAATGCTGAAATTGTATGCCTACATAGCCATGCCCAGTGGTGGGTACCCACATTAAGGTCCTTTTGGTTCCATGGCAAGCACTTTACCCATGGAACCATCTCTCCATTTCTTGCCCTAGACCTCCTTGTTTTACCCAAGAATGAAACTGATGAGTAAGCTTCATACACGTCATTATCAGAATTCTGCTGTGGATTGCTGACGACAGCACTGGAATTCCATGCTGAGTATATCACATATCATAGGGGCAAAGCAGAGCTTTTAACTATGTAAAAAGTGTAAGACCATCAATAGATAGTCTAGTGACATTATCTCAATAGATCGCCTTTTGTGGGAGGACATTCATTATCAGCCTTCGTTGTATTGACACCCACTGTATACAACATTCAGAATTTTTAAATGAGCTGGTTCTAGTTTTACAAAAACTGTCATAAAGATAGGGGATTAAAAATTGATTGTGCCCAGGGCATGTTTATAACTTGGCATGATAGTCTTGGAAATATTTAATAGCTTTGCAGAAGGTATATACAAGGAATTACTGTCTGAGAAAGAGCCACCCATAATTATTATATCTTATTCATTGCTTAACAGATACACGTATTAACTGATCCATGCTTTTTGTTGGGACCAATTTCATTCAGTTGTCAACTAATATTGTTTTGGGGGGGGGTTCGAGGTAGGGTCTCACTCTAGCCCAGGCTGACCTGGAATTCATTATGGAGTCTCAGGGTGGCCTCGAACTCATGGCAATCCTCCAACCTCTGCCTCCCAAGTGCTGTGATTAAAGGTGTCAGCCACTACGCCTGGAGTCAACTAATTTTTTTGACCTAATGAAACACTTAGAGATATTTATTTCCTTGTTATATTTTAAAACTAAGTAGAAAAAGACTCTTTGTGGTGTGAATCATCTTTCTTCCCTCTGTTCCTTCCTGCTTTATGATTTCTCTTCCTTCTTCCCCTTGCAGTGCTCTTGACTGATGGAAAACAACAGAAGGAAATAGAAATTAGTATGAGTCATTGGCATGCCAGTAATATCTTGGCTTCAGCATATAGTGGCTACATATGCTGGTATGTCCAGAATGATGCCCAAGAGAAAAATGTAGGTTAGAAGCATGTTAAAATAATGGATTGATCGATTTCCCATGTATAAGTATGGAGTAACCTTCTTAGTACGCCACTTGCTTCAGAAAACACTGGGGTGTTTTAATGTTTTCCAAAACACCAATTTAGAACCTTACCAGGGATGATTCAGGTACTCAGAGAAACACAGGTTAATAGTGAATAGAACTAAGAAATCCAGGCTGAATAAATGACTCAGTGGTTAAGGACACTTGCTTGCAAAGTCTGACAGCTGAGGTTCAACCCTGTACCCATGTAAAGCCAGATGCTCAAAGTGGTGCATGCATCTAGAATTCATTTCCAGTGGCGGTAGGCCCTAGCATACCCATACTCACTCTCCTTTCTCTCTCCCTCTCTCCTTGCCAGTAAATAAATAAACTATTTTTTCATTAAGAAATAAGTCTTGTTTTCTGAGTACTTTTAACTTTTCAAAGGAGTATTCAGGCCCAGCTTCCACACGGCTTCAGGTGACAATGTAATCAAATCATGAATTTATTGTTAGTAAGAAAAAAAGGTCACAAGTTGCATGATTAGGAATGATTTCTTCAGATCAACAGCTCAGAGCAAAGTGGAGAGTTTAGAGATGGGGGAATTTAACTTTCCATTACCGAAGTGTATAGTTTTCCTATAGGCACTGCACATTAACTAAAGCTTTGCTTTCCTGGAAGGAGACAAAAGCTTTTCTATAGCAAGAGAGACTTAGTTATTTAGAACACAGGATGTGAGGTGGACTGAAATAAATTCAGCTCTGGATTTGTCAGGGAATGTAGAAATACCAAATCGCTCCTCACACAGCAAAAAGAGATTTAGAAAACATCAACTCTCTTTATTTGGCTAACAACTTAAACTGCTATACTTGAGAAGGATAGATTTATATTTTCAAGTGAGAGGTTGGTGGTCCCACAGAGTCATGGATTCAGGAAGCCTGAATTCTACTATTGGTCAGTCCTATCATGGGCAAGTTAATTAATATCACTATTCTCAATTTTCTTATCATTGAAACATGTCTGTACTTAGGTAGCCCTGAAGGCCCCTTCTAACCTTTATCAAAAACTCCATTATTTATCCAAGCAGATTTGTTGAACCCTCTCTTTATTTTTCTAACACTTTCTTAGTTTGCTGCTTTTGTAACACTTTACATTTCTAAAAAAAAAAATGTATTGGAATCTTGGAGAATATTTGAGCCAACAAATACAGTTTTGTGAAGTATTTATTAGACTATTTCTTAGTAGATGGATAATGCCAAAGAGTGGCCAGGCAACTCTCCTGTGCCTTTGCAATCAAATTTCCCATATCCCGTTCCTGATTTCTCTGAACATTGAGAATGGTATTTGTTTTTGGAAGGATGTTAATCACCTTAGCACAGTTTTATGTCAGTCTCCATCTCCCTCATACAGAAAAAGCTTTTTCTAAAAAATACTGTCCAAAGAAGACTGTGTGTATGGATTCCCACACTGGACAGTTACTTTGCCTTAAGTGTGTGGTTGCAGTCTTTTACTCTGCTAATATATTTTGACACCTCCTCGATGTTACCTACTGTTCTCTTTAATTGCTTAGTGGTATTAATTATATAGTGGTAACGTGGTTGGCTGCTTGAGCCACTTGGCTGTAAAGAAATTCATTCATCATTATTGCTGTTGGAGCTACAGCAAATTGCCACCATTCTTTCCAGAGATGAATACTTGGGAGCTCGCATCCAATAAGACTTTGAACATGGGTCAAATCTTTAAGTGACTTTTTTCTCTCTGCTGCTCCCATTCGCTACTCCTCTTCTGTGCACTGAGCCTCTTCCATTGCTGTCATATTTTTTGTTTGTTTGTTTGTTTCAGTACTTACTTTTCTGCCCTTTCAGTGAAGTTTATGTGTTGCTCTTGGCAATCCTTTCAGTATCCCGGAGCAAGGACCATCTTTCTTTCCTCCCAGTATCCCTAACTGCAAACTTCCCGCTGTAGAATTTCCTGGTAATGGATTTCCTGCCCTTACAGTTTTGTCACATTCATTTTCAGATGCTAATGCTGATTGGACATGACCTAGACCCCTCCCCGCCCACCTTCTTAAAAAGAAGTATAAAGGCTCGTCCACACACCCAATCGATGATGTATTTAGATTCCCCAACATATGGAATGAAAGAATGGATGAATGATGAACATATGCTACCCTGGTGGTGTGGACCTGCCTTCATCTGGCTACTTCCTGGTGGCTGCAGTTTCTGGAATCTGGGCTTCATTTAGAAGAGACGACCCCGCGGCTGCCTGAGCCATCCAACAGCCAAGCCAGAGTGCCCCCCTCTCCCTTCTGGCGACATGACATTAAATTCACACCAGTTAAGCCAACTTAAATTGAGCCTCCTTGAACCTTCCTAAATAAAACTAGTGGCCTTAATTACAATCAGGCAATTTAAAGGTTATGGAGCTGTAACTAGTACTGCAGTATATCACTTTAATAATGCGCAGGAAAATTTCTCTAAGGGGTGGCATCGTTTGATTAGGAGAATTCGAGTTTCACTGCACATTTCCAATAAACTGTTTTTAGAACTCTTATTGCATTTATGACACCATTACCTTCCTTTATTCTTCAAGGCCAAGTTTCTAAGGTCACACCAGTAGGACAATAAAAATGCAACTCATTTGCAAATAACGTGCAGTATTGTGGTCTCACATTGTGCTGTAGAATGGGTCTCCTGATATTGCTCCCCAGTGGAAATGAGCAGAGGTCCCTGGGAATCAGAGAGATTCTGGTCCCCTTTCCATCCCAACTGTCATTGAAGGTCTGCCTTGTAGTTTTTTGGTAACTTCAGATTCTAAACACCACAAGAGAAAAGGTGATGTTGTCACAGTAAGTAATGAATCATGCAGTTCCTGACAAAGATAATGTGTTTCTGCAAAGGTCCAACTAGCTTCCCTCCTTAAACCCATAGATGTGAAGGACGACATTTGCAAAATCCATTGAACTTCCCAGCATTTCTTTTGTCTCCTGATTTGTATTTTTTTTTTTGTTCTGCTTCTTCTTTTTATAATCACCAGCAGTAGCAGGCTGTTCCTTCTAGCAAAGATAAATAGCTTCGGAGTGCTTTAGAGACGTTTCTCAGATAGTTAGCGGCTTCATGGCAAACAAGATTTTTCTGAAAGAAAAAGAAGCAAAAGAAAAGGCCCTGACCCTTGCCATAAACTCAGCACAGCCCCTCGGAAACGTGCCTGCTGAGCCCCGTATCCGGTCCAGAGCTCATGGTGCTGGCTCACCACTGTGTGGGATTAATATTGACTACCGCACTGGCTCCATCCTCAAAGATGTTCTCCCCATGGATTTTATGTTAAGGCAGGTTACGTTTAGTGTATGCTGCATGAACTATCCTTTCGATTTTTACCAATTTGTGTTTTTTTTTTCCTTGTACAGTACTGGAAGGTAAATATACCTGTACTTCCTCCACTGCCAGAAGTCTCAGAAGTGAGGGCCTTAATAGTAGGTATTCCATATCCAACAAGAGAATCTATAAGCAAAATCTGATGAATGTGTACCTCTGCTTGCACCAGTTAAAAGGATGGAACCTTACAATGTTAGAATCTCGCCCATTAAGTAAACTTGCTTATGGGGCATGGGGTATGGTGCAGAGACTTCTCTACGACATGGGACCAATGATAGACAATGATCCCTTCTTTCACATGTTACCGTTTTTAGTATATATTTTATAATGCTTTGGTGTGAGTCCAGGCATTTTCCTCTGATGGCATCAGATAATGAACTAGCTGAGTATATATTTTGCCCCAATATGAAATCACTATTCATGAAATCCTGGCTAGGTAGGAGCCACATAGTATTCCGGGTATGTGACACGTGTCAATGCACAACACGTAAACCTCTGCCCTCCTGAAACTTGCATCATAACCTGAATGGGTAAATCACCCATAACGTGGCTGCTGCCTTGGTTTCAGGATGTCAGGGGCTGCCACCCGGGCTGGGGAGGAGGTGAAATTCAGTCTTGAATTAGAAAGGTGCTATTTCCAATCATGCTGTGCCCCTTGATGCAAAATCCATGCCCGTGTTTTGAACTTGCATTTGCATACTAACTAACTTTTCTTTTAAGCTAGAAAACAGGTAAAAGCACTAAAGGTAAAATGGGGGGGAGCTTTGTGCAATAATAATATTTTTTTAAAGGTTTCTTTTCATTATTCCAGTGAGTAGAAACAAGGGGAAGATTGTTAGTGGAAGCCTGAGGCCTCTCTGTGTAGAAGAGTGGTGTATGTAGAATGAAGTCAGGGCTCTACATATGGAAGCTAAATTTTTGAGAGCAAGAAATTTCTAGGCCTCCTTGCTTCCACCCATGCCATTTCAGCATTAATAATTTTTACTCAGGAAAATGTACCATTTGTATCTATTCTTAAAGAAGAATACTTTTTTGTTGGCATTGTTTTTCAACAACTTTTTTGTTGTCATTTAGAGCATTTGTGGGCAAAACTTTGTTTGTTTGTTTGGGGGTGTTGGTCTCACTCTAGCCCAGACTGACATGAAACTCACCCTGTAGTCCCAGGCTGGCCCTGAATTCACAGCAATCCTCCTATCTCTGCCTCTCAAGTGCTAGGATTAAAGGCAGGTACCACCTTGCCCACACTGGGGGATAAGGTTTTCCTCTTTCAATCTGCTTGCTAGCATTGTGTCTTTTCACTGCGAATCTAGCCATGGAGCCCACGTTTAAGGAACTGAAGGTATGCAGACCTTGGTTGGGCTGGAAAGTGATCTTAGCCGGTGTGCTTATCCATTGTCTCCACTTGTGACCACGGAGCACCACTGAGTCCCACAGTTGGAGGAAAACAACCTTTCGGGTGGGCCATTTGTTTTACTGTTTATTGCTTGAACAACATTTCAGTGTTTGCTTCTCCATGAGAATATTCTAATAGGTGCTTCGCACAACCAGTGATAATAGCCAAGGCATTGGACAATATTGCATCTCAGAGCTTCCCACCTCCTGCCTCTCCCATCCCTGCCCACCTGTGCCTCCTGCTGATTTCCAAGCTGCTGATGTTTATGGGGCTCTAGGCAGCCCCTGGGCTCTTGAAAATCTGCTGGGTACCATGCAGCCTCCCCCAGTTGAGTCATTTCCTGCTCCAGCCCTGCTGATAATGAGAAGTTCAAGACAGGAAATAACAGTGTCAGTATCAGTGGCTTTACTTATCAAATCCGAAGGCATAGCAGCCTTTTAGAACATTGGACCAAAATGAGAGTGAAAAAAAAAAAAAAAATCACTGGGGGCAGAGTTAAATGGAGACTCTCACCTTGTCGATCTCCTTGAAATATACTTCTGGCTCAGGTGTGTAGGATGCATTTGGCTTTTCTTGAGGGGCCTATGTGTTGGGTTCTTTGTGCATATGGGGGGGTCACTTATTTATAATCCCAGGGCTGTTTCTTTTGTAAGAAAATTCGTTTGCTTATATCTCATGCTATTTTGGTGTGTGTGTGTGTGTGTGTTTGTGTGTGATGTATGTGTGTTCATGGGTCTTGAGTACAGACACTCACATGCCAATTTCACAGAGCAACCTTGGTTGAGGCATGGTCTCTTGTTTGCCTGGAGACTTCCAGAGATCCTCCTGTCTCTATGTCTCCTCTCACCATAGGAGTGCTGGGATGACAGATAACGTTTTTGACCATCTTTATGTGGGTTCTGGGGATCCAAACTCAGATCGTCACCCTTGAATGACAAGCGCTTTATACACTGAGCCACATCCCTGCCCCCTCCCCCCATATATGAGATCTAGTGTTCCTGTCCCACATGGCTTAGAAAGCTCAACAGTGGTGGCCATTCCCATACTGCTAATGAGAAAACTCTTAGGAGGTGTTAGTCAATCTTCAGGCAGCATTCATTTTCATGTTAAATTGTTCCAAAGAATAAAGGTAGAACTTTTTGAACTGATGTAGTTCACAAAAAAAAAAAAAAAAAAAGGTTCACGTGCTGTCAGATACTCTCCAATTCAGCCTTATTTTGGGGGGAGGAAGGGGGCTTAATGACTAATGGACTGGCTGACTTTGAAGTCTAACTCGTATTCTCCACTGCTAAATGAACACCTCAGTGTGTTTACGTTCCAGTCGTGAAATATGTGCCGTACATAAAGCAACAAATTATCATGGCCAGAGTCCGCAGACCTAGAAAGAATGGGGTGACTGTGTGCATAGCAAATTACAGCACACTGCCTATTTTTCTACCCCCGGTTTCCAGGGCGAGCCAACGTAGCCGAGGGCTGAGTCTGTCGCGTTGGTTGTGTGTGCATTTGCTCTGTTGACCCTCAGACCCCTGGCTTATAAATGTGCGCTTGGAAATTAACTCAGGGAAGAGGAGAGGCAAAGCGAGGGGGTGGGGAGTTGGTTTAGGGCATACTTCTCTAGATTTTTAAAAATATATATGTAACCATAGAGTGGTGCACGGATTCAGACCGGGAAAAAAAAATTACAACTGTGGGGCATTTGATTCCTCTGTTTGGATTCTGAGAGCAGAGTTGACTTCCATGCGCAGCAGATCTTTTCAAGGATGGCCTCTGCCACCTGATGTTGTACCAGGAGGGGGTTTTGTCTGTGGACTTGAGCCTATAGATTTGTGCAGTGGAAGAGGCTGGAGGACCCTTCCATCCAATCTCCAGGGTAAAGGAGAAAAGAAGTGCTACTTATAAACCGTTACAAATTGGTCCACAGTAATGGCTGTAGTGTTGATCAGACGAAATAAGGGCGCCCCCAGTGAGTGCTGAGATCCGAGCTGCGTGTAACTCAACCACTGCACGTTTGCTTAGAAGGAAGAGGAGTGTAAACACAGGGCACACAGTCCGGAAGCCGCTGAAAGGGTTTTGCTTGTTTGAAACTTACACTGAAATGTCAGTGTCTCATGTCACATTCACAGTTACCACTTTGGAGCCCATAACTGGAGTTACGGTGACTAGTGTTTGGTCTGTTATCAAACGTGATGATGATTAAGAGGGCTTCTTAGGGCTGGAAAGATGGCTTAGCGGTTAAGACAGTTTCCTGCAAAGCAAAGGCTCCAGGTTCGATTCCCCAGAACCCACATAAGCCAGATACACAAGGTGGTGCATGTGTCTGGCATTTGCAGAAAAAAAAGGAAGAGTTCATAGGTGCAGGTTTTATCTATTGAGAGAGAGACAGGTTCAGAGAGAGATTATCATTTGCCTTTGAACTAACTATGGACAAGGGAAGTATTTCCTTGGAGCACCAAGCTTGCGAGCGAACATCATATTTCTCACTTAGGCAGGGAGATTGTGCTCCAGTTATGTATGCAGCTCTCTCCTTTGAAACATCTAATATCAGAGTAAATATTTACAGGAGCATCAGACTCTTCTATGTCGACTTGATTTCTGTTTACATTTATGTTCACACTTACATGCAGATTACCAAATGGAAATAATAGTTTTAGCGCTAATTTCTATACATGCGAAGTCATTGCTCAGTTGGGCTCAAGGCATCTTTGCCTAGGACACACAGTCATTGACCTCTAACACGTTCTCGTTGGAGAAAATACTAGCATTGTATACACGTTGCTAGGCACCTGCATGCCTGGCAGTATACAAGAGGGAGGGGAACCCGGAGTTCTAGAATGCTACAGGCGTGTGATGAATCTCCCATCATTTTTCATCCCACCAGCCAGTTCTCACTCTGACGCCCAGTTCTCACTCTGACGCTTTATCCTTCCTTTCCTTGGGCTGGTGTTTGTTTCATGTGTATTCAGCTTGAATATCTTCAAGTTTAATGTGCACCATGAGTTTTGTTTTTCTTTTTGTATTTGCTCACCCTGTTCAGTTCCGGTCTAATCTTCCATTTTGACTTTCAGAATTCCAATGTTTTGGGCTACAGAGACAACTCAGTTGGTAAAATGCTTGCCTTGCAAACATGAAAGCTTGAGTGTAGTCGTAAGACTATATATTTATAAAAAATAGTGCCTGTTGTGGTGGCTCTTTTAATCCCAGAGATGGAAGCAGGCAGATCCTTGAGGCTCACTTGCCACCCAGTCTAACATACTTGGTGGGCATCAAGCCAGTGAGACACCTCATCTCAAAAGATAAAAGTAAAAAAAGTGGCCAGTCCTAAAGAACTAAACCCGAGGTAGTTCTCTGGCTTACACACACACACACTTTAGTGCACAAAACACACACACATGCATCCGTCCACATTCACTTGAATATGCACACACACAAATTGCAGTGTTGTAATAAACCTTTACTAATAGGATCTAGAAAGGAGATTATTCACTTACCCATGCTCCCTCCTTCCCTCGTGTAACCTAAATTGTGCTCATTGCAGAAAGTCTGGGGAATAAAGATAAGCAAACAACCTGATGTAAAAATCTGGAAGTTTCACCTGAAGATACTATCTATAGCTCGTCATAAAAAACAGGGCTGTGCCAGTCTATTATATCCTTAATGGAATATTGTAATGGTTATTAAATCAATTGACTTGGAATCTCTTTTTAATAAATGAGTCATACCGTATTATCCAATTACTGTCAGCTGCTACCTTTCTGGAGAGCAGAAATAGTGATTTTGATTGAATTTTTTAAGCTTTCTGGCACCTTCTGGAAGAAGCAGGGAGGAGGCGAGGTGCAAGCTCTGGCTTTGGGGAGCAGCATCCTGCTTGGAACTGAAATTGATGGTGTCACCTCAAGAGCACTGGCTTCTGAAAAGAGCCCCATGTTTGAAAGGAAATGGAATTTAACTCAGCCAGACACCCCCACACAGATATGCACCCCATGCTAAGGGAATTTACAAATTCTGTAAAACTTGAGCTACTACTGTTAACCATATAGGTCAATATAGATCTCCTGAGAGCAGCGTTCTACAGAGCCCCAAATATGGCTACGTTTGGAGATTCCCATTACACATGTTTTTTTTCCATGTACCTTTATCTCTCCTCTTCAATTAAAATTGTGTGTGTGTGTGTGTGTGTGTGTGTGTGTGTGTGTGTGTGTGTGTGCTGGAGAGATGACTTAGCAGTTAAGGCACTTGCCTGCAAAGCCTAAGAACTCATGCTCCAGGTCCCATGTCAGCCAGACACACCATGACATCAGCGTGCAGTGCCGCACATGAGCTCAAGGGGGCGCACGTTTGGATAATACGGTATGACTCATGTATGAAAAAGAGATTCCAAGTCAATTGATTTAATAACCATTTCAATATTCCATTAAGGATATAACAGACTGGTAGTTTGTTTGTAGCAACTAACGGCCCAGGTGCCCCCATTCTCTCTCTCTCAAAATAAATTATTAAAAAATATGTGAGTTACTTAACTATAAGAACGCGTTCGGTTGTGGTCTGACTGTGATACGCCCACCCCCACCCCACCCCCCACAAGCTCACATGTTGGAGCTTGAGTCCCCAGCTTGTGGTGCTGTTTTGGGAGGTCCTGAAATCTTTAGGAAGTGGAACCTAGCTGGAGAAGGTGGGTGGCTGAGGGAGACAGGTCTTGGGGGATTATAACCCATCTGCTTCCAGCCTGATGCTGCCCTCTGATCCTACGAAATATAACAATAAGCCTTCCAGCCAGCTCCACTGCCATTAACCGCAACAAGCAACAAGTTGTTTCTGTCAGGCATTTTGTTACATCAGTGAGAAAAACAACTAGTTCAGGCCTCTCTGTGCATTTGACCCTGGGGTAAGTAGTGTGAGAATGGGCAAAGAGAGTAGGTTAGGAAACAGAGATGAGAGAAATGGGTGCAGATGAGCACCATGTTCATTAGGGCACGGGGATTTTTAGCTCACTCTGTTGGCTAATCGATGACATGTACGTTCTGTCCTACTTGAATAAATAACTTAGCGGTTCAGGTCCAGAGGAAGACCTCGCTGCTCAAATGAAAAATAAAAGACAGGCAGGACTTCCAACATTTCCTCAATTGCACCCTGGGCCTTAAAACCTTTAAGATAGCTCTGGAAATACTTACTGGGAGTGCTACTGGTACTGCATAGACCTGCCACAGAGAAAGGGTGGGACCCATGAAAAAATGAGTCTATTCTAACGATGCTCCTTCTTATTAACAGTGTGACTAAATTCGGATTATTTAGTACCTGAGGGTACAATTTCTCATTTAACTAGAAAATAAAAAATAAAAAAAAAAAGATGAGGACATTTCCCTTTTGCTCTCACATGTATGTCTTACTTGTTTTTTTTTCTTCCATTATTCTTTTTTTTTTAATTTTTATTAACATTTTCCATGATTACAAAATATATCCCATGGTAATTCCCTCCCTCCCCACCCCCATACTTTCCCATTTGAAATTCCATTCTCCATCATATTACCTGCCCATTACAATCATTGTAATTACATACATTATTCTTGACAAAGCAAACGTTCGTCGTCAGAAGGGAGACTATCACACGACATAGCATCTTAACTGGCACGATTCCTTTTAAGCACCTATAGCATTCAGTCGTCCTCCAGGAAGCTCCCCACCAAGTCTGTGTGTACACCCTCAAAACAAGTCCAGCGTAGGCACGACTGTGTCCTTGCTCACACATGGTGCATCTTGGTTCTGGTGCAGAAAAAGACAGCTTTATTACTTATATGTTTTGGGGCTACAAAGTGTGAAGAGAAAACAAGTACATAATTTTCAAATTACATTCAAACCCTTGGGCCTAGGGAGATGGCTCAGTGAATAAGGTGCTTGCTGCACAAACATGAGGGCCCGAGCTGGATCCCCAGAACCCGCATAAAATGCTGGGCATGGGGGCACACATCTGTAAGGGAGGCAGGGACAGGAATGTCCCAGAGACTCACTGAGCCACCAGTCTGTAGCCTAACTGGTGAGCTCTAAGCCAATGAGTGAGCTTAGCTCAAAGCAGGTATTCCAGAAGTGGACAGTGTCCTCTGCACACAGGCCAAAACAGTAAAAGAAGAAGAAGAAAAAAAATCACCTTAGTGATAAATGTCTTGGATTGAAAATAAAAGTGATTAGTATTGAGCAAATAGGAAACTTTTAAATATAGCAAGTATGCCTGATGATTAACTTGCTGATCCAGTTCTCCACAAGAAAGAGTTTCTTGTGTTTCTTAATGACTAAAATTTGGGAAAAAAAATTTGGTGACTTTAGGATTTAAAAGGAAAGAACAGATTTTAAGAAGCCAATTGATCTTATATAATCCCTAAAGCTTTTTGTATAACCCGTTGTCATGTCAGTAGGCACAATTAAACTCCTTCGTACATAATTATGATCAAGGAATTTAGTGTGCCACCCAAATACGGAGTAGGTTCTTATCTCCTGTGAAATGTAGACAGTACTGGGTGGCTTAATTAGTGTTTCACTTCTCTTTGTACAAATTCCAGTCCTCTGTTCTCAAGACCCATGCTTTTGTGAGGGGAAAGATTAGGAATACAAATCGAGTGATTTTGCTCCCAGTTAGTGAATATTAACTCACTTTGTAACCAGGCCTTTTTATTGCCTATGATATCAACTGGTGCAGGACATATGCGGGCCAAGTGACTTTGGAGTATAGATTTGTCATCCCGTGGTGTGACTATAACTTACATTCCCTAGTCCTCGGACATTTGACAGAGATACCCCTTAGGAACATGTTTAATTATTGCAAATAACGGAAGCGTAGACTTGGTAACAAGCAAGGTTAAAGTGCAGCCTCTATCTCTTAACACTTCCTGACAAGTAGTCTGGGGACTAGCAGGTTTTTTTCATAGCCTGTCTATGGAAGTCATGAACCTCGAATCCACACTGCCTGGGTTTAAGTTATGACAGAGCAGAGAGACAGGCTCTCTGAGTCTCATTTTTTTCTCATCTGTGAAATGGGTACAGTACAATTGTTCCTCACAGGGTTGCTGTGGGGATTCATTGGATTTATTTTTGTAAGTAAGTAGAAAAATAGTGTTGGAAGTACAAGTGCTAATGTAGTCACCAGGTTGTTAGTTTCGGTGAAGATAACGGCTTATGTCTATATTGTGAACTGTTTTTTTTTTTTTTTTAAATTTGTCTGAGAGGGATGGAAAGACAGAGAGAAAAAGAGGAAGCTAGAAAGAGAAGATGGGCACTCCATGGCCTCCAGCCACTGCAAACGAACGCCACACGCATGTGCCACCTTGTACCTATGGCTTTTCGTGGGTACTGGGTAATCAAACCTGGGTCCTTAGGCTTTGGAGACAAGTGCCTGAACTTCTAAGTCATCTCTCCAGCCATGTATGTGTATCTATATATATATAAAATTCTATATTGTGAACTCTTAATACAGAATTGTTAGTCTATCAAAGTACTTTTGGTAACATGTTGATATAAGAGATAAATAATCAAGATTCTGTAAAAAAAAAAAAAAAAAAAAGAGCCTGTATCTCATAAAAGTGTTTCAGAGAAATATGGGCTGGGTGGGTTTAGAGGCAAAATTAAAACTCTCATATATCAAGTTAAGAAAGTAATGGATGAGGAAAACATCCTAAACCAGGAATGCAGAATAGAGAAAAGAACATCAAAAAGGTTCCGTAAGTATTAATGTTTCAGAACTACCAGAAAATTTTGCAAAAGGAAGTCTGTATCAATAGGAAATCACAGAAAACCTAGTCATGTGTCAAACCTTCTAAAAACTTCTAGATAAGGCAGAAAGGAAGCTATTCCACTGTTCCATAGGTCCTTTATTTGGGGACTTTAAAAGTACAGAGTCCATAAAATTATAATCATTAATGTGGAGGACTAATATTGATATATTAAAGGCCCAATACAGGGCTGGAGAGATGGCTTAGTGGTTAAGCGATTGCCTATAAAGCCTAAGGACCTCGGTTCGAGGCTCCATTCCCCAAGACCCATGTAAGCCAGATGCACAAGGGGAGCATGCATCTGGAGTTCTTTTGCATTGGCTGGAGGCCCCGGCACATACATTCTCTCTCTCTCTATCTGCCTCTTTCTTGCTTTCTCTCTGTCGTTCTCAAATAAATAAATAAAAATAAACAAAAAAAATGTTTTAAAAAGCCCAATACAATGTATTAGAATGACAATCAAATCTGACATGATTATCTTTGGATATCAAATTCAAGAGATGCTTTGCATTGCTATAAACTCAGACACATAATGTGAAGTACCCAGGAAGCATACTTATTTATATGAGGAGAAGGTGATAGCTTGCCACCAGAGAGAATTCCCCAGTCTGTCAGAGACACGATGGATTTCACCTTTTCTGTCAATGCCTTTCCCTCCACAGATGAAGGACTGAACCATGAGTGTAAACTCTGCAGCCAGACCTTCGACTCCCCTGCCAAACTGCAGTGCCACCTGATAGAGCACAGCTTCGAGGGGATGGGAGGCACCTTCAAATGCCCTGTCTGCTTTACAGGTAGGAAGCTTAGCTCGAGAAAGCTCCGGCTCGTGCAATGGCCCCTCTCTGTCTCTCCTACCAGAGCATACTTCCCACTGCTTGGCCTTTTACAGCAAGGACATCAGTTCAATTTGGGGTTGGGGGGAAGATGTTTGATTCCTGTGGTTTAGCATTATTGATTGCAACCTACTATAAAGGCTCCGATGGGCAGGAAGGTTAACTGTCAGGACGGACAAATGGCATTTCCAGTTCTCTCACAAGTTTGCACTTTTCCATTTGGAAAACGACACCCATGTTGTCTTCCCTTTTTTTCCTCTCACTGTTAAAAGGTTACTAAGGCTGAGGTTGCTATACCTGGCTGTTTTTCAGTCACAAGATGTCTAGCTAAAAGTTCAGCTCAGTTGGCCACACACGTGTGTGGCTTAAACCTGGAGAAGTTTCTAACATTCTTCACGAGAAATTAAGAATATATTATTGAAACACTCACAGCCTTCTGTGAACTGGGAAACAGATTAGAGGTAATATTTATTTCCTATAACATTGGATTTTAAAGTTGATACAAATGTATGATTTTTAAGAAACCTTGTGTAGATGTTAATAGCATTATAGTCTTCAACAAAATAAAAGAACAGAAATCAGAAGTCATAATTTGATGCCCATGGGAGTTGGGATATGATCACGTGTGGTTTGGGCATGGCCCCACCAATGGCAAAGATATCTGGGTAAATCATTGATGATTAGTTGGCATTTGGCTGCGAAGCAGTGGCCCAGCCTCTCTTACCAGTTGTCAGGAGAGGGAGCACGTATAGGAAGAGACAGACAGATGACTTTCCCTCAAGATTGACTTCCTAGTTTCCTCAGCAGACTTCCCAGCATTGTTATTGTACCTTCGCTGCAGTTGACCTATAGATTTATGCTCTGTGATAAAAGAGAAAAAAGAGGGGCCGTGTTCATTTGCCGCTCACACAAATGGGGCTCTCCCAGACTCTGTAGACTCCATCCACCACTCCCCATCCTTTACTTTGGAATTCTTTCTTGATTCTTCCAATATTTTTTTTTCAAATTTTAAATCTATTGTTGTGTTTTCCCCATGAGTGGTATGCTGTATATCTTAAGATGCAAAGAACCGAGAGTCTTGAGTCCTTTATTCAAAGCTTATAAGTCTTCATAAAGGAAGACTGGGTCCAAGGTTTCCTCACAATAAAGACTCATGAAAACATAGTCCTCTCAGGCTGTACCTTGAAGTCTCATAAAATGTATGAATTTATTTGGAGATGAGCTGCAAATATGTATAAAATCTCGGCCAGGTGTGGTGGCGCACGCCTTTAATCCCAGCATTTGGCAGGCAGAGGTAGGAAGATCGCTGTGAGTTCGAGACCACCCTGAGACTACCTAGTGAATTCCAGGTCAGCCTGAGCTAGAGTGAGACCCTACCTCAAAAAACCAAACAAAGAAACAAACAAACAAAACTATCCATTTCTAGCCTGGAGAGGAGGTTCAATGATTAAAAGCACTTGCCGCATTAGCCTGACAACTGGAGTTAATCACCCCAGAGCCTATGTAAAGCCACATGCAACTAGCCTGCTTGTCTATATTTCCAATGCACCTACAGCAAAGGAAGGCAGAACCAGAACTGGAAGAGTCCCAAGCTCATAGGCCAGCTAGGCTGGCATTCACAGTACAACCACAAAACAGCAAGAGAAAGACCGTGTCTCAAGCAAGTGGGAGGTAAGGACCAGCACCCTAAGGTTGGCCTCTGCCTCCACACATGTGCTATGGAATATGTGTATTTACACCCTTTTTGTTGAGCCTATGTCAGGAGGCAAAAGTACATCAAAAAGAGCCTTCATGCTCTTTACGCACAGAGATAAATTGTTTGATTTTATAGTAAAGTCATTTAGAAACAACAATTAGGAAAATATATATATGATCCTTCCAGTATACGGCAGGTTAGGTGGGAAAGGAAACCAGAGTGGTTTTTAAGGTAATGAGAAATGTGATTAAAATGTATGACTCACAAGAACAATACTGTAATATTTTAGGCTGGCTGGCAATTAGAATAATTTTAATGATTAGAGTGGAGTCAAAGTCAAATGCCAACATCTTTAATAAATTCTCTCCCTGCCTATACAGATTAATATTGTAGATGCAAACTTTTTTAGGTCACAGTGCACCAGGCATCCATCAGAAGTCAGTTCTGCCAACCCAAACACCGCCTCTGGCATATACAATTTAATTATTAATAGTATGTCTCCTAGGTAAACTGTTACACAGTCTTAGGGCCTTGTTTTGTAGTCATTAAAATTGAACATGTTTATATTATTGAAACCCTTGCATTCAGTGTGTACGCCGAGTTGATCTTAAAGTATCCAAAGAGAATTTACCTGCCGTTCTGCTAACACATTTATAGACAGTGCCCCAGAGAAGCTGTGGGATATAATTTTTAGCATTAACACATTCAAATAGAGAGCTGGTTGCTAGCTATAACTTTAGGCAAATACAATAAACAGGCTTTGGGTGATCCATGATTTCTTAACCTGTGGGCTGCGGAACAAATCGGAGTCATTTCTTTCTGGACAAGGGCTGCACATTTGACAATTTTGAGTGTCATTTTGAAAGATTTATAGGGAGCAGGACTTCCATAAACCATTCCTTTGGAGCTGTTTGGGTTAGATGCTGGGTAGAGAGCACCTTAACAAAAGCCAGAGACCCACCCATGAGCAAATGCAACTGCCAGCCATGTCTCCAGGTGGTGGGCAGTCAGTCATGCCCAGGAGGTGTGCGATTTAGCCTGCTCTATCTGTTCACAGACAGTCATGGGCTCAGGGCATTTCGGAAACACAATAACCCAAGTTCACGTCCTTTTATCATTTCAGTGTTTGTTCAAGCAAACAAGTTGCAGCAGCATATTTTCTCAGCCCATGGACAAGAAGACAAGATCTATGACTGTACGCAATGTCCACAGAAGTTTTTCTTCCAAACAGAGCTGCAGGTAATGGCCTCGTGAGGGACACGGGAGTTGAACCCAGTTGCTATTCTTCCGGGCAACAAGGGCATTTTAAATGTGGATTCATGGTATCAACTCACCCTGGGCCACCATGATGCTTTGTGTGTTTGGGGGCAAAGGGAAAATTAGAGACCAGATTAATAGACACCAAAGTAATTTTGCCCCTGGCTGCTGTCAATCATAAAAAGAACTAGAACAGACCTATAATTGGACCTTCTGACCCAGTGTGAGAGATGTAGGGGTCAGCTTTATTGGACTGTGGGATCACTCACCTCACTTGTCATGGCTCGTTCTCCCAAGTCCTGTTTTATTCATGTTCTGTTCCCCCTGGAATCCAGGCTGGATGGATAGCCAGTTATTGTTATCCGGAGGGTTTGGACATTGGAATGGAGAAGGGAGGAGTAAGAAAACACTGTACTCCTCTCCAGGATGTATTTCTTCCACTCATTACTAAAACCTCAGCCCTAGAGTTAAAACCTGAGCATCTAAATATGTTAACTCCAGCCTTGGGTATCCCTCTGACAAGATGTGTGATTAACCTTGGTACATAACTTCTTTGAACCTCAGATATGAAGAAAAATAAACACATTTTACACGTACAGAGCTGTAATACAGTGAAAAGATGAGACCATGTGTATGGATATATCTAAATTATAAATTGTATATATAAATTATATTATATAAATTATATCTAAATTATCAAACCAATGTTTGGTTCTTTGGATTATTTTTAGCAATACTAAAAGCTAAAAGGGATTGGGATGTGACTCAGGGGCAGAACGTTGCCTAGCATGTATTAGGCCCTGGGTTCGAGCCACCATGAGACAAAAACAAAGGAGAGAAGGAAAGAAAGAGTGAAAGAAGTCAAAGAACTGGATTTAAACAGGAATATGGATACACATCTGTAATCCTAGCACTCAAGAGGTTGAAGCAGCTAGAGTTACAAATTCAAGGCCAACCTCCAACAGGAAGTTTGAGGCCATAAACAGACCATCAAAGAGAAAGAAAAGGAGGAGGGGGGTAGGGAGGGAAGGCAACACTACATGGCACGCATGTACTTAGTCATGCACACACAAACAAAAATTAATAAAAAGAAAAGAATGCTGCTATTCATCTGAAAAGTGGGTGAACTGTAAAGAATTCTCATGAGTTACATTGTCTTAGATCTTAATTGGTTGCTCTGAAAGAACCCAGCGCTAAACTTGGAATGATTTTGTTGTTGTGAGCATTACTCATTCTGAAATGAGGAGTAGGGTTAATTTCAAAGTGAACTCTTGAAACAACTAAGTTAGGAGTTGACCTGATCTGGAGACAAGATCAAAGAACACATCTGCTGTCCATGCATGGGGCCCTAGGTACCTTTATGTCCACTTGGGCTTTCAGTAAAGCAAGGTTCAGAGAAGTTGTATATCAGAATAGAGGATGTGTAGTTTGCCTTCTCGGTTATATATGTATATATTTCCAAAATGGGTAAGCCCATTGAATTGTCTTCATATGTCAGTGGATTGAAATTTAGCATTTCTATTCACTTTTGTACTTTGAAAACTTTGATTTCATCACATCTGCTTGCCAATGAAACATAGACAATAGGTCAGGCTAGACTTTTCATTTGTGTCCTATTAAAACAATCCAAATTTCTGCTTGAAAAATATTATATTGTTATTGCAATAGATGTCAAGAATAAGTAATCTTGGGTTTAATCATGAATCTCTAAATAGTATGTTCAATACACCTAGTGATACTGCTGATGAATATCTAAATTATGAGCAGAATGAAGTAAGATTAAAATTAAACTTGTAGAGATTAAGTAAGGACTAGTGTCTAGCTAATATTCTGGGGAAAACAATGTTTGCAACACACTGTTGCAAGATTAAAGCTTGGTTGGGCCTTCAATGCCTTTCATTAAAACAACCCAATGGTATGATAGTGGTCTAGAGCCCATTGTTGATCAGACATAATTAAATCATTAAACACATCCTTCAGAGCTCCAGGTTTCTTTTAGAATTTGTTTTAGGATCTTATAAACCCATAGCCACTCTTCTACAATTAATATAGACCTAGAGGTCCTCAAATTCTTTGGACTCAGGTCACTTTCTAGGGTATCTCAAATTACTCAAATAGCTTTGGTTTATGTGGGTTACCACCTATTACTGTTTTCCATGATAATCCATTATTTTCCTCATAACTTCCAAATTGAGAAATGTGTTAACCACAATGAATATTCTGTTAGCTATGAGACAAATAATGTCATCACACACTCTTGTATCCTCTTGCAGTAGTGAGAGTATGGAAGCAAATAAACTCTTATATCACTATGAAGTAGTTTTGAATTTACAGACCCTCTGGAAAGGTCTGGGGGACCACAGAGGTCCCAGGGACCACTTGGGGAAGAACTGACATAGAAAGTTTTGGTGTGAGGCACACAGCTTTCTGAGCTTTCCTCAAAACATTTCTGATTTGTTCCTTCAAATTGGGATCCATGCCAAAGTCAGAATTGCCCTCTAACCCAAAGCTATAAGCACTATTTCGTTGGTCCTACAACTTATAATCATACATATTCAGTCTTGATATGAATGCTGGGCCTCAGCATTCCTTACCTAAGAACAGTACTTAATGGTCAGCACAGGATAATTCTTGCAAATCTTAGATGAAATATCAACTTTATAGTTGTTAGTCCCTTACAAAGCTGTAACCCATAGTCGCAGAAATATCTGTGCTGGTGTATTTTCTAAAATGCCCAATAATAGCAGCAGCCTTACACTCAACAACATTGAGAGAAAATGGATATAAAGCTCACCTTTTCTAGTTTTGACAGTGTTTGTTATTCGGCCTTAGAAATTCATCGTCCTTTACTTTCCGTATAGAAATTGCCTTCGAGGGTGAAATAAAAGTGATTTTTAAAAAATTGTTTATTTTATTTGAGAGCGACAGAGAGAAAGAGGCAGAGAGAGAAAGAGAGAGAGAGAGAGAGAGAAAGAGAATGGGTGCACCAGGGCTTCCAGCCACTGCAAACGAACTCCAGATGCATGCGCCCCCCCTTGTGCATCTGGCTAACGTGGGTCCTGGGGAATTAAGCCTTGAACCGGGGTCCTTAGGCTTCACAGGCAAGCGCTTAACTGCTAAGCCATCTCTCCAACCCTAAAAGTGATTTTTAAAATAGTGGCTTAGTTCCTTTATAGAAATGGGAATGGTAAAATAACAAAAACTTACATTTCTTTTAATTTCTAGGGTGAGGGGAAATTCGGTGAAATTAGGGTGATAGAAGAAAGTAATATCTGTAACCAAACTAATCATGGAATAGGAAAATGTAGCCAGCTTACTTATCCACTATAGCTCATGCCTTTTAAATAAAATACATGTAAAACTTAAGTCACTTGAAATCTACTTTTTAAAATGCTACAAAAATTTAGAAAGAACGACTTTTCTTAAGCGTTCTTAAAAACTGTATCTCCAAGACTGAAACCCAATTAAAGATATTATAGCATTCAATTGTTTTTGCCCCCTATATCAGAATAAGAATAATAGGGTGAGCCACAGCGAATACTGATAACCCCATTAAGGAGGACCCTCATTGGAACAGGGGTGGAGGGAGGGTCATAAGAGTTCAACCTGATGGGGCTGTGATCATTAGGCAGTATGCTCATTTGAGGAGGACCCTCAGTGGACTAGGGACAGGGGGACAGGGGACATAAGAGTACAACCTGATAGGAAATTGACCATGACCCAATATGTTCATAAAATAAAGTTCTCAAAAAAAAAAAAATAGGGTCACTTTAGCATTAACTTGCCTTATGATCACTACAAAATGTCTTTCAGTGATACCTAGAAGACTGTATGACCATAATAGTGAGCTATATTTCTTTCACTATTTCATAGTTAAAAATCGAAAAGCAATTTTTGTTAGACAGAAGTACTTGCTTTATTGCGTATAAAATTTATATACAACATGTATGTGTGTATATACATATGTATATAAATGTGGAGAGGTTGAGAGATGATATATAGATAGCCATAAAAGGCAAGGTTAATGAAATTTACCATCATATTTGTAGGAATATGTATGTGTGTGTAAATATATATATATATATCCAGGTATGTAACCACAAATATATGTGGCACTGTGAACTTTTGTTTACCTTATCTACAAAGCCAGTCTAAGTCCAGATAAGTATTCATTCAGTGCTGTAACCACAAATATATATGGCACCGTGAACTTTTGTTTACATCATCTACAAAGCCAGTCTAAGACCAGATAAGGATTCGTTCAATGCTGTCCATCTTAACAAGACTGAGCGCTTAGGCAGGCTTTATCCTTTGAACATGGCTAGTCTCCATTCCTTTTAGTTAGGCCAGATAAACCCGTCTCGTTCTATATAACAAGCCACATAGATTTCAGGGACACACAGTCTGCCAGTATGGAAGCAATAATCCTCAGGTAGCTCTGAAATACTGCTGATCTAAAGTTCTATGTTCCAGTACAAAGATGTAGACATGTAGTGCTTTGTTTTTCTGTGTGTAAGGGCAGACAGGTATACAGGTTTGCATGCACGTACGTACGCCCCCACATACAGACCAGAGCATAGCGTCGGGTGTTGTCCCTCAGGTACCTTGCACCTTTATGAGACAGAGCTCTCATTGGCTTGGAGCTTGCCAAGTAGGTCATACTGACTGGCTAGCAAGCCTTAGGGATCTTCCTGTTTCTGCCTTCCCTGTGCCAGGTTTACAAGTGTATGCCACCATGCCTGGCAGCTACATAATCCAACTCAGGTCTTCATGCTCACAAGGCAAACACTGAACCACACAGAGCTCTCTCTACAGAAATGGATGAAGCCCCAAAGCTTCATTCTTAGTGACATCGCCTGTTTTCCTTTTTCTACAGCTCGTCCCCACCAACACATACATAGATACTCAGTGACACACACACACACAACACACACATAGACTCACATTTTTGTAAGAAAAACTAAATACATTTAAAAGTCAAGTGGGGGAGGAAAGAACTGTGTTGGAGTAAGATCCCACTATTTGAACGCCATGAATATTTTATCATTTGAAAACTAAGTGACCATGATCAGGGCTTCACCTGTTCTCCCAACAGACCCCTGTTCTTTTCAGGCCATACAGAGCATGGTGTGCTCCAGGAAGAATATCTTACAATGGTTAGTTGTATGTAGCCACTGGGAGAGAGGTGTGAGCAAGTAACATCTTCATTAAATATTTCATGGATGGTGCCACTTTCATCCAGCATAGGAAATGTTGCCTACTTGGTGCTCCTTAACAACCTGTGATCAGATGGCAGCAAAAGAGTCCACTCTCCAATGTGGCTTCTTAGAAAGCTAGCCTTACGTTACAGAGCTAATACGGGGGAAGGACACTCCCGTGGTGGGGCCCAAGAATTGGGCCTAGCTAAACCTTAGGCCCCGAGACACTGGCATTACAGTTCCTTTCAAGTCAAAGATTATTTCTCTAGAAGTATTTCTCTTTATGAGATCATGTTTTCCACATTCAAAGTACAGTAGTCATTCGGCATTCTGAGGGATGTATATTCAAATTTTCAACTATCAGTTAGAGAGGAAATATGTCATTGTCACGAAAGCTGTTTGACTTTCTCCTCAAATCATGTTTCCACTGCATCACCTGATATCGATGCATATTTCTCACACCACAGTTTACCTGGTGTTCCAGGTTTATGGTCACATTTCTGAGTGAAAAATGGATCACTGTATGTGGAGTAGGACACACACGACAATTCAGCATTGTAATGGGGCTCCCAAGTGGCTCGCCAGATCCCTTCCTGGCTCTCAACTAACCCTTCAGGAAAGGTGCTATAAATAACAAGTCTCGAGTTGTTTAATTATACATAATGAGGAATTTAGAAGTTCTTGTCAGTAGTGAACCTCCAATGGCTATTTATACTGCTCTCTTACCAATGACATTATTAAGTAATAAATATATTTTATTGGATATCTTTTACATGCACTTAACTCTGTTTTCTCCAATTTACAATGCCAAGCACCCTCCAAAATACCAGAAATAATTAGGGGTATATTTGTTGCCCATTAGCAAAGATAAGATATACATATAAATAATTTGGAAGAGGTGATATGTAAATGATTGCTATACGAATGACTATAGTGTTTATTCTCCCACTGGGGCGATCATGTGGGAGGTATCCAGGTTACTGCTGCAGAGAGGGGAGTGGTACTCACTGCACATTACATCCCTGGCCCCCATCCTGCTTAGGGCCTACCTGAGTAAGCAGGATGAACAATCGTCACTGTGTGCAAACAAAATCTCTGTCCTTAGATACAGTCTTCCTAGATTTTGTTTTTGTACTGCGATGATTCTCCAGTTACTCATACTTTCACCCAAGTTTTATGTCATTTGATTTCTAGGTAAATATTCTTATCTAATTTAAAACATTCCATCATTTTCACATTGTCAAGCCTCTGGTGTTCCGAGTTTTTATGGGGAAGGGAGTGGTAGTTTGTAGCATCTAACATAGAAGTATTCAGAAGTTGGATTTCTGAATCCCCATTCAATTAAGGAGATGTGGCCAAATCAGAAAGTTTTGTCTTGCCTTTCCAGAAAAGACAAGGTGGAATCTGGATTGAGTTTGGAGGGAGAAAAAAAAAAAAAAAGCCTTTATTACAGTTGCTTTTTGCTTTCATGCAATTCTTCCACATGAGGCTGAAATCCTCTTGTGGACAGGGGGAATGGGAACGTGTGTTCTCGCTCACCGCACATCTCAATAAAATGCTTATAAGGCTATTTCACCCCTCACACACCCATCTTCTCACAACTTTCCCTGTCTTTTTCAAGGGCTTAATTTTTATTTCTCACAGACATTAAAGTTTTTTTCAGTATCCCCACTCAAACTATAAAAGTCACAAGCCCATCCTAATGTGCCTCTCTCATATGGTCTTCCTTTAAAGCGCCCAGATGGAAACATTTGCCTGTCACTATGTCTAGACCTGGCATATCCGGTTCTGTAATGATCCGTTTGGAGGACTGTCTGTGAAGATATAACAGCCCTTCCCTCCCTGAATATTTTGGGCTATATCCCTAAGCACTCTAGTCCCTTAAATCCACAGTGCCTCTCATAGGTCCCGGTCAGTCCTTAAACACTGCATGAAGATACCACAATTTTGCAAGAGTATAAATTGTGTCAAATGAGTTCATGGTTCTGGGCCATTATATATATATGTATACATATGGCCTCATTTCCTTGCTTTGTGGGACTTTGGAAGCAAATTGGTACTACAGCAACGTCCACTTAATTTGCTGTGGTTAAATTGATCTATCTCTTCTATTTGATCGGATCTCCAGGAACCGAATCATCGGCATTGATTTATTGATTGGTGCTGTGTTTTCACCATTAGTTTTGATCACTTTCAGCTGTTAATATTGGATAATTCAATCAGGATTGATTGCCCTTACCAGTGAAGGCAGAAAGCTAATTGGGTCAGACTCAGAAACGGAGCATAGGTAACCTAACCTTGGTTTCACTGTTGCATCTTTGCAACCCTCTCTCTCTCTCTCTCTCTCTCTCTCTCAATCTCTCTCTCATTCACTTATTCTCCCTCTCCTTTGCTGTAGCTAAGAAAGCAAGCATTTTCCTTGATCAAAGGAAGACGTTTACAATTTTATAGTATGAGAATACATCAAAAGGTTAGTTTTATTTTGCTTTACCCTAAAACTATATGTGGAAATTAAGCAAACATACAGAAAGATAAGCATGATTGTCACAGTGAACTCATTTTGAACTAAATGCATTTCCAGTTACCTGTTTTGTACCGATGAATGTCTAATCTTTGTGGGCATGCTTGGAGGCACAACCTGGGCTCACCTATTTCCACATTTGGCCCTCACTGCTTCACCATGTGTCCTGGTAGCCAGACTTTCAAAAACTGAGGAGTTAATATGACCAAAATAAAAGCAACAGAGATAATTGTAACAAGTAGAAACCACTGTATTTGCATTTGAATGGTTTCTACTACAGCCCAGCTCAGTTTCTTTTTTTTATTATTATTCTCCATCCATTAATTTCTTGATGTTCATATCGATGGCTGGTTTTCACTATAAAAGGACAGGGTGTACCACCTCTTCTTTCTAGGGCTTGCTTCCTCCTCCAACAGCTCTGTTGTTAGCGAGCTGCCATTACATTTTTTTTTTTTTTTTTTGGTCTGGCCCAGAGTCGACGACAGATGGCCATCTCCAAACTGCCATCAGTGTGACTTTATGAAGCATCCAGCTAGGGTGTATTGAAGAGACTGTGGCCAGTTCTGTAGCCCCCTCCCTCCCTGCCCCCTGGAAGTGCTCATCACCTCTGCCACATTTTGCCTTGGCGGGCTTTGCTGGCCCTGCCGTCTTCCATGTCGCCAAGACAGCCTGCTGTCCCAACACCGGAAGCTCTGCCTCCATTAGGAGTGAGAAGCCTGTGGGCACAGTTGTCCTGCAAACGCAGAGCTCTGTCGCGTCGCCTTTGTAGTGAGGTGCTTTGGAGAGAGCTGGAAACCCAAATTTCTAGAACATTCTGCCATCCAGTAGGCACATTGAATTCCTGCCTCTCTTCTTATTTTAGATGTTTACTGTACACATGAATCATTTTCCTCACATTAGCAGAGACAAAGTGCCAAGAATAGGCCCTTTGTGTTTACAAACTTTCATCTGGCTATAGGAAAACACCACTTCCATCCATACCCAACTGTGGCGACAATTAAGGGAAGAGAGATGGTAATCGTTGACTTTAACTATCAATCTCCAGAAATGAGCAGAGAATTCACTCCGGCATCTTGGGGATCCCTCGAGGTGATGATCCCTCGCACGGCCGCCTGCAATGAGCTATGCTGGGCATTTGGAGAAAGATGGATAGGCAGCCCTTGATCGGGTTTTCTAAGGCAAGACGGCTTCCAGGCCAAACGTGTATTTTAAGAGAAATTCACATTTGTATCTTTTATTGTGATATTTGCAGCGAATCTACAGCTCATAACAGGCTCTGCCCTGCAGCTATGAGGGCAGAGTAAGTTCTCTCATGGAGGGAGAGCAGTGTTCTGTAGAAACCTAAGATGGGGCAAGCGAGATGAATGGTACTGTTCACAGTGTTGTCATTCAGAACCACAACCCCAAGGCTCTCAACGAGAGAGAAAGGCAGGGTAACCCCCCCCCCCTTTTTTTCTAAGCAGTGAACTATCAAACTGCCTAAAATAACAGGTTTCCTCCATTGATAACTTCACTGAATGAGCACATGAGGCAGTGCAGGAACCGCTCGGTCACAGGAGGGCAAAGTTTGCAGGAGTGCGACGTCTCCTCTGCTGGAGCTGGGGTTCAAATTCTTCTTCTTACATCACCTCCCCCCAACACACCCCACCCCTGCATTGACGCAGCTCCTCCTCGGCCGAGCTGGTAGCAGCTCTACCTTCCCTGGGAACGTGACTCTCCCATCCAAGTTTACCTGTCTTGCCTTGGCAAAACTTAATTTTTTTTTTTTAAATTTTTATTTATTTATTTGAGAGCGACAGACACAGAGAGAAAGACAGATAGAGGGACAGAGAGAGAATGGGCGCGCCAGGGCCTCCAGCCTCTGCAAACGAACTCCAGACGCGTGCGCCCCCTTGTGCATCTGGCTAACGTGGGACCTGGGGAACCGAGCCTCGAACCAGGGTCCTTAGGCTTCACAGGCAAGCGCTTAACCGCTAAGCCATCTCTCCAGCCCGGCAAAACTTAATTTTATGATTGACTGGCCCACCACCACTGAGCATGTCTGTGAAGCTTGTGTGGCTTCTAGACATATAAAAGGAGACAGTGATGCCATTAAATACCAGCAGTGTGCTGGGCGATGCTTTGAGTTTATAAGGGTGAAAGGTCGCTGTGCAGGAAAATAGAACAGTATATTTGCTGGGAGACAGGCGCTGAGACCTCACTCCCGTACTCAGTTATAATTCATAACAGTACTGGTGGGAAGCCCTTTTCCCTCTGTGGAGTTAATGCATCTCCACTGAAGCCTGCTGAGAGCACCCTGCTTCCCCCTACCATCTGTGCACTCACTTCCAAACTTCTGAGCGCCTCGCCTCTCTCTTCTCTTCTCTCCCTCTCCCTCCCCCTTCTTCTTTTTCTCCCTTCTCTCCCTCCCCTCTTTCTCATGAGATCTCTTGGTGTTAATATTCTCCGATTGCCACTGATCGCTAAAGGTAGTTCTCCAAAATAGGGGTTGTCATTTAACTAGGGAAAGAGCTGAAAGGAATGCATTATAGTGTTGTTTAATGTCTCACTTGGAAAATGTCAATTAGAAAATAGAGAAGCAGTGGTTGCCTCAAGTCCGTAGCTGACTCAAGAGCCAAGGATACTCTGTCAGTCACCTTTTAATAAGAGGGGCTCACAGCCCAAGCAGTCTGAGGCCAAGGATGCAATACACATGGTCATTGCAACTCAAGCTCACTCTATGTTCAGCGTCTTGGCAGTGGGACCTGAGGGAGTCTGTAGTTTGAGAAGCATTCCCTACTGGGTACATACACTTGGGTGGGCATGAGTACCAACTCAGACCCCAAACCCGCCAGCCTGCCTATGCTAAGGACGCCACCCACTCTGAGGACCAGAGTTGATTGAGTGAGGGCTACCCAGCCCCTCATTCACAGTGATCCTGGACCATGCTGAACTTCACTTAAAATAGGTGTGTGTGGTACAAGCCAAGCTTCAAGGTGTCGGGAGCAGTCAGGGCTAATGTCCTTGCAGCCCTGGGTCAGCAGAGGTTCTCAGTCACGCCCCGTGTGTTCCCTCTGTCCCTTCTGCTTTGTACTAGAAGCCCAGAGAGTGATGATGGGACAGGAGGGGTAGAGCTGAGTTATTTGGGTGGCTCCCAGATTAATCTGTACTGTTTTGTAATAGGCACCCTTTACACGGGCCATTGTTAATACTTCCTTTTTAAAAAAAGATAGAGCCTGAGCTGGAAAACCAGTGATTTGTGAATTTAACTGATGGGTGGGCCATAGGGGACAGGTTGTGTTATAGACTCCAGGATGGCCTTTGGATGTGCAGACTCGAGCTAAATCCAAGGAGGCTTTGGATAGGCCGTGACGCGGTGAGACCCACATGACCGTAGCACCCACACACCAGGCAGCTTGTGTGTAATTGGCTCGCCATCCCGAGCCTGCCGTCTGGGTGGTATCGTCACATCACCCCAGTTCAGCCTCCCAAGGAAAAGTAGGGCAAGAATGGATGCACTCACTGTCCAGGTTTCCTTGGGTGAAAGATCACTTTGAGATGACACAGCCGAGTAGTCAGCTTGAAATCCTGGTTGGTATTTTATTAATTTTGCACCAAGATAAATCCTGAAATTCTGACAAACTCCATGACAGGTGAAATTCCTTCTTGCAGAATCTTCGCAGCGAGAGGCTGCTCATTTCGTTCTGTTCCGAGGCAGGCAACAGGAGGGCAGCTTTATAATCAGCCCTCAAAGGACCCCCAGCCGCCCCAGAGTCTCGGGCTGATTGAATAACTCCTGGGCCTCTTCCCCTAGGCCTCCATCAGCGGGGGTCCTGTGGAAAGCAATCTCCCGCAGACTAGCACTGAAGTGAGCTTTAAACTACCATTTTCTGCTCTCAAGAGGAGCCCGGAGTACTAAAAGATAGATGGACTGCAGATATTTTATGAGAAACTGTCAGAAGAAGAGCAGAGTAAATGTTTTTCTTCTTCTTCTTTGAGTCACACACTACATCACCGTTGAATTTCTCCCAGCATCTTTTACATTTAAAGTAAGAAATTAATTGGTTGCTAACGTCTCGTCCCCCCCCCTTCTTCTTCTTCGTTGTCTTCCTCCTGGTTTTTTTTTTCCTTAAATATTCACACAGAGGCCCTTTGCTTAACCACAGTTGCAGAAAATCAGTACCATTTGCAATGAAATATTTATAATGACAGAATGAAAAATTGGATTCATTTTCTGGACTGTAGCCGAACAGTCTGCAACTTTGCACTACCATTGTTTAGCGGCTCCCATTCCTCCCTTTCTTTAGAATCATTTTCGAAAACATGCTACATGTACGTTACCTATGCATTGGAGGGACGCCTACCAAAACACAGCGTCTCCCTCCACTCTTTAAACAGAGGGGGAGCGAGCATATTCATGCTTCCGGAGCTGCTGCGAGGGGAGCGGGCAGACACGGCCTGTAAAGGGATAAAAAGGATGTGAACTCTGTCAGATGGAAGAGCTGAGGGAACTTTACAAGACTAGAGGAGCCATCAGGACCTGCACTTGGTAGAGGGCAAAGATAGCAATACGCATGCCGTTTTACCTCGGGGACAATTTCTAGAGGGAACCCGCAGGTTTTATACACACACACTGGCCATCCCAGCTCACCTTCTTTCCCTCTTCTGTAGGCTGTGCAGCCTTGCCTCTGCATGACTCACTCAGAGCTTCTTGCTTTCAAATGAGAGTGGATTATTGTACTATTTTTTTTAAGATAAAAGACAAGATTTTGCTATATGAACCCAGAGTTGCATTATAATCAAGTCATCCATTCAACTGTACCACAGTCATTCATTCTTCCTTCCTGATCAGAGGAAATCAGGGGATTTGTAACCAGGTTCATGGGAAGTAAACTCCAGTCCACAGACAATGAGGAAGCACGCCTGGCTGTTTCTGTCCCTCCACTATGGAGTGTAGCAAAGGATTGGGCCCTCTCTAAAGGGGCTGTATGTTGACCCTGGATTTGTTCCCTTTTGGAACACTGGGCTTAATTAGCAGTGGTTTACCTTGGTGAGCATTTCCTTTCACAGCTTCTACTAGATTCAAACCATGAATAAAAATAGCCATCAAGTGAGATCTTCTGGGTTTCAGACACTAGATTCGCATCATAAATTGTCAACTCCATATTCCATTATATAATGAAGGCTGTCTGTAATTGAATTAGCTCATTTACTCCCTCTGATTAGCCTGAGTTCATTTATGGAAGGGGAAAAAATATTACAAGCTTACTTTCAACAATACATTGCATTGTTGAGTTGTGTACTATAAGACAATTATATAAGGGTAATAGAGAATTCATTTCAGAATTTGTAATGGAGTATTCACATTCAGTGTTTATCCTGGGAATATTACATCACAACACGCTGCATTTGGGAGTTTAATGTTAAAGTTTTCATATCTGTTCTGACAATGTACTCTCCAGTGATCCTGATGTGTGCCCTAAATAGGTTTCCCTTCTGAGTAGGAAAGATCCCACTCCACAGCTGGGAGATAACTGGGACCAAAGTCTCTCTTATGATCCTAGAAGAGACATGCCTTTTACTACCAGTAAGACCATTTCCTCCTACCCATCCATAGACAACCATTTTCAAGGTTCTTAAATGTTTACTGGGTTCTCCTCGAAGTAAAACTTAGCATCAATTTGTTCAGAACCCTGAATAGGAAAGGAAAGGTCCCTTCATTATTCTGATCTCTCAGGATACAGTGCCTGATCCAACTTGTATGTGTTAGTTTCTCAAAGGTTTGCTGGTTTTTTTTTAATCTTTATTTATTTATTTGGGAGAGTCAGGAGTAGAAAGAATGGGTTCACCAGGGCCTCCAGCCAGTGCAAACAAACTCTAAACACATGTGCCACCTAGTGCATCTGGCTTACGTGGGTTCTGGGGAATTGAACCTGGGTCCTTTGGCTTTGCAGCAAGCGCCTTAACCGCTAAGCCATCTCTTCAGCCAAGTTTGTTGCTTTTATACTGTCTTATAAATTTGTCTTTTCATTGGATTTCCAAAAAAAAAAAAAAAGATCTTGAGAAATATGCTGACAGTTCAGCATGAAATGATGCATGTTCTGACACAGACTGCCTTGTAGCTTAGAAATCTAGCCTGAAGTTATTTTACTATAGTACTTCCTATTCTCTGATTCAGGGAAGAAAACAGGGGGAAAAAAAAAAAAGAGTTTCCTTAAAAGTGTGTGTTTTAGGATGTATTAGTTACTCTCCTCCAGGGTCGTACTTGGAATCAGAAGATTGTTTCCACTTAACCCTTATTATTGTGGAGTTTTTTCCTTCAATGCCAGGGTTAAGGGGCATTTTTTTTTGTACTAGTTTTTCAACAACTTAGGCGAGTTTGAAATATATACCAAGTAAGTGGAAACTGTATTAGTGGAGTGTAGAGAATCAATCTCCTTGCAGGCCAGGGAAGGAACATTGAATAGTGTTCATTTATGTACCGCCAGATGCATTTCTGCATGTGACACGGCTTGCCCAGACGCTTTGAATGATTTCGAGTGTTATTAAGCAGGCTCACAAAGAGCCACAGGCCTCATGACACAAGTAAAGAGCCGTGTAGCAGAAGTCCTTGGTGAAGGGAAGTTCCACATCGTCAGAAAGGGAAGTGCCCCAGTGCACACTTGATTTCGGTATCTGTGCTCTCAACCCTCTGGAAATATTTCTCTTCTTCCTCCTCCTCCTCCTCCTCCTCTTCCTCTCCAGCTCCTTCTGTGTTGTGGCTGGTTTGCATTTATGTTTGAAGTGCCAGGCGGTTTAATGAAGTTATTCTTTTATAAATTTTGCAACACTGAAGCAAACACGGAGGGCTTTAAATTAGAATAAGTGCCACTTCTGTGTGACAGGCTCCTTGGAGGACTGATTAGAACGAGGCCTCCTGTTGCCCGGCCCTCTATGCCTGGCAGTGTGGTAGTGTGTACTTGTCTACAGCTCACCTTTGAATTTGCCCCAGTGTGCCCCATGCCTGCTGCCTGGGCCCTGTGCTAGTGGAGACTGTCATTCTTCCAAGATCATGTTAAATACTTCACGTTAAAGCATTATTTTTTTTAATTATATTGCCCGATTGTAATGAATTCAAATTATCTTGGAGGAGCAAATTATATAAGGATGTGAGGGTTATAGGTTACTCTCTCCGTAGCTACAGCACACCTTTGTGGGGGGTGGGGGGGATTAAAGGGCTGTCTCCCTAGCAGCTCAGGGTACTAGAAGGAGGTGAGGAACCTGTCCCACAGAGTCCTACAAGCAAGTCAGAAAAGCTCAGAAAGAAGTGGGGGGCTTCGTTGTGGGCTTCTGCAGTAGGCACAAGCTCTTCTCGGTGAGGGAATTCGGGGAACACCTCTACCATTTAAGACCTGGGATATTCTGAGAGGAAATGGTGGACAAGAGAAAAGACAAACATTGCTTAAGCTTCCATAGAGGATAAAAAAATTAAACTCAGGAATTTCTCATTTCCTCTCTTGGTGCCTATGTGAGCTTGTTAATAAACAGGGATGAGTTCAAGGGGCTCCAGGGAAGAAGAGACTACTCGAGAGAGGGGTCCGGGTGCTATCTACAGTATGTTAAACTGTACAACGAGGGATGGAGAGATTAAGGCACACTTGCCTGTGAAGCCTAAGCACCCACGTTCAATTCTCCCATACCCATGTAAGCCAGCTACACATGGCGGTGCAGGCGTCTGGTGTTCCTTCTTGTTCTCTCCCTCTCTCTATCCCTCCTCTTTTTTTCTCTCTCTCAAATAAATATGTAAATAAAAAAATAATTGTTTTAAAAACCTGTATAATGAAAAGGGGAGAAGATCAAGAAAGCAAGTGCGGGGCGGGGGGGGGGGGGGGGAAGCATCAAACTTCAGAATGAACTTCATTGTCCCAACCAAAGCTTTTCATTTTAAATGGAAGGCAACCTACTTTACTGGACCTGTGAGATATTTGCATTTTAACAGGACTTTTAAAAAATTTGTGACAAAGCCCATTTCTTTTAAAGCAGACGTCTTCAAATTTCATGCCCTGTGTAGGATGTTCTTGAGGGGCTGAAAGATCCAAAGCAAATACAGGGTTTTACCTGTGGAATCCACACGTGTATGTAACTCAGTTCTGCTGTGTTCAAAACACACTCACTTAGGCACAGAAATGTACAAGGGGATGTCATGTGCACAGTGCACAAGCACACTTTCTCAGGAAGTAAATGCATACACTGTCTTTGGACAATTTTGTTTATCTGTATATTACTAAGTAGCTATCCCAGTAGGCAAGCATTTGGTTTCTTCTGGTAGGGAAAGATGTTTCCTATTATCTTTAATGAATTATAATGTGTTTAACTTACTCTTAAAATGAATTTACCTACAAAAGAGTATGTCAGTGTTTTTAATTTTCAAAAAACGAAATAATACACTACAGGTGGCACTTACTCTGCTTTTCTTCCCCATACTCAGTACTTTTCATAATGATTGGAATTTGGTAAAAGGGATCCTTGTTCCTATCAGATGGAAAGACAGAGAATCTTAGCTCCCTCCTTCTCACCACAAAGGTTACCCTTTGAATATAAATTACAGTGCCCTGTGCCTCTCCCATTCTAATCAGATGACCTTTTGAATCTGATGGACCAGAGTTTAAATCCTAAGGCTGCCAGTCAGTTTCTAAATCAATGACCTGCTCCAACAGCCTTCAGCCCCTAACTAAATTTCAATGGATTTCTAACACAGAAGCACCCAATGTGATGTAGGCAGTATGTGGCTGATTGCAAAGCAACCCAACCTGAATGTAAGATCTTGAACCAAGTGGTAGGATTATGATTTTTCAATAAATCATCTTTCTTTAAATAAATAAATAAATAAATAAATATATATATATATATATATATATATATATATATATATATATATATATATACATACACACACACACACACACACACATAAGCTTTCAAGTTTCAAAATTTAAGTGAAAAAAGAGGAACAGAGAATGTGTACTGTTTCTAACGGGATAGTTCTGAGCAATTATCAATTTAAGCTCTCATTATTTGCCACTAATTACTACACAAGGCTGTTAAATATTTAGCAGAAGTTTGTTTAATTACGTTTGACTGGGAAAGGAATGCCTGAATATAGCTGCAACATGACAGCCAGTGGTGTGCACCCGAGAGCCTGGCACAGAGGAAATTTGTATTCGCCCAAGATGAACAACATTATAGCATCAGGCAAACCTTCACCTCCCCCCCCCCTTCTTTCTTCCACAGATTTATTTATCTTGAAGGTATCTGAAATTAAAGCACGAAGAAGGGGCATGGTTCATGGATGTAAAATTGGAAGGAGGTCATTCTTAACCTTGTTTACACATGTTCTAGTTTAGGAAGCACCAGTGTGATAAATTAAACATTACAGGGGGAAAGAAAATGTAAAGCTTAGTAACAACTGGCACATGGACACATCTGTCTGTGAAGCACTGGCTTAATCCCTGAATATCTTATTAGACAGTATTGCCTATCAAAGCCTTCTGTCCCCCAACACACTGAGATCCGGAAATTCCAGACTTGAGGCTGAATCTCTACACCCCCAGCCTCGCTCTCTTTTGCTGTGTTTACTATGACTGAGATTTACTGTTGACTCCTTGCGAGTAAGCAGGGGGATTGGGTTGTTATTTCCTTAAATAATAAAAAAAAACTTTATTATTTTAATACATCTCCCAGTTGCCATTTGGCTTCTTGTAGCCTGTTCTTCCAATTTGGCACTTCTTGGTGAGTTTCAACATACACTGTTACAAGTGATAAAGAGGGAATTTTTCAAGGCTGCCCAATATGCAAAACAGACAGAAGTCATCTTGCAACTGAAATCGTACTGCTCTTTTTAACTTCTCCATGGAAAATGGAATTGTTACCGTGTCAGCATTCCCCATATTATGACCCAATAGTACAATTTGTCCTTTGGAAGTGAATGGACCTAGAGGCTTGTTTATTTCTCTATAATGGTGAATTGTCAAAATACTGGGAATGATTCTACATTCATAAGTCAGAAGTTACATTCTTTAAAAAGTCTGTGTTCAGGCTTCTAAAAACTCACACTAAACCAAGGCTCAGCTAATTAGCTGGGTGTTCTTGCTGCATTGGAAGCCACTATAAGCTTTTCCAGATTGGTAGAATATGTATATATGTATTTTAAATTTTTATTTATTTATTTGCAAGGAGAAAGAGAAAGAGAGGCAGACAGAGAGAGAATGGGTGCACCAGGGCCTCTAGCCACTGCAAACGAACTCCAGATGCATGTGCCCCCTTGTGCATCTGGCTTACGTGGGTCCTGGGGAATCAAACCTTGGTCCTTTGGTTTCGCAGGCAAGTGCCTTAACTGCTACACCATCTCTCCAGCCCTTCTCCTTTCTTAAACCACACCTCCTCATTACCATTCCTCCAGCTCCAGGCAGATGTGGCTCCTGTAAGAAGTTACTTCTCAGGCCCTCACAAAAGGTCCTTCCTCTGTGTCCTTTTGTACCATTTCTCTTGGGACATGACATTGGCCATGACCATGAGCATCCTTCATCTGAGCAGGGATAGTACACTAGGTGCTGTTTGTTGTGGCCATCTGGGATGGGAAACCAAAAGGCCTTCATTTCTAGGCTATGTTACTTCCTGGTATAGTAACTCCTGCCAGTAAATATGCTCCAGCAATTTGAGGATGGTGGCTATATAAAAGTCTTTCAAAGTAGATATTTGTTTCCATTCCCTAAATACTAACTTCCACAGCTTAACATTTGAATTCCTTTTTAGGTTATTGGGTTGCAAATATCACTAAAGTACCATTGGTTACTTGGCCATTAAGATGTCCCCTGTCTGCTGGTGATATGTGGAAAGACTATGTAAATTGCTGAATGACTAAATATTTCTAGAGAGATTTGGTTCCTTCCACAAACAATGCATTTACTATGTATCTCAAAGGATACTTTTTACAATTTCTGGACAATTGCCCACGTTTACTCTTTTTTTTTTATTTTATTTTATTTTTTTTTTATTTGAGAGCGACAAACACAGAGAGAAAGACAGATAGAGGGGGAGAGAGAGAATGGGCGCGCCAGGGCTTCCAGCCTCTGCAAACGAACTCCAGACGCGTGTGCCCCCTTGTGCATCTGGCTAACGTGGGACTTGGGGAACCGAGCCTTGAACCACGGTCCTTAGGCTTCACAGGCAAGCGCTTAACCGCTAAGCCATCTCTCCAGCCCCACGTTTACTCTTAATGACACTATTTAAAAACACCATGCAATATAGTCCCGTGTGGTATATGTCTGCCCCTTTGTAATGGGACATATTTTCTTAACACGGGTGGCGGAGTGGGGAGGGAGCATCTCTCACAAAGTAACCTACCCGGCCTGATACAGCATGCTCTGTGTTTTCCTCACAAAGACAGTGCAAAACAACTATGTGTCTTCCCCACCCTCACTTCCCCTGTCACTAACATCCAACCTAAAGTTATCTCCATAAGCCAGCCATGCCAAGACAGGTAACTTCCTAGTTACAACCTCTCAACACAATGCGAAGACCAACTTTTCTACATTTTTCTCCACGGTAATCCATTTCCTCCTTGAAGGAGCGTCAAGCTCCTTGACTTCTAGCTCACTCAATCCCTACACTTTCTTTATTCACCCGCAAATACATTTCAAACAGATTATGGCAGTGCCCTCTAGATGAGAGCAGTTTTTCCCACCAAGGTTGTCAGTAGAAGCTAGGAAGGCTAACGAATCACTTAAAATGCCCAAGAGAACTAAGAATTAATTGGCCATTGCCTAGGGTCAGCTGTGCTGAATTTGGGAAGCTTTGCCATAAGGCAAGTCTTACTGGACTGAATCATCAGACACCTCTCAAAAACCTAGCCTTTGGGCCACAGAAATGACTTTGTAACTAAAGCCCAAGTCACTCAAGTGTGAGCTCCTGAGTTTGGGGGCCCAGACCCCCATAAAAGCTGGACATGGTAGCACATGTCTGTAATCCCAACACTCCTAAGGCAAGGTGGGGGGTGGAGATAGGAGAATCCCACGGAAGTTTGCAGGCAAGCGAGCCTGGCAAACGCAGTGGTGAGCAACGAAGAGCATTTGACTCAAATAAGGTGGAAGGAGGGAACTGACCCGGGAGCTTGTGCCGTGGCACGCATGCCCCCATATTTACACAAATGTGCACATGTAGACACACTCAAAGACAGAAGATAATAGGAAAACCTAGTACATGAGTGGCATCTGCTTTGGGGAAAAATGACTGAAATACTTTACTGGATCCTCTTATAGATGACATTAGCTAAGACAAGAACTCGACACCATGGTTTCACAGCCAAGCTTCTGAACAAAGCTCATGAACTTGCCAATGTCCACATGCTGCAGGGTTATCTCAGCTGACTCTTCATCTGTGCTCATTAACATCCATGTCCCAAGAACAACAAACAATCCCCGTCATGTTTACTGGATCTAAAATCTGTTCCTGTGCAAGACGTGATGGAAACTTCAGTGGCAGAATCATTTAAGACTGGGCTGAAGTCTAAAATTTATAAAACAATTTTATTTCTCCAGGGGGACAAACCAAATCACCTAATTGTCCTTTTCTGTCCGTAACAGCATGTACTTTTCTGATCACTTCCTAGGATGCCATTTCACCTTTTGCTTTAAAACATAGCATAGTGTCACCCAGAAAATGCTTGGAGATGTCAGCCCCAGCCCGTGTGAAGTGTTAAATGTCAAAAGAAAATGCGTCCATGTCTCTCCAAGTTCATGATGATGACATTGTCATATGAAAAAATAATGAAGAGGGGAATTCTGTCACTGCAAACTTGGCCAGAAATGCAACAGTCACAGCATTAAAGAGAAGGGCAAAAGCATATCATGAGGGACAGTTTCAGAAATGCCACTGCTGTGTTATAATAAAAGAGTAGAACCTCATTCTATTAAATGTTTGAAATGTAATTATTGTAAGTCATCATCCCTGGATATGAGAATCTGCCATATGTATGCTTTGGTCTTAGTTTTTGTCATCAAGCACTTTGGGAAAATGTGTGTGTGTGTGTGTGTGTTCACTGAACTTTGTAACATCTCATAAAAATGCACATTTCTTAAAATATATTTCCCAGGTAAGATCTACTACAACCCAATTGTGCAGAAATTCTCCAGACAGGAAATGTATAGTTTATGGACAGTGGAGTCTGTGGGTTGGCAAAATGGGGTACAAATGGAACTCTGGGTGATTTGAATCTGTCATGTAATTTTTAGAACATTTTTCCCAAGCTGAGGCAATTCACTTTTAGGTGTTTAAAATTATGAGACCTTTTGTAATTGTGTGGCTTTTGAAAATGTTTTCACATCCCTCTGACCTTATTAAGATGCTTAAAGGCCACCCTTTTGCCTTTGTGACAATTTCTTTTTCTACATCATATGGGGGAAATAACCCAGTATCCTATCATCATTACCTGTGTACACTTTTAAAACTATTTTACTAGCAGAAGTTGGAAATAAAAAAAGAGAGAGGGTAGAAATGTAAAAACCTTGATTAGAAAGTATAATTTAATAGAACGCATATTGAACCAAATGTATTGATTAATGTAGAATATATAGTACTTATATTGATTCAAACCAGAGATTTAGTACTAAAAGCTCTAAGCCAAAAAAAGCTGTTGCAGATTGCTACAAAAGTCAGTTTAATGCTGTCCTTGAAAATGCCTTCACAAAGAAATTCTTCTAATGTTTGAGGGCTAGGTAGAATGCAGTATATGTCAGTCTGGTCTCTGAGGGTTTGATTTTGTACTCTAATAGCTGTTACGAGCCTACATTATATCCAAGGAGTAATTTTCCTTAGGGGTGCCCCGCTCGCTTTGTGTCAATATTCTAGCATTTTAAGTCACGTACAGTATATGCTTCTGGGAACAGGGAAGGAGCCAGCCAGACTCATAATGGCCTGCATTCATTAATAAAGGCAGAGGCTTCTGTCCCTCCATTGCCCACTACAGGGATGTCTCTCTGCCCATCAGGGACCCGTACAGACACATTTAAAGAAAGCTTTATTTTGAGTGGGCAGGAGATGAAATGTAAGACTTGCAGGCATTTCCTAAGTCAGCTCTGTGCCTGAGCACAGGGGTGACCTTATGGGCAAAGAGGAATGCAGGTCAAAAGACTTATTATCCTGCCTGTTGGAAACCAATTGCTTTTGTTTTTGTTCTTAAAAAAAAAAATAGAAACCAAAAATGAAAATGTAGGAATGCTTAAAGGTGGATGGTAGCGTAGAATTCTGTTTGTAGCCTGCAAAGCTCATGACCATATGTGAACTGGAATATGCTTCTCAAAAAAAATAAAATAAAATAAATAAGAGCATCCCAATTAGCCCCCATGTTTACAGATAAACGGTCCAGCCCAAGTGATAAAAAGAAGGGTAATGTAATTAGTTAATCAGTGATGATTGATTATAGATGTTTGTATTCTCCAACTAAAGAAAAAAACAACATGCTGTCACCATCTGTTGAAAGAAACAGGCATATTTAATCTTTATATTTCTCCATTTCTTCCCGCCTTGCATTGTTTCAGAATCACAATTGCCCAGTATTTTATCTGGATGGAAAACATCTCATTTAACTTGAATATAACCACTGTTTAAATAGGAGATCTTCATGACACCATGAATTGGTGGGGAGCTGGTTATTTTTCTTTTTTTCTTTTTTTTTCCTTCTCTTTTCAGTCCTTTTTAAAATAGCTTGCTGGCTTCCCCCCCCCACCCCCCACTTTTCAAAGCTTGTCAGAATTTGTTTGAAACAAAAGGCTATAAAAAGACAAGTCATGATTAAAAAAAAAATGATTCACATCTTTACATCAACAGATTTCACAAAACTCCCATTCAAAGCTGTTTTCATTAATACTGCCAGTTAACATTTTGTTGGTGCCAACATGTCACAGACAAGAGACGTGATCTTTGCCAAAGAACTGGCAAGTTGAGGCAGTCTGTGGGCACAACTTTGAAGTGGGGGTAGAAGTTTAATTTTTCAATCCTGGGAAGATAGATTTTCCCCATCTGGCTCTCCTCCAAAAATTAACTTCATCATTGGTCTCGGTGCAAAATATTCAAATTCCCATCAAGATTTCAGGACAATTGGATCACCTCAAAATTGCAAGGGGAAGGGTTTCAGAGGATGGTGGGCTTTTATTTTTATTCAAAAATATTATCCTTGGCCTACATTTAAGATAGGATTAAACCGTTTGACCAGCAAATGTGGTCAGTGCTCAGAAAGAAGCAGGCTGAATTAATCATTTGTTAGAGTGCCAAGCCCAAAATGAGAATTCCAGCCTTGTAAAATGGAAAGCATCTCATATTTAAAAAGAAATACATAGTGTTAGGAGGGAATTTTTAGGACCGTCATCTGTTTTTTAGCTTCTAAGTTTAATTTCACATTTGCAGAAGAAAAACATAATGGAGCATTCTCCTTCCAAATGGGGCCCTTTAAAGTAGAGCAAGTGTTTTTGAAACCTCACTGTTAAAGTACCATACCTAGATGGATCTTCTTGTAAGCTTTAAGGTATGTTGTGAATTTGATTTTTTTTTTAACACAAACCCCCCCTCGTGTAAAACAACTGTTCATAACTGGGATTAATGGTTTTCAATTTTCAGTTACTTAGACATGGGGTCTCCAAGAGATAGGTTTTTGCAGAGTAGAGTACGACTCTCTGTGGGATTGCAGAAGTTTTCTTCCACTTCCTTTTCTGTCATCGCCCCCCCCCCACCTCCACCAATGTTACTCTGATGTTCTTCTCGATTATGTAAAACACTTGCTCTTCATTGGAACAGATATTTTTTTTCTCATAACCTGTCATTGCATTAAAGTACTTTGGGGACTGTGAATTGCTGTGTAAAATTGGTGAGATTACCCACTGCTTTGTTCTTAGTGGAGTGCTTTCCTCTGGACCTAAAGAGTGAAAAAACACTCCTGCAAAGAAGAGGCGTGTGCGTGGAAGACATGGTGGTTTCTCCACTCTCTGCTTGTGTGTGTCTGTCCCCTGGTTGTCTCAGGACTCGTTCCATGGTGTGGGCCATTCCCCAGGAAAGAGCAGAGCATGCCTCAGAGCCTTCCCTCCTTAGGTTCAATGCTGCTTCTGTCTGCCTTTTTATCTTCCCACTTAGGCCTGGGCTCTCTTTCCAAGCAAGCAAAGTCCGTGATTTTCTTTGCAAAACAGGAAAATCTCTGAGCAATCCCATGAAGACAATTGTTTCTCTTCTGACAGGACCCCCAGTCACGTTGGCGCACCATGACTTTGAGTGTTCTCTCCCGCTCCTGCAAGTTCCTTGAGAACATGTGGCTCAGACACATCATTCCTCCTGAAAGTGAGATCAGGGGCTTTGTGTTTTCAGTGGACTTGGGATAGGACACATGGGCAGGGAGCAGAATTGCCCAGAGACCCTCAGAGGCAGTGAGGGTATATGCTTCAGAAGGGATCAGTACCATCTGGGGAGTTTCCCCCCACAAAACCCAACATAAATATGCCCATTTCCCAAGAACCTCTGGGAATACGCCTTCTTCCCAGGAAAATGGCCAATCATTGGTTGACATCTGGGATCAGGAAGATGCTGTCAGGGTGCTTAGTGGAGTTAGAGCCAGAAAAAAAAAAAAGAAAGAAAGAAAGAGAAAAAGAAACAACAAGAAAGAAAATCTTGGTGTGTGCAGGCAGCTCCACGTGAGAGAACTCTGTGCTTCATCACTTTCCATGTTGATGTCAAGTACCTCATGAATATTTACTTTGGTATAAGCTGTATTTCTCAAGCCTTGCTTGTGTCTGCGTCCTATAGTTGATTTATATGCTCCTTTCTTAATGCAAACCATAACTCCTTTATAGAAACAGCTTCCACTACATATCTAGATAGATAATAGATAGATAGAGAGAGAGATAAGTGATAGATAGACAGATGGACAGATGACAGATAGACAGATAGATACATAGATATGATATTTGTTCACTTCTTTGAGTCTCAGAGGAGACCTTCTTCAGCTTTGGTTTAGCATGCCATCATCTGAAACACAACTATTACCAGTGACGGTGGGCAATGTGTGTTTATGCTCTCATTGATTCGCTCAGTGTGGCATGCAGGAAAACACTGCAGACATGTGATGTGTCTTCCTTTAGTAAGTATGGAGTGCCCACCGTAAGCACAACAACGTGATATATACCTACATATATAGACAGTGAGACATATGAATACTTAGGGCTGCTGGTAAAAATTAGAACAATGCCCCTGTCTACTGTGAAGAAACAGGAAAAGATGAAGAGAATGAGTTTTGTCCACACTGGAAAGACAAAAAAAAAAAAAATTCAAGAAAAAATTTACATAATGTTATTAACAAATTTCTTTTTTTTTTTTACAATGATTATAGTTTCCCAAAAGAAGTGATTATCATTGTCCCATCATTTAAGCACCTAATGTCATAGTTCCTTCTATTTTTATTATTTTATAATTCTTCAGGGAAATTTCGTTTGTTTTGTTTTGTTGGTTGGTTGGTTTGGTTTTGGTTTTTCAAGGTAGCCCAGGCTGACCTGGAATTATTACTATTTTTTTTTTTTTTAGTTATAAACTTTATAAGAGCACACATGACTAGGAACTAGCAAAAATTTGGAGAAACTTACTATATTTGGGTTTTGACTTGTTTTATTGTTTATAGACCTGTCTGATCATAGTTATGCTGAATCTTAAGGAAATTGGAAACCATTTGGTTCTCATCAGCATTTTGTGTACGTTTCTTGAAGAACTCTTATTGGCATATGTAAAAGCAATAGACAGACAAGGTTGACATAAAGTACTTTATTCGTAAGTGTGCTTTAGGCCAGTTCTACTCAGGAGAAAGGCACGCCTTGGTGGAAGGAGTGGAAGCAGGTGCATTAAGTAAGGGGAGGGGAAATAACGTGTCCTTCACCTTGGGAAATATGCTTACTATTTTCCTCCTTGGACTCCAGGCCAGCCGGGGCCTGTGACGGGGTCCCCTTGCCCTAGCTGCCTGTCACTATGGGCTAAGCTGAAGTCGGGGAGAGGGCTAGGCCCTTCCCCATGCCTATCCACTACCTCACCAGTGTACCAGCCCCAGCTGGGGAGGGAGGATGGACCAACCTTTGGTTTTTTGCCCTGTGTTCCCTGAGAAAAGCTCCCAAAGACAAAGCTGTTGTCTCCCACATCCCAATAGCTTCCCTTCATGCCTGACCTCTTTAGCAATGTTTATAAGCAATGTTTATAAGGCTCCCGATCATCCGGACCAAGCTGCCTCCCATCTTTCCCTCTCATCAGTTCTCTTGGTAAAGAACACTCTAGATTTCAGGCGCTTGTCACAAGCCACAAGTCTCCACATACATATTGTGGAGCCTTGCCTCAGTGGCTGTCTGAAGAGCAGGTCTACCCTGAAGGGCAGACCCTTCAGCCTGGAGTGCCCACCTGAGTCTCTCAGGAATATTAGAGCAGGTGTGATTAACAGTGGTGGTGGAAAGCTATATAAACTGTGAGAACAGGGCTGTCATGGTTCTTGAGATGTGACTCATATTTGATAAATAGGGGTGATGTGAGGTAGGAGGATCATCAGTGAAGTCATGGAAGACAAGCAAGGAAATGTACCTTCACCTCCTGGAGCCTCCTGGCTTTTCCTGGTCTCCTCCTCCACACAAGTGGCAGCTTCACTGCACCTGGACTTCCACCTGCCAACACACACATGCATGCGTGCATGCACACACCCAGACTACATGCACATGCGCACAGGTTCCTCCTGCACCTGAGCCTCCTTGTGCAGAGTCCCTTGAGCAGCCGGCCATTCCTCGCTGGGCAGAAATGGGGTATTCATGTCATTGTAGATCAACAAGGACTTACCTCTGTGGGCTCTGATGAAAAGTAAACCACTTAACTGTTTCTCTCTCTCTCTCTTTTCTTTACAGAACCATACAATGACCCAACACAGCAGTTAGTTCAAGTATGGTCTCTCAAGAAGGACTTTTTGTGGCACAAAAAGGGAACATGTTTTACTCTTTGCACGAAACTTTCATTGTTAATGTATATTATTCAGAAACATTGTATTGTACCATAAAACTTGTATTATCAAGACTGTTGGATGTTCATGTGTTTGAACTTTTGAGCACCAGATAGGCTTCTTGTATATAAAGCGTTGCACATGTATTATGTCGTCTGATACTAAAATTGTCTTTTAAAGACATGTGGACTTGGGCCCTGTTCAGACAAGAGTTAAAAAAAAAATAAAGTGAACAAAATGGCTTAAGAGCAAGTATTTTCAAGGAAGACAGACTAAAAACAACTATTCCACAAGGGACTATGGTTGGACTTCCTTTTATTTCCACTTAAGCCTACCATTTCTCTTTTGGTATCTCAACAGTTAAAATCCAAGACTATTTTTTATTGTTGAAGATTCTCGCAAACCATGAAGAGATGTCCTCACAGAACAGGACCCCACAGCTGGATGAGGCCCGTATATATATTTGTAAGCCTTGCAATGTGACAGGTAGTATCACTATATATGCAATAGTTGTTATGTAGACTGTCAACAATTTTTTTTTTTCCTGGATACATTTGAAGCTTTGAGTGTTCAAGGTTTTCCTTAATGATTTCACACAGCCAAATTCTTGAATCCGTTGGACTAACCTGTATGTTACTGTTATTAATGTTTACTCTGCGGTCTGAACCTGGAAATTACTGGAATTGTTTTCCAAGAGGAAATAAATTCAGTTTACCATTAGCTATGGGTGTATTTGTGTCTTCTTTTGCTAGTTATTCTTATCATGAAAGAGAGAAATCTAATTGCCTGCACCTTCAGCTACGAAGTCTGCTCCGGAGCCTACCCCTGGAATAACCTCGATCATATTAAACTTGGCACACTGGGCCAAACGCGCTTGGAAAGATGTTTATCATACTGCACAGGGAAAGATGAGGGGCCTGCTATACTTCCACTGTCTCGGATGCTAACGGGTCACATTGTACTTGAGGGTTCTGACATCACAGATGGATGTGATCGCTGTTTTCTGCATAATTTGCAGCCCAATTTATGTCATGCTGTGCAAATCTGAACTCAAAGTAGATGGCTGCAATTTGAGCGGCTGTTCGGCTTATGTGTACTTAAGAAGCAACATTGTTTGGAAGACAAAGCACCAAGCAGGGACACAGGGGGTCGTTAGCTCTGGATCTACCACCGTCTCCCAGTGGGGTCTTCCCATCGCTTCATCTCCTGGCCTTGGTTCACCCAGCTGGGGAAGATGACGGGACTTGGTCATCAGCCTTTCCGCAGGCGTGGGGGATGCCTCTGTAAGATGCCTGTCACCAAGGCCTACCAGAAAATGCTAATGGAGGAAGAGCTCTTCGTTTCGCAGTGTTTGTGTAGTTTTCTGGGGTTTTTTGTTTGTTTGTTTGTTTGTTTGTTTTAAGAAGAAGAAAAGAGGAGCCGGGGATATTGCTCACTTGATAAGAGTGCTTTCCCAGCATGCACCAAGTACTGGGCTCATGCCTTAGAGCCATATAAGACGAGATTACTGGTACAGCCTGCAATGCCAGCATTTGGGAGGGAGAGGCAGGAGGATCGGAAGTGAAAGGGCAGCCTCATGTCTCAACAAACTGAAAAAAAAAAAAAGAAAAGAACAAAAACATAAGGGTCACTCTTCTAAAGGGGAAGAAGGTGAAGAGAAGAAAAGCAACGTGTACACTGCACCTTGATTCTCTTCTTTAGTCTAAATGGATAAGTACGAACCCGGTGTTCATAACAGCTTTCATTCAAACCATGCTGAAAACAATGTACGGACACACCAGGACTGGAGAGATGGCTTTGTGGTTAAGGCGCCTGCCTATGAAGCTTAAGGACTCATGTTCAACTCTCCAAGTTTCAAATAAGCCAGATACACGGTGACACAACCCTGAAGCATTCAACCCTTGTGGCACATTCTGTTGAGGAAATGGATTTATTGGGATCATTTGTCCCCAGCCAACTTATCCATGAAATCAAAGGGACAGCACCACGGCACTGCCAGGCAGAGACTACATCGGGGTTCTTAGTCCTTAGGCCTCAGGAGGCTCCCCTGTGGGGCTTTATGATCATGTCTCGCTGAACCCAACTCCCAGACTTGCCAATTCACCGGGGCACAAAACCCCAGGCCTTTCTAAGGACCGCCTGAGTAACACTGCCCATGGCCTGGCTTCATAGAGAACTCCTTCCATTCCTCGTTTGCAAGTTAGTTGGATGAGTTCAATGTTAATAACCAAGCCAAGCCCTGGAACGTGACACTCATCATTTGTCTCCAATATAAGAAAAGTTCAGTCAAATTCTTAATAGCCTTCACCAACAAGTGCTTTGTCGGGATTAATGTACACCTGACAGAAAATTTCATGTGTGTGTGTGTGTGTGTGTGTGTGTGTGTGTGTGTGTATTTAGATTTCTTTTAATGCCAGGGAAAAAGTACATCTATACATTTCACAATGGATTGCCAGCATGCTATTTAATTAAAAAGCTTTTTCACCGGCTACATAAATAATGAAGTATGCTGAGAATATGCAAGTGCATCCATAATTAAAATACTCAGCTATATTTTTTTAAAAAATTAAGATCTCTAGCCTATTCAGGATTGTGCATTTAAAATGAAACCGCCACACTTAATAATGTTTTTTTTTTTTTAAAAAAAAAAAGCATTAAAACTTCTGGTTTTTAATGAATGGATTATATTTTACTAAAAGGAAGCTGTTCTGTATTTACGGAAAGCAGGTGATGTGTTATCCCCTGGATGGATCCCAAGTTGCCTTTAATAGTGCTGCCTCTTAGAGACCTCCCAGACTTGTAGTAAACAAGGAATTAGAATTCTTAGGAGCAAGGGAAGCAGAGCTTTCCTTCTGAGAGTCACAATGCTGGCCATCTGGCTACAGCACAGGCATAGTTCAGCTACCTCTCAGATCAAGCCGACAAGCCCAAGGTGTTGACCAGTATCTGCTCTGTCTACTCGTTTGATCCTCCAATAGCTATGAGGCAGTTCATGTTTAACAGCTCCTTCTGCTCCTCCCTTGGAACTAATAGTTTGGATCCAAAATGCTAAAGAACGCTCATAAAAACCATCACTGGCTGTGATAGGTTACCTTGCTCGTATTAACAGTCACTATTCCTCCTTAAGAGGAGGACAAGGCAACTGAAAGTTCAGGAAAACAATAATAGGAAAATCACTGTGTTGGTTAGTTTTGCATAGCTGTTACCACAATGGCTAAGATAAACAAGAATACAATCTCTCTGGGCTCACAGTTTGGCAGGGTTTTTGTCTATGTCTGTGGGTCCCATGTGCTTGGGCAGGATGCTGTGGTGGGTGCCGTGTGTGGCACAGGATAGCTATGGACTTCATTTCCAGCCCATAGAGTAGTAAGTGAGACAGGAAGTTGCCAGAGATAATATTCCCAAGATCCTGCCTTCAATGACCTACTTCCTCCAGACCAGCCCTACTTGTAAAATTTCTAAATCTTCCAAAATCGCACCATGACCTGGGGACCAGGCATTGAAATCATGAGCCTATGGGGGACATTGCATATTGAAACCCTAAGAGCCAGCACCGCATAAAAATCAGAGGAGAAAATTTACTAAAGCCGTTGTCCTGGTTCTGCTTTGGTTTTGCTTTTGAGGGCAATTTTCCATTGACTTGAAGGGGAGAAAATAACCTGAAAGGAAGGAATACATCAATTTCTCAAGAGAAAATGTTTCCCTAGTACTTAATACTGAAAGAAATTTCTCAAAGGCCTTATATCCAAGTAGGTGGCCAATATAATGGCCCCATTTCTTGACCATAATTTTATCACTTAACTGCAGTGGTTTTTATATAGAAGAATGCTACTGCATCGAGGAGTAGACACCAGGGATGCTGCTAACCACCCTAGAGTACACATGGCAGTCCCCAGAACAAAGAATTACCTGACCCCGGATGCCAGTTGTATCAAGGTGAAGAGACTGCTCAAATGGAATGCACCCTGTGACTTTTCAAGGTCCAAAGCCCTCTTTACCTTGGAACCACTGCGGGCACACGGGAGAGGGAGGGGACTTTATAAACATTCTATCACCTGAGTTTCATCCCACAGTGGCTGATTTAATTGCCCGAGAACTCAAACCAGGCACCAGAAGCATCCTGGGGTGACACCAAGATGACCAAGCATGAGATTCACTGAGACAAGCTTCTACCTTCATGGAAGTGCACTGGACTGGAGAAGGGAGTTTTGAGATTAACACGCAAGGTGTGGGAAAGTGCCTTCCCCTCGGTATCACTTTTTATAATCTGGCCATCCTGATGATCATCTTAACAATAAAGGAAAATGTAGATATGGGAAGAGGAAGAAAATGGGAAATGACCTAAAAGCCCATCATCCTAAACTAGCCCAGGGATTATTAGCGCAGCCAGAGAAATTTTGGTCCAGCAGGGTCTCTGGCAACATAGAGTTCTATCCCTCAGGGACCTGTAGGGGACCAGGCTCTGGGTGCCAGATTTCCTGGGTCTCAGGAGGAACCAGAAACCTGGGTGGTGGTTATCTGCTATGTTGCAATTTCCAAATGCCGGCAACCCATCCTGTCTTTTGTAATTCAAACGCTCCTAACCCTACTGTTCATGCCATATGAGATACACTTTCAGGCCAGGCTTGATTCTCACATTGCCAATTTTGACCTCTCTCATCCGCTATGATTTTTCCTAATTCTTTCCAACCTTTTAGGTGACATTTAACAAAAAAAAAAAAAAATGATATATGCATGTTAAAGATTTAATTGTGCTATTTTTAATTAACATTATATACAGCTTTAAAGTTGCACCAGACCATCATATCCATCTAGTTTAAGGTGCAGGTAAGCCAAATGGGCGTGTTCTATGTAAACTGAATGCTGAGATTTCAAATGATGAAGGATAATAAACAATAGAAGTGGAATTCTCCGATACAAGTCAGATCTGTTCTATTCTTCATTGCTATTAGAGGGCCACATTAATATACTTTGGAACTCACACGAACGGATAATAGGGTTGAAACATTCCCTTTAAATTTTGTAACTATAACTCGTGTTTCAGTGCAAATGAAAGTTCATGACACCAAGGCCTGTGAAGGGCTCCAGAGGCTGAGCCTGGCTTCTCAGCAGCTCCAAATCTGTTACAGAGCTTGAACAAGGACTCCAGTGCACCCTGCAGTTGCACTCCATAGAGCGTGGCAGCCTTGACTTTGTGTCTGATAGTGCCTGTTGGTTGCAGCCCTGTAGAGCCCTTGAGAGAGGAAGTTTAGACATCCAGATCGCATTACGGAGCACCTGCAAACCCTTCTCCATCTACTTGCAGCAGCCCAGAGTCACTCACCACCCCTCTCTTGAGGAGAAAGCGCCCACCAATGGTACTAAAAACTAGAGTTCAAAGAAGAAGGATGAGGCTTGGTAAAAACAAGACCTAGCAGGAGTCTCTGGCAGAGTCCCAAAGCTCAGGTCTGGTTGGCACCAGGTTCCTTGGTGAGAGCCTCCGAGACGAAGAAATAGCCACGGCCGCCTCTCCAGATTCTTCTCTAATGGAGTCAGCTGTTAACTCCTTGGGGGAAACACAGAGCCCCTTTATTTCCAAGCAGGTGTTGCAGCATATTAAAGGTTGAATCCCATCTTGTGCTCACATCTTGAATGAGCCAGTTTTCAGGCAAGCTCAGTTCTTTTCTGCAAAGTGAGAGAAACTTGGCAGTGATGGAGGCTGACTACTTAAATGGCAATCAACTTCTGGCTCGTATCAATTAATTCCTTCATGGACTTCTGCCTAAGTATAGCATCTTGAATTCCCAGCTGCAGAGGCTAAAAGAAAGTAAAATAAAAAATAAAAACAACAACCCAAGCCACCATCTCAGGGAGGGCACATTGTAAAGTGAAGGGATGTTGGGTAAGTTAATTGTGGGTAGCCATGGGTACTGATTTGAGAGGTGTTTTTCCCCCCTTTGCCTATGGAATCCAGGCAGAAAAAAAAGGCAGAACATAAACCCATTTCTGTGGGTAGAAAGATCTTCTACTAGGTTTAAATGATGTTCTTCCAGGGGAGGAGGCATGAACGCCTTTTGGCAGATCCAAAGTGACTATGGGATATGGAAACAGAAGGAGGGCTATGAAATGAGGCTTTCATGTCACCAAGAAACCAGAAAACCCTATTCCAAAATGGTCTTCATTTCAAGGAACCAACCCCAGACACCCTGTGCAGCACTGTTGTGTGAAAAAGGACTTCTCTGATCCCAGGCTGAGGGTGAGGGTGCATGGTGCCCTGGGAGCCCTGGCAGTTCTTCAACTCCTTGGGCACTGCAGACAGCAATTCAGACCACTCCATGTATGCCAGTGTGCGTGTTCCATGTCTCACAACCCAGGTAAGTTCTCCATACGTAATCTTATCCACTAGTATAGCCAGCTCCAAGGTGTTGCTAATGCAAGCCAAGGTCACCTGGCAGGGACTAACTCATCTCTCTTTCCCTGAGAATGAAGCATCAGCAACTTGCTTCTCTCTCTGATCTCCTGCCCCAACTCAAAAGAATTTCATTCCTCGCCTCAGAAAGCTGAACAATATTTTTAATTCCCTTAGCAAGCGTGCACGCATTCAGGCGTGCATGTGTTAATGTGTGCCTGTGTGTATGCATGTTCCTGTGTATGTGGGTGCACAGGTTTGTGGGGGTACATGTATGCGCATGTGTATGTGTCTTCCTTAGTTCCTCTCCACCTTATTCTCTATGTTTATATTTTTTCATGTGTGTTTGTGTGTGTGTGTACAATGTAGTCTGTGGTGTGGGGGTGTGTTTGTGTGTGTGCATGTGTGCACATTCATGTGCCTTTGTGGTGCCTCACATGCTCACCCACAGTGGGGGTCACTTGCCTACAGTGGCCAGAGTGGGTTGTGAGGTGTCCTGCTCAGTCACCAATTCAGCATGGTCCTGTTTTGAGCCAGAGTCTTTTTCAAATGATTCCAGAGCTTGCAGAGCCCTGAGGATTCTTGAGTTGCTATCCCCCAGCAGGACTGGAGTTTACAAGTGTGCATGGTCATGTCCAGCTAATTCTAGTGGAATCTGGGGAGTTGAACTCGGGAAGTCTCAGGCCCTCATACTTACGCAGGAAACACACAACTACTGAGCCATCTCCTCAACCCTCTGCCTTACTTGTTAAGACAGAGGCTCTCATTGAACCTAGAGCTCACCAGTTCAACTAGCCTTCGATTCCTTGGGCACTGCAGGCAGCCAGCACAGCCCAGGAAATGTCTCAGTACACTTTCCTAGAGCTGGGATTTCAGGTGTGGGCTACTGTTTTTACATGGGCGCTAGAGTCCCAAACACAACCCTCATACTTTTGTGACTTTACTGACTGAGCCATCTCTCCAGTCAAAACTTCATTTTCTATGAGACACATCCTGTCTGAGATGACACCCATTCACTATTTAAACACTATGTATGCCTGTTTAAATTAACTTAAGTTTCATTAAAAATGCAGTTACTTTCTCAGTTACCTGATGGGTTTCGTACTTCCTGTATAGAACCATACAGAGAAGGGCAAGAGAGTTCTAGAGGGCACTTCTGTCTACCCTTCAATGCACAGAGTCTCTTTCTCTAGCGGCCTGAGCATCTTATACCTGTTTCATTAAACAGAAATAGAGGTGGAGAGATTGCTTAGCACATAAGGTGCTTGCCTGTGAAGCCTAAGGACCCACGTTCAACTCTCCAGGTCCCATGTAAGCCAGATGCACAGGTGACGCAAACACACAAGCTCACACGTGCACAAGGTGGCACAAGCATCTGGAGCTCAATGGCAGTGGCTAGAGGCTCTGGCATGCCAATTCTCTCTCTCTCTCATTAAGAAATTTCAAAGAAAAAAAAGATGAAAGAAGTAAATAAGTAAATAAAGATCTTTTTCACCTTGAAACCTCCTCCCATGTGTCTTTTCCCTTTCATTTTCTACCAAATTTCTCAACTCTGTGGTCTGCTCCCACATCCTTCACTTCCTGGCCAATGACTCAACTTGAAGGCTGACTTCCACAAGTTATCAATATCCTTTTACTGCAAATGTGCTCTCCAAGGTCACCTGTGGCCATCTCACCGCCCAGTCATGGTAGGTGGGGGTAGGGAGGTAATTTCTCCAGTCAGTCCCCATTTCTTCTCTGCCTTGACTCCCATATCCTTGCTTGGCAATATTTCTTCTGTCCATTCTTACATTTCCACGGTCACTGACAAAATCCAGGGAGACACCTTTCATCTGCTTGCCTCTGGTCTCCCTCTAGCCTGCCGGGTATGTGATCGTCAGGTTATCTTTATAGAACCATGTTAATATGTGTGGAACACTTGTATGTGGACGTAGGTATGGGGTGAGTTTGCGTGTGGGGTGTGCACATGGGCACAAACAGGCAGATGCTGGAAGAGAATATTCAATATCCTTCTCTATTACACTTCTGTCTTGTTTCCTTCAGATAGAAAGCTGAACCTGGAGCTCACGTCACTTTTTTGTTTGTTGGTTGCTTGGCTTTTTTGACTACCATACCACAAGGGTCCTTCTGTGTCTGTCCCCAGTAGCACTGGTGTTACTGGAAAGCAGAGCCTTTGCTCAGCTTCATACACGGATGCTAGAGATCCAAATTCAGCCCTCCGTGTTTAACTAGCAAGTGCTCTTACCCGCTGAGCCATCTCCCTAGCACAGAACACTTATCTCACTTCATTTTGTCATTCAGTAGGTTCTCACAGCCCACAGGGTCATGTGGTGGAAAAGCAGCACGGTCTTAACAGTCTGAACCCTTGTCCGCAGTGTACCAAACATGCAGCCGACACCAAATCTCTTTTTGCTTCTTTGAGTTGACATCTCCCAGCTTTAATTTGAGGATAAACTTATAAGATAGTGTAGGATATCCGCACGGTATTATTACCAACAGGTCGAAATACCTGAATTATCTTAGCAGCACTCTCCAGTAAAGTGATAGACTTTTTCAAAGCCGTTTCTGAAGGTTTCTCCATCGCACTTCTTATCCCACTGAGACTCCTGTGCCACTCACTTCTAGTCTTTCCTGAACTCACACTTTGTACTAGGTCTTCTGCCTACAAGAAACTGAAAGGATTTTTTTTTAATCTTCTACACAATGATCTCTGACTTTCCAGATATCTGTACTTACTGAGCTCGACTTCACCCCTCTGACATCCCTCCCACTTCAACCTGCTTTGGTCAGTCAAGCCATTCTTTGCACGTCCATTCCACTTCTGTTTCCACTGTTCCTTCCTGTTGACTCCCACCCTTTGCACACTTTTCCTTCTTCCTTCCTCTTAACCTTGATGGGCTCACTCTTCTGGCCCTAGAGCAAGTCTCTCTTCTTCCTTGAAGCACACCTAAGCTGTTCTGTTATCTTCATTCTTTAAATGCTGATTGCACCTAAAATTCAGTTTAGCAATTCCTGATTCCCCTGAAAACTAGAAAAAAAATGAGTTTGTTGGGCTGGAGAGATGGTTAGCAGTTAAGGCATTTGCCTGTGAAGCCTAAGAACCCAGGATCTATTCCCCAGGACCCACATAAGCTAGATATGCAAGATGGTACATGTGTCTGGAGTTCTTTTGCAGTGGCTGAAGGCTCTGGTGTGCCCATTCTTTCTCTCCTTCTCTCTCAATAAAAACAAAAAGAATACAAGTTTGTCTTCCTACCTAGATTGTAAATCCTTCAAGGAAGGGGGAGCATGCTCTTTTTCTTTGTTATTTTTTGAACCCATCCTCAGTGTTTTCACCTCATAGAAGTTCAATAAACTAAAGCGCATGATGATCAATCCTGAGCTCACTTATTATTTTCGCCGTGTTTCAGCATTCATGAGCCATGTGCCTCCTCTATGCCAGGCCCAAAGCATAGGGAGGTACATACCCATCCTTGGTCCATTAAAAAAAAAAAAAAGTCCCTGTTCTCCAGAGACTCACTCTTACAGATGTACCTTAGTTTACAATGTCTCTATGTTCTGATGAACTACCTTAAATGAAACATACTGTAAGGTTGTTTTTACCTTCATAGTCACATGGCTGTGAGAGGGAGTATCTGCTTCCCTTCTTGAGAGAGATCACACCACATGTTAAGGTCCAAGAAAAGATTTGATTTTCAAATAGGAAGTCAAGTTTCTTTGGGTGAATATCACTTTTGTACCATTTTCAAGTTGGAAGATCATGAAATTGGATCATCCTCAGTTAGGGACCATTAATAGCTACTTAGAGCCACAATTTCAGCCTTTTCTCCATATAAACATTGCAACTCACCCCAAAAAACATGTAAGGAAGGGCCTCTTGGACCGGCATCTGCAAAAACAAGATTAGACTTAAGATAATGGAGTTATGTTTCCAAAATGCCTTCTTCTCTGATACATTCAAGAATAGTGATTTCATGTGCTGGAGAGATGATTTAACAGCTAAGCGCTAACGTTAGCCAGATGCACAAGGGGGTGCATGCGTCTGGAGTTTGTTTGCAGTGGCGCACCCACTTTCTCTGCCTCTTTCTCTCTCTGTTGCTCTCAAAGAAATAAATAAAAACAAGCAAAAGAAAAAAAAAAAAAAAGAATAGTGATTTCAGCCAGGTGTGGTGGTACACACCTTTAATCGCAGCACTGGGGAGGCAGAGGTAGGAGGATCCCTGTGACTTCAAAGGCTGCTCTGAGATTACAGAGTGAATTCCAGGTCAGCCTGGGGTGGAGGCGGAGGGGGGGAGAATAGTGATTTCATCTGATGTATTTAGCATGAAAATCAGCTGTTCTTCAGCAGCATGCCACAGGTCAGAAAACCAACTAGTTAGGGTCCACACTAGTCTGAACACTTTTTCTCCATAGCTAATGGAAGCTTATGCTAGAATCAATGGCGCTATACATATTCAATGTGGAGATCAAAACAGCATTCAGAACTGAAGCTGAGAGAGCGCTGGATACATATGTAAATCCAGGCTGCAGCCCACTTCTTTCTTAAAGCAACAAAGATATTGATTATGATTACAGATAATAAGAGCTTTCCTTTGGATGCAATGAGCATATATAGAACCAAGCATACAATATATTCCCATGACAAATATATTTACACTCAACTCAGAACATGGAGAGAAAAGAAAATGTCAGTAGTTGACAGTTTCTTGGCCTATGGGGTGTAATCCAAGAGCATAATAAATTCATTTAAGCTCAGTGTTGAATAAATGCATGTTAGGGCCATGCATTTTTTTGGCCTTTCCCTCGACACATTGTTTGAATACAATGTCACGTTTCTCTGCATTGCACAATCCTCATGCCACTGTCAGCAGAGACATGGACTAAACTAATCTTTTGGGTCAAACCTGGAGTAATTTTCCTTAATGAGTAAAGATAGGAACAAGAAAAGGACACTATGGAGGAAATACCTTACTGCCAAATGTTGGTGAATAACTATTTCACACTGGAAATATCTCAAGAATGCCGGCTCTGGGAGGTTACAGAGTCCAAAAGAAGATGTGTTTCCATAGCAGATCGAGCTGATACAGGAATAATCAAAGTCAAACGAAAATAAACCACAGAAAAGGCCATCTCTGTTTGGAAGCTGAATTCCTCTCCCTACCTTCCATTTGTAGATCTCCCCCCCAAATTAGATGCGAGGATGTCCCTTATCCCTGGCAGATCTCACAAGACATCAAACATTCCAGCCTTTGCGTGTGACCGCATGGCATATTGCTTAAGACTGAAAATAGTATGTTGCTGGTGGAGTTCAAGTATATAAGAAACACGACACCCTACTGTTTTTGTAAACGCCAGAGTTCCATTGAGTTGAGACAGATGGTAGCAGGCAAAGATGCAATCTTATAATCAAAAGCTAAAATATGTCAAAAACATGTTAGCAAGCAAAATAGAGCAGATTACTAGCTTCTCATGTCACGACAGCTTGCAAAACATGTTTAGGATGTTGAAGCTCGAGTTATGTAAATAAAGGAACAGTAAACAGAGCAGCAGCAAGCGGCGTGAGAGCTCGTGTTTTCACTTGTCGCTTTTCTGCACTTTGGGGAAAACAGTCACATGGCCGCAGGATCCCAGATGGGCCCTGCTGGGGTGGGGTCCAGGAACCGTGAGTGTGCGGGGAGGCAGGGGATTGGGATCGGTTTCTTTCCATCAGTGATGAGTTTCTCTGTGATAGCCAAGCTGTTTAACTAGATTTCAAAAGGCGATCAAACTTCCCAGAGAGAACTGTGAGGATTCCATTGGGAAACACCTTGGCATTTAGCTCCAAGGGAGAGAAAAGGTGAGCGTTCCTTTGTGACCACAAGATGTACCCAAGGCTTTCTGGATACCTCAATCTGGGCCCAAGTGTCGGGCGTGGTTGAGGGTCCCAGGCCGCCGGAGGTTTGAGCAGGACTGAGTGTCAGGCACTACTAAGGGCCCCAGGCCAGAGGAGGTTGCAGCAGGTCTAGACCCTGATAATCTGGCATTGAGTCCAGCAGGAATGAGGCCACCCCCCCACACACACACAAACTGGAGGTCCTGATAAGACTTAGTTTTCAGTTTCCCCGTGGCCATGTGACCCGTACCCCAGCACTAACCCTGTGTGTTATGAGGTATCAGTCAGCAGTCTTCACACAGCCAATCCTCCTGTGACCTGTACCCCCTACCTTTCCCCACCACTACATGAATGCTTACAAGCCCATTCCCCTAACAAATAAATGAGCTGTCCTCTGACTCAATCTCCCGGGTATTTCTTCCCGTCACGCTCACGGCCACTCAAGACCCTGCTCCACAGTTGCCTGGATGACCCTGGGAACCCAATGTGCAGCTGCCCCAGGGTGGCCAGGAACCACACCCAAGGAAGTTTCTTTGACCACAGGATCCGGTCTCTTATTGTCTTGGTTAGTTTTTTGTTTAATTTAAAGCAAGTATGTGGGAAGTGAAGGTATTGTAATTCAGGATTAAAACCTGGGAAATGGAGGCAGGCAATCACTTTATTTGAACACCTACTACATGGATCAGGTCATAATTTGCTATGATCAAATCAGACCTCAGACTGGGTAGAAGGCTGAATGGATAAAGTCTGTGCCACACAAGCATCAGGACCTGAGGTTTTTTTGTTTTTTTGTCTTTTCCTTAACACACATGTAAAAATGTGGACATGATGGTGTACATTGTAATCCCAGTAGTGTGGGGGCAGAGAGAGGCAGATCCCTAGGGCTTTCTGGCTAGCTAAGGTAACTCCATTAGTGAGTCCACGTTCAGTGGAGGACTCTGATTCAGAAAATAAGGTGGAGGGTGACTAACACAGATATCCGGCCTCTGCTGCTGGCCTCCACAAGTACACACACGTGCACATATGTGCACAGGCACAAACATTTGCACACATACATGCCTACACACACCACAGATGCACACCTGCCAAAAAGTTAAATTTAAAAAAAGAAATTGAGTGAAGATTACATTGGCCATGCTGAATCCAATGGGTGCTCATCTCTGACATTTTCCTCATCTTCTACAGCCAGGGAATTGTTTCTATAATGATGATATCTGAAGACTGAAATTGGAAGTAGATATGGAGCAAAAGGTAGCTGGGGTTAGAGCTCTGTGACAATGGCACTGGAGGTGGGAATGAGGGTGGTGAGAGAGGTCTTGCAGGATTATTAAGGGGCAATTAGTCCTGGAAGACTTTACCTTATAAATGGATTAATGTGCCATCACAGCGGGGTGGTTATGGCTATCTCGGGAATGGGCTTTTTATAAAAGAATATATTTTTCTCCTCTTCTTCCTCCTTCCCCCTATCTATCCTCTCTCTCTCTCTCTCCCCTCCCACCTTGTTCATCTACCTTCTGCCATAGGGTGATGCAATAAGAAAGCCCTCACTCCATGCCAGTCCCTGAACTTGGTTGGACTTTCCAGCCTCCTTCAAAGTAAGAAATAATTTCCATCTCTCTCTCTCTCTCTCTCTCTCTCTCTCTCTCTCTCTCTCACTTTTTCTCTGTCAAATAAATAAATAAAAATAAAAATAAAGAGCTGGAAGGATGGCTTAGCCATTAAGGCGTTTGCCTACAAAGCCAAAGGATCCAGGTTCAATTCCCCAGGACCCACGTAAGCCAGATGCACAAGGGGGCTCACACATCTGGAGTTTATGTGCAGTGGCTGGAGGCCCTGGCACAACCATTCTCTCTGTCTCTCTCCTCTCCCTCCTTCTCTGTCAAATAAATAAATAAAAAGAAAAACAAGAAACATTTTTCTGCTCTTTTAGAAACTGAGTATTGTCTGATATTCTCTTAACAATCACACCTGTGTACACAGTGTTCCTTACTTCTTCCTGCGTACACAGAGTAACATTTTTGGTGAGGTGGGAGGAAGCTGCCAGCCACTGGATCTGGTTGACAAGGGGAGGAGCCAAGACCAGAAGCCCAATCAGCTTGCATGTTGGTGCTGTCTGCTGTGTCTCAAATGTTTCCATACACCTTGCTTTGTGCTGGGCCTGTGTTAGGTGTGCAGACCAGTTCCCCATGGACTCTCCCAAGCCCACTTAGGGGAAGCTAGACATACTGTGGGTTTTGGTGTTAGAGCCATCAGGAAGCTCCACCCAGCCAGAAAAGAGCTGGACTCCTTTTTTTTTTTTTAAAAAAAATGTTTTTATTAGTTATGGATATATTTAGTATGGAAACAACACGTGTTGGTACCATCCTTCCTTCATCCCTGCCCCTTTTCTGAAGGGGCTAGCCTTGTTGAGGACACAGGTTATCCCCATGGGGGTTGTGGGTCATGCATTGTGGGAGCAGCAGTCAGTTATTGGGGGAGGAAATGCCTCTGGGCATAATGTGCTATAACAATCTTTCTGACTCCTCTTCCACAAAAATTCCCTGAGCCATGTTGAGTGTGTTCTAAGTCTACTTCAGTGATGGGCTCTTAGGAGCCTCTGGATCTCTGCTTTGGGAGGTGTTGAGTCTCCTCAGTGTCTGTCTCCTTCACCCTTGTACTGATATCAGGTTCACTGACAAAGCAGCACTCTTGTTCATTTCCCCAAGTCCTCTGTGGTTTCAGGGGTAAAGTGCTATGGGTCATTTATCTCCTCAGGGCCCGCTCCCTTCTGAAAAGAGAGAAGCAGATTCTCCACTGGAGAGTGAAGTCAGCACAGGGCAAATGGCATAAGCATTGTTAGTTTACAGAAAGTTCAATGGGTGCAGTTCCTCTTTTAGACCAAGATTAGTGGGAGCTTGATATTGGAGAGCAAAATTATTGTCCTTGTGTTAATCTTAGTGGTCAGTAAACTGAAGGACATAGCGGGCACTTGAATGGCATTTGTACGCAGTCCACAAATACACTGGGAGTATATACACTGGGTGTTAGTCTTAGAGCTTTACCTGTGCATGTGTATACATGTGTTCGTGTACACAAGTACATGTGTGTGCAGGAGCACATGCATGTGGAAGTCAGAGGACAACCTGAAATAGCATCTACCTTATTTAATTTTTATTTATTTATTTGAGAGATGGAAATATGGAGAGAGAGAGAGAGAGAGAGCACCAGGATTTCTAGCCATTGCAAACGAATTCCAGATGCATGCACCACCTGCATCTGACTGACATGGGTACTGGAGAATCAAACCGAGTTCCTTTGGCTTTGCAGGCAAGATCCTTAACCTCTAAACTATCTCTCCAACATTCATCTACATTTTTATGAGACAGGGTCTCTCACTAACCTGGATCTCACCAATCAGGCCACCCTGGCTGGCCAATGAGACCCGTCAACCTCTATCTCACCAGCATTGGGTTTACAAAAGTGTGCAGTATCACACCTGACATTTTTGCATGGTTCTGGAGATCAAACCCAGGTCTTCCTGTTTGCAGAACAGGTACTTTACCAACTGAGTTATCTTCCTGGGTCCCTTGGACACTGTTTTTCATGAGTTTGATATGACTTCTTTCTTCACCCACAGGCTTTGAAATAGGAGCTATGTGTTCTTATCTGTGTTGTAGAAAACCAACTGGGTTACCCACAGGGGTGATCCTTTCTGCTCATTCTAATAGCACTGTGTAGATTCCATAATCCATGGCTTGAAACCAACCCAAAGTCACCTGATGTTGGCAACATTCACAGAAAGTGACTTTTCCATCGACAGATCAGCACAGCTTTTCTTTCTACCACCTTAAATGGGTCACCAAAAATAAGTCCTCTCAAAGAAGGATAAACGATGTTGGCCTTTCTCCTTGGCAATAACTCTGGCTTTCCTCCAGCCAGGTCCAAGCGACCCTAATTACTTACCACAAGTCATCAGAGTTAAATACAATCAGTCGGCTGCAGCCGGGGCAGCTAGGGCTCCATCCAGAAAAGCTGCCGGACTGAGGAGTGGACACAGAGCCTGCTGAAATCCATCCAGATTGTATCTGAGCTCCCGGCAAGAAGGAAATGCCACCACCATCTGCCTCTGTTTGTGATGACCTGGGAATAAATAAAAATTAACCTTGGCCCTTGAATGAATCATGGAACTTATCAACACTTCCTTTGTGTCTCTGATGACCATTGTGAAACAAGTTGACAATGAGTTTTGGAAGGACAAGGCAAGCAGGTCATTGCTCTCAATGTGTCTTTACCCAGCCCAGCACTTCCTGTCTATTTGGCTCGAATTATGTACCAATGATGCACTTTACACCCTGTTTTGGAAATAGAGGTAAGGAAATGACATGTTTGGGATCCAGCAAGGATCTGACAAATCGCTGGTGAAGAAAGGCAAAATAGAACAAAGGAAGGAGAGGAGAGAGCTGGGGAGAAGGAAGCAGTGGTCTCCACATGGCCAAGCTTCCCAGGAGGCTGCCTGTGACGTCGACCCAGTTATCAATCAATGGGCTGGTTCCCATACAAGTTGTCTAATATGCGTTATTTTCTTTTTAAATATCATTTTTATTTTGATTTATTTGAGAGAGAAAGAGGGAGAGAGAGAATGGATGCACGTAAGCCAGATACAAAAGACAGTGCATGCATGTAAAATTTACATTATTTTCTTTAAACCTCATGGTTTAAAGAAAGCCTTAGAAAGCCCTATTTGCACACAAGGCTCAAAAGAAATGCCCTCTGGGTATTCTAAAGTAAGAGCCAGACTCCCCATTCTCCAAGTCACTGACTCCAAAATGCACTCCTTGCCACTCTACATGGAGCCTCAGTGGACATGCCAGGCACTAGGGCAAAAGTGTTATTAGCCATTAACTTTATTTTGGTCTAACAAGCTAGTCACTTAGTGAGGCCCTGAAGAAATGGAACCAGGTAGAAGTGCTGCTTGATTGAGTTAAGGGATTGGAGAGGAGAAGAGGTGCTGAGGAGGACTCCAGAAAAGCCAAGGAGGAAGGAACAGCTCCAGAGGATGGCATGCTAGCATAAGCCTTATTGGTCATGACGCTTGGTGGATCTCTGAGAGCATACAGGCTCTCCCTCAGGAAACATCCTGGCCCAGGATCTTTCTCATCATGCTTTGCATGTGTAACCAGGATAGAAGGAGCCCAAGCCCACCCCACTGAGAATGCTGTTGCCACCAAGAAGATTCAGGAGGTACTTTTCAAAGGTGATGGGACTGGAGTTTGAGCAGTTTAATCATGCTTTTTTTTTTTTTTTTACAGTGTATATACCATGAAGAAAGTGTAAAACAAAAAGAAAGATATATTTGATCAGAGGCAGCATAAAATGTGGCTCTAGAAGGATTAGACAAGAGCTGGAAGGTTAGCTCCATGGTCAAAATGAGGAGGAATGAGTATCCCTAGGGTTCTCATAGCCAAACTTGACACTCAGTTTCTCTTTCAAATGATGATTCTAAATAAATACGTGTGAATTCTCCTCTCAGAAATTTGAATCAACTGCAGAGACACATTGGCTATTATATAATGGGAAGCTCAGCAAGCCGAGCCAGCTATTCCTGAAACTTCTTTTGTTTTGTTTCACTAACATTGTTTTCAACAAAGAGGGAGACATCCCTTACATCCTGACATATGGTACCTTCTATTTATAACAAGATTAACAATTCATTCACACCTTGATTGAATCCTGCTTTATTGAGATGTCACAACACATTCTCACAGCCTGCAAAGGGGAAGGCTTACAAATGATAATATTATGACAGGCAAGACACCTAAAAGTAAATGAATCATAATTGATGACAATTAAGATGAATTCAGCACAAACATGGAATCATGGTCTGATGGTAAGCAGGGTTCCTGTCTTACAGAGGGGGAATTGCCATGGTGGAAGTCTGTCAGATGTTCAGGGAGAGGTGGAAATCCACTGGAATCTGCTGCTCCGTGGTTCGCTTGCTTCTGGTTGGGTGAAGAGCCGTGTGGTTTGAAAGGTTTAAAGTATGTTTTATTTGAAAGTCCACAGCTTTATCTGAGCCCATTATCCAAGAAGGATGGAACTGACAGGTTCTCTCCAGGATTTTTGTCCGAAGTATGGGGACATTCTCTGTCACTTGCTTCTGTCTCCTAGCCCATGTTACCCAACAAGACTTAACAACTTTTCACTCCCAATATCTTACTGTCTCTTCCTTCTGTCCTTCCTCATTCTTCCCCCCCATCCTTCTTCCTTCTTCTCTGGCTCTTTTTAAGATCAAGTCTCTCTTTGTAGCCCAGACTGGCCTGAAACCTGCTGTCTCAGCCTACTGAATGGTGGGATGACAGACATGAGCCACCACACCTGGTACTGTGACTCTCTAGTTCTCATTATCCATACTGTCACCACTGTAGACCAGACACTGTTCAACTTGAGCCCTGTGGCTTCCTCTCTGACCTGATGGCTGCCATAAATGACTTAGCATCATCTGTCTAAGTAAGCAAAATTTCTTTGTGGCTCTCAATTGCTTAGGATAAGGGTTCAATGTCTAGGTCCTACAGTATTTCCCAAGACTATTGCACTACAGAGATGCAGCAGACTATAGTAAGAGCCCCGGTTCCATCTGCTGAGTGACCTTGGGGGAGCCACTTAGCTTCTCTGACCCTAATTTCATCATCTCCAAACGTCAGACCCCATCAGTATCTTTCGATTAAGAACCAGCTATACATGGACTTTGTGAGCAATGCTGACCTGGGTTAATTGTTACCTTGTCCCCTGGCTCTCTCCTTGGCACACAGAAAAACGTTACTCCTTCTACTCCCTCAGGTCCAAGGGCTTCTTCTCTCATCTTCCAAAATACCACCCTCTCTCATCCCACACCCCAGGGCCCAAAGCTGGATGCTGGCTGGCTGGCTGCAAAGCTCTCACCAGCTCCTCCATTAGCCACACTCACTCCTCCACATTCTGCCTGAATAACTCCGAGTCATTTTTCACACTTCTGTTTGCAGACCACCACTTCAGGGAATTCTTCCTTGATGGGCACAGCCCCCTTTACCACACAGCCAGACTGGAACACTTGGTGAACTTTCTCCCTTGTTCTCTCTCTCTCTCTCTCTCTCTCTTTCTCATTCCTAGGAAGTGGGATCAGTCTATCTTGTTTACTATTATGTCCCATGGACCTAAACTTGTTCAAAGAACAAGTGTGCTTTTGAATGCCTCCCTCAGTGGGTTCTTCACCGATTTGTTGTAGGTAGGGAAAGTCATGCCTCCAGCATAGATATATAATTTCTTCTCCCCAAATATGTGAGGATGTGGGCACCCATAACAGAGCTTTGGAAAGATAAGTTTCTTGAAATGAGAAGATCTTCATAGATTATACAGATGGGCCCAGTGTCATCACCGGGTCCTTAGAAGTGGAAGAGGGGGGCACAGGAGTGAATGTCTAGACCACTAAAGTAAGAAAGACTCAACAGGCTTTGCAGAGGGGGAGGGAGAACACAGCAGCTAAAAGATATGTGCAGTCTCCCAAAACCAGGAAAAAGAAAAAGAAAAAAAAAGCAAAGAACATAGATTCTTTCCTGGAGCTTCCAGAGAAATCATCCCCACAGTCACTTGGGTTGTAGTCTTGGGAGACCCACTTCTGAATCCTTCCACCCAGACCTACGTGATGATAATTTATGCTGTTAGCACGTCTATCATGTGCTAACGCAGCAACAGGCAAGGAACACACTTTCCCTAAGGCCAAAGAGCCATGGCAGAGCCAAAGTCGGAAAAGCAAGCTTCTCGATCCCCCAGCCTCTCTTTGCTAACCTGCTCTGCCTCTCAAGCCTTGTTGGTTTTCCAATTTGCTCTTGTCTTTTTATTCAGAGAAGGAAATCATTAGAGACCCAGCTGCTTACATGCAAGAACATGTGCAGACGCCTGGATACACAGAAGCAAGTGTGCAGGAGAAGGTGTGTGGGATTAGTGAGCCTCTGAACGGCCTCATGAGAGAATCCCAGGGGAGAGCCGGCCCGGGGCGCAGGGTCCCCTCATAAACACGCCCATCTTCTGCTGCCCGCAGCACACAAAGCCTGACAGGGGCTCACTCGTGTTTCAAAGTGCTGCTCCTTTTCAGAGCTGTTTGTTATTGTCTCTGCCATCGCAAGTTTAAAAAAGGAAAGTTAATTAAATATGGAACAAGACTGAGCAACATCTTTTAAACCATCATGTCATTAGAAATGGAATCCTTAGAGAGCCGCTTAAAAGGGGTTTGAGAACAATGACTCTTCAATCAGATATTTATGGGCATAGTTATGTAAACACACCCTTTATTGTCTATGTATATTTAATATAATTATCAGTTTTGTAGTTGGACTCTCCAGAGGCCCAACAAATCACAGAGTTGCTTTGAAAATGTCAGCAGAAAAGACAATTATGTTGCTAGCAAATATTCATAAATTATATTAAAAAGTCCTGTGGAAATGTCCCCCATGTTGCAGCATCCTTCACAGCCACTGAGTAATCCTTTTATTTCTGTGATTTAAGGGCGAGTTTGGAAGCAAGATTGTTCTTTGTGGAAGCTGAACGGCATGAATGTGGCAAAGGCGCAGGCCGAGCTTGGAAAACAAAAGCATGCACATGCGAGAAAATTCAGAGTCCATTCATCATTTTCCATTGGCTGGCTTACTGTGACGTGTGTATGTATACACACTTCCATACAGGTATATGCAGACACCTGCTCACATCACTGGAGTGCAAATTATATTTCTTAAAATGCCCCATTAAAAGGAGAAGATATATTCTATCCATTTGCTCTTTTAGTACCTACTTAGAGCCATAACTCTTTCCTATGGCATTTTGCTTTAGAAACTATTTATAGTATCCCCCATATTTTCCTCTCTTATCATATTTTTTTCTCATTAGGCACATGCAAAAACAAGTGGAGAATCGAGAAACTGCTCAGTAAATTAAAATGCACCAAACTCTCGCTAAACCAATATGAGTGGTGTAGGTTGATAAACACCTAGTAAGCATTCACAAATCACTTCTATTGCCATACCTGCAATCTGCAAGCCAACATCTTAATTAGTAGCTAATGACATTTGGAAGGGAAGGTTAATGTTAAGTGTACAAGATCAGTGTGGTTTAAAAAAAAATTAGATTTTTCCTGCCTTCTTGTAAAGAGTAAAGAAGGAAAGAAAGGATATCCAGTGACTATATTATGTATTATAAATACACATGTATTGGCAATTTTAAGCTTCTTAATTATAGAAGGCCTGTATTGACATGGTACCTTTCATCTCAGGAGTTCAAAGAATTTTTCCTGAATTGCATTTATCCTCAAAATACCCCTCTGAGGGTAAGTATCTACAAACAAAATGAAGTATGGTATTGAGGCAATTATCCACATATTGCAAACCAAGCCCTGTTAGTGGGGAATAAGTGGGGAATATGAATAGATTGGACTTTCTGCCTTAGCTCTTTACATAGCTCATACCACATGGACGCTGGGTCATTTTGGGGTTCCGGCAAGCAAGAGAATGGAAATCAGTTCCTGTGTTTTCAAAGACCAACTCCTATTCGAAGCTGCCCATTCTATTGCACCCTTCTGTCTCCAGCTCAGCCATTTGAGTCCCTTGCTAAGGAGACTGGCTTCAGAGTATCCCCAATTGCCCTAATTGCCTCCTCTTTTTCCTTGCTGGAAATCCTCCTGTTATTCCTTCCCCACATGTCCACCTCTTCCTTTCCTCAAAGCTCTTTCTATCCAGTTCCTCCTGGAAATACCACATGGTGTCGGATGAAAGGCACCATTCTGTGTTTTATTTGTGGTTATTTAATACGTTCAGCTGGCTTGCTGATAACTTTGAGCATAATCTTTTTAGCAAATTTTCTATGGTGCAATAATTTCAATGATAGTAGAATGAACTTTTACTCCTTTCTTTCCAACAAAATGCCTCACCTTAGGCTCAGGCATATGGGTTCTTTTTTTTTTATGTGTGTGGGTGTGCATACATATGTGTGCACACGTGTGTGGAGGACAGAGGTTGATATTGGCTGTCTTCCTTGATCACTCTCTAGCTTATTAACTGAGACAGAGGCTCTCAGTGAATGAAGCTCACTGATTTGGGCTAGCCTAGCTAACCAGCTTGCCCTGGAGGTTGGCCTGTATCCACCGTCTGAGTTTTGAGATTATAAATGCACCCCATGAGCAATTATGTGGGTGCTGGAGATCCAGGCTTATGTCCTCACTCTTGCCTAGCAAAACGCTTTACCAACTGAGCCATCTCTACAGCCCGTGGATACCTCCTGAATATGTTCTGTATCTTTCCACGCGAGCATCTCTCCCTCCTTGGATCTTTCATCAAGGGCACAGTCATCTTCCATAGGTGACAAACAACCATCCCCTGTGTCTATCAATCACAAATGGTCGACACACCATTTCCATTCATTCCCCATGAGCATTCAACTGTTTAGACATTTTCCTGCAGATCTGGGTAAAGTGAATTGCATACAGAGACACAGAGAACACCGTCTGTGCTGTACCCCATCTCACTCGGTGACACAGGAGGCCAGTACCCCACCAGGAATGAGCCTTTGCCTCTCTGCATGCCTCTCCCTCCCATGGCCCCCAAGTTGCAAAGTAAGAGGATGTTTTTCTCCTTATTATACTTTGAGCCCCACCTCCTGAGTCCTCATTTCCTGTCCCAAGATACAGCTCTTCCCAGAATGAATCCCAGCGGAATGCCCATTTCTTTCAAGGGAAATTCCAGGGTGACCCATAGGGGTGTGTTTGGCCCTGTGCCCTGCCCCAGAAGAAAAGGCGCAATCCGTAGTCATGAATACATTTCCCAACTTCCCAAGCCCTTAGCTCAGCTCACTTCCCTCCCTTTTCAATGTCTTAGGTGGTAGGAGGTGATTCCCAGGTCAGCATGTCCTTCAGGTTTTTGTCTCCTAAGCACTACAGGCCCAAAGGCACTTTTCAGAAAAAAAAAAAAAAAAAAAAATCCCAGAGGAAACACAACACACACACACACACACACACACACACACACACACACACACACACACAGGACATTCTACATGCATAGCTGGAGACACTTATTTTATAATGACTGCCTCTGTTTTACTCAAGTCTTTCCAGAGTGTTGGATATACAGGCGGTAACAGATGGCTCTGTTAGTTGACATGGGGACAATAGATATACATATGAGGCCTTTTTTTTGACCTAAAATGTCACAGGCCAATTCAAGGTTTAGTGCCAGGCTCAGCACTCTTGGGAGATGGTGGGCACTTTAAGAGGCAGAGAACTAGTCAGAGGTATCCTTGTCATTAGCAGAAAGCCTTTGAAGTTGATATTGAAGCTCTGGCCCTGTACTCTTTTTTTTTTTTTTTTTCATTTACAAGCCCTTGTGACATGTGACACAAGTAGTTTATTTTTTCACCCTTTGTAACCCACCAGGATGTCCTCCGGCCTCAGCACAGACTTGAAAGAAAAGCAGCTGATGGAGTTTGGACTGGAACCTAAGAAACCATGAGCCAAAAGTAATTTCCTCTCTCTTTAAAAACATTTTTTTTGTTTACTTTTATTTATTTATTTGAAAGCGACAGACAGAGAGAGAGAATGGGCGTGTCAGGGCCTTCGGCCCCTGCTAAGGAACTCCAGATGTGTGCACTGCCTTGTGCATCCGGCTAACATGGGTCCTGGAGTATCGAGCCTCGAACCGGGGTCCTTAGGCTTCACAGACAAGTGCTTAACCGCTAAGCCATCTCTCCAGCCCCAATTTCCTCTCTTTATATGATAACTATTATAACAATTTTGTTATAGTAAGAGAAAGCTAACACAATACCCCAAATAGGGATGAATTAGTCTTTGCAAGTTGATCAGCGCAGCAGGAAAAAAAAAGTCTTATTTACCATTTTCTTTTCCAATGATTCAAATTGTTTTGATATTGTCCTGGTCATTCCTATGACTTGGGCATGATTAATTGTCATTGCTCATGCAGGAGCATAGTTTTTTTTTAATATTTTATTTTTATGTATTTATTTGACAGAGAACGAGGGGGAGAGAGTAGGAGACAGATAATGGGTGCATCAGTGCCCCCAGCCACTGCAGAAAAACTCCAGATGCATGTGCCCCCTTGTGCATCTGGCTAACATGGGTCCTGGGGAATTGAACCTGGGTTCTTTGGCTTTGTAGGCAATCGCCTTAACTGCTAAGCCATCCCTTCAGCCCCTGGGAGCATAGTTTTAAATGACTCACCCAGGCCACAGAATGAGCCACGGGGAGTGACTTTGAAGAAGATAAAGATTTGGGTTGCCATCACAGATATTTCCCTGTTTTCTGGGGATTTACCCAAGTAGACCTAGTTTGCAACACAATGTATTCTAATAATTTATTTTTATGTGCTTCCCAGCCAAACTGTGGGTTCACTTTTATGTGTGTGTGTGTGTGTGTGTGTGTGTGTGTGTGCATGCACACACGTGCCATCTTTAATTTGTCCATGTCTCAGGAGCTAATACCTTATTTGATGCTCAAATCCTCAAAGACATGCATCTTGAATGCATTATTCTTGAGGTCAATTTAACCAAAATTTTCTTTTCACCCACTGAAGGTCTAGTCTCTCATTTGCACTTTTATTATGGGTGTAGTCTCTGGTATCCCACCCACATTTTCCTATTGGAAGCCTGTGATTTTTTTTTTTTATTTGTGTTTTGAGGCAAGGTCTCATTTAGCCCAGGCTGACATGGAATTCACCATGTCATCTCAAACTCAAGGCGATCCTCCTACCTCTGCCTCCTGAGTGCTAGGATTAAAGGTGTGCGCCACCATGCCTGGCTCTGTGATTTTTTTTTTTTTTTTAAGACGGAAAGAAACTCTTTATTTTGTCTCAAATGCTAAAATCATGCATGGCGCTTGTAGGTACCATTGGTAAATTCTGAGCATAGATATAGATGACAAGGGAGGAAAAGAGAAAAAGAAAATAAAAGTAATGCGGAGGAGACACCAAGAGGAAAGAGATGAAGAGTAGAAGGTCAGAGTGTTGTGTGGTTAAGCGGGGAAGCTACCACCACAATTGCTTCTGGGACTTTACGGTCATAGGGATCACATAGGGCCCCTCTCCTGTCTTAGAAGATGAATGACCTCCAGCTGGCCCACCACAATTTAGTGACCATCACAGGTGAAGAATGGATGGCTTTAATTGAGACTGGACCTTTGCCGGGCATCTTGGAAGGCTTATCAAGATGCATGTACTGTGGAAAGATGGATTGACTATGGGTGTGGATCAGCTGGTCATTTCCTCCTCATGCGATCTCTGATCTAATATCTGAACTGTCAATGGCCACACCACCCTGAACACAGTCGATCTCATCTCGTAAAAGATCTGAACTACTTTTGTGTTCCATGAGAGCCTTTCCCTTTCGCATGATAATGGAACAAACACAGCAAATGTGAAGGGACTTCATTAGGTACGTTGCTAAGGGAATCAAAGCCAAGTCCAGGAAGAGTTAAACCCTTCTGGGGGAGACTATGTTAAGGAACACCCTCCACATATACCCATAACATTTTAAACTTGATATCTGTTTAAAAAAAAACAAAACACAGGGCTGGAGAGATGGCTTAGTGGTTAAGCATTTGCCTGTGAAGCTTGAGGACCCCAGTTCAAGGCTTGATTCCCCAGGACCCACGTTAGCCAGATGCACAAGGGGGCGCACATTTCTGGAGTTCGTTTGCAGTGGCTGGAGGCTCTGGTGCACTCTCTCTCTCTCTCTCTCTCTCTCTCTCTCTCTGCCTCTTTCTCTCTCTGTCTGTTGCTCTCAAGTACGTAAATAAAAAATAAACAAAAAATTTTTAAAAAACATACAAATCACCCAAATTTCTCATTAATCCAAACCAATGGCACCGGAGGGGGCAGATAGCTAGCTGATAGAATGCACTTGCATAATTCAATGGCAGGTTGAAGGCATCCAAAAGCAGACATTAACTACAAAGTGCCTGCCATCTAGGAACCTCTCTGTTAGCACATCTCATCTCAAAATTTATTGATTATTGGGCTGGAGAGATGGCTCAGAGGTTAAGGTACTTGCCTGCAAAGCCTAATGACTTGGGTTCAATTTGCCAGTACCCACATAAAGCCAGGTGCATAAAGTGGTACATGCATTTGGAGTTCATTTGCAGCAGTTAGAGGTCCTGGCATGCCAATTCATTTGCTCTCTCTCCTTGCAAATAAATAAGTCAACTATTTTTAAACATTTATTGATGATGAACACTTTCTCTGGCTCACAGATCTGAGATGTTATTAATCCTCATAAGGACCTGTATGTGTGCGGTGTATGTGTGTACATGTGTGTAAGGTGCACTTGTGTGAGCATGCATGACTGCATGTGCATATGGAAGACAGAGGTCAGTGTGGTCACATTCTCAATCACTCTCCATCTCATTTTTTTTTTCTTTTCTGAAACAGGACCTCTCACTGAACCTGAGCACTGCAATTTGGCTATGCTAGATAGCCAGTAAATCCCAGGAACCCTTTTGTCTCCACCTCCCCAGGGTTAGGATTTACGGGTGGCCCTTTTGTGGGTGCCAGAAAGCCAAACTCGGGTCCTCATGTGTGCGAGGTAAGCAGTTTACAACTGAGCCATCTCCCTCGCCCAAGAGATGTATGCTTATCTCCCTTTACTAACGAGGAACTGGAACATCTGTGTATTTAATCAAAGTTTTACAAAGACAGGATTTGAAATTAATCTGTCCCCAATTTGTCCTTTTCTCCTTCCACAACGCTGTTTTCTTAAGACAATTGGTTTCCTCCCTCACGTCTCTCTCTTCTTCTTCATCTTTCTTTCCTTCTCCACTTGTTTTTCTTCCTCCTCCTCCTCCTCCTCCTCCTCATCATCATCATCATTCTTATCATTTGTTTTTAAATTTTCACTCTTGGACGTGCTGCCTTTTATGGAGAAAGTGCATGTCTCCTTGGGAAATCACTACATGACAGACAAACAGAAATAGAATAGTCACACTCCTCCAGTGAGGGGCTGACGGCCTAGCCGTATGGATATTTTTATCTTGGTGCTCTAAATAAACAGTACTGGGTGGAAATAAGACAAGGAAAAGGAGAAAATTCATTGCTCCAGGAAATATGTAATCCCCAGGCAAAAAGCAACAATTCCGAGGGACAATCTGTGGGTCGTTCATTCTGAGAACCAGTACATTTCTCAGTTTCTGGAGAAAAGAAAGAAAAAGTGTTATATTACCTAATTCCTTTCTGCAGTTTTGACTGGACAGATTTCCTTACTTCCTGCCTGCAGGGGTTATGAGGTGTTACCATGAAGAATGAGAGCTTGGTGATGTCTCCTATGCAGGGGTAGGAGACAAGGTACTCTGCTCTGGGCCTTTGCAGCATATGTCATTGTTAAAGCACTCATGCATAAAAGGCTACTGTATGTATAAATTATTATCATTATGGCAGTACCAGAGAGTATACTGTTACATTTACAGGATGTCTGAAAGCCCTGAGAAACTGGAATTCTTGGTGAAAAGTGGCTTGCCAGAGCTGTGGAAGCCTGAGAGGGATGTGGAGATGGCCTGATGGGGATACTGGAAAACCTTGGAAATTGTGATAGGCACAAAAGTGTGTGTGTGTGTGTGTGTGTGTGTGTGTGTGTATGCGCATGTCCATGTGTGTCTGTAGGACTGAATGTTATAGGGCATGAGGTCAGAATTGTGATGAGAGAAATAAAAATGAGAGGGGAAGAGTAGAAATAACTCTTAGGATACCTCTGGGTTCCCCAGAACATTTAGGCAGGATGTTGTGGTCCAGGGAAGAGATGTCTAGATGGACCTTTTGACTTTCAATCTTTACCAGAAAATTCCACCGACTGTGTATTTTCTAGGCAGAGGAGGTGGGTGAGTGAAGAAATGCTTGCCAAGAACACCCAAATTCGGATCCCTTATACCTTTGTAAAAATGCTGGGTGTGATGGCGCATACCTGTAATCCTGTCTCTGGGGAGGCAGAAGCAGGGTATTCTGATGGCTTGCTGACTACTAGCTAGTCTAGCCAAATCAGTGAGCTCCTGGTTTAAGGAGAGAATTTATCTCAAAAATAATACGTTGAGTAACTGAGAAAGACACCCAAAGTCTATCCCTGGCCTGCATATACACACACATGTATGCCTACACACATAGGAACATACACACCCTCCCCCACCCCCCCACACACACCACATGGCCACATGCACAAAAGAGGAGAACAATAAGATCCACCAATGAATTTTCTCCACAGAAATGGAGATGCTTTGGTTCTTAACTAAACCTGATCATTTTCTTTAAGACTTCATTCTCTAAGATTGGAGGAACTAACAAGAACCCATGGAACATCAATGTTTAGGGTGATTTCAATCAACAAGTGAGACCTCTGGTGAGAGCTTTGTTTCAATGTAAACAATGTAGATGAACTTTGGTTATAGGCAAAGCCACCTGCCTTGCTTTAATTATCTCCCAAAGCAATCAAGTAGAAAGCTCCCTTTAAGCAGATGGAGGAAGGAAGCTCGCATTGGCCTGGGATTACAGGCATGCGCCGCATAGCAACATTTCAGTCAATGACAGACCCTGTAGATCATGGGATCCCTAAGGTTATAACGAAGCTGAAAAAGCCCTGCCTGGTGACACTGTATACAACACGGACCTCGGGTATTTGTGGTGTGGTGAGGCTGGTGGAAACAAGCTACCAGACGTATGAAACTGCAGCACATGTAATGATGAAGTTCATGGTGTATGGTAATGAAAATAAATGTTACTGGTTCTGTACCTAATTGGTAATGTGTATGTAAGTACATATGTGTGGATGGATGGGGGCTCACGTATGGTATGGGGCGTGTGTGGCAGTCACAGGACAACTTCGGGGTGCAGTGTTGTCCTTCCCTTGTGGTGGTGTTCCTGCTGCCTTATGTATGCCTGTCTAGCTAGCCTATGAGCTTCCACATTTTCTTGGCCCTGCCTCCGATTATCTGGGATCACAGACACATGCACTACTTTGCTTTGGCCATTATGTGGGTGCTGGAGAATGGAACTCAGGCCGGGACATATCCCTAGCATAGAAGAGTACTTTTTTAAAACATTTCATTTATTTACTTGTGTGTTAGTCAAGGTTCTCGAGAGGAACAGAACTGCTAGAATGGATTATATTGAAAAGGGAATTTATTGGATTAGCTTAAGGCAGTCCAATAGCAGCTGTAGACCTGAGAATCCTGGAACCAGGTAGCTGCTCAGTAATCCAGGTCTGAAGGCTTGGAGGCTTCCTGAGGAGCCTCTGGGTTTCCATCCACACAGGTCTTCAGTGGACATTGGTCTTCAGTCCGTGGTGCTCTTCAGTCCACGCTGGAAGGCAGCCAAGTGGAAGGAAGGAAGAGACTCTTTGCACCCACAGCTTCCTTGTATAAAGTTCCCCTGTGAGAGGGGCCACCTGCTCTGGGTGAAGGGCTCATTCTGGGGAAGGACATCCTCCTTCAGTTAACCCTTCCTGGAAGCAACCTCAGAGACCCATACGAAAGGGGTTTCTGTGGATTACTAAACAGATCAAGTTAACAACATCTTAACCATCACAACTTGTTTATTTATTTATAAGATGCAGATATATATATTTATATATATATGGAGAGAGAGAGAGAGAGAGAGAGGATGGGCACACTAGGGCCTAGGGCTTCTAGCCACTGCAAATAAACTCCTGATGCATGTGCCATCTTGTGCATCTGACTTACATGGGTACTGGGAAATTGAACCTGAGTCCTCGGGCTTTGCAGGCAGCAGCCTCAGCCACTAAGTCATCTCTCCAGCCAATAGTACAATACTCCTCTTATTGTAGCTTCTTGCCAAGCAACAGGCCATGCTCCGCCAGGAGCAACTGAATGCATTTGAGTTTACCACAGCTCTTCTCTCGTTCTTGCTTGATTCAATCTCACGTAATTTGGTTCATTTAATCTTGGGAATGTGTGCTTTCTTAATGAGAAGATTCTCTAATTTTTATTTTTATTTATTTATTTTTTTGAGGTAGGGTCTCACTGTATTCCAGGCTGACCTGGAAATCACTATGTAGTCTAAGGGTGGCCTCGAACTCCTAGTGATCCTCCTGCCTCTGCCTCCCAAATGCTGGGATTAAAGGTGTGCACCACCATGCCTGGCTTAATTTTTAAACATTATGACAGAAGGACCTATTTCAAAGAACAGATGACACTCTGATTTTTAGTTTTACTGTTGTCTCACTTTGTAATATCAAGGCTGGATCACTTGCTGAAGTTTAACTCGGAACCTCGGTAGGATTCAAAGTTTGGTTTCATTTAGAAAGTATTGAGTGGTTTCTGTATGCCAGGTACTCTGGGGACAAATGGCACGGTTCTCAGAGAGCTGTGACATTTTTTTCTTTGCTGAACATATACTGTAGTTGAAAATTAGTACACACGGATGCATGTGTGAATACCTGTAACTGGGCTCTGTGCTAGGCACTGGTAGAAGGCAGGGAATGTGACTTCGTCTCCTGCTGAGACCTGTTTCAGATTGACATCTCACTGCGAGAAACTGCTCTGATCCGTGGGGAGACCAAGACTAAGAGCTCAAATGCCAGGACGTGTGAGACCCCGGATGGAGCACATTCAAGGGCAACAGGGAGGCTGCCCTGAGACGGCAATCCTTGCTGGACTTGAAGATGCTTGTTCTGAAGAGAGCTGGGTTGACTAGAATGCACAGTGCCTGGCAGGGGTCTTGTCTCTTTCGACTTGAGGGGTCCTCTCCCTCCAAGTCACCTTCCCTTCCTTTCCCTGCCTGAGTTCTCCTTGTTCTGATGGACACTTCCAAAGTGTCGCCTGGAGGATCTTTCTGCCCAGCCAGTCCATTTCTGTCGGGTGTCTGCAAGAGCGAATTTTGCAGCTATCGGATGATTTTGTGATGGTCTCTCATTCCTCTTCCTTTACTTTTCCCCATGTCTCTCTACTCTGGTAGTAGCTGAATCGCTGAGTTTGGAGCAAGCATCTAATTTTTAAAATTTTTTTGTTTATTTATTTGAGCGCAACAGACAGAGAGAGAAAGACAGATAGAGGGAGAGAGAGAGAATGGGCGCGCCAGGGCTTCCAGCCTCTGCAAACGAACTCCAGACGCGTGCGCCCCCTTGTGCATCTGGCTAACGTGGGACCTGGGGAACCGAGCCTCGAACCAGGGTCCTTAGGCTTCACAGGCAAGCGCTTAACTGCTAAGCCATCTCTCCAGCCCAGTCTTACACTTTTTATCAAAAGCATGTTGTTGTTTTTTTAAAAGTTTTGTTGTTGTTCATTTTTATTTATTTATTTGAGAGCGACAGAGAGGGAAAGAGGGAGAGAAAGAGAGAGAGAATGGGCGCGCCAGGGCTTCCAGCCTCTGCAAACGAACTCCAGACGCATGCGCCCCCTTGTGCATCTGGCTAACGTGGGTCCTGAGGCATTGAGCCTCGAACCAGGGTCCTTAGGCTTCACAGGCAAGCGCTTAACCACTAAGCCGTCTCTCCAGCCCCAAGCATCTAATTTTTAAGGAAGAAGTTTATGGAGGCTTGATCCTCACATTAGCTAAGGAGATTCGTTTGCTTGCTTCACTGTTTCAGAAAGCCTGCTTAACTCTGACTTTATATAGCAAATTTCAATCAGTCTAGGTGTTTGTTTTTAACTCCAAGACAATATTCTCATTGTTCTGTCGTATCTAATGACCAGAGTTTTATTTCTGTAGTTACTGCTTTTGGACATTTCTTCGGTGGTGTGATACTGTTATCTGAGCATTTTTACTGCAGCTGACAAGCGCTTGTATTGGTCTATCTGGAAAAGACTTCCCTGCTAGAATCTTGTTTTTCTCAGTGTACAGAGTTTATTGTTTCTGAACCACATGTTTCTGCTGTGACCTAAATTGTTTCTTGAAGCATAAGGAATTGGGACAAAAACTCACTTTGAGTATAGGGAGTTGAAGGTATTTTTTTTTTTTCCTTGAAAGCATTGCTTTTCAGAATCATTTCTGTGTGGTATATTGGAAATGCTCAGATCATGGCCCAAATTTCTCTATAGTGGCCATAGACTTCATCTCCTGGATATTTTTGAGTTTTTGCTTGCTTGTTTGTTTTCATATGTCTTTATATGAATGAGCCTAAGAAGTAGTTCTACTAGAGCATTACAAAAGAACAGCTGGGATAAACTCCCTCATACTTAATGCAACATGCGTGTGTGTAGACTTGATGAGAAGGACAGAGATGGGAAAACCAACTCAGTGGCTGCAGCAAAACACCAACTCACTGCTTGTGGGAGGGGCAGCCACCTCTGGAAGCTAACTACATCATATTGAGTCTCAGTAAATCAAAGAACAGATTGTAAGTGGAGAGAACATTAAGATGAATCAGGCAGAAATCTAGTCATGATTATGTAGACAAGTGCTCCTGTATGAATAGTAAGTTAAGAGAAATCCCTTATTTAGGAGTGGGGAAGACGAAAGGAAACCAACCAAGATATTGACAAAGAAAGTACCTTGGGTAATATATTCTCTACATTCTTCCAGTTTCAAAACTTTCTTTCTGGGCTGGAGAGATGGCTTAGCAGTTAAGGTGCTCACCTGCAAAGCCAAAAGACCCAGGTTTGATTCCCCAGGACCCATGTAAGGCAGATGCATAAAGTGGTGCATGTGTCTGGAGTTTGTCTTCAACTGATGAAGGCGCTGGTGTGCCCATTTCTCTCTCTCTCTCTCTCTCTCTCTCTCTCTCTCTCTCTCTCTCTCAAATGAATAAAGTAAGACAAATTAAAATTTTTTCCTTTCATGGACATATGGTGCACTTTTAGGATTATATACAGGTGCATCTATATATGTACTCACTAATTCACTAAGCTGAACTTTGTGCTGGGCACTGGAAACACTACATTAAATAAAGCATGCCCTCTCCTCCAGAATTATTAAAAAGAAATTCTTGCTATAACAAACTAATAAAATGTATAAAAATTCTTTGAGGGTGTTCATGAAATAAAAATATGTAGCAGCTCTCTATATATTTCAAGCACATTATATTTTAATTATTTTATGTTATACATGCTTAAATAAAATGAATTTCTAATTTTAATTTCATTTTTCAGATATGTATATATGGCATACAGTGGTTCAATTAGGTTTATTGAATCTTTTCACCTAGAAATTTTATTTAGTAAACCTAAATTTAAATTTTCTTTCCTTCCCCCGTCCCTTCCCCCCTTCCTTTCTTCTTAATATATATGTAACTGGCTAATAAGCCCATGATAAGATGCTCAGAGTCATGAATAAGAACTGAGGACATGGCTCAGTTAGTAAAGTGCTTGCCTAGCATGCATGAAACCCAGGGTTAGTCCTCTGGCACCACGCCTATAATTCCAGTACTAAGGGTTGGAGGCAGGAGGATCAGGAGCTCAAAGTCATCCCCCAATATATAGCAAAAAATAAAAATCATGAATCATCACAAGGAGGTATCACTAGACAAGCTTTAGATTGCAAATGTAAAAAAAAAAAAAAAAAAAAAAAAAAAAAAAAAAAAAAAACCACAAAAAACTAATGACTGGCTTGGAGAGATACTCAGCGATTAAGGCACTTGCCTGTAAAGCCAATGACTGGGGACTGATTTCACAGTACCCACATAAAGCCAGATGCACAAAGTGGTGCATGTGCCTAGAGTTTAGTTTGCATTGATTAGAGGCCCTGATGGGCCCATGTTTCTCTCTTTCTCTATCTCTCTTGCCTTGCAAGTAAATAATAAAAAATATATATTTTTAAAAAATACTAATGAGAGCTGGAGAGATGGCTTAGAGGTTAAGGTACTTGCCTGCAAACTCAAAGGACCCAGGTTCAATTCCACAAGAACCATGTAAGCCAGATGCACAAAGTGGAGTATGCATTTGGAGTTCATTTGCAGCAGCTGAAGACTCTGGCATGCCCATTGTCTCTTTCTTCCTGTCTCCCTCTTCTCTCTTTCTCTCAAATAAAAAAAAATAGCCTTAAAAATATTAATGGTAGCAAATTTTGGTGAGGCTCATGCTGATAAAAATGTATGATCATGTATTTTAAGTTCTTCACTGCAATGTTGGGGAGCCCATGTACAATTTGAAACAGAAGTAGCAAGAATAGACATCCCTGCCAATCTCTAATCTAAAAGAAAGTCCTTTGCTTCTCTGCCTAGTATATGATATCTGTATTTTAATAGATCGTGCTTGTCAGTGCCAGGAAGTTCTCTGCTGTGACAACCGCTTTTCACTATAAATAATGGGTTAATTTTTGTCAGATGCCTTCTTTCCTAATATTTTATTTATTTGTTTACATGTGTGTGGACATGACAGGGTTTCTAGCCATTGCAAATAAATGCCAGGTGCATGTACGTTTTGCATCTGGCTTTACATGGCTGTTGGGGAATGGAACCCTGGCCAGCAGGCTTTGTGAACCAACACCTTTAACTGAGTCATCTTTCCAACCTCCTTGTCAGACACTTTCTAAGCATCTATTGGAATGGTCATTTTTTTTTCAAATTCATGAATTAAATTGACTGACCAGTGAATGTTAAACCATGCTATAAATCCCGTATTTTAAAGATGTACTTTCCTTTTATACATTGTTGTACATTGTACTTTACTTAATGTATTTTGTATTTGTTTTGTTTTCTTCTGAGAGATGTTCTCATCTTGTATCCTTCTATCCAAGAACTCGCTATGTAGACAAAACTGTTTTTGAGTATATGGAGATTCTCGGCCTCTTGAGTGCTGAGATTATAGGCAGGTACCCCAAAACTGGCTTGATTTGCTGTATCTTGGTAAAGAAATTTTTGTGCCTATAGTCTTAAGGAAAGTTGATTTGTATGTTTCGTTTTTTCCTGTGAAGTTTTTCAGCCAGGTTTCAGTGCCACACTAATGCTAATTAAAAAAAAAAAAAACACACACACACACACAAACACACACAAAAACAGAGTTAAGAAGTATCTTTTGAATGAAATTATGCACAATTTGTATAATTTCTTCCACAGATGTTTGATAGTACCCACCATTGTAGCCAGTAGTTCAACTCAACCTGAGTTCAGTCTTTCCATGTAGGAAGGTTTATTTATTTATTTATTTTTAATTATTTTATTTATTTGAGAGAGTGAGAGAGAAAGAGGCAGAGAGACAGAAAGACAGAAAGAGAGAGAGAGAGAGAGAGAGAGAGAGAGAGAGGGAGAGAATGGGTGCACCAGGGCTTCCAGCCACTGCAAAAATATCTCCAGACACATATGCCACCTAGTGCATCTGGCTTATGTGGATCCTAGGGAATGGAACCGAGGTCCTTTGGCTTTGTAGGCAAGTGCCTCAACCACTTTGCCATCTCTCTAGCCTCAGAAGGTTTTTATTTACTAATTCAATATGTTTTTTCAATTTTTAATTTTTTTCTTTATTATTATTATTATTTTATTATTTTTATTAACAATTTCCATGATTATAAACAATATCCCATGGAAATGTCCTCCCTCCCCCCACTTTCCCCTTTGAAACTCCATTCTCCATCATATCCCCTCCCCCTCTCAATCAGTCTCTTTTATTTTGATGTCATGATCTTTTCCTCCTATTATGATGGTGTTATATAGGTAATGTCAGGCACTGTGAGGTCATAGATATCCAGGCCATTTTGTGTCTGGAGGGATTATGACAGTTTTTTCTATCATTTCTCATTCTTCCAACAATTCACTCACATAGGAGTTGAGAGCAACAGACAGAGAGAGAAAGCAGCAGATAAAGAAAGAAAGAGAGCGAGAAAGGGTTTGCCAGGGCCTCCAGCCACTGCAATCGAACTCCAGATGCATGTGCCACCTTGTGCATCTGGCTTACATGGGTCCTGGGGAATCAAACCTTGAACCGGGGTCTTTAGGCTTCACAGGCAAGCGCTTAACTGATAAGCCATCTCTCCAGCCCTAATTTGCGGAAGAGGGGGCGGAAAGAATGTCAGAGTTACATGTTGGGTCATGATTTTCAGAGACATTTATCATACTAATAACTGGGGGCTAACTCCACAATGCACGACCCATTTTCAATAACAAGGAGGGTCTAATGGGAGGGGGTAGATCACAGATGAGCCTAAATAATGGTACCAAACTGCCTGTATTTACTGAAAAGAAAACTAATAAATTAAATTAAAAAAAAATGCTATTCAAGTTTTCTATTTCTTCTTCTTTCCATTCTTAGATTTGTGACTTTCAATGCATTTTACTTTATTATATTGAATGTAATGCAATTATTGACATGAAATTCTTCATATTTTATGAGTATGTTTTATTTGTAGCCCCTTTAGTCATATTCCGTTTCAGTGACATTGCTAACTTGTGTATTCTCCTGCTTTGTCTTTGAATTTTCATTCTAAGATATCATGACTGTTAATTTTTTTCAGCCTCATTTCCATTTCTTTAATATTTTCATCAAATCCTTATTGTTTCTTTTACTCAATTTTCCTTTTCTAGCTTCTTAAGGTAGATTTCATATTTTCTTCATCTTTTCCATAAGTGTTTAAAGCTGTAAGCTTTCTCAAGCAGTACTACCAGTGAATGTGGCAAATCTAAATGTGTTTGACTTCATCATTATTATTTTCAAGACATTTGTAAATTTTCCTTAAGTCTGTACTATGGAGCATTTAAAAGTTGCTTAATTTCTTAGTATTTAGAGAACTTTTTGCAAACATTTTTATTGTTTTCTAATTAAACTTCATTAATTTCTGGGCAGAATAAAGCATTTTGGGGATGAAGGTAATTGAAATAAGCTGCACTGTGTTTTAAATTTACTTATGCTTTGACATTTTAATGTATGTGTATAATGTATTTTGATTGCATTCACCCCCATTACCTTCCCCTGTCCCCCTCATTCTTCCATTGAGACCTTTCAAAAATTCCCATTCCACTTTCATGTGTTTGAGCCTTGTAGTTAGCATATGTTCTATATGAATTTTAAAGTCTGTGGACTGCATTCATTGGTTATTAGAAATCACAATAAGGAGAATGCGGTTGGTAATGTCATGTGGCTTTGCTAGATTCTCAGTGATCTTTTCTCATTTCTCATGTAGCTAGTCTGTCCATCTATCACTGACAAGTATGTTAAAGACCCTGTTATTGCATATTTGTCTATTTCTCTTCCAGTATTTACTAGGTTATATCAAAACTCTACTCTTACATATCTATTTCTAATTATTATCGATTCCTGATGCATTCACTCTTTGGATATCTTCAAGCAGTCCTCTTCATCACTAATAATACACTTAGTCTGGAATCTTTTTGTTTACTAAAATAGCCACACCTTGTTTTGTGCTTATTGTGGCATTTTTTTCTATTCTTTTATTTTAACCTATTTGTTTCTATATGTTAAACACTATCTCTTATAGATAGCATATAACTGATTCTTCTTAATGTGAAGTCTTGTATTTCTATTAGAATATATTTGTTTAATTTAGTAACTATAAGAATAATGGATTTTAGGGCTACCATTTTGCAATTTATGTTCTCTGTCCTATCTGGTATTTTATTTTTCCTTCTTCCCTACATTCTTTCATGTTAATGCAATGTTTTTTAAGTATTTTGCATTAATTTAATTTCTTGATTGGTTTTGTAGTTATAGCAAGCTAATTCTTACATTCCTGCAATGCTTTTACTAGAGGTTACAAGAAACATTTTTATTAAGGTTCTTATTGAAGTACTTATATTTTCCATGTCTGATGTTCAGTATTTCTTCTTGCTAGTCATCTTGTGCTGCTCTCTCTCCAGCCTCTGAAACTTCCTGAAGGATTGTGAAGAGCATAGTTCTACTGGCAATAAATTATCTTAGTCTTGTTTATTTTTTGATGTCTTAATTTCCCTTTCATTTATGAAGGATGAATTCTTTTGATACAGAATTCTGGGTTGCCATCTTTTTTTTAACCCCCCTCTGGCACTTGAAATATGCCATTCTCATTTCTTAGGGCCTTCATTATTGTGAGGTGAAGCCAGCCATTTATCATATCATTGTTCATCTGTATGTGAATGTCTCTTCCTCTGGCTGCTTAACGACCCTCTCTTTATCCTTGACTTTCAGCACAGTGGCTCTGTTAGTTCATCCTGGCTGCAATTTCCTGAGTTTCCTGTATGTCTCCATTAATGTTTTCTACAGCATTTGGGGAGTGTGTGGCTAGCATTTCTTTTAAAACATTGCTACCTTTTCATGGTCCTACTTCACTTGTTTTTATTTCTTAGTACAAAGAGAGTCTAAAGATAAGCTCACTTCTTTTTTTCAGTCTTTTTTCCTTTGTTCTTTAGATGGAGTGTTTTCTAATAATCTTCCCATGTTTATTGTGCTGGGTTGTGTTTATTGTTAACTTGATAAGGACCTGAAATCACTTAGGAAATGAACTTCTGAGCATATGTGTGAGACATTGTCTTGAATAGGGTAATTAAAGAGGGAAAACCAACCTTAACTGTGGGAGGCACTATTCCATGGGCTGGGATCCTGCACTGTATAAAAAGGAGAGAGCTGGTATTTTATCAGTCTCTGCTTCTTTACTGTGTAACCAGCTGCTTCTTACTTCTGTTCTATGCCTTCCCCACCATGGAAGACTGTAACCCCTTAAAACTGTTAACCAGAATAAACCTCTCCCCTTTCTTAAGTTTCTTCTAGTCAGGTATTTAGTCACAGCAACATGAAAGTAACTAATAAATTCACTGATTCACTCTTTTGACACCTTTATCTGCCTTTAAATCCAATCTTGTGAATTTTCACTTATAAGGAAACTCTGGATTTCTATTCTGTTACTTTTTTATTTTTTTAACTTTATATTTGCAAGTAGACAGAGAAAGAGACAGGGATAGAGAGAGAGAGAAAAAAATGGGCACACCAGGGCCTCTAGCTACTGCAAATGAACTCCAGATGCATGTGTCCCTTTTGTGAATCTGGCTTTATGTGGGGACTGGGGAATCGAACTCTGGTTATTAGGTTTTGCAGGCAAATGCCTTAACTGCTGATCCAGACCTCAATTACTTTTTAATTCTAGAATTTCCATGTGTAAGAACTGTAAGTTTTCTGTGAAGCTTTCCTTACTACCCATCCATGAAGATCATTTTCCTAGAATTATTTGAACATATTTATTATAATAGCTGGTTTGATGTCTTTTCTGTTGAATGCAACATCTGGAACCAATTAGAAACCATTTGTGTTGACTTTTTTTTCCCCCTTTGCATGTTTACTGATTTTTGTTTGAAAAGAGGACATTGTAGAAAACACCATGTAATGAGTGGTTCTATTATATTCTTCTGCGCATTGCTGTTGCTATTGTTTCATTGGGTAGTTAATTTGCTTGGAATTGGATGGAAAACTTTGTCTCCCTTGTGCTGGGAAGTCTAAGTATGTCCTCTCAGATCTTATGACTTCCAGCTGCTGAATACTCCCCAGGTAGTCAGCGAACTCACCTATGTAGCTCAGTCTTTCAAGGCCAGCTTCCTTTCTGGCCTTTATCAATTTTCTTTCTACTCCTCTGTCATAGCGTCTTCCACACAGACATTATTCAGTCATTACCCTATGATTTGTGCAGAACTTATATGCATAAATTTCCCCTGTTCTGACTCACGGACTTCTTCCTTAAAGTTTCCTTATACTCTGTTCTCTCTCGCCTTATAGTTATAAGTTTAGTAATTTTTTTTTAAAGATCTAGACAAGGGTGTTGAGGAATACCTCAGGCAAGTTAACTGCAAACTCCCAATTTTTACCTTTTTCAGTGCAATTTTCTTTAAAAAGTGAAGTCCCCTGCAGCTCTGACTGTTTAGAAAGCACTCTAATTCCTAGAAAGAGATTTTATAAAAAAATATTTCAATACATCTACATTATACATATATAGCTCATTATGTATAGCTATTCTCAACCATAGCTACCAGAAGTGCTTGAGTTTATGCCATAGTCTTTATTTTCTCTGAGGTACTATGGAATATGTGAGGGAGAGAAAGTGCTTATTACTGTATATATAGAAATTTATGCATAATAAATGCTTAGTAAATATTTACTATACAATTAAGTAAAAATTACATGGTTCTGTAGTCACACAATGGATCCCTGAGTTATGCATCCAAAGAAATTTGCTGCTGTCTTTGAAGCTTCTCATAGTCCCAATCTCAGACTCTGTCATTTAAGAAGGTAGTCCTAGCCGGGCGTGGTGGCGCATGCCTTTAATCCCAGCACTTGGAAGGCAGAGGTAGGAGGATTGCCCTGAGTTCGAGGCCACATTGAGACTATATAGAGAATTCCAGGTCAGCCTAAGCTAGAGAGAGACCCTACCTCAGAAACAAAACAAACAAACAACAACAACAACAAAAGAAGCTAGTCCTAGTTTTATTTTCACAGGTTCTTAGCTAGCATTCTGGAGGAGCGAGTTAGGAAGCCGGGTCTGAGTGGAGTACTCTTGGGTGACCAATAACAGAAAAGAGCGTCAGTGATTCATTTGTCTTTTCTCCAAATTTGAAGAAATCGAAAGTGTCTCTTCTGTGTGCTGCCAGTGGTTTTAGAGATTCTGGGAAGCAGAGGCCTCACAAATATGAGTGGATGGCACTTGACGCCCACTGAGCACTTGGCATCTTTTCTCAGCCTTGTGTTGTGTTCCATATCTGGTTGCTTCCTCAAGGAAGGAGTAAGTTTGTTGCTTCTCTAGAATCCTCTTTGGAGTGGGAATTTAACATGGCCATATCAGGCACCAATCTGCTTAGGAGTTAGGGGAAGGAAGGGAGAGAGAGGGAGAGGGGGGGAAGGGAGGGAAAGGGAAGGGGAGAGGGAAAGGAAGGGAGGGGGAAGGTGAAGGGAGGGGAGGGGAAGAGAAGACGGGGAGTAGAGGGTAAAGGGAAGAAGGAAAGGGAAGGTGGAGAAGGGAGAGGAGAAATGGAGGAAGACCTTCCCTTTATGTAGAATAGCTGGTGCCTTTTAGATTGCATCCATTTTTGGTTCCTCCGGATGGCTTTATTCCTGGTTTTGGACAAGAGACAATTATCTACTGAGTGTGTACTATCTAGGAGACTTGAAATTAGAGGTCACGTACCTACATTAAGCATAAGTAATTATTATTACAGTTTTGAGCTTTTGGACATAACTGCTATTTTGTTTTCTGCACTGTGATATTCATGTGAAAAGCGCTATATAGGTGTTACTGACTGGCAAATTGGGAACGTTATGTATTTAAACAGTTTGCAGTTAATTAAGAGTATTGACTTGGAAGTAAATCAGTGTTCTCACACAACATCTGTACTCCCCTCCTATCTATGTATTTAGATGGCACCTATCTCTGTGGTATCTAAGCGCTCAGAAAAAAAAAAAATCTAATTAGGCTAATTTCAATTTCCTCTGCGAGGGACAGGGGTCTACCTCTCTCACTCGCCCTTCTGCCAGCGTCTTCTTGAAGGCAGTCATTATTATTCCTCCAAGAGAAAGGCAGTTGAAAGAGAGCCTCAAGCAAGAAATGGCATTTCGCACCTCACTTGAAAGCGGGGAGCTTGGCTTCTAGAAGGGTTTTTTCAGCTTGTGAACGGCACCAGCAAGGCGAAAAGGCCGGGCACCGCTGAAGGGTTTGTGAGCATGGACAAAGAAAGAGGCTGTAAGTGTCCTTTGCAGGGCTCTGTGTTAAGGAACGGGCTGGCCCACGCTGCTCCACCATGCACTGCCAATGTCGGAGGCCATTGCTACCTGACAGATGTACGGTTTTTTTTGTTTATCAAAGGGGCACAAGGCAGTGTTCACTTCCCTGCAATGAGAAAGTGCCGTTCTCTTCTCCCATCTGCGCGTCTCTGTTAACATTCCGACATCTTAATTTCAGTGTGGAGGAGAGCCGCCTGATTGCATTGGTTTTCAATGTCTTGCCTGCAGCTAGAGGGAGGGAGAAGGCCGCAGCACGGTCATTACGAGCTCCATTTTGCCGTTGGAACACGCGGGCTACTCTTCAGGAGTGAGTCCAGAGGAATAAATTTGTGCACAAGCAGAGAATTGTGGCCACAAAGCAGAGCTTGTTAGGCGGAAATGAGAAAGAATCAGAGATGACCAATATGTTTGCCTGAGCTGGGTCAGCTGCTCTCCTGGTAATGGAGTATGAAAGAGAGAGAAGGAAGTTTAAAAGAAAAAAATCACCTATTCACTCACCTGTCACACATCAGGAACAATGTGGCTGGTTATTAATGATTTTGGCGTCCAAATAGGTTTTCTTACTCTGCCTGGAATTTGCATTATTTATTTTAGTGTCTCCGTATCAGGGGTGGGAATATTTGGCTAGGAATGCTGCGATCAAGTTTGTTAGAGAAGATGAATTTGAAAGATCCCTCTGTCTTAAAGAGTGTTTAAAGGCAAAGTTGGTACAGAAAGGTTCATATCAGGATGATATCGGTGACCACAAGGGGACTGTGACTGACTTACCTCTAAAGGACTAAGGGGTGCAAAGGACACAGGTTCAATTCCCCAGCACCTGTATAAAGCCAGATGCACAAGGTAGTGCAAACACCTGGAGTTCTTTTGCAGTAGCTAAAGGCCCTGTACACCCATTTTTTAAAAATCTCTTTTTCTCCCCAGTAAATAGAATAAGTAAAATATTTATTTGTTTAAAAAAAAAAGAATAGGAGACATGTAGGGTTAGAAAGATTACCTAATTGGGACAAGAAAATGGTTTGGACCAAACCATAATAATCTCACATTCTAGGGTAGTAGTGGTGACATCTTCCCCGAGCTCAAGCTGTGAGGAGCATGACCACATGGAAATAGGACCCCAGGCATCCCTCCATCCTGATCTCTGCATCGCTAAGGCTATGTTTTACCTGCGTGTTACAGTTTGATACGTAATGCCATCCCCCAGGCTTGTGGATTGAGCTCTTAGTTCTTACCTGTTGGTACTATCTTGGGAGGTGATGGAAAGTTTAGAAGGTGGACCATCGGAGGCATGCCTTTGAAAGTTATACTTGATTTCTTGTCTCTCCTCTCTCTCTCCTTCCTGCCTGCCATGTGGGAAAGAGCCCCCTTTCACATGTGTTCCAAACAGGCTGTTCTGCTCTACCATGGGCTTAGAATTCATGGATCCAAGGGCTAAGTAACTAACATCTCTGAAACTGTGAGTCAAAGTAAGTAACCCCTCTCTTCAACTTCTTCAGTGAAGCACTTTGGTTACAGCTAGGGAAGCCTAACCCACTCAGCAGCGTAGCTATTAGCTGAACATGCTTCTGCAATGGTCCCCTAATGAGATCAGTGTGCTGGTTGGAACCAAGTGTCCTCCCTAAACTCGTGGCGTTTTGGGTGCTTAGTCCCCAGCTGGTGGCAATTTCAGAGGTGGAGACTTGCTGGAAGAGGTGTGGTGTTGGGGATGGGTTTAGGGTTGTTACGGCTAGCTTCCTGTTGCTACAGTTTGGCTTCCTCTCTAGTTTCTGTTTTCCACATGTTATGCCAGAGGTGATGTCCAGCCTCTGCTCTGGCAAAGCTTTCCTCTGTCGTCATGAAGCTTCCTCTCAAGGCTGTGAGGCAAAATGAAAGCTTTTCTCCCATCAGCCGCTCTACGTCTGGTGCTTTGCTTCAGCAATGAGAACGTAACTGCAATCTTCTGGCATTTCGCTATCTTTCCCTTTCAATGAGCAAAGATGTTGCTAGTGAGCTTAGACCTTGGCCTGATGCAAAGGACCTCCAGGATCTGGAAAACCTAGAATCCTTTCCAGATCTCTTTGCCTAGAAGTCCTTGTGGGGACTGCACCTACGGGGATTCAACCACTGCTCTGAGTTGGTGAAATGTAGGCTATTTCAACTTTTTTTCTTTTCTGTCAGAGACTCACTAGATAACAGATTACACTCCGACCCTGTGAAATGAGCATGGTATGGCAATAGGAGCGATGTTTCATGTGGGCCATCAATCTCTAATCTAAATGAATCACTAAAATTTCAGCTCATTTACTACCATTGTAGCATTTATCTTCTCGTTGCTGGGACAAAATAACTGCCCAGCACCACTTATGGACAGGAAACGTTTATTTCTGCTTGCAGTTTCGAGGGGAAGCTTCATTACGGTGGGAGAAAACATGGCAAAAGCCAATAGCTGTGTACCACATACCCAGCAAGGAGGAAGTAGTGAGGGTGAACTAGCTCAGTGGGCAAGTGGACTTAGGCTTCAACAGTGGGAGGTCCACGCACCGTCAGGAACAAACGTCTGCCAGCAAGGCTCTGCCTCTGAAAAGCTACACCATCAGGGAATGAAGTATGAGACTTAATCACAAACACATGAGACTATGGGGGGAGGGGGCTTTTAGATTCAAACTACCACAACTATGTAATACAACCACTACTTTATACATTTAGGCTTCATAATGCTTTACGGTAATTCAATATGGTTCCTTCAAGAAAAGAAAACATGTCAGATAGATTTCTGAGGCCATGTAGAGATGTGTAGGGATGGGGACAAGAAATGAACTCAAGATTCAGAAGAGTTTGAGGAAGCCAAATAAATACCATGTTTTCCCCGACTGGAGTCCTAAATAACTTGAAAAATAACAATCATAAGTATGACAGGACACAAACCTATCACTTTCCTGCCTTGATATTGGATAATGTAGCTCATGTCTGCAGGCAAGAAGGTTTCATAGCACAGAGACTGATTAGGCAGATTACATTAGCTATAGCACAGGATAGAGAAGCACTTCTGGAAAACTGGGGCATAAAAAAACTGGACAAGGGCTGGAGAGATGGCTTAGCGGTTAAGCGCTTGCCTGTGAAACCTAAGGACCCTGGTTCGAGGCTCGGTTCCCCAGGTCCCACATTAGCCAGATGCACAAGGGGGCGCACGTGTCTGGAGTTCGTTTGCAGAGGCTGGAAGCCCTGGCGCGCCCATTCTCTCTCTCTCCCTCTATCTGTCTTTCTCTCTGTGTCTGTCGCTCTCAAATAAATAAATAAATAAATAATTTAAAAAAAAAAACTAACTGGACAAAATGTTTGTTTTCTGTGGTCTGCTAGCCCACTAAAGCAAAGAGAATACTCAGAAACATTCTCCTTTTTTTTTTCTTCCCAGCTCGTTCCCAGATAACTGGTTTCATCCACCTCTAAGGGATAAAGTGAAGTGCAGGATAGAAAGAGTTCAGATAGAAGAAAAGCTCAATAATAGGAAAGAGAGCTGGGTAGATGCCTCAGTGGTTAAAGGTGCTTGTTTGAAAACGGGTTGCTGACCTGGTTTTGACTTCCCCAGTACCCATGTAAAGCCAGATACACAAAGTGGTACATGTGTAAGAAGTTTGTATGCAGTGGCTGGAGGCCCTGGTATACCCATACACACTCTGTATCTACCTGTTTTACTCTGTCTTTCTCTTAAATAAATAAATAAATACATAGAATACTTAAAAAATAGGAAAGAATCAGACCCTTTTACTTTAAGATGATTTGGAAATTAACTGGTCATTTTCAGGACTTCTCCCTAGACTCTCTCTCCCTCTCTCTCTATCCTAGCTCTTCTCTCTCATTTTTTTGTTTAAGTTTTTCTGTAGTACTCAAGATCGAACATAGGGCTTCATGTGTGCTAGGTAAGTATTCTACCATTGAGGTATATCTCCTGTTTTTTTTTTTAATATTTTGAATTTTAAGACAGGGTCACACTAAGTAGCCCAGGCAGCCCTTGTATTTGCAATCCTCTTGACTCAGCTTTCTGAGTACATTGGATTACCTGCCTGTATCACCAGATTTATTTTCAGGTCTCTTATTTTTATGCCCCCTTAATCCTAATTATTAGGCCCAAAAGGTTAGGACAAAAAGATTTCTTTATTTTTAATTTAATTTTTGTTAACATTTTCCATGATTATAAATAAAAAATCCCATGGTAATAACCTCCCTCCCCCCCCCACCATTTTCCCCTTTGACATACCATTCTCCATCATATTACCTCCCCATCTCAATCATTGTACTTACATATATACAATACCAACCTATTAAGTACCCTCCTCCCTTCCTTTCTCTTCCCTTTATATCTCCTTTTTAACTTACTGGCCTCTGCTACTAAGAATTTTCCTTCTCACGCAGAAGCCCAATGATCTGGGGCTAGGATCCACATATGAGGGAGAACATGTGGTGCTTGGCTTTCTGGGCCTGGGTTACCTCACTTAGTATAATCCTTTCCAGATCCATCCATTTTTCTGAAAATTTCATAACTTCATTTCTTAAATTAGGTCAATTTTGGTGAAATCACCTGTGACATTTAATTTCTGGTTGTCCATTTGACAGTATTTATAATCTCCATGGAAACAAGTCCATTTGCATGTCTGTTAAGGATTTTTTTTTTTTTAGATTAGTATGCACTCTAAATTTGGGCAGTACTGTTCTATGGGCTGGGATTCTTGACTGAATAAAAAGGAGAAAGCTAGCTGAGTAGCGACATTCGTTTCTCACTACTGCTCTACTCTCTGCTGTTATCATCTCTGCTGAGGTGATGATGTGACTCCAGCTTCCTGCTCCTGCTATGCTTCCCCCACCCTGAGGGACTTCCCCTCAGAACTGTAAGCCAGAAGTGAAACCTTTCATTCTTCAGGCTGCTGTGGGTTGGATATTTGGTTCCAGCAGCAAGAAAGTAACTGATACACCTGTCAGTCTTCCTTGGTCTTAAAACAGCATCAAGAGAACCAACTCACCCCAGGAGTCCTTTTGTGTCTGCATTCCTTTAGGATGTTACAACTTATTCATTCTTTTTAAAAAAATACTTATTTATTTGCAAACAGGGAGAAATATATATAGAGAGAAGAGAAACAGACAGAGAGACTGATAATTGGCATGCCAGATTCTCCAGCCAGTGCAAACAAACTCCAGATGCATATTCTACCTTGTGCATCTGGCTTACATGGGTACTGGGGGAGTGAACCTGGGTCCTTAGGCTTTGCAAGAAAGTGCCTTACCCACTGAACCATCCCTCCAGCACAAATTATTTATTCTTTTCTAAACTATGAATGACAGGAATATCTTCACTCTAACTTTTATAATAAAAGTCATGATCCTGTTCAAAATTGTACTCAGTTTCATAGATTCAGGACACAATCACTTATTGACTCGTGAAGTCACCTACTCATTACATTATGCGTATATTTTAAAATTAAGTAAGAAATCAGGGGTTTTATTTCTGTGTGCAAGGCAGAAGAAAAACTAAATCAATTCTTTGTATACTAATGGTGCTAAATGAAGGCTACAGAAAGTCCTAGAAGAGCTAAGACATGATCTTCTTCAGCATTATACTGAGTACTAGTGAGTGTGCTTATTGAGTTAGGCCTTTGAGGGCTTGGTAGGTACTGCATTTGCAAAGAGAAGAAGATATAAATATTTTTATTTGATTTAAATGCAGTATACCGTATTTATAATGGCAGTCCTCCCTGTCAATTTGACTGGACTTAAAGTCATCTGAGAGAACACTTCCAGGCATGTTCGTGAAAGTGTTTTCAGAGAGGGTTAACTACGGAGGGAAGATCCAACTGAAATATTGGCAGTACCAACTCTTAGGCTTAGCTCCTAGACTAAACAAACAGGGACACAGAAGAAAGCCAGCTAAGATGCTTCCTGAATATGGATGTGCCGTGAGCAGCCATCTCGATCTCATGTTTCCACCAACAGTGCCTTACCTGTCGTGGTGGACTGTTACATACTGAAAATGTGAGACAAATCCTTTCTTCCTTACATTGCTTTTGGTCAGGTATTCGGTCACCACAACTTGAAAAAAAAAAAACAAAAAAACATACAGAGGCTGGAGAGATGGCTTAGCGATTAAGCACTTGCCTGTGAAGCCTAAGGACCCGGTTCAAGGCTCAATTCCCCAGGACTCATGTTAGCCAGATGCACAAGGGAACGCACGTGTCTGGAGTTTGTTTGCAGTGGCTGGAAGCACTGGCACACCCATCCTCTCTCTCTGTCTCTTTCTCTCTGTCTGTCGCTCTCAAATAAATAAATAAAAATAAACAAACAAAAAATTATATAAAAACATACAGAACATAACTTTAGAGAAGAATGTCTGAGATATTTACATACATCCTCTAAAAGATTGGTATAAGAATTTTCACAACAGCTTTACATCCAGTGGCCTCATATGGGAAACCACCCAAATGTCTATCCAGAAGCTAATAGAATGGAAATACGCCCAGCAATTAAAAGGAACAAAATGCTGGTGTGTACACTGCAAAGGGCTCTTGGCCATTATAGAAGCCAGGGCAAGAGAGTGTGCCATCACTGTTCACTTACAGTGAGTTATAGAAGGAGAAGTGAGAAGTGCTGGTGACAGATGTCAGTGCAGCTGTGGCCTGTGGAGGCAGGGATGGGAGGCTGGAGACAGAGGGACACGAGGCAACGGAGTGATGGAGGCGTTCTGTATTTGAGTTTTGGCACTTGTGACTCAGCGGTGTGCACCCATCCTTTCGTGGGACACTTACTACATGTGCACTTTGTTGTATCTAAATCATGCTTTAAAACGTAAAGATACAACCTAATCAGAAAACCAAAGCACAACCAGGCTTGTTAAAAAAGAATCCATTAGGGCTGGAGAGATGGCTTAGCGGTTAAGCGCTTGCCTGTGAAGCCTAAGGACCCCGGTTCGAGGCTTGGTTCCCCAGGTCCCACGTTAGCCAGATGCACAAGGAGGTGCACGCGTCTGGAGTTCGTTTGCAGAGGCTGGAAGCCCTGGCGCGCCCATTCTCTCTCTCCCTCTATCTGTCTTTCTCTCTGTGTCTGTCGCTCTCAAATAAGTTAAAAAATTTAAAAAAAATATTTAAAAAATCCATTAAAGCAATTTCAAATAGTTCTTTTCCTTTCACACTATAATAATTTTCCACACCTTACATAAACCATGATGGAGATTTCCAAAAGACAAAAATTTGTACCCTTGGGAGAAAAAGTTTTAGTACAAAAATTGAATGAAGCAAACGTATGCCATTTCTTAAATATCCACCTTAATAGGTAAGGAAAACCAGGGGCTATGATAATTAGGAAGAATGCATGGGAGTCTTCTTTTATATATCTCCCCATTTATAGCTGACTTTGCATATAAATTTAAGTGATAGTAATTACCTTTCCATGTAAGTTTATGAATGTGTGCGTGGGTGTACCAAGCAATAGAGATAAATAAAAGAAGTGGGGGAGGGGAGGAGTATTAGCATAATTTAAAGAAATGGATAAAATTACTTCAAGCTGTCAAGAGATAAACATTTATAAAAAGAAGATATATTATTGGTTATATTCATATGTATTAATTGGCATTCAAACCATCTGTATCATTTACTCATATATATTTAATGAGGATTGTAAATATCCCTCTGCCCACAAGAGAAGAACCATATATCAGGAGAGACGACAATCTTGGGACTATTAGTCAATGACTTGGTATTAAAAACCAAGCATGGTTTTCAGGTTATGTGAGTTTGATTTTAAGCTTCTTTTGGGGGGAACTTACAATGACATAAACTTGATACAGAATGGAATGTAGGAGGGTACTATGAAAAACCCAGTCTAAATAGAGAGATACTGATCCAGGGTGAGGATTCTTCCATAAACCATCAGTGACTTTGGAGATACCAGAAATATACCATGTCCTAGAACACAGGACAAATTTCTGTTGATCTGGAAATGAAAATAGAATGGTGATGCATCCATCGAGTCCCCATGCCACAATTTTTGTCTTAGATCTCATAGGAAAGTTTCAGTCCTGATATTACCGGTGTGTCGTAGTCGCTGTGGTAATTACCCAAGAGGGATCTGAAAGGAAGTGTTGCCTTAGAAAGAAAAGCAGGTGTGGTGTGATTCGTTCCCATGCAGCCTGGTAGTGGGGAGGGAGAATCTGTTCTGGGCCAGGACACCTCTTGCGTGTCCTATGTCAGCCTTCTCTGACATCTGGGACTTTTCGGTGCCTCTGAGCTAGTCTTGGGACCTGCTCATTGCCAAGGTGAGAGCAAGGTCACAACATGCTGTGGATTAACTTACACTGCAGCAGGCACCATGGACCATTTTAGTATTTAGAAACAAGATTATGTTTCCTAAAGTAAAATGAAAGTGTGAATGTAATAGCTTTGCCTTAATTGTCTGAAATAACTTGAGTGCGTACTTGGTCTGCCAAACTGACTTAAGAGTCCTGGCCGTCTTAGGAAACTGAGAGTAAGGAGGACCATGATTCCTTTGGCCTGGGTTTGTAACATGCACGTGTCGTTTGTACATTTCAGCAGTATGCCTTTGCATCAGAGATGGTTGGTGTTGCAGTCCAGTTCACATTGCTGGTAGAAATCACCCAACTAAGAGCAGCTTCTGGGCAAAGGAGATTTATTTTGGCTTACAGGCTTGAGGGGAAGCTCCATGATGGCAGGGGAAAACGATGACATGAGCAGAGGGTGGACATCACCCCCTGGCCAACATAAAGTGGACCACAGCAACAGGAGGGTGTGCCAAACACTGCATGGGGAAACTGGCTATAAAGTCCATAAGCCCGCCCCCAACAATACACTCCCTCCAGGAGGCATTAATTCCCAAATACCCATCAGCTGGGGAGCTAGCATTCAGAACACCTAAGTTTATGGGGGACACCTGAATCAAACCACCACAGTTGGGCTCTGTACCTTTAAGAATGAGGTCTCACATTTGGCAAGGAAGACTAGCTGAATGACCTAGGCACTTCCGGTGCTGAACTCTGAGTTCAGAGGTAGTGCACCGACGACGTGACTGGCTGCGGGCAGGAGAGCGCCGCAACCTTGCTGTACATCGGAATCACCCTGGGAGCTTTTAAAAAAATTACTGATGTCCAGGCCCCTCCTCCAGAGAGCTCATTTAATTGGTCCAAGGTGGAGCTTGGGCACCAGTAATTTTTTTAAAAGCTCCCCAGGTGATCTTAATGTGTACCAGAGTTGAAAACTACTGGTTTACAGTGGAATAGTTTTAGTTATGCAACAGTAGCAAAAAAAAAAAAAAAAAAAAGAAGAAGAAGTTGTGTAGGAGGGGGAGGGGTGAGCCTGGAAAGGAATCAGTAGGTTCCACCACTATCTACACCTGCAGGGAGCACCCGCAGCGTGGATGTGGAGACACAAGCATGAAGCAGACAGGGCTCTGGCCCTGGCCTTCCCAGGCAGTGAAGAGGAAAAGTAAACTCTCAACACAGGGGAGGGATTAGGCGCTGTCCTCCGTGTTGTGTGTGAGTGGAGGGGAATGAAGCTTCCCAGTCACCAGCGAAACCAAAGCGAAAATAATCACCTGACACAATCACACCTTACATTCTCTAATTCCTTCCTTCCTTTGTTCCTCACAGTCACCATGGAAAGTGGCAGTGGCCCAACATCACATTCAACAGAGAGGAGGAGGAGGAAGAAGAAATAGAGAGAGGGTCACTGAGGCCCAGATGGCCAGTGGTTCATACCCAGTACCAGCCATGGCTTTGCATCGTGATGGCCTCGCTCCATCTTTACAGCGTAGCCCTGTTTAGCACTCATGCTTACTACTTCCTTTTCAGATGCACAAACTCAGTCTTAATAAACTACCTGCCAAGTGCAATTTCCTTCAGACGAACATTTCCTTAAGAGAACATAGTCTTTTCACTATTGTCTGAAGTCATTTGCTTGAGTGTGTGCTCACAGTCGGCTCAACAGACATCGGGGTCCAGATCATCTTAAGAGACTGGGAGTCAGAAGTGCCAGGGCTCCTTAGGCCTGGTCACAGAACACCCAGTTGTCACATGACAACTCAGTTGTAAAGTTCTAGCTTAGTAACACCAAAACCACTAGCAGTGCCTTTGTTTCTCAGTGGTCTTGTAAAACTTACATGCTTTGTGCTTGAAAATAATACAAATGCTGGGCTGGAGAGATGGCTTAGTGGTTAAGTGCTTGCCTGTGAAGCCTAGGGACCCCAGTTCAAGGCACCTTGAAAAAAGAACATACAGGGGCTGGAGAGATGGCTTAGCGGTTAAGCGCTTGCCTGTGAAGCCTAAAGACCCCGGTTCAAGGCTCAATTCCCCAGGACCCATGTTAGCCAGATGCACAAGGGGGCGCACGCATCTGGAGTTCATTTGCAGCATCTGGAAGCCCTGGCGCGCTCATTCTCCCTCTCTCTCTCTATCTGCCTCTTTCTTTCTCTGTCTGTCACTCTCAAATAAATAAATAAAAATTAAAATATAGATATATATAAAACAAAAGAAAATAATACAAATGCATTAATTGTCTCAAAGTAAAGGAAGGTTAAAAGTCTAAACCTGGTTACAAGAAGCATAGTGTAGTGATTGTGCTAACCAGCCATGGATGGGTACTCAGAAGGCTGAGGCAAGAGGATTGCCTGAGCCTGGAATTTCAAGGCCAGGGCGGGTTATATAATAGGATCACGTCTCAAAGACAAAACAACAAAATCGTCTTTCTAGTCTGGTGTTTTTTGAAGACTCTCAGAGAGGATTTATTTCTTTACTTTTTTTTTTAAAAAAAATATGTTATTGTATTTATTTTCAAGCAGAGAAAGGAGAGAGAGAGAGATAGAGGAGAAGAAGAAGGAGGAGGAGGAGGAGGAAGAGGGAGGGAAGGGGGAGGGGGAATGGATGCATCAGGACCTATAGCCACTGCAAACAAACTCCATATGCATGTGCCACCTTGTGCATATGGCTTACATGGGTACTGAGACTCAAACCTGGGTTCTTGGACTTTGCAGGCAAGCACCTTAGCCACTAAACAATCTCTCCAAGCCCTGTTTCTTTACTTTCTACAAACTGTATTCCTTGGCTTGTGGGGACCCTTCTTCCATTTCAAAGCCAGAAACAAATTATATGCAAGTTGATAGCCATTTTCACAACATTCATTCTGCTATTCAATAAGTGTGTGTGGTGGTGATGGGTGGGGGTGACGTACTTTCTACCTTCTAGTATCTTCAGTTTCTCTCTTTGATGGAAAGGTTTTTTACCTCCTTGGTTAGGTTTATTCTCAGCTATGTTTTGAAGCTATTGGGAATAAATTTTTTCCTTTAATTTCTTTCTTGACAAGTTGGTTATTGGTATATAGAAAAGCTACTGAGTTTATAAGTTGATGGTGTATCCCGTTACTTTGGTAAAAGCATTTTGAAGTTCTATGAGTGTTTCACGGAGTTGTTATGGTCTTCTAAGTATAGGATCATGTCATCTGCAAATAGGGTTAGTTTGACTTGGTGATGCTCATGAGCACCTTAAATTGTGCTTATCTTGAAATATAAGGTACTCAAAAGTTTGGTAGGGCCTAGCCAGAATATTCAAGATAATTTCCCATCTCAACACATCACACACACACACACACACACACACACACACACACACGGTAGAAATAAAAAATATAGATTATGTAGAGATCTGTAAAAATTAAACACCAAACCCCACAAATCAGCCAATCAATAAGTTGGTGGATAACCTGAATAGGCAGTTGTCAAAAGAAAAAAAAAATGCAAATTGCCAATTTGTGCAAATTCAAAGCTGCTTTGGGATTCCATCTCGCTTCAGTCAGAATGGTTACCATCAAGAAAACACAACAGATGCTGTTGAGGACGTGGGGAAAGGGGAACCTTCATACATTGGTCAGGGAATGTGAACTTGTGTGGTCACTATGGGAACCAATATGAAAGTTTCCTGAAGAACTAACAGCAGTGTTATCACACGACTCAACTGTATCCTTGCTGGGGTATACATCCAACGCTCTCTAAATTAACACGCCATTGACATACATGTTGCACATTCATATTCATAGTGGTACTATTCATAGTAGCCAAGAAATAGAACCAATCCTACATGTCCACCAACTGATGAATAAAGAAAATGGGGTACATATATACAATGGAATTTTAGACAGCTACAAGGAAAAAAACTGAAATCATGACAAATAATTAGGGAGAAGTAGAAGTCATTATGTTAAGAAAAGCAAGCCAGAATCAGAAAGACACACGATATATGTTCTCTCTCATATGTAGGTCCTATATATAAAATTCTGTGTATGGGGCTGGAGAGATGGCTTAGTGGTTAAGGCACTTGCCTGCTAAGCCTAAGGACTTATGTTCTACTCTCCACGTCCCATGTAAGCCAGATGCACAGTGATACAACAGCACAAGATTGCACATGCGCACAAGGAGGGGTGGGCACACATCTGGAGTTCAATTGCAGTGGCTGGAGGTTCTGGTGTGCCAATTCTCTCTCTCTCTTACACACACCCTCTGTCATTTGCTCAGGCTTTCATAAAAATGGCAATCTGTTGGGCTTGTGTCAAAAGAAAATTGTGTGTGTGTGTATGTGTACACACGTGTGTGTTGGTCATGAAACTAGAAGGTAGATCAGCAGAAGGGAGGAAGAGGACTTAAAAGAAAGGAAGGGAGAGAAAGTAATAGAATGCATATGACATGACAACAGATAGGCATGGAAGCAGGGGTGACTATCTGGAAGGAGGAAGGGAAACAGTCCAGGGGTAGAACGTGGACAGGAGGGGGCAGAGGGGGTGGAGGATGAATTAGGACAGAGTGTAATTACACATATCATGAAAATACCATGATGAAAACCATTGTTATGCTTAGCTGAAAAAAATAGCAAAAAAGAGAGAAATTTCAGAGGTCCTAAAATGGTGGTAATTTAGTTTATGGTCATAGAGTAGATACTAACAAATAATTACCTGCTAATTTTTTAAAAAAATAATATTTTATTTATGTGAGAGAGAGTAAGAAAGAGGCAGATAAGGGGAAAGAGAGAGAGAATAGGTAGACCAGAACTTTAGTCCCTGCAAACAAACTCCAGATGTATGTGCCACCTTGTGCATCTGGCTTACATGCGTCCTGGGGAATCACACCTGGGTCCTTAGGCTTCACACACACCTAAGCCACTAAGCCAACTCCCCAGCCCTACCTTCACTAATAGCCTTGAGAGTCTCTTCTTACCACATCCCTATGTATTAGTCAGCCTTCCACCCCGATGTCAAAATGCCTTTTCAAATGCGTTACAGGAGGAAAGATCTGCCTTAGCTCATGATTGCAGAGTGTTTACTTGACAGTTGACGGGCTCTGTTGCTTTAGGTCTATGGCAAGATAACAATATATCCAAGGAGGGCTTGGCAGAGGAAAGCTACTCTCATGATGGGTAGGAGGCAGGGGAAGAGAGAGAGAAATAGGAAGGGAGAACAAGAAAGGGACCAGAGACAAGGTATATCATCACAGGACAGATCTCTAGTAACCTGCTTCCTTCATCTAGCCTCCACTCCCTAAAGTTTACACCACCAGCCAACAATGCCATCAAACTGAACCCATCAGTGAATTAGACCATTGATGGGGTCAGAGCCTTTGTAGCCTATCACTTCCAAATTCCTTCACCCTCTGAACACGGAAGCAGTCAAAGTCCAGGCCTTCAACAAATCTTCTGGGAGACATTTCAGATCCAATTCATAATGCCACCCCCCACACCCCACCTAAAGCTCAGAAGAACCTGCCACACTCACGTTATTATCACACAGGCTGAATGAAACACCTGATCTCCCCAAAACTGGGGGCCTCACACCAGAGGAAAACCTGTCTTCTGACCTTGCTGAACTTCCTCAGCTTAGTTAGAGGAAGCTATGATATTTTGAAGAAAGTTCACTGTATGTTCCATGCTGTCGGCATGGATTCTTATAATGCAGATCTTTATTTTTTTTAATTTTTTTAATGTTTTTATTTTATCTTAGAGAGAGAAAGAGAGAATTGGTATGCCAGGGCCTCGGCCATTGAAATTGAACACCAGACACTTGCGCCACCTAGTGGGCATGTGAGACCTTGTGCATGCCTCATCTTTGTGCTTATGTGGGATCTGGAGAGTCAAACATGGGTCCTTAGATTTCTCAGACACACGCCTTAACCGCTGAGCCGTCTCTCCAGCCTACAGTGCAGATCTTGAGGGAGCAGATTCATATGACGGCGCTTTACACAATATTAAAGGAACAACAACCTCTGCTGCTCACGGCATGATTAGAACCGAATAGTCAGTTCCCTGAAGGAGTCTCACTTACATTGTCTGAGGGTCATTTAATTTGTTGTGGTTGTTATCATTTTACCTTGAGCTGCTTTCAAGACTCTCCAATGAGATATGTGAAATTTGTTGGCTCTCCATCAGTGTTCAATGACAGTAATGCACAAATGGTCATGGGGTGAGCAGGGGCTGGGATGGATGCTGGAGTGGATTGACTTAGGTCAGGACTAGACCTATGAGGAGGACAGGACTTTTGCTGTGACCACAAAAGTGGAGAAAACACCTGGAGAACTCTCTGGTGGCTGGATATGAGGCTTTGGGTAGGTCTGCATTGTGACTAGCTTCTAATCCCGTTTTGAAACCCCTTTATTACTACATGAGCAATTCTACCCGTCTCTCATAGCATACCTCACATCCTATATCTTCCAGGAGTCGATGTTTTCATCCACCTCTGCATTCTCCCTGTGCTTGATGTAGTTAGTCGACTTCTGGTGTTAGTTGACTAGTCCCAAAACACACACAAACACACACACACACACACACCACACTGCATGTAGCTCAAACAATACAAATTTTGCCAGGCACAGTGGTTCATACCTGTAATCCCAGTGCTTGGGAGGCTGAAGCAGGAGGATTGTCATGAGTTAGAAGCCAGCCGGGACTACAGAGTAAGTTCCAGGTCAGCCTGTGCTGCAGCGAGACTCTATTTCCAAAAGAGGGAGGGGGTGGAGAGATTGCTTAGCAGTTAAGACATTTGCCTGTGAAGCCTAAGGACCCAGGTTTGATTCCTCAGTACCCACGTAAGCCAGATGCACAAGGTGGGACATGCATTAGGAGTTTGTTTGCAGTGGCGGGGGATCCCTGGCATGTCCATCCTCTCTTTCTCTCTTCTCCTCTCTCTTTCTCTCAGTCGTAGATATAAATAAAATATTTTTTAAGAAAGAAGGAGGGGCTTGGCAGATGGCTCAGTGGATAAGAACTTGCTTCTCAACATGAAGACTTGAGTTCAATGCCCGGTGCCCAGGTAAAAAGCTGGGCATGTTCGCACATGACTGTGAGTCCAGTGTTGACACGGATGGAGCGAGGATTGCTGGAGCTTCTCGTCAGCCAGCATGACCAACTGTTAGGAAGCTTCACATTCAATGAGAGACTCTGTCTCAGGGAAATAAGACAAAAGAAGTAATAGAGGGCTGGAGAGATGGCTTAGCGGTTAAGGCATTTACCTGCAAAGCCAAAGGACCCAGGTTCAATTCCCCAGGACCCACGTTAGCCAGATGCACAAGGGGGTGCGTGCGACTGCAGTTCGTTTGCAGTGGCTGGAGGCCCTGGCATGCCCATTCTCTCTCTCTCTCTCTCTCTCTCTCTCTCTCAAATAAATAAATAAAAATAAAAATATTTTTTGAAAAGAAGTAACAGAGAAAGACATCCAACATCTTCCTCTGGCCTTTGAACTGTGTGTGCATGAGGTCCATCATCTGTACACATACATGCACACACCACACATGTGTGTGTACCCACATATCATAAACATAGAAAGAAATACAAATTTAGTTCCTCACCATTCTGGAAGCTACAAGCCCAAGGTCAAGGTGTCCGCTAAGCTGATTTCTTCTGAGCCTCCCTCCTCTTTATGTGCATGTCTGCCTCCTCTGTGTTTCTTTGGACCGTCTTCTCTCTATACCTTCCTGAGTCTACACTTATCTTCTTAGCGTGCCATGTGTGCAGGTGTAGATCATGTACACACGTGTGGAGGTGTATGTGTGTGCATGTGTAGAGGAAAGAGGTAGTGGTTGAGTGACCTTCCTCAGCTTGGCTTCTCCTTAGCTTGTGACACAGCGTCTCTCACTGAACCTAGAACTCCCTTATTTGGCTGGATGAACTGGCCATCAAGGCCTACGGATACTCCTGTATCCACCTCTTCAGTGTAGGGACTGTAGGCATAGGCTACCTCATCCAACTTTTATGTGGGTGCTTGGGTTTTGAACTCATGTCCTCATACTTGTGTGACAAACCCTTTACCCACTTAGCCATCTTCCCAGCTCCAAATTCTATTTGTGAGAACAGTAGCCATATTGCATTAGGACCCACCCAAATGACCTCATTTTAACTGAATCACCTCTTGAAGATCCTATCTTCAATGACCCATTCTGAACTATTGAAAGTGAGGGCATCAAATTATAAATTTTGAGGATTCACACACAATTCATCCCAAATACTCTCAAAGCACGTCTCTCTTTCACTCTTGTGACATCTTGCTCATTTTAAGCCTGTTGTCTCGGATCTTCTGCACAGTAACAAAGAATGAAGGAAGGATGGGAAAAGGAAGGGAAGAAGAGGGAGAAGGAGGAAGGTATATATTTTATAAATTAAGCATCGAAGAATATAGGTTAAACAAGCATGCAACTGTGTCAGAAAAGACTGGTGAAGTGTAATAGGGTAGACTGGAAATTTTCATAAGTATGGAAAACTCTTCAAGCTTATCAGAGCTTACACAACTGGGGGAAAAAAAACTCCAGAGCATATGAGGAGTGTTTTCGAGAATGTGATGAGCAGTATAAAGAGATTAGACTGTTGTCTGATCCTGGGTGGCATGTTTATGTCAGAGTAGACACAGTCTGTTTGGCCCTGGGACAGACACCCAAAGATGTTCACCAACCAGAAGTCTGTTCCCCAAGCACTCTCGCACCTCTCTGACTTCCTCTCTTTACTGCTCTCTGCTGCTCTCTCCAGAAGCCCCGTGCAAAGCAGGATTTTTCTCTTGTTTCATCCAACTGTGCAGTGCTGTGATGTGGGCCTCTCAAAGTCACCCTGCTCGGCTGGGCAGGGTTTCAAGGGATCAGGAAGCTGTTTCCATCCCAGGAGCCAGCCTCAAAGTTAGAAAGTTCTGTGGTTTGGTTTGGATTTCACTCTTCCCTACAAAGAGCTTGGTCTGCCAATCTCTACATACATGTCTGCGTAAATAGCAACAGATGCACCTTAGACACGTAAAATTCTCCATAAAATACAACCAACCCTGTTTTTCCATTTGGATGAGTCATTAACCATATGTTTGTGATCCTCTTTCATTTGCAGATCTGAGGCACACGTTTTACCTGGCAGGGGACCAAGCACTATTTCTTCTTAGGATGTTCTTTCCTGGCTCAAGAATTGATTCGGGAACGCCTTCGTCTCCTTCTGTGGGTATCTTGAATCAGTGTGTGGAAAAATGTATGGAATTTTCTTTACGTGAGTGAGCTACGGTGGTGTGGGCTCTGCCTATGGAACTGTTCTTGGCCAGCATATATTAGACCCGCTCTGGTGCTCCAGGTCCTGTTCCTATAACTGCTCAGAGGCTGGCGCTGGCTTCCTGTGATGGAATATGCTTATTTCAGTGGAGTTCGTTGGTTTCTGATACTTCAGAAAAATAAAAGTGGTATTTGGTGAGGCTGCAAGCAAGACAGGCAGAAGCTAAGGAATTAGTGGGTATCATTGTGCAGGGTAGGAGGACTTTGTGTGTGTGTGTGTGTGTGTGTGTGTGTGTGTGTGTGTGTGTGTGGTCAGTGAGTAAAAGAGTTCCATTAATGTTTCCAGTCACCCTGAACCTAGATCTCTCAAAGTGAACTGCCTTTGAGGAATTTTGACTACTATCAAAGTTAGTATTTTGTTGGAATTAAATTTTTTTCTCTTTGAAAGAACTGACCTTTTTTTTTTCTACTTTAGTGAGTGTGTGTGTATGTTTGTGTGAGAGAGAGAGAAAATTGGCACGCCAGGGCCTCAGCCATTAACATTGAACTCCAGACATTTGCGCCACCTGGTGGGCATGTGCAACCTTGCACTTACCTCACTTTTGTGCATCTGGGTTACATGGGATCTGGAGAGTCAAACATGGGTCTTTAAGCTTCTCAGGCAAGCGCCTTAATGGCTAAGCCATCTCTCCAGCCCAGAGCAGAGCTTTTTTTTTTTTTTATTGTGAAAGGTATTTTTAAAAAAATATATACCAAATGGGAAACTGGGGAGATGACTCACTGGAGAAAATGCTTGCTGCACATGCATGAGTACTTGCCTTTGGCTCCTCAGAACCCACATAAAGCCCAGTGATATACTGCTAGCATCTGTGATCCCCCTGCCACCAGGTCAAGGAGAGAGGCGGAAGGAGGACAACCCCTCAGAAGCTTGCAGGTGAGCTGGCCTGGCAAATGCTGTGGCAAACAATGAGAGACCTTCCTTACCTCTGTCACGTTGGAGGACAAAGACTGGCACTTGACGTTGTCCTCTGAGGAGCTGGAGAGATGGTTGAGTAGTTAGGGCACTTGCCTGCAGAGCCTAAGGACCCAGATTTGATTCCCCAATGTGGTGTTTGATTCAGGTGTCCCCCATTAACTTAGGTGTTCTGAATGCTAGGTTCCCAGCTGATAGAGATTTGGGAATTAATGCCTCCTGAAGGGAGCATATTCTTGGGAGTGGGCTTATGGGTGTTATAGCCAGTTTTCCCATGCCAGTGTTTGGTACACTCTCCTGTTGCCATTGTCCACCTTACGTTGGCCAGGGCATAATGTCCACCCTCTGCTCATGCCATTGTTTCCCCTGCCATCATGGAGCTTATCTCCTCGAGCCTGAAAGCCAAAATAAACCTCTTTTTTTTTCCCACAAGCTGCTGTGGGTTGAGTGGTTTCTACCAGCAATGCGAACTGGACTCCAACATGCATGTAAGCCAGATGCACAAGGTGGCATAAGCGTCTGGAGTTCATTTGCAGTGGCTGGAGGCCCTAGCACATCCGTATTCATTCTCTCTCTCTTCCTCCTCCTCTTCTCTTTACCTCTCTCAAATAAATAAATTGAAGCTGTCCTCTGAGCTTCACATACCTGTCATGACCTGCAACGAATGCCTGTATTCTCACATGAACACATTTCATATATGCACACCAATAAAAACACACAAAGCAGGGAATATAAAATCAAAGCATAGCAGACCTTCCTATACTCACCCTTTCATTGTCAATGTCATTGGTATTTTTGTTATACTTGCCTTTTCTTATTGTATTTTCCCTTTCTGTTTTCTTTTGAAAAGAACACTCTAAAAAAAAAAAAAAAAAAAAACTCTCACTCATCCCTGTGATTATCCAATTCCAGGCACTTTCCTTTCAACATAATTTTAGTATGGTAGATAACAAGGTGGGCACTCAGTCCTTCTCTCATCTTCTGCTGTCCCTATTCACTTTTCTTAGGTTGTCTCAAATGCATCATGCTGTGGTCTACTGGCTCAAACCTGGGGTCCATGTCCACATGATGCATGTAGAGGCCTTGTCTCCTAAGTCTCTCTTACTTTCGACTAGTCTTTGGGATTTCCAGCAGGCAGACTTCACACTCAGGGCTAGCCAGGGTGCAGGTATATTTTTATTCAGGAGGCATGGTAGGAAGCAAAAGTGAGAGAACTGGGCTGGAGAGTTGACTCAGCAGTTAAGGCACTTGCCTGCAAAGCCTAACGACCTGGGTTCAATTCCCTGGTACTCTCGTAAAGCCAGATGCACAGTGGCACATGCATCTGGAGTTCATTTGCAGTGGCTGGAGCACCTGGTGTGCCCAACTCCTCTTTCTCACTCTCTCTTTCCCTCTCTCCCTGTCTCTATTCTATCTCTTTCTCTCTGCTTGAAAATAAATATTTTTTAAAAGAAATGAGAGGAGAATTGAAAATAGAACAGAGTAAAAATACCAAGACAATATGCATTCACGATCAATTGTTTTATCACCGAAGGAGAGTGGGGTCTCTGATAGCTTTTCTGGTTGCTGTGACAAAATACCTGAGAGAACACCTTAAAATTTAAAAAAGGGTTTATTTTGGTGCACATTTTCTTTTTTTTATGTCTTTTTAAAAAAATTGTAAATTTTTATTAACATTTTCCATGACTATAAAAAATAATCCCATGGTAATTCCCTCCCTCCCCCCTGACACTTTCCCCTTTGAAACTCCATTCTCCATCATATTACCTCCCCATCTCAATCATTGTACTTACATATATGCAATATCAACCTATTAAGTACCCTCCTCCCTTCCTTTCTCTTCCCTTTATATCTCCTTTTTAACTTACTGGCCTCTGCTACTAAGTATTTTCCTTCTCACGCAGAAGCCCAGTCATCTGTAGCTAGGATCCACATATGAGAGAGAACATGTGGCGCTTGGCTTTCTGGGCCTGGGTTACCTCACTTAGTATAATCCTTTCCAAATTTATACAATGGAGTTCTACTCAGCGGTAAAGAAAAAGGAAGTTATGAAATTTGCAGAAAAAATGGTTGGTGCACATTTTCAGTTGGTTCAGTTCATGTTTGTTTCAGCCCATGAGCTTGGGGCAGAGCACCACAGTGGCAGGACTGCATGACAGAATAAACTTCTCACTTCATGGCAGACAAGAAAGAGGGGGTGCAGGACAAGATAACCCCTAAGAATCCCACATATGCAGAGAATTACTTCCTCTACTTAGGTCCCATCTTCTGAAGTTTCCAGAACTTCCTCAAACAATGTCACCAGTTGGACACCAAAAACCTCAACGCTTTCTATCCAAATCATGTCATAGGGGTTCAAGCTGCTGGAGGTGACTTTCAGCCCCATGGAACGGAGTCTGAGTTGTCACGCAAATGTTGAGCAAAGGGGTTCTTGTACTGATCCTCACCCCTCACATGTTAGTTCCAGGCAACCCTGCTCTATGCTGCATGGAGAGTTTTTTTTAATTTGTTTGTTTTTATTTATTTATTTGAGAGCGGCAGACAGAGAGAGAAAGAGGCAGATATATAGAGAGAATGGGCACTCCAGGGCCTCCAGCCACTGCAAACGAACTCCAGATGCGTGCGTCCCCTTGTGCATCTGGCTAACGTGGGTCCTGGAAAATTGAGCCTCAAACCAGGGTCCTTAGGCTTCACAGGCAAGCGCCTAACCGCTAAGCCATCTCTCCAGCTCTTCATGGAGAATTTTCCCTGCCAAAGGTACATCTGTTGCTACTTATGCAGATATGTACGTACAGAGCAGCCGACTGAATTCCCTTAGGGAAAAGCAAAATCCAAACCAAACCATAGACCTTTCTACTTGAAAAATACAAAAGACTAGGAGAAAAGCAACTCAGAGGTAGGCCAGCGCTACATGTATGAAGCCAGGGCTTGTTATATAACCCTCTCACTTCTCTAAAATTATTTTTATTTACTTATTGAGAGAGAGAGAGAATATGGACATACAGGGGCCTCTTGCCATTGCAAATGAAGTCCGGATGCATGGACCACTTTGTGCATCTGGCTTTTCAAACGTACTGAGGGATTGAACCTAGCCTTACAAGCTTTTCACGCAAGTGCCTTCAATTGTTGAGCCAGCCTCCCGGTCCTCCTTGTTTGTTTAATATCACCAACTGCTCATCTTATAACATGACCCAAGTTTTGACTTTGATTTATATCGGTTCCTTGTTTGAATCTAAATCACATATCCCCAGCCCTCCCCGTATCCACTGCACACTGGAAGTTGTTTCTGAGGTCGTGATTAGAACCGGTTTGACCTTGAGATGGCAGATGTTCTTCATACAGACTTGACAGAAAAATTCCTGGGTAGCTTGCGACAAGGCAAAAGGCATCTTGGGGCCTGTCCACTTCAGCTTCCTTGTTTTATGGCAACGGGAATTATGACCAAAATGAGATCAACAGCTATATATCTCCTGCCACACAGTCCTCACACTTATTGCATAATTTTGCATGCATCTAACATTCCAAAGTTTCTGGCCTACCTTGGACCCTCCACTGAAGGCTTCTCCTCCCCGTCCCACCTTCATCAGTGGCCTGTCTGTTGTAGCAATCACGTGGACTTTTTTTTTTCTCAGTCATTTGTGGCTCTCTCTGTGGCTTTGGCATTTCATAAGTTCCATCTCCATCCTAAAACACTTGCTCTGTTCAGACTCTGTGACCTGACTCTTCTCTTTCATCTCCAATCCTTCTGAATACTCTCAGTCATGGCTATTTGATCCTAAAATAAAATTTTATTTTTTGTTGGTTTTTATTTATTTATTTGAGAGCAACAGGTAGACAGTGAGAGAAAGAGGCAGGGAGAAAGACAGAGAAAGAGAGAGAGAGAGAATGGGTGCGCCAGGGCCTCCAGCCATGGCAATCAAACTCCAGATTCCTGTGCCACCTTGTACACCTGGCTTATGTGGGTCCTGGAGAATTGAACCTTAGACTTCACAGGCAAGTTTTTAACCACTAAGCCATCTCTCTAGCCATAAAATAAATTATTTAAAAAAATATTTTATTTACTTATTTGAGAGAGAAAGAGGCAAATAGAGGGACAATGGGCTCACCATGGCCTATAGCCACTGTATACGAACTCCAGATGCATTGGCCGACATATGCATCTGGTTGATGTAATTACTCGAGGGTTGAACCTAGGTCCTTAGGTTTGACAGGTAAGCACCTTAACTACTAAGATATTGTTCCAGCCCTAAAATTAAGTAGTTGATAAGAGTTGAGGAATACCTATCAGGGTTACTACAACCTCATTCAAATTAAAAGACCAATCTAGGATCCAGTGCATAATTCCTGTAACTTGTTAAGAAATGGTACAAAATTAGGGGAACTGAGCAGACTTGACCCTGTCAACTGTGGATAATGTTTCCCAACTTGAAGAGATGAGGGCAAAAAAATGTGAGTGGATGGCAGAAAACGTGAGCTCCTGTTACCACTTCCTTCTTCCCTGCCTCAGCAGTAGGCACCAAGCATGGGACACTTCAGGGCTCACAAGCTCCAAGTTGTTTGCTCAAGGTTGAGAGCTTGGTCTGGACACAAGGATAATCCATATGAATAATGTGAGATGAGGGCTGGAGAAGATGGCTTAGCAGTTAAGGCATTTGTCTGCAAAGCCAAAGGACCCCGGTTCGATTCCCCAGGACCCACGAAAGCCAGGTGTACAAGGGGGAGCATGCATCTGGAGTTCATTTGCAGTGGCTGGAGGTCCTGGTGCACCCTCTCCCTCTCTCTCTCTTTCTCTCTCTTTCTTTCTCTCTCTACTTCTTTCTCTCTCTTTCTTAAATAAATAAATTAATTAAGCATATTTAAAAAATAAAAAAAGAAAAGTGTGGGCTGATCTCCTAGGAAATTGCATTCAATCATAGGACAGCAGCAACAGTCAATAATTATTGAGTTAAGAAAAATCTCCTTCCAATTAAATAAAGTGCCTAAATGCCACTGGATGTCAGAATAGCCAACATTTCCAACAATTCTACTTGTGGGTGTTTATCCTCCCCGAATTAAAGTCATAACCTGCAAGAGATAGCAGAACTTCCATCATATTTTCAGCATTGTCCATAATAGCTAAGATGTGGAAACAGCTCAGCTATTCACCACTTGTAACATGCATGGACCTGAGAGAGATTGTGCCAGAAGAAACGAATCCTTCACCAATACTTACAGCACAGCTCCTCTTGTACAGGCAGACAAAATACAGATGAAAAAAGTCTACAAGGATACAATAAAATGGTAGCTACTGGGAACTAGGGGGCCATCAGGTATAGTGTGTGAACTTGAAGAAGTCAATAAAGATAAATAAAAACCAAAAAGGAATTAGGGAGGTTACAAATATTCATTATCACAATAAAAAAAAGTAAAATCCCAAAGTCTCTCTGAGCAAAGGTGCAAAGCTTCAAGGACAACAATGAAAATTAGTCCTTTGATTCAGAGTAGCATTGCTTTGGGACACAGACAGATATGGGTTCAAATTGTCAGCTGTCCTATTGAGCATTACAATTACTATTACTATAAGGATGAAAAAAAAAAAAAAACCTTCACAAATAATTTACCTTCTGCCTGCCACACAGGACTTGGAAATGTCATGTACTATTACACATACTCAACAGGAGTAAGTACGTCACCAACAGTGGAAACCATCAAACTAATCCAGACTTCACTTTAGTAATATTAGAGAATTTTAAGTAGGAAAGCCTGTGGCCAAGTATTCCATAAACAGTCAAGTTGTTAGTCTTCTAAAGGCAAAAGAAAAGCAGACTCCAAAGAACAAGAAGTTTTGAAGTTCATAACCAGAGAACAATTCATGGGAAAGGTCATTTGCAAATATTTTCTAGCAGTGGAAAAATGAAGCAAAAGTGAATACAGAAGTTTAGAATTACAGACTATTAGTGAATGTGGGTCTCTTCACTCACTTTCTAACGGTTAGAAGATTTGAAAGAAGGCATGCACCTTTCTCAGGAAAGAAAATAACCTTTCACAAATGCTCAACAAAGCATTTTAGGTTCTTCAGAATTCTATGGAAATCAAACCATAACCTCCTTTGAAATACGTGTGCCACATGCTGTGCTTAACACAACAACGCTTAAATAACTATGATCCTGGCAAAATTAAATGGTAAGTTTATGATGGAACACTTTCAAAGCAAGCAATACACACAAACGTGCACATGCATGTGCATTCATGCACACACACACACACGTGTGCACACACACACACATCCCAGCTAGTGAGAGGGCAAGTGGTGAGAAGAGAATTGTGGATGTCTATAAATATATACATATTCTCATTTCTTTTCAGGGAATAGAAGGCATGGTAAAACAACTTTTGATAATCAGTAGCTACTATATAAATATATGTAGGTATATTTAGAAGAATTGGAGATAAAATGCATATATTCTAGATAAATAATGACTGACAAAATTAAACACAAAAAGAGTATTGTAGATGCATGTGGTGATTTGAGTTGAGTATCCACCGTAAACTCATGTGTTTCAGTGCTTGGTCCCCAGCTGGTGGCAATTTGGGAGGTGGAGCCTTGCTGGAGGTGGTGTGCTGCTGGAGGTTGGTTATTGGGAGGAATAGCCAGCACCCCCTGGCCAGAGATCAGCTCACTCTCTTCCTGCTATGTTCCACCTGCCGTGGTAGAGGTGTGATGCCCAGCCTCTGCTCGGCCATTGTTTCCTGCTATCTTGAAACTTCCCCTTGACACTGTAAGCCAAAATAAACTCTTTCCTCCCATCAGCTGCTTCTGGTCAGGTATTTTGTCCCAGCAACATAAAGGTAACTATAACAATATGTAAATAAAATGTGGCAAAATTTAAGCAATGGATCTATGCAGAGGTGTTACTCATTATGCTTCCTCCATCGTTCTATCAATGAAAAGTCTTCACAGTCTATGTATGATGATAAAAGCAAAATACACATCCAAATTTAAAGAAAGAAAAAATTATAAAAGTTATTCTACAATTGTTTCACTAAAATCAAGACATCTCAGAAAGATGGAGATAGGCAATATAATTATTTTCTCTACCAAGTCAAAATACTGTATAAAACAAAACAACATTCCCAACCCCCAAAATGACAGCATTCCTAATGCATGGCATACCATCAACTTTATAAAATAGTAGATGAGGCAGGAAACTGATATGTAAAGAAATTAATACATATAGAAATTACAGATTTGGCTGGGAGTGGTGATGCACGCCTTTGGTCCCAGCACGTGGTAGGCAGAGGTAGGAGGATCACCATGAGTTTGAGGCCACCCTGAGACTACATAGTGAATTCCAAGACATGGGCTAGAGCAAGACTCTACCTCAAAATACTAACTAAAAAAATAAATAAGAAAAAAAATTGATGGAATTATTAAAGGAAAAAATTGTGTGCTGGAGAGATGGCTTAAATGTTAAGGCTCTTGGCTGGGAAGCCTAAGGACCCAGGTTCCATTACCCATGCAGGCCAGATGCACAAGGTAGCACATGTGTCTGAAGTTTGTTTGCAGTTGCTAGATGCCTTGGAGTGCCCATTCTTTATGTGATTCTCTCTCTCTCTCTCTTGCTCTCAAATAGATAAATAAATAAAATATTTAAAAAGAAAAGAGTTGAAAACCATAATTAAAAATATTTTAAAATATGTAAAAGCAAACATTGCATAATGTAGAAAGAAATGTAACGTTTGAAGATAACAAAATAAAAATTCCTAGAAAATCAAAAAAATGTATATTGTTACTGGACAGAATGCATAGTAAATTAGACACTAAATAATGATAGACCAATGAATGTGAAAGCAATAGACATTATGTGAAATGAAATGCAGAGAAAATACAGAAAGTTAAGATGATGTGACTTTCTAGGCAGTATAAGTAGCATGATATACCTTTAATTGTAACCCCAGAAAATGAGTAAGTGAGAGAAAATATATTTGAGGAAATAAGTACTAAAATTACTAAATTTCTAAATTTAATAACAATTCTATATGGCATGAACTGGGAAAGTCTGGGAATGCTAAGCAAAATAAATGTTTAAAAACAAAATCAGACAGGATATGGTGGTACACACCTTTAATCCCAGTACTCAGTAAACTGAGGTAAGCAGACCAACATACTTCAAGAGCAGCCTGGGATCACATAGTGAACTCCTAACTGAGAGTAAGACCCTACCTTGAAAAAACAAACAAACAAACAAAATAAAATCACTAGCAGGAAGGCATATAAACTAGTTTCTGAAAACCTACTATAAGAAGAAAACTTTAAAATATCCAGGGGAAAGAAAGGGGGTACATTGCATAGACAGAGACATGATAAATACCACAGATTTTGCTTGGTCAATCACAATGCAGATAAAAAGCCCCCACCCCAAAATGACATGCCGAAAAGGCTGACAAAACCGTAGAATAAACTAGAATTCTTTTTAGATAAACAAACCAAGAGTTGAGCTAATAGGAGACCTATGGCACAAAGAATGTTCAGAGAAGATTTTAAGTAAATAATACAGACACACAAGGGACTATAAACCTGAAAAACTGGTACAAAGTGAGACAAATACTTTACTTTTGTTTTTCTGGTTTTCTGGAAGAGAAATCTAGTTGCAGTGATGTGAGTTTATCGCCCCAGCACTCAATGGGGTGAAGCAGGAGGATCCTTTGAACTCAGACTTTCCACACTACCTAGAGGAACACAGCAAGACCCTCTGAAGACACGAAAGGGACTGGAAAGCGTGCCTCCGTGGTAGGAAGCTTGCCTAGTGAGAGCCTGGGTTTGGTGGCCAACATCACTAAAAACATCTCCGACTTTTCAGGTGAAAAATCACATCAATGCATTGTAAGGCTTCTCTAACATAGATACAAAAATAAATCGCATGAAAATAATGTTTTGGAGGGTAATGGAAGCATGTCTGAAGTATAATAGGAGTCATACAGTAAAGCGTAAAGTGAACTTTTGTGGCTACGGGTTGTCTAAGGGTTACACAGAAGTTAAAACAAAAAGACTAGTGTTCCTGCCCTCCTACGTGTCCAGCACGTGAAGCATGAAGGCTTACACCAGTGTCACTTGCTATTGGAAGTGATGGAGCCTTTAGGATGTGGAGGCAAGTGGGGGGAAGGTAGGCAATTGGGTTGTTTGCTTCAGTGGGTATTATACCCCCTCCCATGCTCTTCCTTGTCCTCTCACTTACAGGCTGCCACGATGTTGGTAACTCCCTCTACCATGCACTCCCGCTATGATACCCCATGTCACAAGATGCCCGAAGCAATGGGGCCACATGCCACGGACTGAAACTTCTGACACCGTGAGCCACAAGGAAATGGCAATTTGGGAGGTGGAGCCTTGCTGGAGGTGGTGTGTTGCTGGAGGTGCGTTATTGGGAGGAATAGCCAGCGCCCCCTGGCCAGAGATCTGCTCACTCTCTTCCTGCTATGTTCCATGTGCCGTGGTAGAGGTGTGACGGCCAGCCTCTGCCCGGCCATTGTGAATGTGAACGTGGGACATGATTTCAGTGGAAACATGACCTGTAAGTTCAGACCTGAAGAAGGTGATAGAACACCATCATCCCACAAACACAGTGAGATCACAAACCGTCTACAAGAACACACACACACACACACACACACACATATATATATATGTCAGGTCTTTTCTTTGTAACTTTGAGACTTCAAACTATAATAATAAAGTTGGAAAGAAAAATGGACGAAAGTTACAATATTAAAACTTAAGGAAACTCAGAAGAAAACTGACAACCTAGGTGAATGTGGTAGTGCATTGTCACGCTAAAGGACTAACCATGGGGACCAGATAGTTTGTTGACTAAGCCAAGATACTTCAAAGAGTGAAATGTGGTGCTATTTATTTTCTTAATTTTTTTTTTTATTTATTTGCAAGCAGAGACAGAGAGACAGAGGGAGGGAGGAAGAGAATGGGTGCACCAGGGCCTCCAGCCACTGCAAACAAACTTCAGATGCATGCACCACTCTGTGCATCTGGCCTATGTGGGTCCTGGAGGAATGCAACACAGGCATTGTTAGGCTTTGCAGGCAAGTGCCTTAACCACTGAACAATCTCCCCATCCCATGGTGATAATTATCATCATGACAGAAAAAAAATGTATGAAGTGTAACTTTCCCATATGAACTAAGCAGAGTTCATTTTTTAAAAATATTTTATTTATTTATTTATTTATTTGAGAGATAGAGAGAGGAAGAAGCGGAGAGAAAGTGAGAATGGGAGCACCAGGGCCTCCAGCCGCTGCAAATGAATTCCAGACGCGTGCACATGCACCCCCTTGTGCAGCTGGCTTACGTAGGTCTCGGGGAATTGAACCAGGGTCCTTAGGCCATGCAGGTAAATGCCTTAACTGCTGAGCCATTTCCCTAGCCCCCAAAAGCTTTGATTTTATATATTGACTTTTTTTTGAGGTAGGGTCTCACTCTAGCCCAGGCTGATCTGGAATTCACTTTATAGTCTCAAGGTGGCCTCGAACTGATGGTGGTCCTCCTACCTTTGCCTCCCGAGTGCTGGGATTAAAGGCGTGCGCCACCATGTCCAGCTTCAGAGATCTTATAGAGAAATATGGCAGATATCTTAACAGAGAAATACAGGACATAAATGACTAAATGAAGTGGCCATTTGCATTATGATATGTCAGACGTCATTAATACCAAGGGAAAACACGGCAATAATGGGGCATCAGATTTTTGCTTCTCTAGTTGAAAGACATAAATGTGGTAATGTCTCCATTGTTGATGCTTTGTTGGCAGAATTGCAAAATGATTAAAAACTTAGGGGTTTACTGGAGATTCGGCTTAGTGGTTCAGTGGTTATTTGCCTGTGAAGCCTAAGAACTCAAGTTTGATTCCCCTGAACACACATAAGCCAGATGCACAGGGTGGCACATGCATTTCAAGTATGTTTGCAGTGACTAGAGGCCCTGGCATGCCCATTCTCTCCATCTGTCCCCCCGCCAAAATAAACAAATATTAAAACAAACTTAGGGGCAATGGGACAAAATATATCGAATTAAAATGTCGATATTATGTAACACTATCTTTCCAATTAAAAAAAATATAGTCGAAGAAAATACTGAGACCAGGGGACAAAAGTAGCAAGTATCAGGATGTTAAAATGAGGCTTTTTGTAATGAAATGGCAGAACAAATGGAAACACACCACTGTTTCTCACTAAGGACTTAAAGTTTTCAGAAATTGCCACATATTCATGCTATAAAATTACAATGCAGCCATATTATTGGAATAGTAGCTGCCGTAAATAACAAAACCAGAAATATCAACAAATAGAATTTCAATCCTCTCTCATTCAGTCTCTTTTAACTCGGCTTGACACAAGCCATGTCTTGTCTCCACCTTTATTCTTATAAAGCCTTTAAAAAAACTATTACAAAAAAATCGAAAAAAAAAAATTATTGCAGCTTTTCCGATTTCGCACTCTCAGTACAGACATGGTCAGCCTTCCGAGTTATTACAGGCAACAATTTTACTAAATGTTTTGCCGATATGTAATGAGGTATTTAGCCACGAGACTGCTGCTTTTCTTGCCACCTGCCATTCTGTCACCGGGCCAAATAACATATATTTCACATTCTGGTGATAAAAAATAAAATAAAATAGAACTCTACTTCAACGTATCCGCTTCTTTCAAAGTTAAAGCAATATTCCAGTTTCCGTCAAAAGCGACTCTGAAATTAAGTAATGACTCCAACATGGAAACTGGCTCTAGTTCACATAAAGTCCAGCCCAAGTGTCCTTAAATTTCAGACATCTCTCCTTTTAAGTAATATTCCAAGGACCCCCTAAGCCTTTTTAAACCTGAGGCTCCTTCGTGCTGGCCTTCATGGTATACCTACTTCTTATTCATGTTAACCCCAAAGTGACATGCATAGCTTTGGCTTAATCTATTGGCTGCAACTGAGTCACAAAGTCCAATCTAACTTGTTGTCAGGAAGTTGGCAAGATGGAATCTAGCTGGGTCAAGAAAAAGAAGAAGACAGGTTGGTTGGGTGGACAATAGGTCCATGCAGCTTTTCCTACCTGGCGGCTGGCTGACACCCCAGGCATCTGTTTCCCTCAACAATAGATAGCTCAGGAATCTGGACACCCCCATCTTTTGGTACCACCATTGTCAACAGAAGGCCTCTTCTAGCTAAACTGGAAGAAAGGAAATAAGATCACCAGCAGCCTTTTTACCCTTTCCGATTGGGAGCAGCGGTTGCTGTTTCTGCTCACAGTTAGTCACCAGGCCCTCCCGGACAGTGAGGGCTGAGAAGCACAGGTATTCCTTTCTCCTCTTAGCTTAGGGGACAAACGGGGGTATTGGTAAAGACTACTCCAGCTACATAACCTAACAGTGTTTATGAGCATCTGTTGTTATGGAGGGCCTTACAGGAAAACCTGTGCTGTGAAGTCACAGGAATGATATGATACCACTTCTTAAAACCATCTACATGTAATCTGGATGAAGACCAAAGTGCCCTACCCTTTGAATTGGAAATTAAGTGGCTGGAGAGGGTTCCATGGGTAACACTAGTTGTACAAACATGAAGACCTGAGTTCAATCCCTAGCACCTACACCTATATAAACAGCCAGGTGTGGCCACAGAGATCAGTAACAGAGCTGCCTGAGGTCAGGTTTGGGAGAGACCCTGGTTGAAGGAAATGAGGCCAGAGAGTGATGGAGGATGCCACACGTTACTGTCTGGCTTTTCCTGGTGTGCCTACTATGGCATACATTTCTGCATACACACAAGCCTATTCCACATACACACACATATGCACACACACACATGCATGACATCACAAAAAAATGAAATGCAAATTAAGGTCACTCCAACCACATTTCACACTTTCTCCCTTTCTCTCCTGTGCTCACCAGGAACTCCCTTCCTGAGGCCCAGGGTTCAGCAAGTAACCCACAGTGCTTCTGGCTCTGAGCTGGCACCTGTGCTGAAGTGGGTTAGTAAATAGATGACTTCGCCCTCTGTTCACTATCGCTCCAATGCCAAGGCAGAGGTATTCCGTGGTGTCTTTCAGAAAGTTCACAAAAGGTGCTAGAGGTGAGAGGGGGTGAGAGAAAGAGCAACAAGGTCTTACACTTCAGCTGTACCCAGAAGAAAAGTCTAGATGCATGCTGGATTTGCCTAAAGTGTCCCAAAGGTTCCTTCTGCGATTTTTTTTAAAATTTTATTTATTTATTTATTTATTTGAGAGCGACAGACACAGAGAGAGAAAGACAGATAGAGGGAGAGAGAGAGAATGGGCGTGCCAGGGCTTCCAGCCTCTGCAAATGAACTCCAGACACGTGCGCCCCCTTGTGCATCTGGCCAACGTGGGACCTGGGGAACTGAGCCTCGAACCCGGGGTCCTTTGGCTTCACAGGCAAGCGCTTAACCGCTAAGCCATCTCTCCAGCCCCCTTCTGTGATTTTTGCAACTCCATCTGTAAGTGACCTGTAAGGACCCACAGTGAAGTTATCTCTTCAGTCTACGTGTCTCTTGTCAACCATGACTTTAGTGTCACATTGATTATTTTCAAGCAATAGAACAAGAACAATTTTCTTGATTATAGTATATTTATTGAATTTATTTATACATATGGCTTTATCTCGTGAAGACATTCTAACTTCTTAAGATAAGTAAATTATGTTTGTTTGTTTGTTTTTTTGTTTTTTAAGGTAGGGTCTCACTGTAACTCAGGCTGACCTGGAATTAACTCTGTATTCTTAGGGTGGCCTCGAATTCATGACAATCTTCCTACCTCTGCCTCCCGAGTGCTGGGATTAAGGCATGTGCCACCATGCCCAGCTAAGATAAGGCAATTATGAATAGTAAATATATATATACTTATATACATATATCTCCATGCTTTGACTACAAATACATTCAAAGAGAGAGAGAGAGATTGAAAGATTTCAAAACCAACATGTTAGTAGCAATACCTGAATAATTGAATTGAGAATTATTTTTCTGTCTTTTTGATCTGCTGTGTTTATTAACTTTTTTCCACAATGAGCCAGTATTAGTTTTATAGTAAGAAAAGCTAAAAACAATAAATGCCATTTGTTGTGGTTTTTTTATTTCCAAAACACATTTCTCATCAGTGCCTTTCACGCTGTGTTTCCAGTTCAGAACATTCTTGAAGCACATAAACGCACAGGTATCTCAAGATCCATGGGCATTCTCACTGCGAGGCCCTGGCATTCAGTGGGGAGGTGGCATGTGGGTGGAGGAAAGACAAGGTTAGCATCGCCTTTGTTTGGCTCCGTCACACTACCCTTTAGGCCAGCTCACACGGCAGAGAGATCTATATTCTCCAGGGAGACTGACTCCTGAATTTAAAGTCAGAGCGAAGGAGAGGGCAAGAGGTGGCAGGGAGCAGAGCTGAGATTTTTAATAGGAAAAGCCTCGAGGAGCCTCCAGCGAGAGAGAAAGAGAGAGAGAGAGGGCACACTGTGTATTTTAACATTGTTTGCAAATCAAACTCATTTTCCCTTCTAGGTCTGTATACTAATTACTTATTTCTGAAGGAAAAAAAAAAAAGGAATTCTAGAATCATTCTGGTGAAGCCAGATATAGGCAAGCAAGTCATTGTTTACTAAAAGGATAATTGCTTTGTTTAGCCAAGGTTAGTATATTCTGGCTTTATAAGCTCTAAAATGGGGTAAGATAAGAGTGTCCTGAATTTGTTTATTCAAAGGATATGTGTTGAATGCGTGCTCTATTCAGAGGTCTGGCATTTGAATCAGTAAATAGTAGACCATAGATGCTGACCAGTGTACATATAGAAAACCTATATCTTCGAGTCTCTAGCCAGCAGAGAAAATACATCCCTGTACCAGATAGAATTTGTAATCATTAAGCATTTAATAAGAACTGAATAATGAGCATGTGTGGAGGGTCACATGATGGCATGAAAATTAGTGCCTTTCCAAGACTTATAGGAAGATATCACCAAGCATTAAATATAGGGATCCCCCATCATTTTTTGTCAGGGCCATCTGATGACTGATTTGTGAGGCTATAATTCAAGAATCAGGTTCAGGAAGAAACACAGATGTTTATAGCCCCATATGTCAGTGCTTCTCTGAATTCTCCACAACATGATGACTGAAGTCACCCTGAGCCTATCAGCCTGCTCGGCCCCTCAAGTAAAGGCATGCACTGATTACTCTCCGTGAACCAGAAGAGATGAGCAGCTCAAAGCTTCTGTAACCGTGAGGTGCTCTACTTCCTAAGCATGCAGGAATGTGGGTTAGACAGCATGCTCCCCCAGCTAGGACTGGACTGACTACCTGCCACCCCATAGCTCAGAGGTTCCTGACAACAAACAGCCCTTTGTCATTCATGCATTCATGTGGTTAGGGCAACATTTTCAAGAGAGCTCTTCTCCACGCAGTGACCAGGCTATACTGATCCCCTTGCTTTGTCCTCCATGATCACCATAGCCATAAATGAGTGCTTGCAGAATTCACAGATACATTTCCCTGCCATGGCCCGTAAGTGACACATATACCTTCTTTTTTTGTTGTTGTCATTTATTTTTATTCATTTATTTGGAAGTGACAGACAGAGAGAGAAAGAGACAGGGAGAGAGAGAGAAATGGATGCACCAGGGCCTCCAGCCACTGCAAATGAACTCCAGATGCATGCGCTCCTTTGTGCATCTGGCTTATATGAGTCCTGGGGAATCGAGCCTCAAACAGGTCCCTAGGCTTCACAGGCAAGTGCTTACTTAAATGCTAAGCCATCTCTCTAGCCCCACATATATCTTCTAATACATTGTGTGGACTAGAACAGATTGCATGGCCCAACCTAACTAATAACTAACTAATGCAGCCGAGTCCATGGGCCACATAGTCTCTTCTCCAGCAGAGATTTGATTGGTTGACATGAGTGGAATCAACATGGAGCCCTTGAATTCGACCAGGTGACCAAATGTCATTTATAGTTGACTTGCACTCATCTGACATTCTTGGCTTCACCTCTTCAAAAGAATATAATTGTCATGCTGGAGAGATAGCTCAACAGTTAAGGCACTTGCATTTAAAGGCAAAGGACCAGAGTTCAATTCCCCAGTACCCACTTAAAGCCAGAGGCACAAAGTGCACATGTATGGAGTTTGTTTGCGTTGGCTGGAGGCCCTGGTGTGCCTATTCTCCATGTCTGTTTCTCTTCTCTCTATTGCTGTCTGCTTGCAAATAAATAAAAGTAATTAAAAAAAATACCATTGGCTTTCAACTCTAAAATGTTCCACACCCATCTATTCATCAACCATGAGTCAAAGGTAATTGAAAAATAATGGACTTTCCTTTCTGGTTGTTATTTTCGAAATAATACACTATGAAACCTATTTACCATATTAGGCATCATAAGTAAGCAAGAGATGATTTGAAGTATACGGAAGGATGCTTACAGGTTACACACAAATACTCTGCTAATTTATACTAGTGAATTGAACACCTTCAGAGTTTTTTATACAAGTTGGATCCTGGAACAAATTGCCACAGATACTAAGGAATAACTATATACCACAGCAACTAAAAGTTTAAAACATTAATTGGGACCACTTAGGTTTCTTTTTAAATGCTTGCACATAAACCCTGTATAGATTTCCTCTCTAATGCATGCATCCCACAGTTGGCACCATATCTTGAAGGTCATGACCAAGGTCAATACTATCAATAAACATCTTATATAGAAATATCATCTCACTCAATGATATGGAATCATTACCATATGACAAGCTGGTCATAAACTCACAGAGCTCTCTCTCCGAGCCCCCCTTTGTTTTGGCCTTGTAGGAAACTTAGACAAATTAATTATTCTTGAACAGTGTGGAGGATACTGAGACAGTTGAGAAAGGATGACCTAATCCAAATGAGGAAATCCCCAAGAGACAGATAGTGACGTTTGAATTAGATGAGAAAGCTGAAGGGTAAGGAGGGCTGAGTAAAAGCTGAAATTAGACCTTCAGTCTTCAAGACGCTGGAAGCTGGGGTGAATGGATGGAGGAAATGGCATGGTGGTGGGGTGGAACTTTGTCATCGGGGACCCTGGTATGTCCCAAAGTAAACCTTGCTGTACCCGGCAGACTGTTTGATGTGATGCTCTAAATGTGGGGCTCGAAAGCCTCACTTCTTCCCATCCATGAAGATAGCCTTCCTGCAGCCTGGAGCTCAGAACCCCGAAGAGCAGCAAATATCTTATTTGCTTCCTCTGGTCGGGAGCCAGCCAGTCTTGAGTACTAGAAAGGTAACTAGAGGATAACATCAACACAGTGCAACTTCCTGGGGTCACCTGGACTCTGCATACCCTCCTTCCATCTGTGTCCAGGCTGTCCTCCGGATGGCAATGTCCATTTGTCCATCTCACCTCCAGGAGACAAGAGCTCAGAGCCAGCAGCCTGACAAATTTCCCACCTCCACAGTCTCTGGACTCCACAATTCTGTGTGGCTCCCCAGTCTTCCCAAGCCTGGGTTGCCAGGGCTTGGCAAGAATTGTGGAATTAAAAATGTGGCAGATGTGTGTAGGGGCAAGGGGCTTTCCTTCTTTTGCTGATTTTCAGTTTCTCTGACAGTCTTATTCTGGCTGGCATCTCTGATTAGTTCCCATCCCATCACACTGTGAGGTCTGAGGAATTCTCCTGGAGCATATAACTGAGTCCAATAAGCTAGGCGGTATTAGTAGCCCAAGAGCCAGTCTCCAAAAGAGACAGAATAAACTGACATCAGTGGCTGGTGATGAGAGAAGCCAGCCACAAGAGAGTTTCTCTCTGGAGGTGACAGACAATGATAGGTGCTACAAAGTCTTAATGTCAACCAGTGCCTTGGCAGTTGAAGTTCAGCTCAAAGTCAGGGAACAATATCATCTTTTTCCCATGCCCTGAGGAATAGATACATCTGTTCCTGATCCAAGGAGCCCAGGGCACTATAGTCAAAATGTTATGCCACCTAGCAACAATGGCTGTGCCCTTGAGAGGAACTGTTTGGGGGAACAAGTTATATCACAATGACTTTTAAATAGCTGTTCCCTTTCAGTCTCTTGCTTTTTCAACTGGGTGACCAGTCCCAGCTTAAATGCCACTCTTGGTCCCTTAGAGGGTATGGGTTTAAGTTTCTGTGTGCCCAAAAAAAGCACATGCTTTCTTGCCAGACTTGGAACACACAATCATTTCAATAGGAGGAGAAATGACTGTCGTGCTTATACACAGTAATTCAGCATTAGGAGAGAATGGGGGGGGTCTTGATGGTCACTATCTGCAGCTGCCACTTCTCAGCTCCTTTCCTGTGGGATTACGGACAATGGCTGAAGCAGGAAATGATGATCCTATGTTATACAGGTGGCACCTGCATTTCAGATTTCAGATGGAGAAAGTATCAGGGTCCCTTAGGACTGGATTTCTATTCTGTTGGGCAAGGAGCCATTTTTAACAAGGCTATGAAAGCATATTCCCATTGATAGTAGACATGTAGAAAGCCTTTGGGGTACTGTGGTGATTTGATTCATGTGTCCCCCATAAACTTAGGTGTTCTGAATGCTAGGTTCTCAGCTGATGGAGATTTGGGAATTAACGCCTCCTGGAGGCAGTGTACTGTTGGGGGTGGGCTTATGGGTGTTATAGCCAGTTTCTCCATGCCAGTGTTTGGCACACTCTCCTGTTGCTGTGGTCCACCTGATGTTGGCCAGGGGGTGATGTCCACCCTCTGCTCATGCCCTCGTTTTCCCCTGCCATCATGGAGCTTCCCCTCGAGCCTATAAACCCAAATAATCCTCTTCTATTTCCCCACAAACTGCTCTTGGTTGGGTGATCTCTACCAGCAATGCGAACCTGACTGCAACAGTAAAGTGGTACTGAGGAGTGGGATTTCTGCTAGACACCTGACTGTGTGGCTTTGGCCTTTTGGAGCCAATTTCCAAGAGGAATGTGGAAGGATTTGAAGCGTTGGCCTAAGAGACGCCTTGCAGTGCTGTAAGTACAGCTTGATTGACTATTCTGGTCAGAGTTGAAAGACCTGAATGCAGTAAGAACTATGGACTATGAGGATGAGAAAGAGCTTTGCTTGGACTGGGCTAGAAGCAGTTCGTGTGAGAGCTTGCTATTATGTCCATGCCCTGAGAAGTTGTGCAGGGTTGCCTTGCATAGAAATGAACTGGTGTGAGCAGAGGGATATGGTACAGAAAGAAAAATCTTTGGGTGAACTTCTGCTCATTCAGCTTCAATTGAGAGATTACAACCTTTGAGACTGGGCCAGCTGACCTGCATTGGGGCAATAGGAAGAATGTTGACTCTTTTGAAGGGGCCTGAGTGCTCAAGGAGTGTCCTGTTCTTCAACGTCTGCTTTGTTCCCCCCCCCCCCCGATTAACAAATTGGCACCCTACTGGTATTGTGGAGTATAAGAAATGCAGGAAAGAGAGGGTCATTGGATTTGCAACACGGTCTTGTGTTTTGGAAATGGCCATGGGCAGTGTGAAGCAGGTTTGCTGGATGCCTGCATGGAGACCCCATGGGGCCATGAGGATGAACCATGGCTTGCAGTGGAGACCCAGTGGAGATGCCGGGACCATGAGATGGCTGCTAAGGAAAGCTGCTAGCCCTGGATGAAGTTTTCCATGACTGAGCCGCCTCACTGGAGGGGTAGAATTGGAATCCCAGAGACTTATTGCTGGTAAGAATTATCAAACTTGGAGATTTGTCTTTGATTAGAGCTATTGGATTGGAGCTATAGAGTTTTTTTTTTTAATTTTTTTTTTTAATTTTTGCCCTGTTTAAATCTAGTACTGGTTCAATATTTCTTTGCTATGCCCAATGCCATCTTTTGAGTGAGAATGTTTATTCTGTGACATTGTGGGTTTTTTTGAGTTTTTTTTTTTTTTTTGATATTATGGCTCAGTTAGAAGACCTTGGATTATGGGGATGTATGAACATCACTGGAATTGGTAAAAACTATGGGGAATTTTAAAGTTAGATGAATGTATTGCATTTTACATCATGTATGGTTATCAGTTTATGGGGGCCAGGGGTGGAATGTGGTGGTTTGCTCCAGGTGTCTCCCCATAAACTTAGGTGTCCTGAATGCTAGGTTCCCAGGTGAAGGAGATTTGGGAATTGATGCCTTCTGGAGGCAGTGTATTGTTGGGGGTGGGCTTATGGGTGTTATAGCCAGTTTCTCCTTGCTGGTGTTTGGCAAACTCTCCTGTTGCTATTGTCCACCTGATGTTGGCCAGGGGGTGATGTCCTGATGTCCACCCTCTGCTCATGTCATCGTTTTTCCCTGCCATCATGGAGCTTCCCTCCTTGAGCCTGTAAGCCAAAATAAACCTCTTTTTCCAACCAGCTGCTCTTGTTTGGGTGGTTTCTACCAGCAATGTGAACCTGACTGCCACAGGTACCACATCCTAAGGTATGGATGGGATTGGTGAGTTGCACCTCATATGGCAAAAGGACTCTGGGAGGTATGAGCACATTGGGAATCTGAGGATGGAGCAAGGGAATGGGGGTCAGATTGCAGAGGAGAGGAAAGCAACGCAATCATCAAACCTGAGATGAGACTGGTGCAGCCACAAGCCAAGGAGTGCAGCCGCCCGGAGGAGCTACTAGAAGAGGCGAGGAATGGCCTCTCCTCTACAGCCATCCAGATACCATAATTTATTTATGGTTGGTAGTTTAAATTTTTATTATTATTTATTATTACATACTTATTGTTTTATTATTGTTGTTATTTGTTATTATTATTGTCATTTATGTGTGTGTATGGTCTAGGTATATGTGACTGTGTACATGTCCATGACTGTGTATGTAGATGGAAGAGGTTGACATCAGGTGTCTTCCTCAGTCATTATCCACCTTATTTTTTGAGACAAGATCTCTTGCTAAACCTAGCAATTACTATCTGACTAGACTAGCTAGCCAGCGAGCTCCAGATCCTACTGTTTCTTCCTCCCCAGTGCTAGGATTCCAAGTGTATGCCACCATGTCTAACATGGGTGCTAGGCACCCAAACTCAGGTCTTCATGCTTGTGAACAAGTACTTTCCTGACTGAGCTGTCTCCCCAAACTTTATTATTATTATTATTATTATTATTACTACTGTTATTATTATTATTGAAGTGGGGTCTCACTAAGTTACCCAGGCTACTGACATGGAATTTGGGCCCAAGTTACCTTTTTACCTTCTCTTTTATTTTAAAAGTTTTTATTTCAGTTATTTATTTATTTGAGAAGGAGAGAGAGGGAGAGATAAGGAGAGGCAGAGAGAGAAAGAGAGAGAAAATGCATGCACCAGGGCATCCAGCCACTGCAGACAAACTCCAGATGCATGCACCACCATGTACATCTGTCTTACGTGGGCCCTGGGGAATTGAACCTGAGTCCTTAGGCTTCACAGGCAGCTGCTTTAACCGCAAAGCTATCTCTTCAGGCCATGCCTTCACCTTTTGGAAGCTGGGACTATGGGTGCAGGCCGCTGAGATTGGCCTGGAACAATGATTTCATGGATCTGGCCTTCAGAACTGCAAAGAAAGAGGTGTGTGTGTTATAAGGTCTCACACTATAGCCCTAGCTGGTTTGCAATTTGCTACACATCACAAGCTGGCTTTAATCTTGCAGCAATCTTCTTGCCTCTGCATCCCAAGCGCTGGGTTTACAGGCAAGAGCCACCGCACCCGGCTCCATGGGTTATCAACCACGTAAACTGTAGTCATTTCTTAGGACAGCTTTCGAGAATGAAAACATCATTTCATACCCAGGGCCTGAGTTCATGGTGAAGTGTCAGCTGTGTAAGCACATCTCTCCCGTTTATAATAGATTATGGAATCTATAACCCTACAATCCTTTTTATGCCATTGTAAAAGCGAATGCAATTTATTTGACTCGCTTATAACTAAGATAATTAGAAGGAACAATGACAAATAAGGCTCCTGAAAGGCAGGAACTCCCAGTTTTGTAAGAGAGAAGCATTCCAGCTGCAAGCCCCTCCTAGAGGTTTCAGCCAATCTGGATGCACTGAGGCCCGTGTCCCCTGGGCAGCACTGTAGTGACAAAGCACTGAGTGTAATCCAAGGGCTCCTGGGAATTGGTGCTGGGGAGTGTCCTGGCTCCCTACACTGTCATTCTCAGTCTGAACAGTATGTCCCTTTTCTACACACAGTCCTTAGACTTCTTTTTGTAACAGTCTCATCTTTAACTCAAAACTTCCCTCAGAGTTCACTTAGATCTCCGGCTGTCTTTGTAAACACATTGGGAGTGGGACATGCAACATGATTGGCCTTGGGCTCCGCAGACCCTGGGGATCATCTTGGATCCTCTGTTCCTGGAATGGACACAGTTGTTTTGGGTTACATAGGAGCAGGAGAATTTGCAACGTTATCGATTAGAGCACAGGGTCAGGGAGCAAGAACGCAACAGGAAACTCGGGAGAAGCCCCATCTCACTGGGTCCAACAGTGTCCTCAGTGGAGCGGAATACCCAAATTCACAGCCAAACCAAGGAGCAAGGGGACCTTGTGCTCCGCATTACCCACTTAAGTGGCAGAGCTGGCTTTCCAGTCCAAACTGGATGGATTCCAGAGCTCTTGTTTTTCATGACATAATTCTGAAGGCAGTACAGGTTCCTGAACAAAATGTTCTGGGCATTCCTGCCTCACCAAAGGGGTGGGGAAACCCAGTCAGGACACTACACTGGTCTCAAGGGACCAGCAGAACGGGCCCTGATTTGAGGGCAAAGCTCATCTTTAAAACCAAGCTCTTGAGGCAGCTCATTCCCAAAGAAACGAGCCCATGATCTCTTGCTGAGGTGCTGGATAGCATTCCCACGATGTCATGCCTGTCACGCACGACACTGCCCCAGAGACTTGTCATGGGCGGCAGCTGTTGGAAAGCCTCCCTTCTGGCCTCTTCCTCTCGTACCCTGTGGTCCTCCAACTCCACCGTGATCAACGGTCCCCTGTGGCCGAGCCTGGGGCTCCAGGAGAGGGGAGAAGCAGGAATTCAATCTCTCTTGAGGACAAACAATGTTTTCCACCACATCGTTGGTAATGATCGCCCTGAGAGCGAAATGACTCAAGATGAGCACCCCAGGATATATGAAAGCTTGGTCAGCAGTGGTGAGGGAAGGGGAGAGAGCCAGAGCTGAGTTTATGAAAGTTTTCCACTAAAGTCAGCAACAGCCTAAATTCAAACCAGGCCCAAGACACTTGAATCTCCATATGAGTTGTTCATCAAAGGACGAAAAGAAAAGAAATCTGAGCCCCGGAGCAGGGTCTGGCCTAAAAGCTTCCAAGTGATTCCTTTCGGTAAGGAAACTATTTCCTATGTCTGCACATGCTCAGGAAAATGGCCTTTTTGGAGCCTGGCTTGCTCTCAATTCAGGCCGAACTTCGTAAGTATGGAAATGTCTTTTGCACACACACACACACACACACACACACGACCATATGTAGAAGACACTTGGTTTTTTGTGCTAGAATACTGCATGGCTTAGACGTTTCGTTTGGGCAGATTTAAATTGAGTTTAGAAAAGCAAGCGAGGGCTGAAGAGGGTAGCTCAGTGGTAGCGCCCTTCCACGTCAGGCACAAGGTTCCGGGTTCCACCCTCATTGCCAAAGGAAACAAGTCAATGAATAAGGAAAGAAAGCAGATGAGTGGGGCTCCCAGCATGGTGGCTGTTCAGATGACCTGTGCCTATACATGCTAAGAAACAAAATTCAGGGATGTTGTATGCCATGATATCTCTGATACTCCTTATGACAGGTGCCCTGCTCTGATAAACAAACCCACCCCATCATCCAGGCAATCCTATGTAAACTCAGTTGGTCCCACACATAAAAAGACATCAGAGCAAAAGTGGGATTAGCTGGGAAGAAGGGGTTCAGTAAGAGGGGGAGAGGACAAGTGAAGATAATGGGATGAACATTATTAGAAATATATATATATATATATATATATATATATATATATATTCAAATAAAATAAATTTACAATACAGAAAGCAAGCTCAGAGCTTAGCTCTCCAATAAGGAAAAGAGGCTGTTTCTGTAGGAGTGCACTGATGACCAGCAAGAAGGAACAGTGAAGTCCTCAAGGAGAGACACCTCACCTGCTACCCTGCCCATGCCAGGCTGTTTCCGCTCAGAACTTTCTTTAGACAAACAGTTCTCCAGTTCTCAGCCTTGTTCAAAGGAAGCCAGGATGGTTCTCCCCTCTGCCAACCTGCTTCTCAGTTAGCCTGCCTATGTGCTAGTAAGAAACCCACCTCCATGGTGACCTGGTGATGCGTAGGGACATGCCCATGTATTTTCTACATGTGTGTCTCAATATTATTTTCTCTTTGGATTCCTTTGTTTTGTTTTGGTTTTCAAGGTAGGGTCTCACTCTATCCCAGGCTGACCTGGAATTCACTCTGTCTTCTCAGGGTGGCCTCGAACTCACGGCGATCCTCCTACCTCTGCCTCCCGAGTGCTGGGATTAAAGGCGTGCGCCACCACGCCCGGCTTCTCTTTGGGTTCTTGTCTCTCTTCCCCCACCATTTTTGTCTAGTTTCATATTTTACTTTCTTTATTTCCCCTCTGCAGTCAAATCAAATTCTTAGAAATTAAAGCCAGAGAGACCTCTTAAACGTGTCTCCTCTCTCCGCTGCCAGGAAATGACTGTTCCCTCATGTTTCATTTAGTTTCCACTACGCCAGCCAGGTCTCTGTCTACGTGGTTCTAACCATGGGGTTCCTACCACCTCCCTTGGGAGTCTGTACCCATGTCGAAGACATGACAGTCAGCAGTACTGTGTGACTACCCAGCCACCAAATGGTCCTTACCTTTGTTTCGTCTCCATTCAAGACTTCCTGTGGTGAAGGTAGATCTGGCTTCCTGTACCTATCCCCAGCTCTGCAGCTGACACTAGATTGGTGCCCCAGTAGGAGGATGGCTATGACTCAGTGGCTTTTCTTTTGGAAATATGTAAGTCCGCTTCTGGTTATCTCACTAGTGAGCCCAAGATACAAGGCACTCACTTTGCAAATGTGGGAGGAATTCCACAAAATAAAGGCCCGGTTTTGTTTTGTTTGGATTTTTGTTTTTCGAGGTACGGTCTCACTCTAGCTCAGGCTGACCTGGAGTTCACTATGGAGTCTCAGGGTGGCCTTGAACTCACGGTGACCCTCCTACCTCTGCCTCCCGAGTGCTGGGATTAAAGGTGCCCGCCACCACGCCTGGCTTAAGGCACAATTTTGTCCATATGGTGGCCTCCGTTGCATTAATTATTGGAAACGGATCATAACAGTAGTCCTGGCTCTATCAGTACACATTGCTGTCTGTTTCAAGAAACTGGTCCAAACAGTGCGGAGGAGAAGCAGGGACGTTTCCTCCTAGCACATAGAGTGTCCCTATAGTGGTGACCCAAACAAGTGTTCACTGTAGCTTTGGTACAATGTCTGGCTGCAGACGCCAAACCACCAGTAGAATTTGGTTCCAAGCCAGCCTTTCTCCATGAAACCTGAAACACAGGAAACTCGAGTAGCTCCTACAGTTATAGAATCAAGAAAACCACCCAAAATGAATGAACAATAAATATAAATGGAGATTCAAGGCTATTTCTAAAACCTGACTTGAGTAACAGAGGAACAAATCAGGGATTTCATAGTACAACAAACTATCTTTCAACCCTATTTGGGAAGAAACCCCAGTTTTCCATTGGAAAATATAAGCTATCTGCCGGGTTACAGATTACTAACACAAGATACAGTCGTTAATGAAAGTTGTACGCTGCCTCCTTTATTTCTGGCGGTGCAACGCACATCAAATGTACAACTATAGCTTCTCTTTCCTTGAGTCTTCTTGAAGTAATCTCCCAAAACCTCAAAGTTGGGAAAACTCAGAAAATGACTCAGAAATGTCATTCCAGGAGAAACAGTCTAACACAATAGAATTATCTCCTTTTCCTACCCGCCCCCACGCCGTCTTTGCTTCACAGATAAGCCTCAGCAGTTACTCTCATTCTGAAAACATCACTTTCTCCATTGGAAGGCCCAGACCTACTCACATGGGGGAAAAGTTTTTTGCTTTTAAATATCTTGCTACACCAACAGTTCCTTTTCCCCCTAGCAATAATTTTCATCTTCAAACTCATTTTGGGCATCAGAATGGTTCCCAGTAAGGGGTCCCCAAACACCTAGAGGTCCTGAAGGTGATAATGGGAGTCTACATAGCTTACATATTTCATAAAACCTATTAGAAATCAAAAAAATGGACTCAGAATAAGTCTGCGAAAGAAATTGGTAAAATGTCTTTGGCTTGGTTAGAAATATAGCAATTCTCTGTGCAAGCCATGGGTGGTGTGTGAGGCTGGGAAAGATGTCACTTTCACCACAGAGGTGCATGAGCATGATCAGCATATATCAGAGATGTTTCTAGATCCCTGCTACCAACTTCGGAGGTGGCATGGGAGCTATTTCTAAAAGGAAATCGGAAGCTGAGGGGGTCAAGAGTCATTGCTCTGTGATGGAAGGACAGCTCAGTTTGCAAAATGCTTGCCTGTCTTGTAAGCATAAAGACCCGAGTTTCACCCTCAGAACACACATTAAAAACAAATGAAAAGGGCTGGAGAGATGGCTTAGTGGTTAAGTGCTTGCCTGTGAAGCCTAAGGACCCTGGTTCGAGGCTCAACTCCCCAGGACCCACGTTATCCAGATGCACAAGGGGGCGCACGCGTCTGGAGTTCGTTTGCAGTGGCTGGAGGCCCTGGCGCACCCATTCTCTCTGTGCCTCTCTCTCTGCCTCTTTCCCGCTCTGTGTGTTGCTCCCAAATAAATAAATAAGCAGAAAAAAATAAAAACAAACAAAATAAAACAGGGCTGGAGAGATAGCTTAGCAGTTAGGGCACTTGTCTTCAAAGCCTAAGGACTCTGGTTTGATTCCCCTGTACTCACATTAACCAGTTGTACAAGGTGGCACATGCATCTGGAGTTTGTTTGCAGTGGCTAGAGGACCTGGTGCACCATTCTCTCTCTCTCTCCCTCAAATAAGTAAATACAATATTAAAAACAAACAAACAAAAAAAACAAACAAAAACAGCTATCAGTTCTCCAGGACCAGTCTTTGATTCATATGCCTCTTCTAGAGGAAGGGGGATGTGGGGGTTTGACTCAGCTGTCCCCCATAAATTTAGGTGTTCTGAGTGCTAAGTCCCCACCTGGTGGCGATTTGGGAACTGGAGCCCCTGATGGGGGAGTATTGTTGTGGGTGATACAGCCAACTTCCCCTTGCCAGTGTCTGGCACACTCTCCTGATGCTATTGTCCACCCGATGTTGGCAGGACGTGATGTCCACCCTCTGCTCATGCTATGTTTTCCCCTGCCATCATGGAGCTTCCCCTCAAGTCTTTAAACCAAGATAGACCCTTTCTTCCCACAAACTGCTGTTTCTCGAGTGTTTTCTACAGGCGATACAAAGCTGACTGCAACAAGGGATGACGGAAGCATCCAATGATGCTAACATCTGGTGGGGCATCCCGTCTAACATCTTCCTTCCTGTCTTTCTGACAGAGAGGAACTGTGATGCAGAGACCAGAGAATGACTGGTTCCAGTTCTACCACCTGTGGAAATTAAGAGGCTAATGATTCCTTTACTTCTTTGTCCTTGCAGAAGACTGAACCACATATTTTCAACACCCAAGTCATTGGAGTATCATGCTCTGTTAAAGCAAGTCCTTATTATCCTGTTAGTCTAAGGAAAGCAAGAACCAAATAACTTCTAAATATATGGAAGTATTGTCTAAATGGGGGTCATATGCACGTACACACATAGTCACACATTATACATATATATAATGACATGTTCATGTGTATGTATATACATATATATATACATATATATATATATATATATATATATATATATATATACACACATATGCACACACTCCTCTTTATGTTTTGCCTCTGATTTATTAATAATGAATGTCTTATTTTGAGACAAATGGCATGTGGATCACATACACACATTTCTTACACTACAGATCTGATTTTGCCACTGGGGTTTTCGAGGTCACCACAGAGCACAATGCCACCTCCATATGCATATTTCAGATGTGTCAAGATAACCTGAAGAGCTCATCTGATCACATGGATTACCATTCGAGGTCTTGAGAGGCAAGAAATCCATCCATACAGAGAGTCTGGGCAATTAAACTGAATCAGCGCTCAGGTCTCAGCGGATGTCTTCTGGGTTACCGTGGGGGACAAGGGTTGGTATGAGGTTTAATCAGGCACTAACTACACCTTGCTGGGAATTTCATGGTTGATGAAGGTAGCTGCATCTGGCCAGGGAGCTCCTACTTTTTAAAGAGAAAACAGCCTCTTTGAAATGTAAAAATAAAAATAAAGGCAGCCTTTGTAGACAGGTGTGGTGGGCAGGGAATCTGAGAGGAGTTGAATTTGATTTCATTCATAGTTTCTTACTTTCTTCCTGAGTTCTGATAGTCATGTGAAAGTCTCCTTAAGGCTACAGTTTTAAGGTCTCTCTCTCTCTCTCTCTCTCTCTCTCTCTCTCTCTCTCTCTCTCTCTCTCTTTGCTCTGACTCTTGTTCTCCCCTCTCTTCTCTTTTTCTCTCTCCCTCCCCCCTCTCTCAGCATAGGGCCTGCTTTCTGTGTGGGTCCTCTTGTGGGGATGGCTGTTATGTAAATTTTCACTGTGGCACTTGCCATCCTGTTTTGTGAATGCCATTGGTCACAACAACCAAGTTCTTGTGATATTGATTGGCTGTATCCACAAGGCAGAGAGGCAGACAGATACACAGACAGGTAAATGGAGCCTATGGGGTCTGTGTGGGTATAGTCACTCTCACTGTGAGGTGAAGTACTCTTGAAGGAGCTGTACTTTGATCTGGAGCTTCATTTTGTACTAATTCTTTTCTGGGAGATTTCAGTGTCAGTGAGGATAAGGAAGGCTGAAAGTCCTATTAAGAGACAGTTTGGGGGCTGGAGAGATGGCTTAGTGGTTAAGGTGCTTGCCTGCGAAGCCTAAGGACCCATGTTTGATTCTCCAGATCCCACGTTGGTCAGACGCACAAAGGTGAGGCAAGCGCAATGTAACACCTGCCCACTAGGTGGTGCAAGCATCAGGCATTGGATTGCAGTGGCTGAGGCCCTGGCATGCCCATTCTCTCTCTCTCATTCTTGCATTCCTTAAAATGAAGATTAAAATATATATATATATATATTTTTTTTAATTTTTATTTATTTATTTATTTGAGAGTGGCAGACACACAGAGAAAGACAGATAGAGGGAGAGAGAGAGAATGGGCGTGCCAGGGCTTCCAGCCTCTGCAAACGAACTCCAGACGCGTGCGCCCCCTTGTGCATCTGGCTAACGTGGGACCTGGGGAACCGAGCCTCGAACCGGGGTCCTTAGGCATCACAGGCAAGCGCTTAACTGCTAAGCCATCTCTCCAGCCCATGATTAAAATACATTTTACAAAAGAGAGACAGTTTGAGCAGGAGAGATCGCTCAATTGGTAAAATACTTGCCTGCAGGCATGAAGATGTGACTTTGATCCCCAGAACCTGGACAAAATGCTGCACATGGTGATGTGTGCCTGCAACCCCAGTACTGGGGAGGTGCACAGAGGGTGATCCCTAGGGCTTGCTGGACAGCTAGTCTAGGTACTTGGTGAACTCCAGTACAACAAGACTCTGTCTAAAAAATAAAGTGGATAGGGCTGGAGAGATGGCTTAGTGGTTAAGGTGCTTACCTGTGAAGCTTGAGGACCCAGGTTTGAATCACCAGGTCCTACGTAAGCCAGATATACAAGGTAGCGCATGCATCTGGAGTTCATTTGCAGCGGCTAGAGGCTCTGGAGTGCCCGTTCTCCCCCTCTTTCTCTCTGTCCCTCCTTCTCTTTCTCTCTCTCAAATAAAAGAAAAGAAGACAAAGAAATAAAGTGGATAGTGCACTTGAAGATAACACCCGAGATTATTCTGTGGCCTCCACACATGCACCTGCATGCACACATCACACATGTACACACACACACAGGTGCACACATAAATGCATGCATACCACACACGTGCCAAAAATAAGTAAATAAAAGTCAAAGGAGGCTTTAGGGTCGGCATAGCAGAGCAAATCTGTAATATCCCAGCCCTCTAACACCTGGAAGACAGAAGGTCACAAGTTCAAGGCCAGCTTGGGCTACAGAGTGAGATCCTGTCTCAAAAGAAATTCTTTTATATTCATCTATGTATTGGCTGACCATATAGTTTATCATTACAACCCAGATGTTAAAGAATGAAAGGAGGCCAGGCATTGGGGCATGGGCTTATAATCCCAGCCTTCAGGAGGTGGAGACAGGAGAACTGAGAGTTCAAAGTCATCTTCACCTATTTAGCGAGTTCCATGAAAACCTGGCTCAACAAAACAAAACAAAACACACACACACACACACACACACACACACACACACAGAGAGAGAGAGAGAGAGAGAGAGAGAATGAGAGAGAGAGAGAGAGAGAGGAAATAAAACATGGTGTGACATTCACGCAGAGACCATAGGAATAAGGAAAGATCATTCCAGGCAAAGGGCAACTCAGCCCACAGGCTGGTCTTACAGGTTCTTTATCAGAATGCAGGTTCCTTCATAGATGCTCATCATCCTTATTAGAGGCATGGCTTAGAGAATCCCAAGTTAGGGGTACTCACTGAGCAAAGTAACATAGGAACCCCAAGAAGGGAGGCAACAGGAAAGAGATAAAGTGGCATTGCCTTCACAGTTGGATGGCTCTATACGTGTCTCCACAATTACTAAACCCTCACAGAACCATCTTTGCTCCATTTGTCCCCCTTTGTCTTCTTCCTGATGTACCCTTTCTAGTCCTGGTGTATTCAGCACTGTCCATGTCTCTCAGTGGGCCACAGCAATTGGGAGTTACAGACATGGGTGATATTTGTCACCTGCCACTTCCAGGAATCATGAGACGCACACATCTTGGGGAATAGGCGGTAGAGCTCAATGTGTGAAGTACTTGTCTTTCAAGAATGAGGAATTGAGGGCTGGAAAGATGGCTCAGTGGTTAAGGCACTTGCCTCTGAAGCCTAAGGACCCATGTTCAACTCTCCAGATCCTACCTAAGCCAGCCGCACAAGGGTGAGGCAAACACGAGGTCACACATGCCCACTAGGTGGCGCAATCATCTGGCATTTGATTAGAGTGGCTGAGGCCTCTCTCTAAAAAAAAAAAAAAAAACAAAAAAGAATGATGGCTTGAGCTCAACCCTCAGAGCCCACATAAAAATCTGGGCAAGGTGACACATGCTTGTAATCCAAGCCCGGCAGAGGTGGAGACAAGAGGATCTTTGGAGCTCTCTGGTTATAGAGCACAGCCTAATTAGTGTGACCTGGGTCAATGAGATCAAAAGGAGATGGACCACATATTTAATTCAGACTATCTAGGTTGTCTTCAGTCCCCATGCCACATACACACACAAGTTCATGCACACACGTATACACACACATGCATGCTGCCACATATGTAGACATTCCTCCTCACACACATAGACAACTAGCCAGGTGGACGCCCCCACCACCACCACTTCTGCCTTTCTCTTGAGACTTCTTGGTAGTGATTAAATTACATGGTCATGACTGGGACCTTCAGGAGCACACTGGAGACAACACTGTCAGTGTCTAGGAAGTATGGTTGGGAGACGGTGAGTGTCAAGGAGTGGAATGGGGTAAAAGTACCAACAGGATTCTCTCACTGACCACCACTCATACACTTCTCTTCCTGGCAGTAGTTGCTTGGATGCCTGTCCCACAGCACCATCCCTCCTCTGAAGCTCTTAGATACTGTCCCAGGGATGTGTTTTCTTCTCCCCATGTCAGTTCCACTTAGGTATCAGAGTCCCCTTCAAGAGGACTATGAGGGGCAGAAGGAAGCAAGCCGGAGGGAGCCACAAGGGGATGCGCTGGGGTAAAGTAGCACAGTGTGACAGTTATTTGAGGAAAAGGAGAAAGAGGGCAGAAGACAGGGGAAATGAGCAGGACCATGAAATGTTAGTGACAAAATGGTCCAGGAATATAGTCAGGTGTCAAAGGGCCCTTGAAAGAAAGAATTTCCTCTTTACTCTTCAAAAATCTCTTTTTTTTTTTAAAAAAAAAAAGGCAATTCTAAAATATAAAATAAAAATAAACAGAACAAAACTTCGCATCTATTGTCACAATTTCTCTCCAGCGTGAAACATGACAGTATTTAAGTTTTCATTGACATATCCATAATTCCCCAAAGAGAAAGGGGTTAATTGAAAAGGTTACAGACCTTCCACTACCTGGGACTTGAAGCGGTTGTGTGTGCTCTGGTGTATCCGTATATGCATTCCTTCCTGGGCCTTTCTTTCCACAAGGTTTTGATGGTGGCTGCACTGTATCTTAACTGTCAAGCTATTTTTTCCTTGCTAGCTTTCATTTGTGTTTTTCCTCACCTTTCTGAGACCCCTTACCTCTCCTCTCTTAAATCTACACTCACCACAGAGCAGACATAATCCCAGATTTTCAGTAAATCAACACTATATACTCCCTACTGACTGAGAGAATTTGATACTGACAGACTGTTATACCTAAAAGAAAAATACTGCTGTGGTTCCTCACATTCTTCGCCTGCAAAAGAAGACGGGGAGGCACGTGGGAAGGGATCCATTATAAATTAGGTAACATGGAGTCCGTCCTTCGCCATTTCATAAAACCACATGCATATGTCACCATCCTCTTGCCCACACCTTTGGCCAAACAAATCCCAGTACCTGGAGTATTTCCGAAAGCAATGAACTCCCTGTGGTGTGAGGGTCCCTGTGATTTATCGAATAAAGTCCTTCCTGAGAGAATGTGTGGCCCACTGTGTATATGACAGATGCTGCCACATGGAGACTTCAAATGCCACACCTTGACAGTTCTGGGTTCTGACTTAGGGAAGCACTTTTACTGTGTTTTTTTTTTTTGTTGTTGTTGTTATTGTTGTTTGTTTTGTTAACCCTGTGTCAATGATGGGCGTGATGGCAGAATGCAGAGTTTGTATTTTCAGTTCAGAATTATTGAGAACAAAACCGGCTCCGAGGTTGCTGATCCTGCCTTCTTGACTTTCGATATCAGCTCAGCTCGCCAGCTCCCGCTTCGATTTAAAACTGACGGCTCTGGGGGAAAATTGAGGTTTCTACTAGGATGCTAAGGGCTGTGAAGTGAAGGATATCCAATGGGTGGACATTAGAGGCTGATGAGCTACCAGGTAAGCAGGATGCAGGGTCCATGGTGGGCAAGAATAGCTTGGCGCATAATAACTGGCAACCACAATTTTACAGAGCCTCAAATCATGTCGCAAACCACTGAGCGTGGAAGACTGAGTTTATGTTTGGCAACTCTTGCACAGAAATGACCACCAAAGAGATTGGGGACTGCTCAAAGAGTCTTTTTGTTTCCAAGGAACAAACGTGATTTCCAAGGCATACCCCCAAAACATGTGGGAAGGCAAGTGGCGGGGGGGACTTTCACTGGCACTTATTCTTAGAAAAAAGATGCAACTATGTGCCCCTCTTTATAAATTCTCTCCACAAAGCTACATTTACCTACTAAAGGCTATGAGTGATGCTGAAACACAAGCATGCTTAGCATCATCCCCTATGTCTCCAAGGCACTTACTTCTCTGGACCCCTTTGGGACGCCTATTACTATGGAAGTGCCTTTGAAAGGGTTGATTTCTTCAGCTCTCTGTCCCCAGGCTCAGCCCAAAGAAGGAGAAAGAGGCCTCATGTCCTCTTCCTTTGTCCCACAAACGTGGGTAAGGTCCTGGGTACTATTCTAGATCCTGGACTTTAGAAGGAAACTACATAGTCCATCTCTGCCCTAATGCCTCTGATGTTCTAATCGATTCCCTGCAACTACAGTTTGATCAGCAAGGATCAATGTCACCCCGGTCTTTGGCAGTCACTATAACTGAACTGGAGCTAGCCAGGGTCAAACAGTTGAGCTGCCTATAGACATGACCTGGAAGAGGGTTAGGACCAAGCCACACACACCATGCTTCCTCAGGCAGGACGTGGTTAGCCAGTGCCATAGAGCGCAAGGGGCATTGCTTCATTCTCAGTAGGAGCCCCCCCTCCCAGCCCACGGCCACTCCTCCCTTTGCAGGGTGGACATCATGCCTTGCTTGATCAATTCCAGCTGTGTGGCTGCCACTGCGTTTGAATCTGGAGGTAAAAATCACTCATTTTCACTTTTCCTCGGTTTCCTAACATGTAACAAATAAGGATGATTCATAATCTTCATCTCCCATCTCGTCTCCCCTTAGGGACATCCCAACATCTCTGGAACACATAATATAGTACCTAGGCCCTCAGGGCATTGAAGACTACTTAAATTATTGCAGAAAAGCAGAATTCCATTCCTCCTATATTTTCTCCTTTCCAGCCTGTATATGCATTTTTTTTTCCATAGGCCACGTTTCTCTTCTGGTTTCTGTTTTGTTTTCTGAGGGCAACAGCTGATGAAAGAAAAGCACCGTCACCCCATCCTCTGTGAAGCTGAAAACCCCCCAACTTCCCTTTTGGTGCCCAGAGATACCACTGAGCGTCAGCATGCATCTGTCTCCTGCACTCATTTTCCACGGACCCTCTCTGTGTTTTTAGTAATTGATTAGGGGCCCTGCAGAGGGCTCCTGCACCCCCTGTGGTCTGTCTCATTTGTGATGACCACACCTCCCTCACAACCCACCGAGATGTCAAAAGCCTCTATTCAGAAGCCGCTGATCCATTGAAGTAAGTCTGGGCTGGGAAGACTCCCCACCCCCTCCCCTGCCTCCTCCTTTCCTTCCTGAGATTCTCCTGAGTCCCCAAAGCTCGGCAAGCAGGAACTCCAAGCCCATTCACATGAGTAGGAATGTTAGGCTCGTCCCAAGGACAAGCCTCGAGACTCGGCATATCTAACCTTGCTGGGAAATATTAAGTATTGCACCAGTCATCAGATAGCCCCTCATGCCTCTTGGTCATGATGCTTCCTAACTATGTGGGTCCTCCCTAACCTCCGATTCAACTTGGGCTTCAACCCCCATTTCCTTGGTATGGAGGTAACCATCCCTCTTCACACATAGATTGGATCCCCCACACTGGTTGTACCCCATAGCTATGATACCAGACCTTCTTGCATCATTATCTCTGCTAAAACATCAGAACATTACTGGCTTCTTCCTGGGTGATGAAAATGGGAAGGAGGAAGGGAGAAAGGGAAGGAAGGAAAGAGGAAATGGAGGGAGAGAGGTGGTAAGAAAGAGGAGGAGAAGGAGAGTGAAGAGAGAGAGAAAGAGAGAGAGAGAGATATAATATTGACTCTGAGATGTAAAAGTTTCTATGAATGGGCCTTTGGGAGAAAAGTAAACTTCTGAGCAGGTTCTTCCAAGTTTCAAGGTAGGCTCTTGCCACATACTGAATGTCACGTAATTAAAAACTGAGGGGTTGTAACTGTTAGGTTTGGGAGAGACCAAGACCGTGAAAACCAAGCTGATGCAACGATGAGAGCTTTTATTTGGGAAAAGCACAAGCTGCTGGGGCTGACTCACAAGAGAGGAGCCCAGCCAACCTGAGTTTTCAGGTAGTGGACTTAATAGGGCTTTTTCAGTTGAGGGAAGGTGAGGAAGGAAAAAGAACTCATTTGTTAGGTTGAATAGGAAAGTTCCTTTAGGGAAGATCATTACATTAACCATTTAAAATAGCTAGGGTATGACCAAGTGAATTACTAGATAAGGGAGCAGGAAACCATGACCTGGGGTAATTGTTAGGCAAGGAGGGGATAATAACCAGGTAGTTTCTAGAAGAATGAGGACAGTCCATTTCCCCATGCCGTGGTCACCATTCTGCTGACCGTGGTGCCTCTATCTTGGGAGCCTATCCCGACCTAATAGTAATGGGGTGCTAAGGGTTCAGGAAAGTCTTTGAACCTCAAACCTTAAGTGTATGTCTAAACTTAAACAAAGAATTGAATTAAATAAGACTGAGATGAATAATTATTAAATTGTTGTATTTATTTAGGGAATTACAGTTAAGGAAGTGAAGAACCAAGGGAACATACCCACATGGCTGGACAGCCCATGTCATGGGCCTGGAAAAGCCATGGAAAGGACAAAAAAAAAAAAAGAGTTCAAAGTGCTTCTACCACGTGGAGAAAGAGCCCATGGGAAAAGTAAGGGCTAGGACCTTTCCCCTTGGCATGTCCTGGCTGAGCCAAGGGGAGACTCTCCAGTAGCTGGAGGTCCACAAGTGGTCAGACATCTCAGAGACCTTGCCCTTCCCCCACAAACATATTTATTGCCTTACAGTGTCGGGCCTGGCTAAAATGAACAAGAGTGAGGGGTGCCTGGCCTGGGCTGGGGGCTGTCTCAGGAAGGCTAGCCATGACACCAACTTCTGGGGACGGAACTTGACCAACCACAGTGTCAGAATTAGTAAAGGAGACCTCCCTCCCAGGAGAGGTGCAGGTTGTTTGTGGGGAAAAAAAAAAAAAAAAAAGCTCTTTTTTAGGCAAGATATAAGAGTGAGACAAGAGTCAAGATCATCCTTTGATCTCTCCAAGTACAGACTGTAAGGATAGGCCCAAAGACAATGCCTATTTCTTACTTGCAATCCACTCTCATTGTGGGTACATAGCTAGGAATCGTACATCTAGCTTGACATTTGGTCCTAACCCTGTGACATCATCAAAGCAGCCCTAAAGGTTTCCCTGCAAAAGAACCCCAGGGCTGAGGGCAAAGGTGGTTCAGCTGGTAAAGTACTTGCCTTGCAAACATGCAGATGCGAGTGAGCTCCACGGCTAGAAACCATGTAAAAGTGATGAGGGAGCTGGGCGTGGTGGCGTACGCCTTTAATCCCAGCACTCAGGAGGCAGAGGTTGGAGGATCACCGTGAGTTCGAGGCCAGCCTGAGACTCCATAGTGAATTCCAGGGCTAGAGTGAGACCCTACCTCGAAAAACAAACAAACAAAAAAAACAGTGATGACATGTGCTTGTAATACAGTGCTGATAAGACAATAGGCAGATCCCTAGGGCTTGTTTGCCAAGACCTTGTTTCTAGTAATAGATATAGATGATAGATAGATAAGTAGGTAGGTAGGTAGATAGATAGATAGATAGATAGATAGATAGATAGATAGATAGATAGATAGATAGATAGATAGAAAGATAAAAAGGCAGATGGTGCCTAAGAAATGGCACCTGAGGTTGTCCTCTGGCTTCCATGTACCTACACCAGCAAACACATATGCCCCTGAAAACACACACACACACACACACACACACACACAAGAATTCTAGCCCACTCCCACTCCTAAATTTTAACGCATTGTGTCATAAAACTGTGGTGAGCACATCACATTCTAAACTGGAAGGATGCTCATAGTTTCGGGGTACCCAATGTGTTTCCGGGATGGATCCTGATGGTTTCTGTCATCCCTGCTCACCAGCCTGCCTAAGGGCTGTGTTGTCTCACTGCAAGGATGTGTTTTGTTGCAGGCTTTGACTCTAAGGTAATGGATTCTCCTATAACAACTCCAATTTGGTACGGCAGTTGGGTTCTTGTCCCTGGATCCACACGCCTATCATGATTTAAGAAGGAAGTGGCTGGGAACATCGTGCTTAGGTCCATGTATATAAGACACAAGGTTTCCGTGCCCTTCGCTTTCACTGGGGACTCGTTTCCCTAATACAGTCTCGTTGTAAAACAATCCACTGCCGAGGAGGTCAACAGTGAAAAGTTTGTCTTCTGAAATTAGTAATCAAAGAGAGAAAATAATTAATAGAGGAAACAGCTCAGTTCCACCCTGTGTTCCCATGTAGATGTCTATAGAACAATAAATCAGTGGGGGAATGAAACAATATAGGCATTTACAATTAGGCTTCATGCATAATGCCCTAGAAGGAGAATTTGTGTTAAAAAAGACAACATCTGCTGCAGGTTGGTTTATAAATAATACAGCTAGAATATTCAGGTAATGACATGACAGACGGTCTCTTGTGTCCTTGTCCTTTTGTGTCCAGGGCTGAATGTGTTTACATAGTGCAGCTTATGACATGCATGCGGGTCTGTTTGTGCATGGGCCAGGAGCTCCATTCTTTGCTCAAACCACAGCATCTCACACCCACGACCTAGATCTCCAGAAAATTCTGCTCCATTTGTCTCTAATTGATCCCTTACCGTGAGAAGGCAAGCACCTGGAAGAAATGCGATCAGTTGCATATCAGACCAGGACTTTCATCCATAAGCCAATCTCTTTTGTGTTAACCCCCGGGCTTGGCAAAACAAGAGCTGGCTAAGGTCAGGTGCATGGAAACTGGAGTAACCAGAGCTCCGGCTCTGTCTGATCTAAGGTGTTCCGTCCAAGGGGTAGGCGTTTTCCTTGCGTTTGAAAAAGAAAACATGTTCTAATTCTGAAATGAATAAAGTTATCACAGGCTCCGTGTTTGCCAGGCTCTTTTCTTTTATTATGCGACTCCTCGCCACTCTGCTGACAGCTGTGTGAGTGATGGCCTTCAGGCAGACGATTCTTCTTCCCCATGAAGGAACTGATAAATACTGCCTGTCTCTGCAATAAATTGTGCATGAAATAGTCCACTCTAGTAATCTACGGTTATGGTAAGGAAAATGGCATTGTGAAGAAATACAGCCAAACTGCAATTAACTGAAACCCACATGAACAGAATCCACAAATATGCTGGACGAGGTCTTTGTTTACTCGCCGTTGCGTGTTTCTATTTGCACTCTACCTCAGGGGAAAAAAGAGTCAAATAAGGTGGTGTTAGGGGAATGACACACAGAGGTTTCCGTTCAGGATATTTGGTGTAATTCGTTGAGATTTATTTCAACCTCTGATAACTTAGGTGTTTGCCGTTCTTTTTTTTTTTTTTTTGGTTTATTTTTATTTATTTATTTGAGAGTGACAGACAGAGAAAGGCAGAGAGAGAGAGAGAATGGGCGCCCCAGGGCTTCCAGCCACTGCAGACAAATTCCAGATGCGTGCGCCCCCTTCTGCATCTGCCTAATGTGGGTCCTGGGGAATCGAGCCTCAAACCATGGTCCTTAGGCTTCACAGGCAAGCACTTAACCACTAAGCCATCTCTCCAGCCCCTCTCCAGTTCTTAATGTAAAATTCCATATTTTTTGGCATGAATATGTGTGTGTCATGCCTGTGTATAGGCACCTTCATGTGTTGTGTGTGCATGTGTGTATGTGTGTGTGTGTGCATGTGGAGGGTAGAGGTTGATATTTGATGCCCCCCTCAATCACTCTTCTTAATTTTTGAGACAGGGTCTTTCATTGACCCCAGTGCTCAGTGATTCAGTGAGACAAGCTAGCCAGCAAGTGCTGGGAATCCTCCTGTCTCTGCTTCTGTAGCAGTGGGGTTATAGGCGCACACCATCACGTCAGGTTTCATGGTGGGGATCCAACATGCTTACAAGACAAGCACTATATGAACCAGACTTTCTCTCCCTTTGTAATCATGGCCCAGACACTAAGCAGCAACCACAGTTCTCAAATGGAAATCAAAATAAGCAAACTAATTTTCATTTCCCACAATAACAAAAATGTATTATACAGTTTCAATATTGAACACTAAACTGAAGTATTGAACTATTAAAGATTTTCAGTGAGAAATCTCAAGCTCTCTAATATGTAAAAATATTTTAATCACACTTAAGAATATGCAATACATTTGTAAATGAAAAATTAAGTTATTTTGAAATCGGGTGTTCCTGGTTCAGGAAAATCCTTGAATCCTAAAGTCTAGGTTTGTGTCTACGTTTAACCAAAGAACTAAGTAAAATAAGACCGAGAAAGATAATTATTAAATTATTGTATTTATTGAGGGAAAAGCAGAACCAAGGGAAGGAAAATGGATATACCCACATGGTCTTTTAGAGCCCATGTGGTGGGCCTGGAAGAAATGTAAGAAATTAGAGAGCAAAGAAACGAAAGAACAAGAGCTCCTGCCATGAGCAGGGCAGGTGAGCTGGTAAAGAGTGTGTGTGGGCACTGAGGATCAGAGCCTGGTGGAGATGAGGGGACACTCACCAGAACATGGAGGTTCACGAGTGGTCAGGTAGCCCAGAGAGAGGTTGCCCTCCCTTGGCAAAACGTATTATAACTTTGTGGTAGGCCCTACCTTCTGGCTCAGGTGAGCCACAGAGACAGGCCAGGCTATTGGTCTGGGCTGGGGGCTGTCTCAGGCAGAGGCTAGCCATGATGCCAAGTTCTGGGGGTTAAACTTGACCAACCACGATGTCCGAAGAAAAGGGACTTCCTCCCAGGACAGGCCCAGGTTGCTTGTGGAAAAGCAGATCTCCTTTAGGCAAGAAATGATCTTTTGATCTCTAGCAAGTGCAGATTTCAGACGGCAGATATTTCTGCCTTTTCCAGGGCCTGGTCACCATAACTACCTAATAAAGCTACCTGATTCCCTCTTAGTTTGGCCAATCTTTGCTGACTTAGTACTATCCTAAAAGTGGTTGTAGGGGGCTGGAGGGATGGCTTAGTAGTTAAGGCATTTGCCTGCAAAGCCAAAGGACCCAGGTTCAATGCCCCAGGATCCACGTTAGACAGATGCACAAGGGGGTGTTTGAGTCTGGAGTTCGTTTGCAGTGGCTGGAGGCCCTGATGTGCCCATTCTCTTTCTCTCCCTCCCTCTTTCTCTGTCAAATAAATAAATAAATAATATTTTTTTAAAAAGTGCTTTTTGGTTCTATACACATACTCCTGGGCATTGTTCTCTAGGACTATTTATTACCAATACACAAATACTGCCTGGCTTGCAGACCAACTGGATATGTTGTCTTGCGTGTCTACACATTGAAGCAATATGTGCCAAGAATCTATTCGTAAATCTCCATGTGTTGCATCCTCTCCAGGAATTTATAACAAAATGTGCCCTGGTATTAGGCCTTTACAGCAGAGGAAAAGTTTAACTCAACGTGTTGACCTGTCTATGGGTGACCTCAGCACGAGGACCGTCTCAAATGGTGAAATAGAGACATTTGTCATCATTCAATGAACACCAGTGAGCACATATAGAAGCCAAGAAGGCTAAGCACTGCAGCATTATTGTTGAATTAGTAACTACCCTATGTCCACTCCAGTGACTTAGACGCTGATCACGTGGAGGTCCTTCATTATGTCAGGCAACATACTGCTTCCAGAAATTTGCTGACTCATTCCATACTCAGAACCTCTTGTGAAGTGGGCACGACTAGTTATTGTTATTTCACAGAGAAGGTAACTGAGACCCAGTGCATATTAATTTATTGTCTTAAGCCCATAGAATGAGATTATAACAGACCTGGTATTTAAAGGCAGGCTTTGTACAAATGCTGGCAGGAAGGGGGATGGGGTTGTACACCGCTGAATGGAATTCGGGAATGGAATTCGGTTCAGCTATCATAGAAATCAGTGTGAAGAATCCTCAAAGAACTGAGGACAGAGTTGCCATAGGAGGTCAGGATGCGTTCCCAAAGGAACCAGAGTTGGTCTACAAGAAAAATACCTTCTCCTACATGCTGATTAGAGGGCTACTCACAGCAGTTAAGCTATGAAATCAACCTTGATGCCCATTGATAGATGAGTGGATACAGAAAATATGGTGTATACATATATAAACAAAGAGGTGTTGTTCAGTCACAAAAAGAAGAGTCAAATTATAGCTGGGCATGGTGCCACACATCTTCAATCCCAGCACTCGGGAGGCAGAGGTAGGATGATCACTGTGAGTTTGAGGCCAGCCTGAGACTCCATAGTGAATTCCAGGTCAGCCTGGGCTAGAGCAAGAGACCCTACATTGAAAAAATCCTAAAGAAAAAAAAGAAGTCAAATTATGTCATTTGTAGGAAAATGGATATGACAGATCATCATAAAAGACAAAAACCAGGTTTTATCTCATATATGGAATTTGACTTTTAAAAGATGCGGTGGTAGAAGGGAGTCTGTTTGGGAAAAGAAGAGATTAACCAGATAGAGAGTGTCAAGAGAAGGTAAAGTGTGTATAGGATTGGAGTGAATAGTATACATGTGTGAAAATGTCCTAACAAATCCATATATGCTAATAACAGCAATCAATCAAGCAATCCTGGTTTGCTGCCTGCTAACGTAGATATCCATTCACAACGTGCATCACTGGGAGGAAAAAAACAAACAAACCAAGAGAGATAGATCTTACCACCAGCACACTGATATTCATAATAAAGTTTTTGCAAGAGAAGGAAAAGGCAGGCCAGTATCATTAGCTTTTGCTGGGGTAATGCTGCAACGAACACCTGGCAGCCCAGTGGACCCACAAGGCAGCAGGTATCGTGTCTCCCCTGGGACGTGGCTGATCCACACTCGGCTCTGGTTGGGGCTCCATGTGTCTGTCATTGTTTTGGACCAGTGGGCCAGTGAGGACATTTTCTTATCATTTCAATGACAGGAACACAGGAGAGTAAGATTAGCCACATAAGGACATTTGCCACCTCTGCTCGTGTCACTTCTGATAGCATTCTGTTGACTGTAGGGGAAGAATAACCCCCATAGGTTCTTAGTTGGGGACAGATCCCTGGAACAAAAGAGATTAACGGGAGAAAAACCAAACAGAAGCTTATTAGCATGTATATTTCATATATACATGGGAGGTACCCAGGGAATGACTAGCTCTCAACGAGGTGGCTTTGAATTCCAGCTTACACAGAATCTTCAACAAATGACAGTAAAATTTTAGTGATAAGACTGAGGGAAGGGACCATGAGTCTCTAAGGACAGCAACTTGCAGGAAAGCAAATAAATGGCAGACAAGGCAAGTTAGTAACGCTTGCCAGTACGGATTCCTCTGGTCGCATCTTCAGGCCAATAAGGAGCTCAAGTTGTCTTCAGTGGCTCACCGTTGCTCTTCCTGGATAGGTGCCACCGTCAGGTTTACATCGCCGGCAGGAAATACTGACCAAGAGCAGCTTATGGGGAAAAGGGTTGATTTTTGTTTACAGACACAAGGAGAAGCTCCATGATGACAGGGGGAAAATGATGGCATGAGCAGAGGGTGGACATCATCTCCTTGCCAACATCAGGTGGAAAAGAGGACCAAGAGAGTGTGCCAAACATTGGCATGGGGACACTGGCTATAACACCCATAAGCCCATCCCCAACAATACACTGCCTCCAGGAGGCGTTAATTCCCAAATCTCCAGCTGGGAACGTAGCACTCAGAACACTTAAGTTTATGGGGGACACCTGAATCAAACCACCAGAGTGGGTAAGGATGCCTTCTGTCTTCATACATCTATGTCCTATTTTTAGGCAAATAGAGGAAAAGTGGAGCGCTCTCCCTTAAGGTATAGGCATCCTCTTAATCGCTTTCAGCTTGAAAGTCCTTCCTATTCTCTGATGGTCTCCTCAGGTCTCCCACATGACCTAAGCAAAGTATACGGTCAAACCCACAGTTAAATGGGCTCATGGTCATCTCAGGAAGTCATGGCATCAGGCTCAGAGCACAGGCGTTCCTGGACTACACCAAGGGTTTAAGGTCGGAGAGCTAAAAGGGCCAAGTTACATGTTGCCTCCACACTGACTACAACGTAGTGAGACAGACTCAAGCCAGTCCTCTTTAGAAAGGTAGGAAGGGATGGCCCATAGCTGCTGCCAAGTCACGGCAAGTGTGAAAATCTACAAGATCACAATGGCCCTTTCCTGGAGTCAAGATGGTTTTAGTGCTGGTTTGTTCATGGAGCATCCAGAGGACTGGGTTTCATTGTGACATTTGTCTTGTTTCCTTTGCTGAACCAGGATCTCACGTAGCCCAGGCTGGTTTGGCATTCTCTGTAGCTGAGGATATCTCAGTCTACTGAGCAGTAGGATGCTGGCATGTGTCACTGAGCCCAGTTAATCTGGTGCCAGGAACTGTGAACCCAGGGCCTCCTGCATATGAGGTGAGCATTCTGGGCTATATCCTCATCCTCCCCCCCCATTACATTATTTTCATATATATTGTGTTTTTTCGTTACACCTCCCTGACTCTACCCCCCGAGCCATTCTCCCCTCCTGCTGGCCCCTTCCTCCCCCGAGCAGCCTCCCTTCTGCGATGTCGTACGTGTTCTACAACCTCTTTCCTCCTCCACGTCTTGCTTTCCTCCTTCTCACGATCTTTCTAGTGCCGCGACTGATACCCACTCTCCTACAAATGCTTAGATACATTTAAAAATCAAAATATGAGACCCAGATATGAGAGAAAATTTGTGTTATTTGTCATTCTCAGTCTGGAATAATTTGCTTAACATAACAATTCCCAGACGCACATATTTTCCTGCCGATGTCATAATGTCATTTTTTCAATATTTTATTTATTTCAGAGAGAGAAAGAGAGGCAGATAGAGAGAATGGGCACAGCAGGGCCTCCAGCCACTGCAGGTGAACTCCAGACACATGCACCATTTTGTGCATCTGGCTTTACGTGAGTATTGGGGTATCCAACCTGGGTCCTATGGTCTTGTAAGCAAGTGCCTTAACCACTAAGCAATCTCTCCAGCCCCATGATGTCAGTTATTTTTTAATAAAACCCCACAGTGTATATGTACCCCATTTCCTTATCCATCCATCTGTTGGTGCACATCTGGGCTGGTACCACATCCTAGCTATTACAAGTTCCAGTTCTGCCCCAGATGGATGAAGAATGTGCCATTGTTCTTCTGTATTCTTGGCTTCATCCTCCAAGGGACCTGACTTTCTCAACATTTTTCTGTTGATGGCAACAGAGAATGTACTCACCTGAACAAGACCAAGCAACTCCTTAGACTATCAAATCTCTAGAGGCTCTGGCACTCAGACAGCGAGAGTACCATCTATCTCTTTGTAATCCCAGGAGTGCTCTCACCAATATCGGTTCTGGTTCCTCAAAAGCTGCATGGTCTTGCTATTTGATTTTGGCTATCTTGTGCACCAAAACCACACTTCCAATGAGTTCCAAGTTACTCTTCTTTCAAGACTCAGTTACAAGGCACTTAGCCTCACTGGGCATTTGTGAGGTTCTGCCTTCATCTACAAGGCTTTTTGTGCAGCTGAGATGTGCCACGAACCACCATTTCTTTTGTGGGTCAAATGGGGAATTACTGCCACCCCTGTGATTTGGTCTTTATATGAACCACACAGATTCCCAGAAGCATCATAGGTTTGAGTTTTTCAGAAAATCTATCATAAATGGCCAGGCCTTTGACTTAGTAAGCATTAGTGTTATTTACAACAGTAAGATTTCTGGATTTTCCATATTGCCTCTCATTTCTGCAGGCACAAAACGGCCAACTATTTTCTGAGTTCTCTTTCTCAGAGTTGATCAAATTCAGTTGAGCATCCACTGCTCAATCTTCAACATTTTGTCTCCTGCTGCCTTCCTCAGTTGGACAAACTCACTAAGTACATATTCTACCCTCATTAGGTATATCTCTTCCTCCAAATAATTTCATGCAACATATTACCAGTGTCTGTCAATGGGAGAAGTTAGAAACCTGAGCATTATTTGATCCTCTACTTAACCTGACACCCTTTTTGATGGGTAGTTTTCATTCTTAACATGCTGGGCTAATAAATGCCCAGGAGATAATTAAGGCACACTTTTGGGTGTATCTGTGAGAGAGTTTCCAATGAGAGTGTTTTTATAAAGGAAGGAAGCCCCTCTCTATAAATGGATAGCAGCAGTCCATGGGCTGGGGGTCCTATATTGAATTAAAAATAAAAACAGGGCTGGAAAGATAGCTTAGCAGTTAAGGTACCTACCTGAAAAGCCCTAAAAACCCATGTTTGATTCCCCAGTACCCACATTAGCCAGATGCACAAGGCAGCTTATGTGTCTGGAGTTGATTTGCAGTAGCTGGAGGCTCTAGTGCATCCATTCTCTCTATTTACCTCTTTTTCTCTCCCTCATGCACACACCCTCTCTCTCAAATAAATAATAAATAAATAAAAAAATTTTAAACCAGTAACAAGAAAAGGATCTAGAAGAGTATCAGCATCTCCCTTTCTTTGTTTCCCAGTCTTCCAGGCCATGAGCAAGCAGCTTCAGACAGGAGTCAGCCAGAGTACCATGACTTCCCTACCAAGAGGGGCTGCGTCCACTGAACACTGAGCCAACATAAGCATTTTCTCCCTTAAGTGGATAGTCATTTCATCATAGCATGAGGAAGATAATCATTGCTCCATCCCCTCAGTAAAAGCAAGGTAGACACATAATTAGCTTTCTGTGATGACTGCAACCGTTTTCCACATAACTTAGTGACTTAAAACATGAATCTACTAAATTCTCATGGTCTGCAGGTCAGAAGTCGCAGAGGACTAAAATCAAGATGGCAGTGGAATTATGCTCCTGACCGGATGGATCAGGAAAGAAGGCTTCCAGGTCCGTTCAGACTGATGACCAAGTTCAGCTGCCTGGACTACAAGACTGAGATCCACACTTCCCAGAAGGCTCTCAGGCCCGAGCCCATCATGGCCCCTAGAGTCTGCGTGCCATACCCTTCTTCCACAACCTCATCTTGAAAGCTAGCCATGACACATCTAACGCCCAAACTTCTGATTTCCCCAGTTCCCCCTCGTGCTGCATCTCTTCTGTCTCATTGTCTGTCCCACCAGAGACACTTCTCCATTTCAGAACTCTGACCCAAGGATGCCTACCTGGTCACATTAGTTACCTTTATGATGAAGTAAGCTATAACTGACAAGAAGCCATATAAAGGACAAAGTGTGTATTTTGTTTTGTTTTGTTTTTTTGTGGGGGTAGGATCTCACTCTAGCCCAGGCTGACCTGGAATTCACTATGTAGTCTCAGGGTGGCCTCGAACTCACGGTGATCCTCCTACTTCTGCCTCCCAAGTGCTGGGATTAAAGGTGTGCACCACCATGCCCGACTTTCAAAGTATTTATTTTGGATTACAGTTTGAGGGGTCACAGTCTATCCTGGCAGGAAAGCTGTAAGCATTAGTCATCTGATCATACTGCGTCCATACTCAGGAAGGTGAGACAGACAGGAAGTGGGCCGGTTTTGAGGCCAATACCCAGTGACTCATGTCCTGTAGCCAGGCTGCACCTTCTAAACGTTCCACAGCCTTCCAAAACAGTGCCACCACCTGGGCACCAAGTGTTCAAACAAATGAGACAATGTGAAGAGTGGAGGAGGGGGTGAGAAACATTCACATTCAAACCACAACACTGGATAATCTAGGCTCCTCCCCTTGATTTTAGATTTAGTCCTTTATTCCTATTTGAAAATAAAAATCTTTTCATAATATACCTATTCATGTTAATAAAAAAGTCAATCAAAAGGTCATACAGGGCTTGAGAGATAACTTAGTGGTTAAGGTGCTTGCCTGCAAAGCCAAAGGACCCATGTTCAATTCCCTAGGATCCACGTAAGCCAGATGCACAAAGTGATACGTGCTTCTGGAGTTTGCTTGCAATGGCTGAAGGCCCTGATGTGCCCATTCTCTCCCTCTCTCCCTCTCTCTCTCTCTCTCTCTCTCTGTCTCTCTGTCTATTTCTCTCAAATACATAAAAATTTAAAAAAAAAAATTATACACCCTGAGTTTGCTTCACCAAAGCCCCCAAAGCAAGGGATGTGGACATGTACTGTACTCAGAGTGAGGCTAACGCAAGTTATACAAGTTGTGAGACAAGCTAGCATCAGTGGGGAGAGGGAAGAAGGGAGAGACTCACATTTGAAAAATCAAAATCAGCCTGGCGTGGTGGCGCACGTCTTTAATCCCAGCACTCGGGAGGCAGAGGTAGGAGGATCGCTGTAAGTCGAGGCCACCCTGAGGCTACATAGTGAATTCCAGGTCAGCCTGAGCCAGAGTGAGACCCTACCTCGAAAAACCAAAAAAAAAAAAAAAAAAAAAAAGGAAAAAGAAAAAGAAAAATCAAAATAAGGCATAAGCAAACTTGGTCAAAGGCCAGAAAACAAACATTTTATTCCTTATGACAGGTATGATTCACATCACAACTCTTGACCCCTGTCAATACACCTCAAAAGCAGCCACAGGCCAGACATAAGCGAATAGGCCTAACAGTGATAGAATAAAACTTCATGTTTTAATTTTTTGTGTATGTGTGTGGTATGCATGCATGTGTATCTGCCTGTTTGTTTGCATGTGAGCACATACGTATATGCCTGTGTAGGCATGAGGAGGCAAGATGTCAAGGTTAGGTGTCTTAGTTGCTCCCCACCATTTATTGATTGATTGATCTATGAAAGAGAAAGGAGAACAAGGAGGAGGAGGAGAAAGAGAATGGGCAGGACTGGTCTTCTTGCCAGCCAATGCAAATGAAGTCCAGATGCATGTGCCACTTTGTGGCTTTGGCTCTACATGGCCATACGGGAAACAAACCTGGGCTGGCAGGCTTTGTAAGCAAGCTCTTTTAACCCCTGAGACATCTGTCCAGCCCCTGCCTGTTTCTTTGAAGCATAATCTGTAATGAACATGGAGCTAGACTAGTCAGCAAGCTCCAAGGATCCCCTGTCTGCCTCTTCAGCACTGGGATTATAGGTATGCATCAGCACACCACAGTTCTGGAAAGAACTCGGAGGCTCTTGCTTATGGGACAAACACTTTACCTACTGAAGCACCTCCCCAGCCTATTCAGTAAAAATTTATTTATGTGTCTGGAGAGATGGCTCAATGGTTAAGATGCTGGCTTGCAAAGTCTGATGGCATGGGCTTGATTCCCCAGCACCCATGCAAAACCAGAGGCACCAAGTAGCACCTGCGTCTGTTGTTCATTGGCAGCAGCAAGGGGCCCTGCCGTGCCCATTCTCTCTCTCTCTCTCTCTCCTTGCAAATAAATAAAGTATGTTCTTTTGTAAATATTTATTTACAAAAACAAGTGGGGAACTGGGTTGAGCCCACAGGCTGAAGTTAATGGATTCAGACCCAGACACTATAGTCCCTACCGGGCTCCTTCACACATGAGAGATTTGAGTGCTACATTACATAACATCATGCCCAAAATATAGCATGACACCAAAAATATTAGTTTCTTGCCTCAGGAATAGATTCTCTTCTAGGCAGCTTTATACGTAAAACTTCCTTCAAATTGTTCAGGTCTGCCATTGAAGGCGAGATTCACAAAATGAATGATTTCCCTGAATTATTTGTCATCTGTTGCTAGCTACACTGTGCAACATTCATTGCAACACGCTTTTGTTGGTGGTGGTGGGCAGGGGGCAAATGGCACACTGTCCAGAAAGTTCACTGGATGCTTGGCACATATGCCACCTACCTTAGTGGACGAAACAGGCACATCCTACAGGGATGTGTCACCTGCTGGCATGATGGTGGCTTCTCTAGGTAAGAACTGCCCCCCTTCCCTAGAGAAATGGAATAATGGAGATAAATAAGGCTTGCTGAGAATTTCTCTTATATTCTCCATGGATAAGAAGGTTCTCTTGAGATCTAGAAATGTTTGTTTGAGGAGATATACTTGTCAGCAGTCCTCCAGGGTTTAGTTAGAAAATAATTCTAAAATCGGGCTGGAAAGATCCATTAGCAGTTGGGAAACTTGCCTGGAAAGTCTGAGGACCAGAGTTCAATTCCCCAGAACCCACATAAAGCCAGATGCAAAGTGCTGCAAAGTTCTTTTGCAGCAGCTAGAGGCCCTGGTGTACCCATTCCTTCTCTCTCTCCCTCCCATCCCTCTCTGTGTCTCTCTTTCTCTCTGCTTGCAAATAAATTTTAAAAAAGAAGGAAAAGGCTGGAATGATAGCTTAGCGGTTAAGGCACTTGCCTGAGAAGCCTAAGGACCCCTGTTCAACTCACTAGATCACATCTAAGCCAGACAAACAAAGGTGAAGCAAGGGCAAGGTTGTACATGCCCACTAGGTGGCTCAAGAGTCTGGAGTTTGTTTGATTACAGTGGCTGAGGGCCTGGTACACAAATTCTCTCTCTCTCTTTCAAAAAAAAAAAAGTAAAATTCTAAAACCCTGGGCCTGGTTATTTAGGCCTCTAGTCCTAACTACTGCAGGCTGAGGCAGGCGGATAACAAGTTCTAGGCCAGCCTGGCCTACAGAGTGAGTTCCAGACCAACCTGGGCAACTTCCTAAGTCCCTGTCTCCAGATAAAAAGTAAAACAGGGCTGGAGAGATGGCTTGGCAGTTAAGTCACATACCCGTGAAGCCTAAGGACCCAGGTTCAATTCTCCAGGTCCCACATAAGCCAGATGCACAAGGTGGTGCATGCGTCTAGAGTTTGTTGGCAGTGGCTGGAGGCCCTGCCCCCCCCATTCTCACACACAGCCTCTCTCTCTCTCTCTCTCTCTCTCTCTCTCTCTCTGTGTGTATAATAATAAATCTTTAATTAAAAAACGTAAAACAGGGCTGGAGAGATGGCTTAGTGGTTAAGCGCTTACCTGTGAAGTCTAAGGACTCCAGTTCGAGGCTCAATTTACTATGACCCACGTTAGCCAGATGCACAAGGGGGTGCATGCATCTGGAGTTCGTTTGCAGTGGTTGGAGGCCCTGGCGTGCCCATTCTCTCTCTCTTTCCCCCTCTCTCTGCACGTTGCTCTCAAATAAATGAAAATTAAAATATTTTTTAAAAAGTAAAACAGAGCCGGGTGTGGTGGCGCACACCTTTAATCCCAGCACTCGGGAGGCAGAAGTAGGAGGATCGCCATGAGTTCGAGGCCACCCTGAGACTCCATAGTGAATTCTAGGTCAGCCTGGGCTACAGTGAGACCCTACGTCAAAAAACAAACAAACAAAACAAAAACAAAAAGTAAGACAAAGTACTGAGGGATGGATATAACTCAGTGGTAGAGTACTTGCCTAGGTTGTGTGAGGCCCCAGGCTCCACTGCCTGTTCCACACACAGGAAAGAAAAACCCTGAAGAACACTGAGCATCTTCTGCGTGTGCAACATGGGCCTAAGAAAATAAAAATAACCTCAGGCTCCTTCATGGGGCCTGTTGAATATAATGGTGCCATGGTGAGTTCCACCACTGGAGCCTGGGCAAGGCAGAACTGTGTCCTTTGGTAACGATTTTACTACTTCCAGCATCTTTCTGGAACATTTGCTTATGGAGTATAAAGCTTTTTCTTTGTAACAGCTGATTAAAAGCTTGCTATTACTGAAGAAAACAAAGATTTAAAAACAAAAACAGTTAGTAGCTTTTATCCATCATCAAGGAATTAACCAATTGGCAACAAGTGAGACAGCTCAATTTCTTTAGATATCTGAAACCTAACAGGCTTAATTGGGGATGCATGTTAAAAGGAATGGAATGACATTCATTATGGATTAAGCTAATATGTTTCAGACCCATCACATGGCTTAATTTAACAAATTCCACATCTTACTGTTTGGCAGGAAATGGCATCTCATGAACATCGTTACCAGTCAGTCTGACTTGAGTGAGCGGAGAAGATTGAGTCCATCTGAAAGCTGTTAATCTTCATAACGCAGTGCCTCGACTTGGCAAAGAAAGCTCATAGGCTTGGGAAATTCAGGGCTGGATCAATACTCTGCTGTCAACTTCCCCAGTGTTCCACCCTTGGTACCTGAGGTATGGAGGAGGGTGGGAGTGGTGAGAGCAATGGTTCCAGAGAAACCCACATGAAACTCACATGAAACGGACAAGTATTAGTTCACTCTTAGGAAAATCAGGTGTTTCCTGCCATGATCATCACTAGTTTCTTTTCTTCCTATTTTGATTCATTATTTTCTTTCTTTATTTGCAAGCAGAGAGAGAGACAGACAGACAGACAGAGAAAGACAAAGAGAATGGACGCACCAGAGCCTCCAGCCACTGCAAACAAACTCCAGATACATGTGACACTTTGTGCATCTGGCTTTACATGGGTCCTAGAGAATCGAACCACCATCATTAGGCTTTGCAGGCTAACACCTTAACTGCAGAGCCATCTCTCCAGTCCCTGATTTATTAGTTTGATTGCCAGTATGTGTGCACATTTGTGTGTGTGTGTGTGTGTGTGTGTGCTATTGCACAGATATGCGCATACACAAGGACAACCTGAGAGATCTTCCTCGAGAACACTGTTTACATTTTCTTTTTTGTTGTTTTGTTTTTGCGAGGTAGGTTTCACTGTAATCCAGGCTGACCTGGAATTCACTCCCGTAGTCTCAGGATGGCCTCGAACTCACGGTGCTCCTCTGCCTCCCGAGTGCTGGGATTAAAGGCATGCGCCACCACGCCTGCCCAACATTTTCATTTTTTTGAGACAGGTTCTCTCACCAGCCAGAAGCTCACCAAGTAAATTACAGTGGCTGGCCAGGGAGCCTCGCAGATGCTCTTGTCTCTGCTTCCCCAGGGTTGGGATTCCAGGCACGTGCTACAAAGATCAAGACTTTTACATGGTTTCTGGGGGTCACACTTGGGTCCTCTCATGCTTGCAAGGCAAGAGCTTTACTTACCCAGCTCTATCTCCTGTCCTTTCTACAATGTTTTAAATGTGCATGATTAGGTTATTACAGGAACAGCGATCAAGTGATCAGTTCTACCTTCTTTTCATGTGGGAATGGGAAAAATCAAGGCTTCAGTAAAGAAGCAGTACAAATAGCTATTATTAGCTATTGACCATCTATTATGAAGCAGCTTTAAAAATATATTTCATTTATTGGGCTGGAGAGATAGCTTAGCGGTTAAGCGCTTGCCTGTGAAGCCTAAGGACCCCGGTTCAAGGCTCGGTTCCCCAGGTCCCACGTTAGCCAGATGCACAAGGGGGCGCACGCGTCTGGAGATCGTTTGCAGAGGCTGGAAGCCCTGGCGCGCCCATTCTCTCTCTCTCCCTCTATGTGTCTTTCTCTCTGTGTCTGTCGCTCTCAAATAAATAAATAAATAATGAACAACAAAAAAAATTTTTTTTAATATATTTCATTTATTTATTTGCAAGGAGAGTGAGAGAGAGGGGGTAGAGAGAGAAAGAGAGAGGGAGAGAGAATGGGAATGAATGGGCGTGCCAGGACCTCTAGCAGCTGCAAATGAGCTCCAGATGAATGCCCCACTTTGTGTATCTGGCTTTATGTGGGTACTAGGGAATCAAACCCAGGACATCAGACTTTGCGGGTAAGTGCCTTAACCTCTGAGCCATCTCTGCATCCCATGAACCAGAGTTTTTGCATGCATCATTTCAATTATTTTTCTTTTATTTATTGATTTTTATTAATTACGGACATACTAAGTATGGACACATCACGTGTTAGTACCATTCTTTCCCTCATCTCTGCCCCCTTTCCAAAGAAGGCCATCCTCTCCTCCCAAAGTGGGGGGTCCACAGTTTATCCCCATGGGGATTGTGGGTGATGCATTGTGGGAACAGCAGTCAGTTATTGGGGGGAGGCAATGCCTCTGAACATGATGTCCCAACTGTGGCTCTTACAATCTTTCACCCCCCTCCTCTGCAAAATTCCCTGAGCCATGGTGGGTGAGTTTTAAGTCTATCTCAGTGATGGGCTCTTAGGAGCCTCTGGATCTCTGCTTTGGTAAGTGTTGAGTAATCTCAGTGTTTGTCTCCTTCACCTGGTGTTGATTATCAGGCTCACCATGGAAGCAGCACTCTTGCTTATTGCCCCAACTCCTCTGTGCTTTCAGCTGGGGCTTGGCTGAAGTGTGAGGGGTAGTTTATCTCCTTGGGTCTCACTCCCATCTGAAAAAGAAAAGCAGATTCTCCAATGAAGAGTGAAGTCTGCATAGGAAATAGGGAGGGAAGGACTTGGGGAAAGGGGAAAGGGGAAAGGTAGGAGGGAAAAACTTAAAACCGAACCCAAAATGAACTGATACCATAAAAACCTTTATCCTTGAAGATAGACTAAAAGGTTGAACCCCCAACAGAAGCATGGGGTAAACACCTGAAAAGAAGGGCCCTGGAGAGGGTAGGATAAAGCCTAACCTTAAAATTTTTTCTCTTCTCTTCTCTTCTCTTCTCTTCTCTTCTCTTCTCTTCTCTTCTCTTCTCTTCTCTTCTCTTCTCTTCTCTTCTCTTCTCTTCTCTTCTCTTCTCTCCTCTCCTCTCCTCTCCTCTCCTCTCCTCTCCTCTCCTCTCCTCTCCTCTCCTCTCCTCTCCTCTCCTCTCCTCTCCTCTCTTCTCCTCCCCCCCTCCTCTCCTCTCCTCTCCTCTCCTCCCCCCCTCCCCTCCTCTCCTCTCCTCTCCTGTCCTTTCCTCCCCTCCCCTCCCCTCCTCTCCTCTCCTCTCTTCTCCTCTCCTCTCTCTCTCCCCCTCTCTTTTTATACCTGGTTTCTTTTTTTTTTCTTTTCCAAGGTAGGGTCTCACTTTAGCCCAGGCTGACCTGGAATTCACTATGTAGTCTAGGGTGGCCTCTCTTCTCTCTTTTTTTTTCTTTGCTCTGGCCTACAACTCCCAGTACCAGGATACGGCTACCATCCACAATAAGCTGTTGATCAAAGAGATCTACATGGTCCCCAAATATGACAGACTTTTTTTTCAGTTATGTACATAGTGTGTATACAGCCAAGTTGGTACCATCATTAGCCTCCTCCCTGTCCTCCCCCCTTCAAAGGGACCCTCCTCTTTGGAGATTGTGGGTCATGCATTGTGGGGGGTTGCCATCAGTTATGGGGAAGAGGCAATGTCTCTGTGCATAATGTCCCAATTTGTGGCTCTAAAAATCTCTGCCCCATCTTCCGTTAATTTCCCTGAGCCATGTTGGGTTTGTTTCAGGTCTAGTTCAGTGATGAGGTCTTGGGAGCCTCTGTTTCTCTGGATATCTCTGGTTTGGTAGGAGTTGAGTGTTCTCTTTGTCTATCTCCTTTAACCTTATGTTGGTACCAGGTTCACCAAGAAAGCAGCACTCTTGCTCATTTCCCCAAGTCCTCTATGGTTTCAGCTGAGGCCCTGTGTGAGGCTCAATGGGCTGATTTTCTCCTCAGATTCTGCATCCATCTGAAAAAGAAGCAAATTCCCCAATAGAGATTGAAGTCAGCACCAGATAAATGAGATAACTATTATCATTTTAGAGAGAAATTAATAGATGTAGGCCCTCTTATAGCTCACAATTGGCGGGAGCTTGATATTGAAGAGTGGGCTCATTTTTTGGATATGGTTCTGACTTGTTTCCCAGCTCCAGCTATGGGTTCTGTTCCACTGAGCAGATCCATTAGCCAAATCAGGAGCAGTTGGTTACCCACCATGGCTGTGTGCCACTGTTGCATGTGTGTGAGCATCAAGTTGGGTTGTTTGCTGCTGAGTAGATTAAACCATGAGTTTCTTGGACCGATGTTGGTCACTTTCCCCCAGTTACTCATGTGGTACCTTTTGGCACTAGATGAGCTAACTGTCTGGGGACTGACTGGATTCCAGCCAGTTCACTCCATGTTTTTTTTTTTTTTTTAATTTTTTATTTATTTATTTGAGAGCGACAGACACACAGAGAAAGACAGATAGAGGGAGAGAGAGAGAATGGGCACGCCAGGGCTTCCAGCCTCTGCAAACAAACTCCAGACGTGTGCGCCCCCTTGTGCATCTGGCTAACGTGGGACCTGGGGAACTGAGCCTCGAACCGGGGTCCTTAGGCTTCACAGGTAAGCGCTTAACTGCTAAGCCATCTCTCCAGCCCTCACTCCATGTTTTGTACCAACAGCATATGGGTGTCTTCAGCAGTAGGGTCTTACCATTAACTTTTGGTGGGTCATCAAGTACTCTGACAGAAATCTATCTTCATTTGGGAAACATTGTAGGTATCTCTGATCAATCAAGCTCATTGTGGATGATACCCACATGTTGGCACAAAATAGACTTTCGTCAAAGCACTTGACTACCTGCCTGAGGTAAATGATAAGACTCTGCTGCTGAAGATGTCATGTCTGTGGCCTGAAACACAGAGGAACCTGGCTAGAATCCTGAAGAGAGCTAAACTCTACATAGCCCATCTCATGCTAGAAAGTGTTACATGAGCTCCCCGGGGAAAGTGGCCAAAAACTGAGCAACCCAGGGTCTAAGCTACCTGTGTACACACAAATGCAATAGTGACACTTAGTGGGTAGCTGTAGCCAGTAGCTTTCTGATTGGCTAAGAGTGCTCAGTGCAAAGGAGCTCATATCTGGAAATGGGGAACAGGTCAGAATCCTATACAGACAATGATTTTGCACTCCAATGCCAAGTTCCCACTAATCTTGGGCTAAAAAAGGGACTACATCCATCAAATTCTCCCTAAATTAATAAAGTTTATCCCATTTAACCTGTGCTGACTTCATTTCATTTCATTTATTTATTTTTTTGTACGTGATTGGGCAAGGTCTCTATTGCAACTCCAATTTTGCCACAATAGAAAAATTCCATCCGTTAACTGAGTTAGGCAGCTTTACTGTGGCTGCACCTGGCGGTGAAGGCATGCCAGCCAAACCCTCTTGGCACATTCCATCCCACCATGTTTTCCTGGGGACCTGGGGCTTTCTCATTCACCATGGTTACAACATTCCATCCCCTTCTTGACCCCAACCAAAAGCTATCACTTCCAGCAAGCATCAACAGTCCCTGTACCACACAGACATGGCAAATGTCACCTACAATGGAGAGGGGATTCTCCCCCTAGTCTTTCTCATTTTCTCTACAGGAGGAATTCTGCCAACTGCCTCTGAGTCTATGGTGTGTTGTAGTCAGTGTCCCCTCCCTATGGGCCGTGGGGTCACAGGGCTTTCTGAGCCTTGGGGCAGCCCTCACAAAAGCAAAAAGAAGACAAAGCTAGCCTGGTTTCTCTTCTTCTTCCTGATTTAGCTATTTCTCAGTTTAATCGTACTATATATTAACCCCGGGATCTCGGGGCAGCAATAATATGCACCTAGTTCTTGTTCGTGTGGTGGTCTCGCATCACTGAGCTCTGGGTTGAGATTCTGGCTACTCTTCAAGTGAGCTGGAATGGGCCCCTAGGCCCAGATGGGGACGAGGGTTTCCTGGATTTTGCTAATTTCAGCTTGCCTTAGGAAGGTATGGGGTCGGCCATATACACCTCTTGTGATTCTAGGAGAAGTGTATTCCCCATGGAGATGTTTTAAGTGCAAAAGAGGTGAGAAAAAGCAGGCCGATAAACTGTCACTTTCCTCCATCACCAGTTGGCTAAATTACAACGCATGGGCAAGACCATCTTCTGTGGAGGCAGGGAGAGCAAGAGGTGACTTTCCAAAAACTGGTACAGTCTTTTGCACTGTGTGGCTAACCAAGGCTCGATTAACATACGTGGCACTAAGGTAGGAAAGACTGGCAAGGAGTAATACTCTATTCTTTATAGTAATGTTTATATTGTAATGGGGGAAAGGAACTTAGATTAAACAAACCCAGACTGCTACGTACTAATTGTAAATCTGCTTATGCATGTGTATAATTATATATGTGTGTGTGTGTATGTATATGTATATATGTATGTATACATATATATGTGTGTGTGCACATGTTCATAGATGTGCATTTCATGTGTATGTGCATGTGTGGGGAGGACTCATGACAACATTGTATGTCATTCTTGGGAAAGTCAGCCACGTCCATTGACACATGGACTCTCGTTTGCCTGGCGTTCACCATTTAGGCTAGACTGACTGGCCAGTCAGCCCCAGGAGTTTGCAAGCCTCCGCCTCCCAAGCACTGGGATTACAGAGATGTACCATCTCACCCACTGTTTTATGTTGGCGCTGGGGAATTGAACTCAGGTCCTCAGACAGGCACTGGACTGCCTCAGCTATCACCCGGTCTGAATGTATTAATTAGGATTCATGGAATTGCAAGTAAAAGAAAAACTCCTCCTGAAATGGCTTTAAACCAGGACTTGGAAAACCAAAGTCATGCATCTGTACCTGTTGTATTAAATTTTTGTCTATTTATTTATTTGCAAGCAGAGAGACAGGAGTGGGGGGGGGATGGCATGCCAGGGACTCCAACCACTGCAAACGAACTCCAGACGCATGTGCCACGGTGCATGTGGCTCTGTGTGGGGACTGAGAAATTGAACCCGGGTCATTAGGCTTTGCAGGCAAGCACCCCAACCACTGAGCCATCTCTTTTGCCCTCTGTACCTGTTTTATACATAAAGTTTTATTGGAATGAAGCCAGATTCATTGTGTTTATATACTATCTCTTGCTCCTATTGCACGCAGGTGGCAAAGCAGTTGCCATGGTGACCTGTAGTAAACAAGCCTGAAACATTTCCAATCTGACCGTGAAGAAGATATTTCCTCACCCCTAGCTGAAACCAGGATAAGTCCAAAGGCAGGAGTCACTCTCGGGCTTACCTCCTGGGTCTGAAATTCCACAGTCCAGGATTCACACTCTTTTTATCATTGCCACCTTACCTCCCTGTGGATGTCGGCTGCCTATTGACGCTTACAGTCTCACGGCTGCAGGGTGGCTGAAATCACACTTTATGGGACTGGAGAGATGGGTTAGTGGTTAAGGCACTTGCCTGAAAAGCCTAAGGACCCATGTTCGGTTTCCCGGTATCCACATAAAACTGGATGCACAAAATGACACATGCATCTGGAGTTTGTTTGCAGTGCCTAGAGGCCCTGGTGTACCCATTCTCTCCTCACCATCCCTTTCTCTCCCTCTCTCTCTCTCTCTCTCTCTCTCTCTCTCTTCATGCAAACAAATGAAAAAAATTAAATAATAAAAAGGGGGGAAAATCACACTTTAACCAAAGGAAAGCAAGGATACTAAAGAAGGCATTTTTATTTTTTGAGTTGTCCCCCTTGGAAATTTTGTATTGTTCTCCATTAGCTAGAACTGTCCACAAGGTCAGAGGGGAAACTGGAAATGCAATTATTTCACAAGGAAAGGAGGAATTTTCATGTTTGGCCATCATAGGCAAACATGATCTAATACCTTGGGCTGACTGTACCACTGACCTAAAGATTGATAGTAGAGTTCTGTTGGCAATGGAGAACAGGGCAATGGTGATCAAATGTTCTACTTACCATGTTGGTTGCCAGCTTAGCAAAACCAGAAGCCAGATTTCCCCCAGCCAAGCCCTCTGAAAAGCTGACTGAATTGTTTGCACATCCTAAGTGTAATAAGCATTTTTCAACTGCAGTGAACCGCCTGGCGAAGTCTCCTCCAGCTATCTTAGGGAAGCTTAGGGCTTCAACACTTACCTATGATTAAGGAGTGTGTGTTTGTGGGGGGCGAGGGGGCGTAAGCCAGAGGCTGACAACAGGTGTCTTCCTCAATCATTCTGCAGCTTGTTTAATGAGACAGGGTCTCTCAGTTGAAGCTAGAACTTGTAATCTGGCCAGTCTAGCTAGCCAACTAGCCCTGGAGATCTCATCTCTACTCCCCAAATGCTGGGATTACAAGTGGCCTGCCAAGTCTGCCCAGCATTGATGTGGATGCTGGCATTCCAAACCCCATAGTGCTTGTGTGCATGCTAAGTGCCTTATTCACTGAGTCATCTCCCCAGCCCCTAGAGGTCAATCTCGGTGGGCCCCCCCAAAATCCTTGGAGGTGACCTTCACCCTGCTTCAGCACTATGGCCCTCCCTAGGGCTGGTCTGGGGCAGGCCACGTCATTGTTGCCACCAATGTAGTGGCATAGAAAACTTTGTCTTGAAAGAACTTTCCAATTTACCCAACTCACTTGAAGAAAACACCCCAAGGCCACTTTATGCTCTGCAATCAGGAGCTGTGTTTAATGCGTTACTTTGACATGTACAGAACTTGTGTTCCAGATAGTCCTCTAGGACCAGGAAGTAGAAACCCACCAAGTTCATGCCTCAAGCTGTTGGCAGAGAGGGAACAGAGGCACAGGCTCATGCCATCACCCCAACAGCCTGAGGAGTAACCCTAATAGTCTAGAGACCTCGGCTTAGACAAACACGGGATTCACAGCTCCACTGCAGAGAAGAGTTTTAGAACCAGCCAGTGCGCAGCAGAGATGGGATTTTGTTCAGAATAGAAAGAAAAGTATTAAAGAAAAGAACAGAGAGAGCATGAGCTTGGGCTTCTCTAGAGAGTCACATTTCAAGTGTCATAGTGGTGATTTCTTAGAAGATTTTGGAAGCTTTGTGGAGTTTCACTGCTCGGGATATAACTATGGACACCTCCCCCCCAACACACACCTCTGTTCCTTTCTTTGATCACTGAGATAACAATGGGGCTGCAGAGGTGCTTTAGCTGGGATTATAATCTGAGTAGATAAAATCAGGAGCCGTGCGGGTTGCACAAGGGGGTGAAGATATGGCTTTCTCCTGAAGTGAGTCTTCTGGTGAGATTCCTAGAAAAATTATCGATTTATAGCTGGGAAGGAAGAAAGGCCTTAAGCAAATGTCCTCTGTGCTGGCATTCCTGTTTCTTAGCTAGTGAGAGGCTTCAACCAGACTCCTGGGGAGGGAACTCCTTTCCCTTATCAGGTCCCAATCATTTTCCATTTTTCTATCCTGCCTCTGAGTCATTTGGAAATCACCATCTAGCTGGGGAGACACACAGATGAAAAAGCAATAACCATTTTTTAAAGCAAATATTTATTGATCACTTGACTATATGCTGGACATTCTTCTAAGTGTTTTTGAAGCATCAGAACAGCCTATGAGGTTACCACCCTCTCCTCTCTCTCTCTCTCTCTCTCTCTCTCTCTCTCTCTCTCTCTCTCTCTCTCTCTCTCTCTCTGTGTGTGTGTGTGTGTGTGTATGGAGTTCAGAGGTTGATGTTGCGTGTCTCTATTGCTTCTCTATTTTATTGTTTGAGATAAGGCTGCTCGCTGAAACCAGAGCTCACCAATTCAGCCACACGTGTATAGTAGTTTGAACGTGAAACATCACCCATAGTCCCATGGGTTTGTGATTAAACCTCATGAAGCCTGACAATGTGAGAGATGGACTCTTGCTGGAGTAAGTGGGTCACCTGGGGAAGACCCTGAAGCGTTAGAGCCAGAGGCTCCTTTACCAAAGTCAGCTCACTCTGGGCACTGCCTGCCAGCTGCTGTGGCAAGAAGTGATGCCCAACCTCTGCTCAGCCATGCTTTCCTGCCTTGGTAAAACTTCCCTTAGAGACTATAAGCTAAAAGAAACCATCTCTCCCATTTTTAAAAAATATTTATTTTTTCATTATTTACTTGAGAGAGAGAGAGAAAATGGGTGCACCAGAGCCTCCAGCCATTGCAAATGAACTCCAGATGCATATGCCCCCTTGTGCATATGGCTTATGTGGGCCCTGGGGTCTCGAACCTAGGTCCTTTGGCTCCACAGGCAGGTGCCTTAAACACTAAGCCATTTCTCCAGCCCCCATTTCTCCCACTTTTGGTTGAGCGGTTTGCCCTAGCAGCAAGAAGGTAACTTCCTCAACAAGCTACTCATCAAGCCTAGGGATCTTCCTGTCTCTGCCTCCTCAGTCTGAGATTGCAGATGGGTGCTGGGGATCTGAACACAGGCCCTAATGCTTGAGAAACAATAGTTTTACCTACTTAACTACCTCCTTAGCCCCTCTTCCTCTTCCTCTGTCTCTTTCAAAATATTTTATTTTTCTATTTACTTATTTTGAGAGAGAGAGAGAGAGAGAAAGAGAGAATATGGGTGCACCAGGTCCTCTAGCCACTGCAAACAAACTCCACATGCATGTGCCACCTTGCACATCTGGTTTACATGAGTGCTGGAGAATAGAACCCGAGTCCTTAAACTTCACAGGCAAGCACCTTAAACACTGAGCTATCTTTCTCTGTCTCTGTCTCTCTCTCTTTCTCTATGTCTCCATTTTGTTTTGTTTTCTGAGATGGGGTCTCATTATAGCCAAGGCTGACCTGGAATTTACTATGTAGTCTCATGGTGGACTCGAACTTACAGAAATCCTCCTACCTCTGCCTCCTGAGTGCTGAAATTAAAGGTGTGTGCCACCACACCCAGCTTTCTTTCTCTCTCTCTTTTTTTTATGTATCTATTTACTTGCAAACAGAGAGACGCAGACAGAGAAAGAAAGAGACAAGGAGACAGAGCATAGGTGTGCCAAGGCTACCAGCCACTACAATGGAACTCCAGATGCATGTGCCACCTTGTGCATCTGGCTTACATGGGTACTGGGAAAACAAACCTGGGTCGTTAAGCTTTACAGGGAAACACCTTAGCTGCTGTGCCTTCTCTCCAGCGCCCCTCTTTCTCTTTTGTAATAGATTTATACTGAGGCCAAGACAGGGGAAGTCGTTTCCCCAGCTCACACAGTCAGTAAGTGTCACATAACAGGGGTTTGAACCTGTGCAGCATCCACCAGCCTCTGCGCTCCCATTCAATGTGATCAGCGCCGAATCAGCACGTCTCGTGCCATTGGGAGCCAGGCGTTTGGAGAGAATCTCACTTTTTACCAGCAGAGAGTTTTACAAAGGAAACAGCCCTTGCACTGGGTTGAGAAGTTCACAAGACCCACGTGGTTAAGCGAGAGAACAGCACCCTTGGCACAGTGAAAAGCTCAGCCAGGCACGCCCGGCCGCAGAGGAAAGTGGACTCAGCGAGGCCCGGGGGGGCGGGGGGGGCGCGATTGTTTTACTGGAAAAATAAATGAACGTGAGATGCATCTCCCCCGTTTTCCTTCCCTTCCAATTGTTTATTTAAACATCCCCAATCACCAGCAAAGTGGAGAAGCAAGGAAGTCAACACAGATAATCCTCAAGAGAGCAACCCACCCACGGGAGAGGTGTCTTTCTGGTGGGGAAATGCCAAACGCAGGCTGCCTCCTTATGGTTAGATACCTCTTAGCCAAGGGTGGGTCTCTGCCAGCCATTAGGGCCAATCGAATGCAAATCTATCTGTGATCCAGCAGAAACAGGACAATAACCAAACCCATTAGAAGGTACTTTCAAGAGATTGAATCATTAAAGAACAGTGCTGAGTTGACTGAAACCTAGAGACAACCATCCAGAATTAGTTTCCACTTAGATAGAGGCTGGCTGAATAATTTAGCTTACTTTGAGATGACATCATTCACTCATACCTTAACAAATACCAAAAAAAAAAAAAAAAAAAAAAAAAGAAAGAAAGTGCTGGTGAGGGGAATTGGGATATACTGTTAATAGAGACAGATATTAGTATGGATATTATGGCAAAGAGAGGAGGGGCTTTCCACATAAAACTGAAAATCAGATTGCCACATGATCCAGCAAACTCACTACTAGAGACACAGCTAAAGGAACTGAAATCGTTATATCCAAGAAATTCCCCCTCTCATGGCCATCGTGAGAGTCAAGATATGGAGTCAACCAGAGGTCCATCGAGGGATGGATGGATGGATAAAACAAACGCAGTACTTACACAACACAGTACTATTCAGCGGTAAAAACAGCCTGCCGTTTTATAGCAACCTTTGTCTTAAGTGAAATAAACCAGTTACAGAATGTCAAAGACAATGGGCTTCGTTGAAACTAAAAGAGCTTGTCACGTGGAAATAGAGCCAACAAGTCAGAGATACCCGAGGCTTGGGAGAGGGTGCAGAGGCAGTAAAAGGATGGATACTGAGGGCACAGCATAGCTAGTATTCTACAGCAAATATCTGTCGCTACAGGAGACCCAATTCACTATGCAATGAACTATGCATTTTAAAATTAGTAAAGAAAGCCTGTGGTGGTTACTGACACATCATATTTGAGGAGATTAAAATATTATCTGTCCTGATTTAATCATTATACATTGTATCAGATGATCACATTGTGCCCCATATAGAAGAACAAGTATTATGTCAATTAAAAAAAAAATGCCTGGGCTGGAGGGCTAGCTCAGTGGTTAAAAGGACTTCCTGTGCAAGCCTAAAGGCCCAAGCAGGCCTGAGAGACTGCTTGAGTTCAATTCCCAAGACCCACACACACAGCTGGGCATGGCCACATGCGACTGTAACCCCAGTCCGGCAGAGGAATAAAGACCTGATTATCACAGGCACTCATTCAAAAAGGCAAAGTCTGGGCTGGAGAGATAGCTCAGTGGTTAAGGCATTTGTCTACAAAGCCTAACGACCTGAGTTCAATTCCACAGTACACACGTAAAGCCACATGAACAAAGTGGTACATGCATCTGGAGTTGATTTGCAATGGCTAACAGCCCTGGCACACCCATTCATTTCTTCTCTCTCTTCCTCCCGCCTGGTTTCAAATAAAAAAAAAAAATTAAAAAGGGAAATTCTAAGATCAGTAAGAGACTGCAGATTAAATAAGAACAGGCAATAAGAAGAGCAATGGAATAGGACATCCAATGTTCACCTCTGGCCACCACAGGTGAGTGCATTACTTGTCACGTATACACATGTATGTGCCTATACCACATATACCACATTGCACACATACACACACACACACACACACACACACACTAAATAAACCTGACAAACATAACAACATTTACTCAAAAGATCAACAAGAATAGATTTCAAGACTGAAAAGTGATACAGATGTGAAAGAGACAAAGTTTTAGGATGAGGACCCACACAGATCTGAGCACTTACTTGGATTCAGCCACTTGCTGCCCCAGTCCAGGCTCTGGGCATACAAAATCCAGTGCCATAGAGCAGGACCTGCCCTCATGGGGCACAGCGAGGAAAGAGTGAGTAACAAAAATGTTTAGCAGGGCATCCACAGGTAAATGGACGGGATTCCATATACAGGCTGGCAAAGTGACATCTCTCAAAGAGACAAGTCTCTGAAGCTGTGGAGTGAGAAGACATTATATGAGTATTCTTCTATGTGACTTGGAAATTTGTGTATGTGTGTGTGTGGGGAGGGGGTTAGTCAGCACCATGTACCATAGTCTCTTTGCCTGTGACAAACATGGTCTGGACTAGCAGGAAACAGACTCATAAAGCCATTTTCTGGATTTGCTCATCAGCAAGCCATCTCGGAATTTGAGAGGCCTACAAAGGGATAAACAGGAGAGCTAAGGGGATGATGAGCAACGTACACATGCTGTATATACAAAGGCAGTTTTGGGGATGCAGATGCTGAGGAATGTGAGCATGCTTCGCCCTCTGTCAATGCACCTGACCGCACCTCCTCTGGAGCTTTTGTCTCCTTTCCCTTCATACTTCCCTTGGGCCAGGCCTGATCACATCCAGCCCATTTTCCTTAAAGAAGACTGGTGAGGGAGTCTTGGAATTATATCTCATGAAAGGGGTGCCACCTAAAATATCAGTTACTCTTTCATAACTCACAAAACAACTTAAAGTAGAAAAGATTTATTTTGGTTCATGGTCTCAGAGGGCTTGGTCTGCATCTATTTGGTTCTACCTGTTTAGACAGGACTTCAAGGCAGTAGAAGCAGATGACAGAAGAGAGCTATTCAACAACAACTATATATGTATACTCAACTCTGACCAGAATAGTCCATCAGGTTGTACTTAAAGCACTGCAAAGTGTCACTTAGGCCAAGGTTTCAAATCCTTCCATATTCCTCCCTCAAATCAGTCCCCAAAAGTCCAAAACCGCAGTCAGGCTTGTAACAGCAACAACCCCACTCTCAATACCAATTTACTATTGAATTTAGCTTCATGTTTCAAGAGCACCTTGTGAGAGAAAAGGGGCTTATTTTGGCTTATAGACATGAGGAGAAGCTCTATGATGGCAGAGGAAATCAATGCCATGAGCACAGGTTGGGCATCACCTCCTGGCCAACATCAGATGAACAGCAGCAACAGGAGAGTGTGCCCAACACTGGCAAGGGGAAGCTGGTTATAATACCCATAAACCTACCTCCAAATAATACAATGCCTCCAAGAGGCTCTAATTCCCAAATTGCCACCAACTAGAGACTTAGTAATCGGAACACACACCTGAGTTGTTTTTTTTTTTGGGGGGGGGGGGAGACACCAGAATCAAAGCACCACAAATGTGTTCATGAGTAACTTGAAGCATCTAAATATTTCCAACCCCTGGGGTATGCTTACTTGATGAGTCACAGGGATTGAAGGTGAGAGCCCTTGCCTTCGAGAAAGACAATTCTGAGGTAAAATGTTGGATATGGGATTCTGCTGAGAGATTACAAAGAGGTCATCTTTGGTAGAACTTTAGCTTTGGTCACATGATATTTGGTTTCAATCCCTTTCACACATTCCCCAGGTACACCACATATATTGTTATGGTTTGAGCATGAAATGTACTTTACAGGCTCTTATGTTTGAAACAGCTAGCTGCTTCCCCCCATGAGTTTTGTTGTTTTGGGAGGTTTATGGATCTTATAGATGGGGGCCTAGCTAGCAGATATAGGTGTGGGGTTAAGGGTTAAAGGTCACTTCTTGGTCAGCACCACATGACGAGGAAGTGCCCGCTTCCACACCTTTCCCTCCACATCAAAGAACTGCATCTGGTCAAACCTATGAGCCAAAAGAACCTTCTCTTCTGCAAAGTGTCACTTAGGCCAAGGTTTCAAATCCTTCTATATTCCTCCCTCAAATCAGTCCCCAAAAGGCCAAACACCACAGTCGGGCTTGTAACAGCAACAACCCCACTCTCAATACCAATTTACTATTGAATTCAGCTTCACAGTTCTGTCAGAAAACACCCAACCAAGTTGCCTGGTGTTAGGGATTTTGTCACAGCAATGGTAAAAGTAACTAAAACTTCACATTGATTGGACACAATTCTTCACCACAGGCACTGCTTGTAGGTGGGGAGCTCAATCTGAGACCTCAGCAAGCACAACATGTTCTTGTGTTCACCAAAGCAGACCCTTCTGTGGCCTGAGATTCCTGAAAATTGCCTTCTGGTTAGCAGGAATGGGGTGCTCTCTAATTCCCAAGAAAGGGAGCGGGGAGGACTTGTGATACTCAGAGAATATATATTATCATTGATTTATAACTGATTATCCCCTAATAATCAAAGGAACACAAGGGAGTGAGAAAGTAGCAAAATTCCGATGGTGTTTTGAGAGGCACTGCCCAAGAACCTCTGAGAATTAGCACAGGAGCCCTGTGGCTGAGCAGAACCAGCAGTCATCATGCTGGCATGTTCCCTTCAGCTATCTACAGTGAAGCTCATGAGGTCACAGGACGAGCTGTCTGTGTAGCTGTGATACTGGTTCATGACAGCAGAGGATTTGGATCTAGCCACTCCTAATTGACTATAAATTTGCATTAAGCATTTATTCTGCTTTAGGTACTCTTTGCAGCTTTAAACAATTTTTTTGTTTATTTTTATTTATTTGAGCGTGAGAGAGAAAGAGGGAGAGAAAGAGAGAGAGAGAGAGAGAGAGAGAGAGAGAGAGAGAATGGGTGTGCCAGGGCTTCCAGCCACTACAAACGAACTCCAGACACGTGTGCCCCCTTGTGCATCTGGCTAACGTGGGTCCTGGGGAATCGAGCCTAGAACTGGGGTCCTTAAGCTTCACAGACAAGTGCTTAACCACTACGCCATCTCTCCAGCCCTATAGCTTTTTTTTTAATTCTGTATGTTTTTAAATATTGTATTTATTTATTTATTTGAGAAAGACAGGAAAAGGTAGAGAGAAAGAGAGAATGGGCATGCCAGGGCCTCCAGCCACTGCAAAGGAACTCCAGATGCATGTGCCTGCTTGTGAATCTGGCTTACATGGGTCCTGGGGAATCAAACCAAGGCCCTTAGGTTTCACAGGCAAATGCCTTAAGTGTTAAGCCATTTCCCCAGCCCTTAATCTGCTTTTTTTTTTTTTTTAATCTATATGGTGTGTGTATGTGCAGGTGTGTGCACCCCATGCACATGTATTATACTTCTGCTTTGTTGCCTTGAAACAGAGTTTCTGAATCTGGAACTGCCATTGTCTTTATTTCATTTATTTTCATTGAGAGAGAGGGGGAGATGGGTGTGCCAGGGCCTCTATCCACTGCAAACGAACTCCAGAAACATGTGCCACCATGTGCATCTGTCTTACATGGGTTCTAGGGAATTGATCCTGGTCAAACCTGGGTCTTTCAGCTTCACGGGCGAATACCTTAAGTGCTAAGCTGTGGGTCCCTGGATCCTTGGGGCCACAGTTCCCCGAAGGCATCGAGGCAACCATGGAGAGCAGAGTGTTGAGTGGCCATGAGCACGATGAAAGAATAACTTTCGGGAGACAGTCTTTGTGAGTAGCTCGTATATTTGTCAGGGAAATGGGTTTATAAGCAGTTGGGAGCAGGAAGAGGGTTCTAAGGGGATTAGATGTACAAGGTTGCTTGCTGATGTCTAATCAGCATATGGGAACATACATTCCTGCATGCAAGTAATGGCAGGGAGAAGGTATAGGGTACAGGGGGGATGGGCTGTATGAAGGTACTGGCTAATACCATATAAAGAGTTTCCTAGGCAACTGCCCAAGGTCACAGGGCTAAAGGCAAAGCCTAAGTTCAGGTGTGCCGGGCTTGGAGTGGGAGTGGCCTCCTGTAACCCAGGGGTCCTTAGCCATACCTGGTGGCTCAGGCCAGTCTTCTTAAGGGTCTAGCCTGTGCCTGGCAGTGCCTGACACTAAGCCATCTCTCCAGATCCCCAGGGATACTATTGTCCATCAGACTTGACCAGTGCACCCAGGGACCCTACTGTATCTACCTCCCATAGGACTGAAGATACAGGTGTGAGGGTGGCAATGCCAGGCTTTTGATGTGGGCACTTCAGGTCTGGCTCAGTGCCTTCATGGTTGTGTGGCAAGCACTTACCTGCTGAGGCATCTCCCCAACCCCTCTTCAAGGTTTTGCACACAAAGTGGGAAAACCTATATCAAGGCACACCTCCGCAAAGTGTGGGATTGGATCTCAATGGTTGGCTCTTCGGGCTGCCTCGTCTTTTCTGCTACCATGGTACAAAGTAATGCTGGCTAAAATGGAAGGTGATGTCAGGGACAGAGGGGCATACATGGACAGGCAGAAGAGCAATTGCAGGAGGAGTCACGGAAGGGAAGGAAAAAGAAAACAAGCATAGCAAGTCAAGTCCTAAGTTACTTCTCAACAAGCACCTTGAACTTCTGTGTTGACTGCAGAAACATTTGAAAATGAACAACACGCACAAAGGTCAGACACACAGAAGGCACCCGTACTCACTGGGCTCAAAGTCACAGCAAGAAAGAAGGTTGATGCGCTCCCAGCCCCCTTCCTAGGAGGATTCTTGGTTTTGTGAGAAAACACCCTTGAGGCCGCCCAGCCTCATACTACTACGGACTCTTTCAAAACCACCGTCTCTTTAAAGCAGCGGGGCCGTGCTGTGGGGCACCAGCCACACTTACCTGGTTTCCATCACCATGGCTAAGAGCTCACAGGATTCCAGATCAGCCTTTGTATTCGGAGTAATTTGTAAGGGAGACACCACTTGACTTCCAGCCTGCCTGGGACGTGTCACGGGAAGGCTTCAACCCCGCAGAAATCACACTTTGGTAAAAAGATCATCCTGAGAAGGAGAGAATTTTGCAGGAACAGTGTTATTGGAGCCTAAAAAGCACTGAGTTGTGACACATCCTCTTAAGTATCTGATGGTTTTCTCAGGACTCGGGAATGAGGCATGAAGGAGTTATGCTGACAGCCAGTCCCTTTGCTTGACTTTGGACAGAAATGACCCAAGGGCCGGATGAGTACACTGGGCTCTGGCAAGAGCCTGTCAGGCCTTGTCATCACACCTCTACATAAAGGGAAACATACCAACACACCAGGGGGAGTGCCTGAAGGAAATTATGAAGTCTGTGTGCTCTGAGCCAGGAAGCTTTGTAAACACAAGGCATCTGAGTGAGCCTACACTGGCCTCAAAGCCCCCAATGTGTCCGAAGACAAGACCAACCTAGTCCCGTGCCCCATGGACTCCACACCCTTCCCTTCCCTCCCTCCTCTGCCTTTGGTCCTTTACTATCTTGGTTCATAGGACATTCATAGGCTTATGAGAGCCATGAAGATAAACATCCCTTTCCTAATCACTCAGAACGAGAGGAAGTTAGGGAAAGTTAAGGATATTAACTACTATTATCGTTAAAACATTGTTAAGCAAGCACTACTTATTGATCGCTGTTCTAAATGAATTCTGTGTATCATTTCATCCTATCAACACAACCCACCTAATAGGGAGGGCATTCTAGTGTTGTCTTCACTTGATGGAGGAGATGAGATTGGGGATGATAGGGGGTGATAAAACACTAGCCCAAGGATCACTCACAGCTGGTAAGCAGCTGGAGCAGGGGACCACACCACAATGACGCCCCCTCCAAGCCCAGGCTCTTAAGTGTTAAAAGTTCACCAATCTTCCTTTCCTGCCATCAGTCACTTCTCCTGGGTGCAAGTAGCTTTCAACCATTTGACCCAGCTGGCATCCCTATTCCTGCCACCATATCTCTCCCACCATGACAGACCGCGCCTCTGGAACTGTAAGCCAAAATACAACCTTTCCTTCCCTGAGCTGTTTCTTGTCAAGTAACTACTAGAGGAATGTACGGCAGCCCAAAGTGGACACAGTCTGTTTTGACAGCATGTCATCCCCAGGGTCCTCTCACAGCTCTGGTAACATCCCATGTCCCAGCATCACATATGTCACCTATCCGTACATTTCAGGTTCTAAATGGTAGCAGAAAGGCATTAGGGGTAAAGGCAAAACCCTTCAGAGTCAGACCTCAGTCAAGATCCCAGTTTTGCTTCTTAGGAGCTTCAGCACGCACTGCTTTCTCGGAAGAGTGTATGAGAGAAATACAATTAATTCTGTATAGTAGAGGGCTGGAGAGATGGCTTAGCAGTAAGGTGCTTGCCTATGAAGCCAAAGGACCCAGGTTCGATTCCCCAGGACCCACATAAGCCAGATGCACAAGAGCTGCATGCGTCTGGAGTTTGTTTGCAGTGACTATGGGCCCAGGTGTGCCTATTCTCTCTTTGTCTGTTTCTCTTCTCTATCTCTCTGCTTGCAAATTAAAAAAAAGAAAGATGTATAGCAGAATAGTGAGTAGATCTTATGTGCTTAAAAGAATAGTATATATTATTACTTATGCTTGCTGTTATATTATGTAAAATGCACTGCAATCGTAGTGCTCAAGAACAGCAACACCTAAAATTTTCATATAAGTTTTACAGTGACATATTTAATTTATTGGTAAGTCATTGACAGTAGCAGGATTTCACTATCCATGTTCGTAGCTCTGACTTATTTAGCTGATAGGTTGAGGTCTTGAACTTTTCCTTGCATGGTTGTATGTGTTTGTTGGGGGTGGCATGTCTGTGTGTGTATGCACACATGCAGACCAGTGGTCAAGGTCAGTATCTTCTTCATTTTCTGTCCACTTTATTCTTTGAGAAAGTGTCTCTCACTTGTTAACATAGACTAGCTAGCAAGCAATCCCTAGGCATCTTCCTATGTCCGTCTCCCCAGCACTGGGATTACAGACCTGTGCCACCATGCCCAGCTTTTATGTGAATGCTGAAGATCCAAACTCAAGATATCATGCTTACATAGCAAACTCGGCCATCTCCCCACTCTCTCAAACTTCGTAGTAGAGGTTTTAGAAAATGTCACGGGATCGGACATCATGACCTCATCACTTCATCTTAACCAAGCTACCATGGAAAATAAAAAGAAATGTAGAATCAACAGGCCAGGCGAATAAAGGCCAATAAGACAAAGAGTTGTACTCTAGAAGAAGTTCACCAAGGACACCTTGCTTTGATCGTTCATACCATTTGCTAACTGCTTTTGCACAGATGACCCTAGAGAGAATTACAGATTGGATATGGACCCCCACACACACAAAGTCTAGTGCTTTGAAGGTATGGTTGTCAGCCTGTGCAGCTCTAGGGAAGTGGTGCAAACATCAGAAGGTGCCCCCTAGTAGTGGAAAGTGACTTGATCAGGCATGTGACCATGAGAGGGATTTGGGAGGCCTAGCTCCTCCCCATCCTTGCTTTCCTGGCTGCTGTAATCAGCTTTCCTTTGTTATCTGATTCTGCCATGAATTATTACCTCATCACAGGCCCAAAAGCCACAGGGCCTAGGGACCATGGACTACAACCCTGTGCCAGAATTGCCAACCAGGCCTGGTGGCTTATGCCTGGGATCCCACGCTAGGAAAGCTGAGGAGGAATTGCAGGTTTGAGGCTAAAATGGGATACATGCTGAGACCCTATCTCAAGTAAATTAGTTAACAAATACACCAATAAGTAAATCCCATTTTCAATTTATTTTGGGATTTTGTTACTGTGACAGAAAGCTGCCTTAAACTACAAGGTAACCCAGCCTCTACTTCTCAGTCATAAAGATAATCAAGGCCAGGCATGGTGGAGTAAACCTTTAATCCTAGCACTTGGGAGTGAGAGGTAGGAGGATTGTCATGAGTTCGAGGCCACACTGAGACTACATAGTGAATTCCAGGTCATCCTGGGCTAGAGTGAGACTCTACCTTGGAAAAAATGATAATCAAAATAAATACAATATTTTGAAGGGAGAGGGGCTAGAGAGATGGCTCAGAAGTTAAGGTGCTTGTCAGCAAAGTCAAAGGATCCAGGTTGATATCCCCAATACCCACATGAAGCCAGATACACAGGGTGGCACATGTGTCATTTTCAGTGGCTAGAGACCCTGGCAAGCCCATTCTCTCTCTCCTTCCCCCCCCCTCCCTCCCTCCCTCCCTCCCTCCCTCCCTCCCTCCCTCCCTCCCTCTCTCTCTCTCTCTCATTCTCTGTCTCAATGCAAACAAACAAATAAAACATTTTTAAAAAATAAAAAAAGAAGGTGATCAATTTCTTTAACATACAACAGGTTATTGAAGGGCAAACCTGGGATTAGATCCCAGGGCTGTGGGATCCTTTCCTTTACCCTGGCTTACACATAATATGGTTTTAAGGTGAAATACAGCAAAAGATTCATTAGAAAAAGAGCATTCAATGGTGTAGATTTTCTCTCCTGCCCTGTAAAGGTTTCTCAAGATGATTTCCGTGTGTCCTGAGCAGCATCTGTTGATTCTCACTTCCATGGCTGTCTCCCAAGTGGGGTGGTAATGAGATAACTTAGCAAAGCCATCATCCCTCGTTCCTCCTGACATTCCTACCCACTCCAGGACAAGGCACCAGCCTTGGCCAGCAGGGAAGGGCTATAGATTGCTCGATGATCCTTTGAGGTCAAAGACCACAGCAATGGAATGGACAATGTCTCTATTGTCTCTTTCAATTTTCCTTCTTGTGGAAAAGACATCTGCATACATGGTCTCTTTGGATTGAAGATGGATGGTTGTGAATTAAGAGGAAATCAGCCTGAAGGCTAATATTTTATCTGAAATTTCATATGCTCTACTCTTCTCCTCTTCATTAAAAATCAATGGTTAGATGTGAAAAGAGATACATTTACACTGGCCTCATCTAATGAGGATCCCGGACGTCCTTCTCCCTCCTTTATAACTATAGTCAATATGTTTACAAGACCAGCCCACATCTGCTTCTGCTGCTTTGTTCTTTGCTGTTATACATACTCTGGCTTGGGTTTCTTCTCAGCCTTAGTCTTGAGCTTTTCTTGCTCAGGGCTCAGTTCTCTGATACAGACTCAATTTCTGCAGGGATCTACACACCCCTGTCTTCACAGGAAACCTACCCCCACTTTTAAGACCTGAAAGTCTTTCATATCCCTTTGGCCTCCCCCATGGGAGCCACAGCATCGTTCCCCCACACCTGCAGTGGTTTAGGCTGTCTCTGTTAGCCCAGCCTAGGGGATTTCTCCTCATTTAATCTCTAGTCATCAGTTTTGAAAGTCATCATTTGCCTTTCTTCATTTCAGAATCCATCCATCAACTACTCAATAGAAAGATGGCACTTACTAGCCAGCTTTAGCCTTTCTGAGGTCAACGACCCAACCAAACAATTTCCTGGATCTGGAAAGGTAAGAAAGGAGCAACTCCGTCCAGTGTGAACTCTGACCTACCATCTGAGTGAGCCGTCACAACTTAGTCTCAGTTAAGTCTTGTCTCCTCTTTGAATCTAATAGTGCCCACTGTGGCTCTAACTGGACAAGCCACGCCAATAAACCACTCCTGCTAGGGAGTTATTTCTGCACAACTTCAGGGTTCAGAACCCTCGCTGCACTTGCAAGTACAGACCTTTGATCCTTTTTCCTGAAAGTGTGTGTGTGTGTGTGTGTGAGAGAGAGAGAGAGAGAATTTGTATGTGGTAGGTGCATATGTGTGCACAGGTGCACGCTTACATACATTTGAGGTGCATATGGAGACCAGAGGTTGACATCAGATACCTTCTTTTATCACTGTTACATTATTTATCAAGGCAAAGTCTCTCACTGAACTCAGAGCTCACTCATTGGGCTAGGCCAGCTAGCATGCTTATTCATGGGGATCCACTTGAATCACCTCCTGGGCCCTGAGATTGTAAGCACAGGTGCTCACCACCATGCCTGGGATGTATATGGGTGCTGGGGATCTGAACTCAGGTCCTCACGTTTCTGTGACAAGCACTGTGCTTATTGAATCATCTACTCAGCTCCCTATTTTCTTTTCTTTTTTGTTAATTTTTAAATTTTTATTAACATTTTCCATGATTATAAAAAAATATCCCATGGTAATTCCTTCCCTCCCCACCCCCACACTTTCCCCTTTGAAATTCCATTCTCCATCATATTACATCCCCATCACAATCATTGTACTTACATATATACAATATCAACCTATTAAGTACCCTCCTCCCTTCCTTTCTCTTCTCTTTATGTCTCCTTTTTAACTTACTGGCCTCTGCTACCAAGTATTTTCCTTCCCAGGCAGAAGCCCAGTCATCTGTAGCTAGGATCCACATATGAGAGAGAACATGTGGCACTTGGCTTTCTGGTCCTGGGTTACCTGATTTAGTATAATCCTTTCCAGGTCCATCCATTTTTTTTCTGCAAATTTCATAACTTCATTTTTCTTTACCGCTGAGTAGAACTCCATTGTATAAATGTGCCACATCTTCATTATCCACTCATCAGTTGAGGGACATCTAGGCTGGTTCCATTTCCCAGCTATTATAAATTGAGCAGCAATAAACATGGTAGAGCACGTACTTCTAAGGAAATGCAGCTCCCTATTTTCTGTCCTGAGTGGAAATTAAATGCTTTAATGTCTAATTTTTCTGTTTAATGTTTGAGACTATTTCTGAGGTATGCTATAAAAATGTTTATCTCTTTAGTAATCACATTATTCTCATCTTAGGAAAATACAAAATTATATCATAGACCTTGGTGTTTATTTTATTTCAGACACTGTTTATACCAGATTTTATATATCATAAGTGAAAATTAATATTTGTATCTTAGCAAAGGTGATGTTTCTTTCCTCTCTGGTAATGCTATTCAACATGATATAAGCACAATTTATTAGGCACTGCATTAAGTGTCTTTCCATATAATATTCCACATATTCCTTCCTTTCTTTCTGTAAAGCAAGTTTTAGTGTCTTCATTTTTCAGGTACAGAAAGTAAGCCCTAGGGATAAAGAGGTCTTGCCTGAAGTTCACAGGGAAGATATCATAGAGTTGAAACTGGAGCCTAGGTCAACAACCTAAACCATGACACCTCCTATTACTTTGGGCTAACACTTGAATTTCCTCAGAAACAATCCAGCAGACCCACTGATTCTCTGCCTGTGTGGTAGCTTGCTTCTATGCCTGGCTTGTGACTCTGCCTATTAACTCATTAATTAGGACAGTACCACAAGGAAAATATTTCTGGGAAGAACACAAGGGTTGCTCACTCTGTCTAGCTCCATTATAAAATGACTTTCTTTAGCAGCTGGCTTTCTAGTAGTACACTGGACTTAGCCACTTCTTGAGCTCAGAGATGCTCTCCTGAGGACACGTTCTTTATTTTAATTGAAGTCTTCATCATTGGCTGGCTTCCAAGAGGTCGACCAGATGTCTTTTTTTTTTCTTTGCTATAGCTAAAACAGATTATGATGTTCCAATTCATTTTTCCACAGTGCTGTACAGGGCTTGCAGCAGATTTCTTTAGCAAACTACACTTAAAAGGCAAAAGGCATGGACCAGGCAGCAATAAGTGAGCCTTCTGAAGATGTTTCCTTTGGTACACTTGGGAAACCATACACACAGACACACACAAGCTCTCTGCCCCTTCACTTCAATAGTTAAGCTTCGTAGTCCTAATATTTTCACATATATGCAGCTTTCTCAGGATATGCAGAATCAAAATTGATCCTCAAGGGAATAAGTAGTCCCCCTAATGGCGATCTAAAGAAAGCTTTCACTGTAATCTTCCATTCTTTTCTTAGAAAGTTTCAGAAAAGTACCTACTGCTTTTTTATTTTTTTTTAAATTATTTTCCTCAGTCCTACTTTTTATGCACTAGTTTGCTTCATGCCATGAAATAAAATGTATATTCAGTATATAAGAACAGGGGTGTTCCTTAAAGCCCATTACACTTTTGGGAGCAAACACAGACTTAAATTTTTATTTATGACTGCATCTATAGCACCTAGGATAATTTCTGGGACTTAGAGGCTAAACAATATTTATTGAACCAACCAAAATTATGGTATAGTATCAACTGATGAGCCCAAGCAATTTGGAGAATTTAGTCACTTCTTACTTTTTCACATTGACTTTTAGAATCTATGTAACCTTTGCCCCTAACTTAAGTAGCACATGATGTGGGGTTTTATTTTCCTTTCCTATTCCATAGAGGAGCAAACCAATTAAATATATAATAAAACAGATGGGAATTTTAACTTTATAGGAACTTATGAGGGTCCAAGTGCCTCCTGGGACCTGTCACTAAAGTGGGGACTGGAAATGTCCTTCTCTTAACAAAGTTTTGTTAGCCTCAGGTGACGGCGTTAACACAGTGTTAGGCTGTCTTTTCAACAAAACACAAACAAAACCAAACACAAGAAAAACAATCAAACCAGCCCCCCACTGTCCCACAGGCTGACTGAAGCAGCAGGGTGGTTGTGTTGAGGAAGGGCGCCAGAACAGGAGGAGGCTACAGTTTCCTAACAAAGTGTGCTGTTTGAACAGTTTTATTTAGCATAGAGGGGCAGAAAATGAAGGTCTTCATGCTGAAGATTTATGTGAAAGTTCTGAGCAGATTAACTTTTGGTAAGAGTCAGAACTGGAAACTTTACTAGGAATGCTACACACACACACTCCAAAAGCCAGTGAGAGAATTTAAGTTCAATGTGATTAGTATGAAGAAAGTTACATTTATTGTACTCTTATGTATAATTGATCACACGAAAGGTCTTTTGTAACTATAAAAGAGACAGCACATTAAATTGTTTTACCCTGAGGATTTATACAAATTCGCAGATATCGAATTGGACCACCAGCCTATTGGTTCCATGGTAAGGGTAAATCATTGTGATGCTTAGTTTGATACATATATCATCCTCAATATTTATGGCAAGCCAAATAGCTCCTCCCCATTTTACTTTTATTTTCAAGCATCTGAACCAATCATTCCCTTCCTCACCAGTGAATGACTCAACTGATGCTAATGGCTCTGCAGGTCATGTTTGAAGGAGTTTAAAACAGGAAAATAAAAAACCAGGATGTGGGGAGAGAACTTAGTTGGTAGTGTTTGCCTCATAAGCACAAGGACCTGACTTCCATCCCCAGAACCCAGGTAAATGGCAGGTTTGGTAACACACATCTGTAATCCTGGCACTTGGGGTGGCAGAGATAAGTGGACCCTTGGAGTTCATGGGCCAGTGAGTTAGTGAGCTCCAAGCCAATGAGACACCCCATCTCAGAAGAGGTAGACAGCGTTCCTGGGCATGATACCCAATGCCAACCTCCGGTGTCCACATATGTGCACATACATGCGCAGGTGCCCTCCCCTAAACATCCCCCTGAGTCACATGCACACACACATCTTACACATTCGCACCACATCTACACACAAAATAAGCATGAAAACGTATTCAGTAAGGACATACCTGTGTTCTGTATTCACAGGCAAGAATCTGTAGGAAAAGTTAGAGGCCAGGATTCAGGTATAGAAGCCATAACGCCCTTTTCCACTGTGCTGTGCAAATTACTTGAGTTCATTTCCCACCCTCCCATTATCAGATAAGCATGTGCCTGAACACTAAAAGTTAACTTGTTAGTATTACCTGACACATGGGGACAAGCAAATTGGCTCCTATGCCTCTGCTAGGAAAGGTGGTTAAAGGTGGGCTGCCATTTTTTGTTTATTTCACATGGCCTGAGCACACATAAGCCTGAGCTCTGCCTGCAGACGATTCAGCAGGGTGCAGCTGCAAACTACAGCCCACGTCACAGAGCAACTGAGCCCAATTCGTCATTGTCTACTCCCTTGATTTACGTTTCTTTTTTTCATTTGGAGAAGTCCACATGACAGATCTCGTTCACTAGAAGCTGGGGCAGGGGATATAGTTGGAATCAGATGCTGGTGTCGACATGTAGAACTTCTCTACTTAAACACCTCACCTTTTGTCCAGACTCAATGATGTGTACCCAAGTTTCGTGGCTTACAGATACTGCAGAAACTGTGGGATGTGCCCGCTGCCAAGGACACTACGATTATTTACTGATTCCTTTGTTCCCACGGCTGTCCATGCAGTATGCTGATGTCTGCTCTGTACCAGATCAATTTCACTTAGAATTTTAACCAAAGGGGTCAAAAGGTGTGGGTGTATCTATAAATCTAGGATCCTGTCAGCCTATTGCACAGAGAGAATGACAGAGAGAGAGAGAGAGAGAGAGAGAGAGAGCACTAAATAAATGACATTCAGTTTTAAATGAAGACTCCCAATTAGTACTAAACATTGTTTTAAACAATCAAGATCTTAAAGCTAGAAAGAAGCTAATGAGCCTACACAGAAAGTAACTTCGAAAGTTTATTCTGTGCTCGGGTTGGTAATTGCTTTATGACATTTTGATGTCATTACAACATGAAATTAGGAGGGCAAAATGTTTCCAGAGTATTTCTTCAGATACCCTGTTAGGAAACTCTTAAAAAGCAAGATTACCCCAGCAAAATGATTTCAGTGTGTGCCTTTGGATACCTGCTTAGGAAAGTGTCATAAATTAAGGCTTTAATGTAAATGATTCTAGTGTGTGTCTCTGAGTATGCATACTCTAGTGCTCTGACATCCAAATTGTATGGGAAGATTAAACTCTCTAGCAGGAATGCAAAGGCGGGGGTAAAATCAGGGGAGATTAGTCTCAATTATAATGTCAAAATGCAATGAGACGATCATAAACATCAGGACCAAACTCACCCCCCTTGGACCAAACCTGGTCTGAGCAATGCCTTTGACACAATGCCTAGACTGTCTACTTTTGCTCACTGAAGTTGACGATGAAATCTTTTACCAATGGGGGAAAAAAATCAGTTTTACACACTAAGAAGTTGAAAAACAATATGGTTAGTGCTAACGAGGAAAGTCAACTTACAGTAAAACATTTAAATCTGTATGAATCCATGAACAAAATCCTTTTTGTCTGGCAAATTGAAAGTTTCATTATTAATAAGATCAAGAAAAGTTATTGATTTTTCTCTTCATTATTGTATTCAGAAATTGCAGATGATCACCTATAATAAAGGTCTCCTTTAAAAAATATTCTCCAAGATCTACTCAAGAACCACAACTCAGTACACACTAAGAGTCTGAGTCTCTTGCAATTTCTATTTTCCCCAGATGTTGCCTCCTGCTGTGTAATCTTCTCGTCCAAAGAGGCCCCAAGAAGTGAAACATCTGGGACCCTCCATTACAGGAGTCAGCGCTCAGAGGAAAAGCGGGTGAGAATAACTGATGTTCCTTTCTCTCAGTCCATAAAACCACACTGACTTGTCAAATGCTTGCCAGGAGGATGGGGTTTTGTGCAATGCAGCCTATGTTCAAAACCTCTTGGCCAGTATTTTCCTGCGTATCAATGAGTTTGTTTGAAACCACATCGGTGTTTTGTTTTGGGTTTACGGGGTCTCCCCTTTTATGTACAAATATGTATGTGTGGTTTCTGTTTATATGTGCTATGGTAACTCCTAGACCTTGGTGATGTATGTATAGTTGTTATGGAAAGAAGGTGAAACTTGTTTAGGCCAACCTCAAAAAAATAAATAAGCAATTGGTTGAGATTAATATCTCCCATCAAGACCACAGTGGGGAAGTCGGTTGTCATCCACTCCTGGCAGCAGAATGCCAGTAAAGCCATTAGGCACCATGCCACCTTCTCCTCTCATGGACCACATACATTTTCCCAAACCCTCTCTTCTGTCACAATTACCCGACAAGGGGTGGAATCAACATGATCAAACAAAAGGAGAATGCACTACAGATAGAGTTTGTGAGCTCTAGTCTCTCTCTATCAACCACACAATGGATAAGGGGACCCGAATCTTACTCCTTGGCATCCTTGCTTTTGCTTGGTTCTGCTTTGTTTTAAAACCAAATCATTGTGGGTTTAGGTTAGCTGAGCATGAATCCAAATAAAACAAGAAAGGGAGCCCTGTTGAATTTCAACCCAATTGCAATCCTATGGAGTACAGACAATGGTCACATTCTCGCCGTTCACACACTCTATAGGATGTTTGTGCAACAACACATTCAATGAATGGCATACTGCTCAGTGTGTTTGTGTGTGTGCGCGCGCTATGATGACTACCTTTCTGGTAAGGAAATGTGGAACTTATTTAGCCCAAGCTTAGGACTAAAGAAATAAGAACTGGTATACCAATCTGTCTAAACTATTAGCAACTGATTAACAGTATACCTCGTCATTGAAATCTACTAGCGTTGGCTTAGATTTGCTTACATTTAGTGGGAAAAAAAAGTCCCTGCCAGGATATATTAGTGAGGTTTTTTTTTTTTTTTTTCCTCTGACTCTATAAACCCTTTCAAACATGCTCTGTGATGCCATCCAAGCCTTTGGAGAAGTTGAAGTTTCATTTATTTGCTATTTCTGGATTTCATAAGCCCCTCAGAGAAAGCGGGGCTGTAACCACTCAGTATCAATACTAAGGTTACTATATGCATATGCACTGCCACTTACTTTTGAAGAGTAAATATTTGTGCTAATTATATCAGTGTCATCCACTGTGCTAATTATATCAATATCAACATGTTGATATTGATATAATTAATTAGCACAAAGATTTGCTCTTCACAAAACCCACGGTGCCGTCTCTCAGGCCTTTGTTGTGAAGTGAGTGCAGCTATAGAACGATAGAGTGCTATATTTTAGCCCTGATATGCAATCAGCATTAATAATTACCTCATACTGTAGGTGGCCTTAAACAAGGAAAACGGTGTTCTCCGGGTTTCTTGGGAATTGGATGCTAAGATGAAAAGCATTTAAGGAGTTTTCTTCCAAAAAATCTACATAACGATTAACCAACTCTCCAAGTACAAAGCTGTTTCTAATTGACCTCAAAGACCCCAACAGAAAGGCAGGGGGAATGCATTAAAGTGTGAAAACATAGAGAAAATGGTTCTCGTGAATGAACTGTTCTTATCAACAATATTTCGCTTCTTAGATACTCAGTGATAGGAATCAGAAAGAGAAGAAGAGGGCAGATGAATCAGTTACTTTCTCACTGCTGTGAACAACGACAACAAAAAGAACTGGCCAGATGCAAATTATAGGAGGAAAGGGGTTTCATTCTGCTTCAAGAGAAGGTTTACATAAGGGAAAGGCGTGGCAGAAGCTGGGGGCAGGTCATCACGTAGGCAGGCAGGAAACAGAGAAAGAACAGCAAGTGGGGCTGGGTTATAAGACCCCCAAGACCGGGGCTGGAGAGATGGCTTAGCGGTTAAGCGCTTGCCTGTGAAGCCTAAGGACCCCGGTTCGAGGCTCGGTTCCCCAGGTCCCACGTTAGCCAGATGCACAAGGGGGCGCACGCGTCTGGAGTTTGTTTGCAGAGGCCAGGAAGCCCTGGAGCGCCCATTCTCTCTCTCTCCCTCTGTCTGTCTTTCTCGCTGTGTCTGTCGCTCTCAAAATAAAATAAATAAATAAATTAAAAAAAAAATAAGACCCCAAGGCCCACCTTCAGTGATCCACGCTCCTCCAGCACGACTCCGCCTCCGGAAGGTTCTGCAACCTTCCCACACGGTATGGTGTTACTTTAGTAGGAACCAAGTATTCAAACACAAGCCTTCCGTGGGACATTTGACATTTAAAACACAATAGAGGAAAAGTGAATCATGAGTAACCCCAGCAGACATTATGTATTAAGATCCTGGTAATTATATTAGTGACAATGACATAATAATAGTTTTCCTTTATTATTTTTTTCCTCAGAATCAAACGTAATGCTAATGGTTTTCCATGTATTATTTCGCTTAATGTTCACAAGTCTACAAAATACTGTTAGCATATTCTGGTCTCATGGATGAGGAGCCTAAGAAGCACAAAGCATCAGGAAGGATGTGTGCCACAGCAGGAGAGGAGGACTTGGGGAAGGGAGCATCAAGGTGGACATACAAAGGGGCTGGGGAGATGGAGCTGTGGGACAAGGCGCTTTTGCACCTTCGGGGAGATGAGAGGCAGAGACAGGAAAATCAGAAGATAGCTAGCCTGGACTATGCAACAGCAGTGAGCAGGAGACCCACCTCACAAACAGGGTTGGAAGGCAAGGGCCAGCCCTGAAAGCTGTCCTCTGATCCCCACAAGTGTGATATTGCACACGAGCACCTACACTCCCACAAAATCACACACGTACCCCCCCCCACACACACACACACATAGACACTAAAGATAAACAGAGCCAGCTGGCAGAGGCACTGGGAGCATGTCTCCATCAGGACTTATGTAAGAGACGGAACATGAGCAGGAAAAAACGGGCAGACAAGTGTAAGAGGCAGCAACTACCTGGGACAGCGTAGACTTGTGACCAAGTCTGCAGCCCACCGTGCTCTGCTATCTTCAAGGTGGCTGTGCCCACGTCTTTGAGAAAGGTGCCTCGGGGTCCTTACTTCGTAAGGGCAAGAAAGACAGGATGCCTGGCAGCCTGTTCTAGGTTCAGGTCTGAGTCCATCGGCCACTGCTGAGAATTCCAGTGTCCCTGAACAAAGAATTGAACCACGCATGATGATAGAAACAGGAACACTTAGTCAGGGAAGGTAAAGACACATGGGTCACAGAGCTGGGGTACTGGACCCCGCATCATGGCCCAGTACAGGTCACTTATAGAGCCCCTGTTTTTTTCACGCATGGTACACGGCAGGCTTCTCTCACACATGCTCTGTCCCTCACCTGTATCCCTGGTGGGGTAGAGTTGCCAAGTTTTCTGCTCCTTTTGTACATTAATCGTTTGTATGTATTTGTTGTGTGGTATGCATGTGTGTATGGGACCATGTGTGTTTGTATGTGGTGCAGGTCATAGGCATGTGTGTATGTGTGTGGTGTGCACATGTATATGTATGTGTATCTGTATGTGGTGCAAGTATATGTGAACATATGTGTGTGAGTATGTTTGTATGTGGTGCAAGTGCATGTGTGTGGTGTGCATGTGTTTATAAAGCGTACGTGTGTTTGTATGTGGTGCGAAGGCATGTTTGTGTGTGTGTGTGTTGTATGCACATGTGTATGTGAATGTGTGTGTTTGTACATGTTACAAGTGCATGTGCACATGTGTTTGTGTGTGTGCATGTGTGTGGTGTGCACACGTGTATGTGAGTATGTGTGTTTGTATGTGGTGCAAGTTCATGTGCACATGTATGTGGGTACATGTGTGTATGTGAGCATATGTGTTTGAACATGCTACATGTACATGTGCACATCCATGTAGGTGCATGTGTGGGAGGCCAGTGTCTTTCTCAGCTGCACTAGACCTTATTCTTTGAGAGAGCCTCTGGCTGAACTTAGCTCTCACGGGTTCAGCTAGACTAGCTAGCCAGTGAGCCCAGGGCTTCCATACCTTCCTAGTTCCAGCCACATGGACGCCATGTATTTTTACACAGGTTCTTGGGATCTGAACTCGGGTCCTCATGCTTGTACAGCTAACACTTTATGGGCTGAGCCATCTCCAACCTCCACATGATAATCTCTATGCCTCTTTCTCCACGTTTCACTCTTCTACCATATACACTTCCGTTCAAAATGACTATCTTAGCCCTGCCTAGAAAAAAAGTTACAAAATCCACTCATTTCCCAACCCAAAAACTCAGCATAAAAACAAAGCTAAGTATAACCAGTTCCATTTCTTCTGGATTGATGAGCAGAAAGCAGTTCTTTGCAAAAGATGCCACAAATCATAAAAATGCCAAACTTCTAAAATTTTGCTAATGTGATAGTGATGATATGGCAATTTAGGAGAAGATACATTTAGAGTTGGACCTTTGAGATGGCCAAGCACTGACTCAAATGGGGAAGAAAGTGGACATACAAGCGATGGGCTAAGGCTGAATGCCTCAGGGGGAGCAGCAGCTCTGGGCTCACTCTAGTGTTTTCTGCCGTGGCGCGTGCCCTCGTCTTGCCTCCTCTGTGAATTGAGAGATCGCTCGTCTTCCCCAAATTATAAGTAAACATTGGGAACACTTTTGTGTTCTTGAGTCAATAATATGAAAGAAGTTAGGAATTTCTCTTGAATGCACAAATGCTACTCTGGCGTTTATGCAGCTGCCTGGCTTCCATTTTCTAAGTGTTTGGATGGATGGTCCAACTGCTACCTTGGAATCTCCTTAAGTGTAAAAATAAGAAAAAATATATATATGTGTGTGTGTGTGTGTGTGTGTGTGTGTGTGTGTGTGTGTGTATACATTTACTTATGTAATGTGAAAGAGAGATGAATAAAGACAGGAAGGGAGAGAGAGAGATAGACAAAGAGAGAGAGTATGTGAGAGAGAGACAGGGAGAGAATGGGCACACCAGGGCCTCCAGCCACTGCAAACAAACTCCAGGCACACATGCCACTATGTGCATATGGCTTTTGTGAGTACTGGGGAATCAAACCTGGGTCCTTAGGCTTTGTAACAAGGCAAGTTCCTTAACCTCTTTCTTTTTTTAACTTTTAAAAATATTTATTTATTTGAGAGAGAGAGAGGATACATTTGTTAGATCCTCCTGCCACTGTAAATGAACTCTAGAACATAGGCCACTTTGTACATTTGGCTTTATAAGAGTACTGAGCCATTGAAGCCATGCCCTAAGCCTTCATAATCAAGCGCCTTTGACCACTGAGCCATCTCTCCTGCCCTCCTTATTTTCCTTACTTTCTTACATCTCTCCAACTGTTTAGAGGTCACTGGATTCAAAGAGGCATGCATAAGCATTATAACATACTTAATATATGTGTTTGTCTTTCTTTCCCTGTGGAGTTAACAGCATGCATGGTCATCGTCAATACTTAAAAGTGCTTTTCATCCTCAAAGAACTCCTGCCTCAGATGAAGCCCCTAAGGTGGGCTTGAATCTGAGGCTGCTCTGGTCAGACAGCTAAATACATTCATTAACTCACAAGTGCTTTGTTTCTGGCAAGGGTCACCAGCAGATTTGTCATTTCCTTTGATTCACTATGACCAATTTTGCCCTTGTCCATCCTTCAAAATCTATAGTCTGTGGCATGCCTTGTTTGGGAGGGATGAGCTCAAAGGGGCCCATGTGCTGGTAGAAAGTTTGCTCCAGGACTACAACCATCACACTGGGCAGCCCTCCATGCAGGTCCTTCACCCGCCCAACATTTCATATGATTTCTTCCCTTCATCTTTCTTCTTACCTGAATTTCTCTGGAGTAAACTCAGCCCTCACTCTTCCTGTTTCCCACAGGGACTGCCACTTACAAGCTTCCTTTCATTGGTCTTTATTTCCTCCTTCCTGAAGGTCTTCTGCTGGGATCCCAGGCTAGAGGACACGCCCTTGGCCTAGAAACCCCTTGAGTCACTTAGTACCAGCTGTCTACTTCTTCATTGCACCTTCCTCTGTCCAGCCATTGACCATTGCCTGCCCTTAGAGACTCCCTCTTGCTCTCTTCTTGCTCACTCTCCTTTTATCTTTTTACCTTTTCTCTCTTTGCAGTCATCCTTCTTTTCTTTTCCCCTGCACCATGTTTTCTTCTTCCTCCTTTCCTTCTCAATGTAAGCCTCTTGGAGTAAGTAACTTGTCTATAGGCAAAAAGAAAAGTCAGCTTGGCTGACAGAAAACTAGAAAAAGCTACACTGCATGCAGCTCTCTGGGAGAGAGAAGTCATCAGTGGTGATGAGCAACAGTGGACACTGCAAGCCTCAAGTTTGGCCAGCCAGGCCAAATGACCCAGTGGGATCAATAGGGGTATGTCTGTTATGGGGGAAACCAACCACTCTCTAATTGGCTTAGGGGCTCACACCACTCCATGGGAGGTAATACATGCCTGGTACAGAAAACCTATTCAAAAGCCTATGACATGGGAGGTCAGGAGCCCTATGGGTGTAATGCATGATATTGTTTGGCTAAATTCATATATTATGCTCACCAAATTTCCCCCTGTGGAGTTAACAGCATGCATGATCATACCCATATATTAATGCTTCGCCCACTTTTGGCTAGAGAAGCTTCTCTTTTCAGATGGTGGTGACCACTGGGAAGACTCAAAAGGCACCATGATACTGAGAAGAAGTGACAGAGGAGTGCTCAGCACTGAAACATTTCTATCACACCCTCCAAATCTCAGGGTCCATTACGGAAGAGGTGGCAGAAACAATGTAACAGCCAAAGGAAGGGTAGGACTGCTTATAATGCACTTTTCCAGACACAATTTGGCCTTGATATCCATGGCCTCTCGGTGCCTAATACTACCTACATAAGACCTTCATAATAGGAGGAAAAGATGATGACATCAAAATAAAAGAGAGGCTAATTGAGAGGGAAGAGGATATGATGGAGAGTGGATTTGTGAAGGGTAAATTGGCAAATGGGAGGGAATTATCATGTTTTATTGTCTATAATTATGGAATTTGTCAACAAAAAAAGCAAAAAATAAATTGTCAGCCTAGGATTTGAACACCAAGTTGATAGAATCAAAGGTTTTTCCATGTTTGATTTTGAAAGGAACACATAGAATTAATTTATAGCAAGGCATAAATCAGTGGTAAACTATTGAATATGTTATGCATCTCCAGAAAAAGCCCCACCACCCCTGAGGCCCTGTTGCCCTTAGATGTAAAATAGAGGGATAGGCCATGCTAACAGGATCTTCTAGTTTCGTTGAAACCTGTAGGTAGGGTAACTAGAATGTGAACTCCCACATGCTCATCTCAAAAGCAGCTTATGAAGGTCCTTGTGAGTTTGGGGTAATAATCACATCAGGGTATGCACATGAGACTTCACCTGGTTTTCTTATACAAAATAACTACATAATAAGAGAGAGTTGCCATGTGTGTAAGGTGAAACTTCAGGTGAAGCACTGTGTTAGGTATTTCATATCACTCCCTTACCCATTGGGGAGAGGAAGAGTTGCCCATGGCTTCGCCTATGTTTGGATAAGCGATATCCCCTCACCCTCTCATGAAATGCCTTTCAGCGTAAGTAACTGAAAACCAAGGGGGATATTTTGGGGCTAGAATCTTCCCAGGCATCACAAATAATGCTTCGAGGCTGTTACCAAAGGGACGCAACTCATAATATCCTTTCCTGGAAGGGAAAAAAAAAATCTAAGGTTGGACCACTTCCATAAATAGAACCAGGACAATTCCCATGGTGCCGAAGCACTTGTTTCCAAGGGGTGAGTGGGTCAACCACTGCTCCCTTTTCCCAGTGGAAAAGTGCAAGTTATCCCACAGGCCACAGGGAGAAAGGAGAGTTGATGTGGTATGTGGGAAAGAGAACAGGACTGGATGGAGAGTCCTGAGCTCTCCCCCAAGCTCTGCACCCACTTACTGGGGCCCTGGGAAGGCCACTCTTACCTGCGTGATGAGAGAAGCCACGCACAGGCATAAAAATCAGCTGGGGAGTTAAAAAAAAAACACAAAAAAAACAAATGCCTGGGCCGCTCCTTAGTGTTTTCGATTCAATCCCTTTGGAGTAGGGCCCAGGCATTAGTAATTTCAGAACGCTTGCTGGGTCGTTCTACTAATGCAGCCAACATTGAAACTGTTTTGGTTTGATCAAATTCCATCATCTTCTAGGTTAATCTAAATCTGTCACTCTCTAAATATAGGATTGCAAGCTAAACCTGAACAGAGATGGTAGGCTGAAAATGGGATATTCTTTTCCATAAACTCCTTGCCAACTCTTGTTCTTGGGTGGAAAATAAGTACAGGTGTGTGTGTGTGTGTGTGTGTGTGTGTGTGTGTGTGTGTGTGTGACATGTTGTTACCACATACCTACATGTGGTAACATGTGCAAGCTGCTCAGGGCTGCCAAGGAGCAGCTTGATTCATGTGGGCTTAGTTGCTTCGAAGTGCAGACGTCTCCCTGCATCGAATTCACTTCGTCCTCTGGGGCATGGTCAGAGGCTCCAAGTACTTTTCCATCTTGAAGAGCCACTAGGGAGGACGCCTCGGCGACTACAGCAGATGAGGAATTTGGCTGACCTCCCTGTCTCTGCTGCTAACTGCCCAGGGACTGGGTGAGAACCATCCTTCTTCGCAACCCCAGCCTTGTCCTTTCTCCTCCAAGTCACCCAGAGTTTTAAGAGGTGAGGGGAGTCCACCACCACAATGCGAACAGAGGCAAGGTCGTGCGCTTCAGCAGTGACTCCTGAGAGAGAAAAGCCACTCCTACTTCAAACGATTTGCATCTGAGGAAGAGGTAATGTCAGGGTTTTTTTTTTTTTTTTTTTTGGTTTAAACTCATTCCTCCTAAATCCAAATATTTATTCATAACCCATTTATTTCCAGAAAAGATTTAAAGCAAAGGATCAAAATTTGGCAAGGCACCAAAGTAGGTCTCCACTAGACAGAGGCTAGATTGATGAGCCACTCCACAGAACTTTCTAGAAAAGTAGCTCTCCTGTTTCCATCTGCTGAGTGTCTGTGTCTGTTTCTAGACTTTGCTTATGGTATGCTAATTTTTCCCATAGGTGTCACTTTCTCATTCTCATTCCCTCTGTCTCTCGCTTTCTTTCTCCTCTTCTCCCATTTTCAGGCAGGCAGGTATTTTTTTTTTTTTTTTTTTTGAGGGTCACTGAATAGTGTTGTGAGAACAATTTATGTTCTGGGAACCAGCAATAGAAAGGTGTAGTAAGCCGGGCATGGTGGCGCACGACTTTTATCCCAGCACTTGGGAGGCAGAGGTAGGAGGATCGCTATGAGTTCGAGGCCACCCTGAGGCTACATAGTGAATTCTAGGTCAGCTTGGGTTAGAGTGAAACCCTAGCTTGAAAAACAAAAACAAAACAAAAAAAAAGTGCAGTAAAATAGAAACACAGTCATAGGACATGGAGCCAATGTAGCAGGGGCAGCCTCAGAAAACCTACTTCTTGAACCAAGGATAGACAAATTTCACTGAGGGTAAAATTGAGGGGCTGGGAGGATGGTTCAGTAGATAAAGCACATGCTATGCATCCATGAGGGCCTGAGTTACCCACATGAATATCAGGTGTGGCAGAGGGTGCCTGTAATCCCAGTGCCTGAGGAGCAGAGAAAGGTGCACCTTGGGGAGAAGTCAGCTATTTAGACTAGCAACATCAGTAGACTCTGAGTTTAGTGAGAGACCCTATCTGAGTAAATAAAATATAGAGTAATTGAGAAAGACATCCAGTGTCACCTCTGAGATACACAGTCACGCAGACACGCACACGTGTGCACATGCCCACCCACCCACACACAAATATTCCACTATTTTCACATTAAACAAACACACTATTTATGTAATATATTCATGATCATATCATACTACATTATCATAAACATAGAATTCGATGCAAAACCATAACACAGACCAATCTAAACATTTCAAGTACATTTCCTGGATTCAAGGAGTCACTTGTTATCATGTTTCCAACCCAACCCTCCACTTCAAGTTGCAATCCAGGCTGCCCTTTTCTGAGGGAGTAATGAAAAAGTCTAATGATCTCATTTTACAGATGAGATATTGGAAACCTACAGACATTTTGCAACTGCCCAAATGCGAGTGGCAAAAGTGGGAACAGACAGAACATACATCTTGCTATCATATGCTCCAGTCCTCTGCCCGCATACGGGAGACTATCACCAGTAGAAATCACAGAGAAAATACTTTTAACTATGAACCTGAATGGAAACCCTGGAATCGGAATCAGAACATGTATGTGTGAGCTCAGATCTATTACCTAAGTGATCTGCAACCTTGAGCTCGTCTGTGACCTTCCCTGGCAAAAACCTCAGTCCTGGCTCCAGCACCATTAGCAGAGGGTGCAGATGATCTGTCTCTAAGGACCCGTCCAAGATTGTCCCTTCTGGTACCTGACACTTTTCTGTATTTGATTGTCGCTCATGATATGCTCCTAAAAGCATTCAGCATTCTGTATGGATCAGAATAATGAAGCCAATGCTGACTTAACTTACCTGTGGCTGAGAAAGTGTGAAAAATTCTCTCACTATCTACCAGTCTATTTGTGTGTACTCTGCTGAATGCACTATCGAAACTATTTGCTTTCTCAGAACAAAATCCATGGCTTGCGCTTCCCTTGTATACTTTATGCATTTCATCAGTGACTGCTTGGCCTTGCTGACCCTCTAGGGGAAATGCTCTTTGGATAACAAGGAGGATCACTCTATCCAATCTGATCCAGAAGGGTGCAGTCAGCCCCCAGGATCCATCCCTTTCCAATCTGTAGATTCAGCCATGGTTTGAATTTTTTTTTTAAATTGCATCTGTACTGAATACATATGCAGACTCATTTCCCGGTTATGATCCCCTAAACAATACTGCACAACTATTTTCATGGCATTTCCATTGAATTAAGTATTATAAGCAATCTAGAGATGACTGAGGGTATAGGTAGTTTATATGCAAATGCTAAACCATCTTACATGAAGGACTTGACCACCCTTGGATATTGGTGCCCACAGGAGCTGTGGAGTCACTTCCCCAGGGACACCGAGGGACAACTTTATTTCACTTAGGGTACACCTAAGCTAGTTTTTTAGAGCCATTTATCTATATACTGATTAAGGGGAATGGCTCAAACTTAAGACAATTTAGGAAAAGGATATTTTAGATGTGAAGGCTAGCTATCTTTTTAAGGAAGATACTGCCAAAATATTTTCTGTACTAAATAATCGATACCTAATTTTATTGTATATTTTTTCAATAATATATATGCATATATATATGTATATATATATATATATATATATATATATATATATATATACATACACTTGCAAGCAGAGAGAGATAGAGAGAAGAGAGGCAGATAAAAAGGATGGCACACCAGAGCCTCCAGCCACTGCGAACAAACTTCAGAGGCATGTGCCACTTTGTGCATCTGGCTTTATGTGGGAACTGGGGGATTGAACTTGGGTCATTAGCCTTTGCAGGCAAGCACCTTAACTGCAAACTCATCTCTCCAGCCCTTTTATTAAAAGAAAAACTTTTAAAAATATGAGCTACTTCCATTGAATACCATTTTTCCCCAGGTCTTTCTGAAATCTCAGGAAATTTTGTTTTGAAAGAGACTGAAAAATAATCAATAAAGTGGAAACTCTAGTCTTGTTGTGAATGTAATCCAAATCTTGTTACTGTGTTTCCCACTGACGAAATTGTTCTGTTCTATGGAAATCCTACCTACAATGCTTGGTGGCTCCCCCGCCCCCCTTGTCTGTTTGGTGGATCAGAAATAAAACTGTATTTATCACTTGGCACAATCCTCCTACCAAAGATTGAAGGGGGTTGGAGCATGATGAATGCATTCCCTTGAGTGAAAATGCATCTCTCTGCATTTCTGCTCTTGTACTACAAGGTCACTGAAGGCTATATGGGAAGCAATAGCTTCAAGTGTGGGAGAAAACATACCTTGGGCTGCTATCTTGGCTCTTGATTTCCTTGTATCCAATGATGTGAGTGCCTTTCTCTTAGCTATATCTTTCCTGAACCAATCTTAGCATCTTTTAAATGTGTGTGTATGTGTGCATCTTTGTGTGAGTGCAAAAGTGTGTGTGCACATTAGAGGACAACTTCTAATGTTATCTTCAGAAACACAGTCTACCTTTCAAACAGGATCTCTCATTGGACTGACGTTCACCAATTAACCAGTGTGGTTAGCGAGCCACTGGGATCCTCTTGTCTCCATCTCCTCAGGGCTGGAATTGCAGACAACCACCACATTTTTTTAATGTGGCTACTAAGGATCCAATTAGAGTCCTCATGCTTGCCAAGCAAGCACTTTACCAGCTAAGCTATCTTCCCCGTTCCAAACTTGGCGTTTTTGAGTCCAGAAAAAAAAAAAAAAAAAGATTTCCAATGGTTTCCTGATGCGATGCCTTCTGAAGCTCTCTCTGTGTACTGTGGTGGAATGTTCTCTGACTCTAGAAGGTTCCTACTGAGCTTCCTCTACTTGTCTGCACAGATCTCTCCCATTCTGAACTTCCTGACTGCCAGCTTGGGATTCAGAGAGGGAAATAACACTTTCCCAATGAGGACAGGCTCAGCAAACTGACTGTGTCCTAAGAGCCAGAAGAACTAGGCAGGCTGAGGAACTGCTAAGGGAACACCATTGCCAAGGAGAAAAGACCCCGGCCTTCATGCATCCAGCCCTGCTCGGCTAAGTCAGCTGGCAGGGCCTTCAGCCAGTGCCAGATGAAGGGGAGTTGGACAACATCGACTCCTGGCAACAAAACATCAGGCTGAACTTGTCCGTTTACCACCATGCGCTGAACTTCAAGTAAAAGAGTCATTGCTTTGCATGCCTTGCAAATAGTGGTTGACAATGGAGGAGGCCCTGTGGTCCCATGGAGTGGCAGGCCAGCTAATGGTCAAAGTGGATCATTCCTGAAGCACTTACGTTCAGTGTGGGAGTGTCCTCATGTGGGTTTGCCAATTCTGGGGATCCACCACGTTTTCAATTAGATAACACCAGGGTTTGAACAGGTCTGTGAGCGACTGGAGTGCTGGCTGTGTTTCTTACCCATTACCCATGCCAGGGTAGGAAGTAGACTAGACAGGAAGTGGCTTAAAACTCCAGACTAGTGACCAATCACTGAGAGATGCATAGCTCTCTATGGCCCTCTGAGATATGGACCTCATAGGAATCTTAGCATAAAGCTCCACCTTCTGACCCAGGTTCCATTAAACTCAGCCAATAGGAATCTTCCATGTTAATTTAGATTTGGTACAAATGGGCAAACAAAGTTGCTTTTCCCAGAAGGTCTTTGCACCATATTGGATCTTGGAATCAGAAGCCATTATCTCTGAGCTTCCATCAAGTTATACCTTTCAGGGGTGATTCTCGCCAGGGCAGATACAGGTCACGAATGACGTGGATTTTGTCCTCTCAGTGGGCACCACAGGACTCCAAATGACCTTGCCAGTGTCTGGGCCCGTGAGCATTGTTCTCAGGTCAGGCCTTTGAAAATATCCTCATCTATGTCCCTCATCACCTCATGCGCAGAGTTGGCCATGTGTGTCAAGGCAGGGCTGCTCTGGGCTGTTATCCTACTTAAAGGTTCCAACAATTGCTCAGCAAGAGGTGCCCAGTCCCACCCCACCCCTAGACCTGCCCGGCCTCAGAACACAGCGAGCTGCTGCTGCTGTGCGTGCCGAAAGCAAGCTCACGTTTTTTAAGCAGCACTAATTGGCAGTGAACAACTTATAAATAATCCATGGCCCCATTATCTGACATGTATACACACTCAGCAAAGCAAACCCAACAGTGTAAGTCCAGAGCGGCTCAACAGCAAGGCCAGTGACATCTGTGACCGCTCGGTACCCACACAGACAAAAGGTGGCCACGGATTTCATGCCTCTTGCAATGATATTCCGCTCTCCTCATCACGTTGAATTCCAGTAAAATGAAGAACTCCCATGAAGCTTGGCTCACTTGCCTGTTTGCTTGCTACTCCATGTCTTACTTTCTCTCCTCTTTCTCCCTTCCTTTCTTTTTCTGGAAAAAAAAAAAAGCGAATGGAAAGAGAGAGGAAAAGAACTTGGCTTTCATGTATTGGGGGGAGGGTGGGCAAGGCAGGTTTGAGTAATTGGAACCAATTAACTTAAGTGAAATTTTCTGAAGCTGTATTTCATTTAAGTGTTTGGCATTTTCAAGAGAAGGTTGTAATTATGTTGCTTGGAAAAATAATTGGTGGTTTGGAGCCACACAGATACACAGTACCTCTGAAAATATCTGCACTTTCCGAGTGATAGGAAACGTGGTGATTTTTAGGACCCATTCCCCAAATTCCTTTTATACTTATTTTGTTTCTTGCATCTGTTATTTCAGAATTGCATGCTTCTGCAGGGCCGTTCAGGGAGTGGGGTGGGGGAGCTGGGGTTGAATTTTCCATATTCATGCCCTCAAACAGACCCTCAGAGGTCCTCTGTGGGTGGGAAGGAGAAACTCAAGCCCAGTACAATAATGTACGTTTCTGGGGTCTCCAGTGTTTCCTCAAATCTATTTTTTAAAAGCATGCTTTAGTAAATTATATATAACACATAGCACATCATGAATGTATGTGTACAAAATGATGAAATGGAATCACGTCAGACTGGGAATGTCATTTAGTTCCTGCCTTCATACAAGTCTGCCTCAAGATAGAGACGTGTGCCCTTGCTTTGAGAGCCAGGCCCTCCTCTGGTGTGTGGGTCACCTCTGCCTGACTCCTTGCTGGGCTTTTATGCAGGTGACTGCGTCTCCAGACCATCATGCTAATTCTGAGTCTCTCAGCCATGGGCACATGGGAGCTCCTCCACCTGTTTACTCCCTCCGCATCGCCCCCGTGAAATCACGGATCTCACTGCTCCCTGGCTGGTCTCGAGAGGGGATGGGTGTTGGTCAAGTTGAACTTCCTAAAGCCACCCTGGAGGTGGTAGAAAAACAACACAAAACAAAGTCTGACACAAGAAGGGAGTAGGTGCCTTACTGGGCAAGAGCTCAGACAGAAAACTCTTAGAGGACCTGAGTTGACACCCAAAACCCAAGGGAAAATAAATGTGCGTCAAGCATGGCGGCGCACACTTGGAAGCCCAGAGCTAGGGCAGGTGAGGACAGGGGTGTATTGGCCAGCCAGTCTCATCTCTCTGGTAAGCTCAGAGCCAATGATGGACAATGTGATTTTTTTTTTTTTAAATAAGGAAGGAGGAAGACAAGGAGAGGAGGAGGAGGAGAAGGAAGGCTAGAGAAATGGGTCAGTAGTTAAAGGCACTTGTGTGCATAGCCTAGGTTCAATTCCCCAGTACCCAGGGGCACAAAGTGTCACATTCATTCAGTTTGTTTGCTACGGCAGAAGTTCCTAGCATGCTCATTCTCCTCCCCTCCCCCATGAATAAACAAAAATATTTATTTTGAAAAAAGAAGGTGGGGCTGGAGAAATGGATTAGAGGTTAAGGCGCTTTCCTGAAAAGCCTAAGGACCATGTTCTACTCTCCAGATCCCATGTAAACCAGATGCACAAAGGTGAGGCAAGCACAAGGTTGCACATGCCCACTAGGTGGCGCAAGCATCTGGAGTTCGATTGCAGTGGCTGAGGCCCTGGTGTGCCTCTCTCTCTCTCTCTCTCTCTCTCTCTCTCTCTCTCTCTCTCTCTCCATATTTATATATATATATATATATATATATATATATATATATATATATATATATATATATATATACATATGTATATATTTATATGTATATGTATATATATACATACGTGCATATATATGTATGTATGTATATATGTTTTATATATATATATTTGAAATTTAAAAAATGGATTCTAGATATCAGGCCTCTGTCAGTGGTATAGATGGCAAAGATTTTCTCCCATTCTGTGGGTAGTCTGTTGGCTCTGATTATGGTAAGTTTGTCTGCACAGAAGCTTTTTAGCTTCATGAGATCCCACTGGTGGAGTGATTGCTTAATTTCCTGTGCTGCTGGTTCATGAAGTCTTTCTCCACTCCTATATTGTGGAGAGTTTGCCCTATTACTTCATCCAGTACTTTGAGAGTTTCAGGTCTTATATTAAGGTCTTTAATCCATTTGGAGTTGATTTTTGTGCAAGTGGGTCTAGTTTCATTTTTCTGCATGTGGTTATCCAATTTATCCAGCACCATTTGTTAAATATGCTGTCTTTTCTCCAGGGTATGTTGTTGGCTTTTTATCAAAGGTCAAGTAGCTATAGTTACTTGAATTAAGGTCTGAGTCTTCAATTCTGTTGCACTGGTTATATGTCTGTTTTTAATGCCAGTACTATGCTGTTTTTGTTACTATGGCTTTGTAGTATAATTTTAAATTGGGTATGGTGATCCCGCTAGAGGTGTTTGTTTTGCTGAGGATATTTATGGATATCTAGGGCCTTCTGCCATTCCATATGAATTTTTTTCTACCTCTGAAAAATTATGCTGGGATTTTTTTCTTGGTATTGCATTGAATTTGAATATTGCTTTTAGTAGAATTGCAAAGTGGGAGGATAAAAAAATCAACATAAAAAGTCAGTAATCTTCCTATATGCAAAAGACAAGTACACAACAACAAAAAAAAAAATCATTGAGGCTGTCCTTTCTTCAATAGCCAGAAAGACCAATATATGAAAATATAAAAACAATCATGTCTTCCTTGATTTCTTTCTTGAGTGTTTTTATCTTTTCATTATGTTTGTCTTTCACTTCTTTGGTTAGGGTTATTCCAAGGTATTTGACTGTGTGTGTGTGTGTGTGTGTGTGTGTGTGTGTGTGTATGCAGCTATTGAAGAAAGGACAGCTTCAATGATTTCTTTTGCTGTGTATTTGTCTTTTGCATATAGGAAGATTACTGACTTTTTTGTGTTGTTTTTTTTATCCTTCCACTTTGCTAAAGGACCTTTAGAAGGTTTTAGATATCCAAGGCCTTCTGCCATTCCATATGAGTTTTGAGATTATAAAAATAAAATCATCAAAAGCAAGAGGCTGGATAGGACCTAAGAAAAATGACACCAAAAGTTGTCCTCTGGTTTCCATCCACCTGCATGCACCTGCACACACAGTGCACCCACATGCATGTGCATAAGCAGTTATAAACATGTGTTTGAGTGCGGGAGAGATGACTTAAACATTAAGGCGCTTGCCTGCAAAGCCAAAGGACCCAGGTTCAATTCCCTAGTACCCATGTAAGCCAGATGCACAAGGTAACACATTCATCTGGAGATCATCTGCAGCAGATGGAGGCCCTGACATGCCCATTCTCTCTCTCTCTCTCTCTCTCTCTCTCTCTCTCTCTCTCTCAAATTAATAAATAAAAGAAGGCTAGAGAGATGGCTTAGTGGTTAAGGTACTTGCCTGCAAAGCCTAAGGACTCTCCAGCTCACACCAAAGTCAGATGTATAAAGGTGAGAAAAAACAAAATTACACATGCCCACTAGGTGGCACAAGTTTATGGAGTTCAATTGCAGTGGCTGAGGTCTTGGGGTACCTTTTCTCTTTCTGTCTCTCTTTTTCTCCTCTCTGTGTGCCTCTCTCTAATAACTAAAAATTTTAAAAATGTGTTTGAGGTGCTAGGGAGATTGTTCAGTGGTCAAATGCACTCACTCCACAAGCCACAAAACAATGATAAAACATGACGTTCTGCATGAACATTCAGTGAGAAGTGGATAAACAGACCTGCCCAAGCTAAAGTCTACCCAGCTTTAGTTGGTAAGTTAGGAATGAGTCTTTAAGATCCTCTTAAGACCTCTTAAAGTGATTTTCAACTGAAAAATGATCCTTAACTGATAGAAATGTTGGGCAGGAAGGGGGCGTCACTGTCCTCAGTCTTTGTACAAATCATTCCAAAGAAGAGAAGAAAGAGCTGGAGAGCTGGCTCACTGGATACTCCCAGCTCAAGGCCAAGTATCTGAGATCCAGCTTCAGATCCCACATGGTGAGCTTCTGTAATCCCAGCAGTGTTTCAGCAGGGAGCTGGGAGGCGGAGACAGAATTTCCCAAGTGCTTCAGGTGAGTGCAGCTAAGAGCAGCAGAGGCAGATATGAGAGAACATTTGTCTCTAACTTGATGGAATGACATAGACCAAACTGGAAGTTGTCCTCTGACTTCTGCACACGTACCATGGCATGTGTGTGTCTGCACTGACACACACACACAGAGGTACACACAAACACACAAAAGAAGATGAGGAACTGTCCAATAGGGAGGGAACCTGGGGGCTGGAGAAGTGGCTTAGCAGTTAAGGTGCTTGCCTGCAAAGCCTAAGGACCCAGGTTCGATTCCTGGTAGCCATGTGAGCCAGAAGCACAAGGAGAGGGAACCCGATTAATGCCTGGGTTTCCCCCAAATATCCCAGAAGCATGGCACCTCTCTGGTTCAATTTCCCTTCAGAGCAGCCAGAACCCACACAAGTTATGCTCACTGGCACTAGGTGTGGAAAGAGATCAGACTCAACACATGGGTAGTATGTCTAACTCACTAAGACCATTGATGTTTGTCTGCTAACCTCTAGACAGCAACATACTTGAAGACCACATCCAGAAATAAAAGAAAATACATGTGCTTTGAAGCCAAATGAAAGACTCTGGCTAAGTTCCAGAGCATATTCCTAAATTCTGTTTTTTGTGGGGAGAGGGACCTCCATTTCATTAGCTAAAATTTTTCAGAGTATCGCTTATACTCAGTTTTTTTGGAAAAGAAGAATTTGCCTTTTAATGACAAATCTGCACTTCATCAGAGAGATGGAACATGACATGCCTGGCTCGGTTATTCTCCCGAGTAGATCCTTGTTTGGTGCAATGGGCTTAGAATAGAGACAAAGAAGACAGCAAGTTTATTTCAGGCACAATATAGAAAACACATATAAACCCATGATCTTGAAGTCATAAACAATGTAGTTTCTATTCCAAGTGGCTCAAATTCAACTTAATAAAACTTTCGAAAGAATTTCATTGTTCTGTTGTTTTGCATCACAATTCTAAAAGTGGGAGCCAGAAATATAAACAATATTTCAGAATGACTAATAGAATTTATTAATGTTTTTGACACCCCAGGTCCAAGTGTTCAAGTCATTGTATTAAGAGCAGTCATGTTAAAATCTAACCTTGGTGCTTAAATAATGAGTAGTGAGAAAGAAAAACTTGGGTATTATATGCTATTATAATACTTCAGCATATGACACATTTACCATTCTAATAAAATAATAGTATCATAAATATTGGATTAGCATGCAAATAAATAATTGTTAGCAAATATTAATATTTATAAATGCTAGTATTTATTAATTTGTTATAAGTTTATTTTGAATTTAGTATTTGCTCATTTATTACTAGCATAATAAAATAGTACTCATAGCCTGTTTTTTTATATTTTCTTTTTCTGAATGCAAAGAAAAGAGGTTTTTTTTGGTGGGGCTGGAGAGATGGTTCAGCAGTTAAAGCTCTTCAACACAGGTTCAGTTCCTTACTATCCATGTCAAACCAGATGCACGCGGTGGGGCATGCATCTGGAGTTCATTTTCAGTAGCTGGAGACCCTGGCGTGCCCATTCTCTTCCTCTCTCTCTCTCTCTCTCTCTCTGCTTGACAATAAATAAATACAATATTTTTAAAGAGCTTTTTGCTACAATAAATACTACATCAAGATAAAGCGGTAGGACCTGGCGGATGCACCTAAGCTAGGCTCATGATGTAGTTATAACCAGCTCAGGCCATGAGATCTCCCCACAAGACCCTCACCCCTCATACCCTGGTCCCCATCAGAAAAAGTCTTAGGAAAGAGCTGCTGCAAGCGTTCCTCCACCAGGTCCAAGACATGGCAAGAGAAAGAGAAGCAGAGTGATGGTCTAGGATGGGGGCTATGGATTTTCACACAAAATACCCAGACAGTAGGTGCAAAGGAAATGGTGAAAGAGACTAGTCTTGGGTCATCTTTCCAAAGCACTCTGTATTGAAAAAGGGCCTTGGGAACCAGACAGTGAAGAGGGGGTTATATATTCTGATTTTTGTGGTTTATTTTAGAGGTCATGGGGTAAAGATGGCTGTGACAAAAGATGGGAGGAGGGGCTGGAGAGATGGCTTAATAGTTAAGGCGTTTGCCTGTGAAGCCTAAGGACCCATGTTTAATTCCCCACTAACCCACGTAAGCCAGATGCATACGGTGGTGCAGCATTTGGAGTTCATCTGTGGCAGCTGGAGGCCTGGGACACCCATTTTCTCTCTCTCTCTCTCTCTCTCTCAAATCAATAAGTAAAAATAAACTATTTTTTAGAGATGGGAGGAGCCTGAATACCTCAGTGATTTTATGGGGCAGGCAAAAATCTTGTACTTGCATCCTGATCACTAAGACTACAGGGGATGCGCCAAGTGTGCTTGTAATGCCAGCACTTGGAGGTGGAGGCAGGAGGAGCAGGAGTTTAAGGTCATCCTCAGTTGCATATTGAATTATCAAGAGACTTTGTTTCCAAAAAGTAAACCAAAGAGAAAGCAAAGATTGAGATGGAGGGGCGATGCATCTTTGTTAATGTGCTCCCCAACTGTGACTGTTGGTTTGAGCTTTAAAAATGTTCTGTCTTAGTACAGGATCTTTATTTTATTTTATTTTTTTTGTTTTATTGGTGTTAATTTTTATTTATTTATTTGAGAGCAACAGAGAGAGAATGGGCGCGCCAGGGCCTCCAGCCACTGCAAACGAACTCCAGACACGTGCGCCCCCTTGTGCATCTGGCTAATGTGGGTCCTGGGGAATCGAGCCTTGAACTGGGGTCCTTAGGCTTCACAGGCCCTTAGTACAGTATCTTTACCCTGAATCTTTGAGATCATTGGTTCAATCACCTCTTATAAAACACCATGGGCTGGGCTGAAGAGATGGCTTAGGGCCAGAGAGATGGCTTAGCAGTTAAACGCTGTCCTGTGAAGCCAAAGGACCCCGGTTCAAGGCTCGATTCCCCAGGACCCACGTTAACCAAATGCACAATGGGGCGCATGCATCTGGAGTTCGTTTGCAGTGGCTGGAGGCCCTGGTGCACCCATTCTCTCTCCCTCTCTCTCTGCCTCTTTCTCTCTCTGTCTGTCACTCTCAAATAAATAAATAAAAATAAACAACAACAAAAACACCATGGGCAGGGTCTAAGTGATGTGTAATTTGTCCAGGCATGTCTCTTAAGTGCTACTCAGTGTGAACCTAATTGAGTGTCGCCTGTTTCTGTCTACTTCCAAACTTCTTTACATGGAATGATATTCATACGCCACTGAGTCAGTGCACAAAAGAAGTCTGATTTCTAACCAAACAGGCTTGCATATATGTAATGTACATGTGATGTGTGTAGCACATGCATGTAAAATGTGTCATGGGTGTTCTGTGCGTATGGTGTGTGTGGCATTTCTGTGTGTTTGTGTGTGATTAATGTGGTGTGTGTATCTGTTTTTGGTTTGTATGATGTTTGATGCACAGAAGTATGTTTATGATATATCTGTAAGCAGTGTGTTATATCTAATGTGTGTTTGTGTGATATATGTGAGTGAGTATAGGTGTCTGGTCTGTTTGTGTGATATGTGGCATGAGTGTTTGAGAATGTAGTATCTGAGTGTGTATGTGGCTTGTGGTGTCTGGTATGTATTTGTGTGATGTATGAGTGTTGTGTGTAGGTGAGTATATGGTTTCTGGTGTGTATGTTTGTGTGGAGGATGTATATGTAGTGTATGCATGTCTGTTTGGTATGGGGGGGTGTATGTACAGTCTATGTGTTGGGAAGTTGTTCAGTGTGTGATGTGGATACGGATATGCAGTGGTTGGTGTAGTGTGTGTGTGTGTGTGTGTGTGTGTGTGTGTGTGTGTGTGGTGTGTGTGTGACATGTGAATGTGGCTGTGTGGTGGCTGGTGTGGGCGGCGTATGATTTTGATTATAGCTCAGCCTTCACCTTTGACCATACAAATTTAAGGTCAGATCCTGCAGAGCACCTGTTTAGAGTTTTAGAGGCATCTTTGAGAATTTTTTTTTTTTTTCTGAAGTTAAGCTAAATTTCAACTATAAGCATCAGCATGTACAATCGTAGAGGCTATCACAGAAAGATTCTGCCTGTCTTCCGGGAAGGCGTTTCATAAAAAATTGTCTTGCTGGACAGTAAAGCTCAAAGGCACAGTGGGCAACAGACACCTGCCCATAGCAAGAACAGGGTCTTAAGGGCCTTCAGGGAGGGAGAACACCACTTACCACTGCAGAAATCAACCCCTCACTAGAAACAGAACGAGCTTGCATTGCAATCACTCCAAATGCCACGTGCATTCAATTCTGCGCCTGGGCCAGGTGGCACCCAAGGCAGATGGTGTGTAGTGTTTGAAAACTCAGTGTTATTTCAACGAAACAAGCATTCCATTGCTCTCTATCACACTGAACAATGAAGACTTCACACCCAGCGATTCTATCAGAGGCAACCTCTCTGTCTCCATTTGCAGCACTGGACAGGTAAATAAATACTCTTTAGATCAAGTTATCTGCCTGATGTTGCTTAGAGAAACAGGGACTCTAATGATCAAGTTGGTATAGCACTGGGCCATTACTGTCTTCCTCTGAGACCTGCTGTTGGAGGGCGAAGTCTACAATATGTGGCAATATGACTTTAAGAAAGTATTAACATGCCTAAGATGACTTGGAATTGCCAGCCTTCTGGGTTGTTGTGGGGGACATTGGAAGGAATCAGAGAACATTTCCAGGAGATTACAGACATCGCAGGGGAAATTGTTAGCTAGCATTGCGTGCACAGAGCTGACTTTAGACACCTGCAAAAATCAGAATCATTGCAAAAAGGAAAAAAAAAAGAAGAGGGGAAGGAAAAGATAAAAGAAAGCCAGGATGTTATAGTCATAGCAATAATCTGTCCTTCCGATGCCTCTATAGCATTTTCCAAGCCTGGCTCCCTGGAGCCAGACTCCCTTCTGACTGGTATCCAGGTCCAGCTGGTTTAGCCTAGGCAGCCATATCTGTTTAAGAATCCAAGCTAATGGTCTGCAAGTGACTTGGTTCCTGTTCTTAAGAAAAGATGGGCTGGCAAGGCCAAAGGGCATGGCCGAGGCCACCCATTCAGTACCTGACTCTAGACACCACATCATCTTGGGACAGATCTGATCATTGCTCCTCCCTTGATAACCTATTCTCTTGAAGATCCCTCGGGGCTTAGAATTTAGACACTCTGCACGTTTGCTGATTCCTGGGGAAAAAGGCATTTATCAAGACACAAGAGGAACCCACATTCCCGGAAGCCTCTATGCACTGCCATTGCATAGGCTTGCTCTCCGTTCTGAAAACAGTTAACTTCTGGATGGCCTGGGCTGAAGTGATGGGAGCCTACAAGAACCAGGCTGTGACAGCCAGGAAGCTAATGTGTGTTACCACAAATCCACCAAGGGGAGAAACTTTGAAACATTTTAAAAATGCAGGTGCACAAATTACTCATGCCAGGAGGCAGTGGCACTTTGTAATAAAATCTTATGTTTATTTTCCACTGTTGAATACACATACCTTAGTGTTCCCAGGGAGAAAAGCTGACAACCATATCCAATGAACAGTTTGCAGATGGATTAAATACATGTACCAATGAAATAAAACGTGCAGATTTGGGGCTTTTTGCCTCCTACCTTTGCTCTGGGCCCAGGACTCCCCAGTGAAGACAGAGGAAGTTCGTACAAAGATCTGAGGCGAAAGGATTAGTTTAAAGAGTCAGATGGAAAAAGACACCTGTGCCTGAGCCCACAAACCAAACCTTGCCAACCAGTGGGTATAGCCTCGGAGAGATGTTTCCAGTGGATTCCAGAGTGATCGGGCAGTCGATCAGCAAAGCACTGTGGGATTTTATCAGTCAAAAAAAAAAAAAAAACTTTCTAAATCTCGAAGAAACTTTGAAAAGGGGCCAGTGGGGGATGCACGTAAGGGTTGTTGGTGTCTTGATTTTTTTTTTTTTTCCTGAAACATGTAACTTACTTGACGTTGCTCTTTCCTGCTGAGAATCCATGTATCTCAGAGGAAATGCATTTCAAGCCCAATAGTTGAATCGTCATATCAGCGGAGCCCAGGGACATCAAAATGTATAAGGTAGGGAACTACAGCCACTGGGCATTATTTAGTGAAATTCTCAAGCCATACAAAGTGTACAGTTATGTGCAGTGGCCACCCATCAACCATGCAGGGGAGGGAGAGGCCCCTCTGGTTCAGGTGACGGGAGGAATGTTATGAAGAGAAGACAGGTCGATCACTGGACGATGAGAGAAATGAACCAGTGCTTAGGGAGAGGCAATGAGAGGGGAGCTTAAGAAGGGCAGGAAGGGGCTGGAGAGATGGCTTAGCGGTTAAGCACTTGCCTGTGAAGCCTAAGGACCCCGGTTCGAGGCTCGGTTCCCCAAGTCCCACGTTAGCCAGATGCACAAGGGGGCGCACGCGTCTGGAGTTCGTTTGCAGAGGCTGGAAGCCCTGGCACGCCCATTCTCTCTGTCTCCCTCTACCTGTTTTTCTCTCTGTGTCTGTCGCTCTTAAATAAATAAATAAATAAATAAATAAATAAATAAATAAATAAATAAATAAAAAAAAAGAAGGGCAGGAAGGCTTCCTTGATTCGCCGTAGAGGCTTTGGGTAGGTGAGGATGAGTTTGAAATCCCAGCCACACCATGAGTCTCTGCTCTACTGGCTCCCAAGGACCTTTTATCCTACACACTGCCACTTGGACACGGTGTTTTTCTCACTTGCCAGGTTTAGTCAGCCTTCCGTGTGAGTTTCTCCACTAGCAGAGCTGGTGTTGAAACGTTCAAAAGTCACACTGATCAAACGTCACCTAGGCATGCGTGTATCTGTGTAAACACACACACACACACACACACACACACACACACACACGAGCTAAGCATGCCACCCTTCTTCCCATCATCATGTGTTTTGGACTAGCCTGCCCTTGACAATGACCTTCTTGAGGACAATGGATTCCAGTCCACTGTGCAGGGAGCTAACATACTGCTATGTGTATTATCTTAGGGAAGAAGGAAAAAGAAGGGGGAGGGGCCCCACAAATCTCTCTCCATGTCAGAGATCCTAACAAGCAGTCACAGTGGCTTGTTTTCCCCCAGCCTGGTGACAGAATTTGCATCTGGCGCAGAGGGATGCTGGATCCTCCCGTTCTACCCAAAGCTTTCAATCTGTTCCGAGTCTTGCTCTATCCTCAGGGGCAGGTGAAGGGTGGCACCAAACATCAGCTTCCCGAGGCATTCTATACAAGATGGTGGGCACGGGGTAGGTCCTGGCCATCGTCTCTGTCTCCTAGCAGTTACAAAGGAGAGGCAGGTAGAGAGAAACCTCCCGTGAGCAGTTTCCTCCGTGCTCTGAGTCTCTCTCGCCTCAGTCCCCAGGCCCCCTCTGAATCCAAGCATTGGCATGTGGAAGATTGATCAGCAGTGGTGTGTGGCGTGCTCGACAGATGGAATCAGCTGTGGCATGTGTACAGCTGGGCAATTCTGCCACATAGATGTTTCACCCCGTGTTCCGGAGCTGGCCATCCATCAGTCTTTATTTAGCTTCCGTTTGCTAGAAAGTTCACTCTGGGTTCTGGAGATCTTCACAGCCCCTTCTATGTAAGAGAAAGCTGCATCAGGTCTCGAGCTAAGTCCCAGCAGGTCACCAGCTTCCTCCAGATGGAACCCTGCCCTGCTGTAGCCACGGTGAAGATCAGCCGCCTCCGGCGGTTGCAGCAATGTTCTGCGTCTACCAGGCAACAACCTTGAGAACAGCTAGCTCTCTTGGAGAGAAAGAAGAGTCTAGGCTGAACACTACTGCCATGCAGGGAGGGGAGCCATTTTCAAACCTTCCTGAATGTTCTTCAAGCAGGTGAAAACATGAGATGAAAAGGAAATGAAGTGACTGCTGACAGACGGATGAACATGACTTAATCAGCAACTAAAATCAATCAGTCCAAGGCGGCTGCCCCCCAGCAAAAATCAATGGGGAGAAAGGACTGCTGGCCTACAGCCCTCGTACATTTATATCTACTCCAGACCACCCGGAGCTCTTCTTGCCCCATGATGCCTTGAACAAAAGGCAAATATAAGCACTTTTGGAAAGTGTCCTCAAAATCAAGCTGCTTTTTTTTTTTTTAAACCAATAATGAATAGGTACAAGGTAAGCATTGTAATGAACAATCTTAAAACTCACAAGATTAACAGAATAAAAGTTTATTTCTTTCCTGCCCAGCCCCCAATGTGGGGATTCCAAGTTTTTCTAAGTGGCTTTCCTCTAAGCCATGAGCCAGGGATTCTAGACATCTCCAGTCTTGACATGACTTCAGTTTTTTAACCCAAGGTCCCCAGTGGGTCATAGAAAAGAAAAAAGTACCTTAAGTGCTCTACCACTGAAAATGAACTGCAGATGCATGCGCCCCCTTGTGTGCATGTGCAACATTGCATGCTTGTGTCACTGAGTCTGGCTTACGTGGGACCTGGAGATTTAAACATGAGTTCTTAGGCTTTGCAAGTGCTTTAACAGTTAAGCCATTGCTCCAACCCTGGTAACTGACATTTCTCTCCACATTCCATCATCCTGCCCTCACTCCTGGCCCCAAGTAGATGTGAGGAACAGTGAGTGGGGGGAAAGGCCCTGGCTCAAGAACATCTTCGGCATGTGGGATTGGGCTGTGCCACAGGCTTCTTTCCCAAGCAGTGTCCACAGCCCCTGACAGGCACCACAGATGCACACGACAACCAACTAGAAAGGTTTCTGTGCCCTACCTGCCCTGGTCCTGGTCCCTTAAGCTCTGGCTTCATTGTACCCTGTTCTTCCATTTCCCCTTTCCTTGCTAACCTTTACATCATAGTAAAGTATTTATTTTAAAGCAGGGTCTTGCTATGTAGCCCAGTCTGGTATTAAATTCATGATACTCCCACCGAGGCTTCCCAAGGGCAAGCACCATGGGCCACACTAGGTTCAAAGTTATCGCTTTTCTTGATGTTGGCCTTCTAGGATGTTCAGGCTACCGGGAACACATTGCATATTGTGTCAGATGCTTCTGTGTGTTCCTATATGACTGCATGTTCCTATACATGTGGGCACACGTGTGTGTACATGTGTGGAGGCCAGAGAACAACTTCAGGTGTTATTCTCAAGAAAGCAGTCCACCTCTTTTTGACACAGGCTCTCTCATTTGGCCTGGAGCTCACAAGTTAGGCTAGACAAGCTACCCAGTTAACTCCAAGGTTCCTCCTATCTCTGTTGCCCCAGCCCTAGGACTATAGATGTGTGTCAGCACACCCAGCATTTTTTAATAATTCTTTTTTTGTTTTAATCTGTTTTTCTTTAACTCATACAGAGAGCATTGGCACAAGAGGGCCTCTAGCCACTGGAATCGAGCTCCAGATGTGTATGCCATCTTGTGCAACACTGCACACTTACATCACTTTATGCACCTGGCTTATGTGGGACCTGGAGAGTGGAGCTTGACCTTAGGCTCACAGGTAAGCACCTGAACCATTGAGCCATCTCTCCGGCCCCTCGCCCAGCATTTTTATGTGGGGGCTTTAGGAATTGAACTCAGGTCCTCGTGCATGAAGCCAAGTACTTTACCCACTAACCTATTTCCCGAGGCCCTCTGCAGATAATTTTGAATTTAAAGGTAATGAGATGTTGGAGATTGTTACAGAAGAAATAAGAGGTTGTGTTGCTTTATGGAAATGTTCCTACCATCCCGCCTGTTTGACAAATCATCTTTATTCATATTAATATTTTCTTTAGATGTTACCTATTATGAGATTACAGTGTCTTCCTATTTAAGAAGCTGTATGGGTCCCCTGAATAACATCAGAATCACCTTGCTCCTCAGATGTTCCGGGGCCTCCAAAACCAGAAAATGCGCTGCTCATGAGTCATTTTCTCATTCCCTGAGGAAATGTTCACGGACCACTGTAATGTGAACTTCTGTAGGCACTAAGAAAATGAAGATGGCTCAACATGACCTTTGACTCAGAACGGTCATCGTCTCATGTAGGAGACTGATAGAAATGAGGACAAATAGCTTTAATAGAATGTAAGCTCTATTTTTTTTTTTTTTTTGCTTTGTTCAAGATACCAGAGTGGGGAAAGAGTAAAAATCGCTTAGCTCTCTTTAGAAGGGAAGAGATTGAGACATTTTGCTTTGTGGAGAATATTAGCTTGAGATAGCTCTTGAGAGATGAGGCAGACTGCTCTTTATCAACAAAATGATATGGTGAGAACAATCTAGTCTATAAGAATAGCATGCACAGAGAAAGCAAGGCATACATTAGTAGCACATAATAAATTCTAAAAGGTAGGATTATAGAAAGTCGAGCTGGCTTAAGTGGGGAGCGCTGGGCAGTGATAGAAAAGCAGTGGTTGACAATGACCAAGGATCTAAGAAGGACTTGATGGGCAGGCATGACAAACAAGCGAATAGTCTTTTTTATTTATTTGAGAGAGACAGACAGACAGACAGAAAAAGAGAGAGAGAGAAAGAGAAAGGCAGATAGAGAGAGAGAGGTAATGGGAGTGCCAGGGCTCTAGCCACTGCAAATGAACTCCAGATGCATGAACCACCTTGTGCATCTGGGTTTACATAGGTACTAGGGAATTGAACCTGGGTCCTTTGGCTTTGCAGACAAGTGCCTTAACCACTAAGCCACTCTCCAGCCCTGACAAGCAATTCTTCAGAGAAGCTCTGAGCCATGAGTGCTACTCTTCAAACCCTTCCTGTCTAGGCTGCCCTGGAGCTCAGGCTTTCTGCCCACACCTCCACCACTTCCAGGCCAAAAGTCTCTTCCAGTTCTGTGCCCTTGCAAGTGTCTGCAGTACTTTCAATATTCATTTTTATTATTTATTTATTTGACAGAGAAAGAGGGAGAGAGAGAGAGAGAATGGATGAGCCAGGGCCTCCAGCCACTGCAAATGAACTCCAGACGCGTGCGCCCCCTTGTGCATCTGGCTAGTGAGGGTCCTGGGGAATAGAACCTGGGTCCTTGGGCTTTTGCAGGCAAACGCCTTAAGCGCTAAGCCATCCCTCCAGCCCTGCAGTGCTTTCTTAGGCCACAAACCTTGTCTATCTTTCTGAAATGCTCCTTGCCACACGAACCCCAGTCGAGGCGCCAGCACCCGTCCCTGGTGTCCTTATGTAAGCTCAAGAGAAATCAGCTGAAGCCATTTGGCTCTGAGTTCTCTCTAGGATTATTGTTTGAAAATTTGTCTTCTCTCAACTATTTTGCAAATATTCTTAGATGGAGCAGGAGGGTGATTTTCCACAAATTGCATCTACCACTGCACTCAGTGGAGTGCTGGCCACAGGAAAATTTCCAAATTCATACTTATTGGTTAATTACAAAGGGATACTTGTGAGATCATCTTGGGCTCCAAATACATTAGAATTACCTTTGGTGGTGTTTAGAGGGCGAATACCTGGGGTCCAGTGCAAGGTCTACTAAGTCAGCTGTCTGGAGAGCCAGTCTGCATACTTAACAAGCGCCCGTCATGGGGTTCTCAAGTCCGGAAATTTGTAGATCGGTGGCCTAGAGCAGAGGTTGACAACCTGTCTCTATAACAAGTAGGAAATAATTTAGGCTTTGTGGGTCTAATGTTGTCTGAGTGGCATCCTGTTCTCTCTTTTCTGACCCCTTTCTTACTTTAATTTTTTTTTTTTTGGGGTATGTGAATGTGTGTGGTATGTGCACATGTATGAGTGTTCATTTGTGTGTGGTGCGTTCATGTATGTGCATGTGAGTAAGCGTTCACCTGGGTGGAAGCCAGGAGTAGATGTTGGGAGCCTACCTCATTCTCTCTGTCCACTTGCATTCTTTGAGACAGGGTCTCACACTAAGCCTAGGGATCACTGATTCAATTTGAATAGCTTTTATGTAAGCCCAGCTGCCAAGCGAGTCCTGGGAATCCTCCTGCCTTTGTCTTCCCAGCACTGGAAGGACCACTGTGCATATCACTGCGTGGGTGCTGAGGAGACACATTCAACTCCTCATGCTTTCATTGCAAGCATTACCTACTGAGCCAACTCCCTGGCTCTTTTCTGACCCTCAAAACAAGATGAAAACTATGGGTTGGAAAGATGACTTAGCAGTGGAAATGTTTGCCTGTGAAGCCTAAGGACCCAGGTTTGATTCTCCAGTACTCATGTAAAGCAAATGTAGGAGGTGGCACATGAATCTGGAGTTCACTTTCTGTGGCTAGAGGCCCTGGCACACCCAGTCTCCCCCCCCCCCCACGGCCCCTTGTAATAAATAAATACATAACAAAAATAAAATTTTTAAAAACCAAAACATCAAAAGAGAAAGACATTCCTATTTTGTAACCTGCACAAACATAGGCCTTAGGTTGGATTTGGCTTATGGGCTTTAGGTACCTACAATCAAGAAAGTTTCCCCTTACTAATGCCCAGTGTTTTCCAGTGAGAGCATGCGCAGGGCTTTTGGAGGGTGTCTTGTCACCTGGATGGTACCATGAGACAGTTAGTTCTTTCTGATGCTTCCTGGGACACACTCCCCTGGGCATGCATCAGGTCTCACACTGGATCTCTCAGTGCTGGGACATTCACGTGGGCAACAAAGGAACTAACGCCTTCTCACAGCCCCCATGGTTTGCTTCCTGCAGGGGCCTGAATGTCTGCTCTAAGTGACCTCAGGACCACCTGTCCAGCCTGTCTCTCACTGGTCCCTGTATGGGCTTTTGGTGGTGAGGGGGAGATAAGAAACCCCGCCTGGTCTGCTACACTCACAGGAAGAGTTTGAAGGCCGTGGCCAGGTCACACTCCTCATTCAGCTCCTCGGTGAAGTGTGAATTTGCACAAGACGGTTCAATATATCTTCTTGTGTGCTCTTTAGTATATTCACGCTGCCGGTGGAGTCTTTGACATCCCTGCGTGCTGTGCTGGGCTGCCTGTGTTACAGACCTGACCCCGACCCCGAATGTGGCTCTTACGTGGAGGAGAGCCAGAATTAACACACACAGAACGTCCTGCACAGGGCACATCTGTACCCAGGCAGCCCTGTGCTATGTGTGATGCCCATGAAAGTCATCTTGCCAAGACCATTTGTAAGAGATCCTGCCTGCACGTGGAGGGGTAGACAGGATGACCCTCCAATCCCACCCAGGGTTGGGATCCTGTGATTTCTCTCGTGAGTCCACTTTGTGCTTGGGGCTCACACACACCAATTAAGACCACAATGGTTTATGTTTCTACAGGAGGGAGGAAAATGAACCATAGCCGTCTTCCTCTCCCATTCAGACCCCATTTTTCCAAGTCACCACCTCACTCTCATCTGTAAAGCGCTAAATAGCCTGAGACCCAGTTATCTCTATGACAATCTCTCCCCAGGTGCCCTGTCTTGGTAATTATGCTCAGCGGGGATGTTCTCCACTGCCCATCTCTGGAGTTAAACTCATTAAGAGAGGAGCCTGAGAAATCCCCACAGAGGGTCCCCACCCTGGAATTGATTGGCCACGTTCCCCTTCCTTGGCTGGCAGGTTTGGGGTGTGGAGGAGTTGGAGGTCCGGAATGCCTCAGAGCTGGTTTAACCTGGATTCGCTGCCCTGATTCCTACTTTGGGGAAGAGACTTATCTGGGGGCCAGGAGAGAGGGAGAGGTCAGGAAGCACTGCTGTTTTATGAAATTAAATGTGGGTTGAGACAAAGCCACCACGGTTGCTTATTCCAAATTTTGAACAGAATGAACATGTTAGGTTTGAAGATAGGAGTTTTGGTGGGGGTTGTTCCCCCCCCACACACACACACACCCCTGAGCCACTTTCTGAGGATGGTAAATGTTCCCTCTCTGCTATGAAGAGAGTGAGTTTCAAGAACTTGTGAGGGCTGAAGATTGGGGCTGGAGGCAGGAGGTCGTTTGGGTCACGGAAGGAGGAGGAAGTTCTGCATCAGAGAGAGAGCCAGGGGACCACAGACAGTTTCACAGATGCCCTTGGCTGAAGGTCATGGAAGAGAGCTCAGTGGAGACGATTGAGGAGGGCCCTGGAGGGAAAAGGGGAACAGGACAGAGTGCAGACAGCCAGGGGCCAGAGCTCTAAACGGAACAGTAGGCTTGGAACAGTAAAGGGAGTACATACCTTCTGATTGATTAGTGGAAAGAAGAAAAGGAAGTTTTCAGAACGAAAGCAGTAAAATAAAATAAAAAGTTGATGCATTAGCTTTCTGTAACTGTAATAAAATACCTGAGGCAAATCAATCGAATAAAAACTAAAGGTTTGTTTTGACTCAAACTTTTGGCTGTTTCCGTCTCTGGTTGGCTGACCCCATTGTTTTGGTGCCAGCAGCAAGGCAGTACATCACTGTTGGAGTACGTGGCAAAGCAGGCTGCTCACCTCATGGTGGCTGGGAAGCAAAGAGAGAGAGAGAGAGAGAAAGAGAGAGAGAAGGAGCCAGGGGACCACTATATCCTCCTGAGGCATGCCACCGATGGTTACTAGACTTCCAACCATCCCCAAAGTCTTACAGATTAGACTCCCTCCCAATAACACCAAGCCAGAGCTAAGCCTTTGATACAGGGACCTTTGAGTGACATTTCAGATCCAAACTACAGAGTTCACATATAAGAAAAGCAAATACTGGATTGGAGAGATGGCTCAGCTGTTAAGGCACTTGCTTACAAAGCCTAAGGACCCAAGTTTGATTCCCCAGTACCTACGTAAAGCCAGCTGCACAAGATGGTGCATGTGTCTGGAGTTTGTTTGCAGTGGCTAGAGGCCTGCACCCATTCTCCTCTCTGTCTCTCTCTCTCTCTCTCACGCACACACACACACTGTCTGTTTCTCTCTTAAGTAAATACAATATTTTTTTTAAAAAAAAATAAAAGAAAAGAAAAGCAAATACTGGGGTACTTGGTCATAAAGAGATTTTTCTTTTTATGACATGTTCAAGGAAGAGGTGGAAAAAAAATGAGAAAAGGGAAGAGGGGAACTAGAAGGAGATCTAAGCTATTCTCTCCTCTCTCTAGGAGAACATTTTAGTGGCACATAGCTTGTTAGAAGGTGGAGTACGGTTTTATTTTATTTATTTATTTAATGGAGAGAGAGAGAGAGAGAGAGAGAGAGAGAGAGAGAGAGAGAGAGAGGCAGATAGAATGGGCATGCCAGGGCCTCCAGCCACTGCAAGCAAACTCTAGACACATGTGCCATCTTGTACATCTGGACTTTCATAGGTACTGGGGAACTGAACCTGATTCCTTAATTTTTGCAGGCAAGCGTCTTAACCGCTAAGCCATCACTCTGGTCCTGGAGTAATGAGACAACTATTCTATTTTTCTTGTCTAATGGAACCAAATATCAAAGGCGAGCTGTGCCAAAATTTGGGCCTGTCTGTGATGGTGGAGCACGGTAGCTTTCCAGTCAGAATAAATGTAATAAAGCCCATGCTATCTTTGTCTAAATTGGACACTGGCATAATTCCTGTAAGGGTCAGAAAGGGATCACGACCCTGTCCTCACTTCTGTCTGTGGCGATACCTGGCAGAATCCAATGTCAGGTGACATGAAGAAAACCACTGAACCTGACGTGGACTGACTGAGCATGTCATGCATTGAGCACTGTGTCCAGTCCACTGTAAAATCTAGTCACACGCCAAAAAAAGCTGTAGCTGAGACTGTCTCAGGCCTCTGTTATCAGGGTCTATGTAGTCTTCCTCAGAGGAGTGATTCGCAAGACCAAAAGAAACTTCTCACGTACACGTTTGTGGTCTTTGTTCAGGTTTGACAGAGACTTAAGTTGCTTCTTGCATTTTCTAGGTGCTTCCAGAACGCTTCAAAAATGACTTCAAAATCTGGGTTTTTCTGGCTTTGTAATTTAGGGTGGGAGGGTGGAATCCCAGGGTTTCCCTTCCTTCTTTCTGGGTTTCAGGTGACAAGTCTGCTCGGCACTTTGTAGTCCAGGACCCTTGACCTTCTGGGATTCCAGTTGTCCCAAGACAACATCTGTGTTCTGGAAAATAGCTCTCAAATCCTGGAGGTTTTCAGCTATCATAAATCTATGCTTTTCATTCTTGCTACCTGTTTTGGGGTTGGTTCTATTTATTTTTTTAATTCTTCCAACAGCATTGTAACCAGTATCCCATATCAAATTCTCTCTATTGACCTAAAGGAGACTCTGCTTCTCTCACTGGATTCGGGCTGATAGGAGCACCCTTGCTATTTGCAGAAATTGATTAGTCAGTCTATGTGACTTTTCAAGTTAAGAGAAACAGACAGGAACTTCACTAATTTGTTGCCAAAGAGCATTTGTTTTGCGCTGATGCTCCTTATAATAGCTGCTGCAAGTTCCTCCTCACTAGACGATAGTTTCTTTCCTTTCTGTAGATGGTTTGCACATTGGCCTGTGCTCTAGACAAGAAACTGCCTGGCTCCACTGTGGGAGAAACAACTTCTAACAAGATCCAAGGCTGAAGATGCAACCCTCAATGGAGACTCCGGGTTTTCCTGTGAATGGATGCCTATGAAAATCCTGCAAGCGCCGCTGAGAGGGGATTTCAGTGGGTCATGGTTGGATGTTCATGGTGGGCTCAGGGGAAAGTAAGGTGGGTCCGGAAGCCACTCAGTAAGCTGATGAGAATGAGAAACAGAGATAAGGTCCCTGTGAGGAAAGGCAGAGAAAAAGTTTTTTTTATAAGGAACCCACACACACACCAGGAACTGAGAATATTGTTCAAAGCCCAGCGGAGTAGAAGTTGGACACTGAGCACTTAAAACTTATGGTGAAGCAGGCTGGAGAGATGGCTTAGCGGTTAAGCGCTTGCCTGTGAAGCCTAAAGTCCCTGGTTCGAGGCTCGATTCCCCAGGACCCACGTTAGCCAGATGCACAAGGGGGCGCACGCGTCTGGAGTTTGTTTGCAGTGGCTAGAGGCCCTGGTGCACCCATTCTCTCTCTGTGTGTGTGTCTCTCTCTCCCTCTTTCTCTCTGTCACTCTCAAATAAATAAAAATTTTTAAAAGACAACTTATGGTGAAGTGACAGTGTGTTTTTGAAAAGGGTAATGACTAAGCGCCATCTCACCAAGGAATAACTCATATACACACATACACACGCACACACACACACACACACACACACACACACACACACGTTTCCAACTTGAATGCCCCCACAGGCCCAAGTACTAAACTCATGATATTCCATCCATGCTGCTTTGGGTGGTGGTGAAACCTTATGAGGTGGAACCTAGTTGGAGAAAACTGGGTCATGGGGGGGGGGTAGTGTGTCCTTGAAGGGATATTGGAACCCCAGCCCCTTCTTGCTCCTTATTTCCTGGGCAACATTTGGTGACCTGGACTCCTCTACCACAGACTTCCACCATGGTGGGTAGGCTACCATGGCTCAAAATAACAGAGCCAAGTGACCAGTGACTAAAATCTCTAGAACATCAGCCAAAATGATTCACCTTTATTCCTTTTGAAGTTGATTATCTCAGGTTTTCTTTCACAGTCAAGGAAAGGTCTCTCTTTCTCTCTCTCCTCTCTGTCATACATACACACACAACCAGAATGAGAAGTGATATCAGAGGATCACATTCAAAAATTCAATGCAATAAACACATTTAGAAACACCTATATGCTAGAGACTGTGCATCTGGCTAAGGGAATAGGGGGAAGTAAATGGAACTGTTTCGGCCCTCGTGAAGTAAATAAAAAGTAGGTTGAAAGGAATCAAAAAGAATTAGGTGAAAAGAATACAGATGGTGGGTAACATATTGTTGAAGCTAAGGTGTGAAAAAGAGAGTTGAACCGAAGCCAGAGACAGAGACAAATCTGGTTATAATAAAGGCCTCAGAGAACAGCAGAAAGTAAAAAGGAGATTCCAAAGAGAAAGATGGGCTAGGTCAGGTAGCAAGTTTCTTACCAAGATCCTGACATACTTTGCACATTCTGGGCAAGTCGGATGTTTCTATTTGCCACAGAGCCATTCTTACACAGCATCTTGCTGTAACTCTACATGAAATGAGATGAACAGAGAGAGAGAGATGGAAAGAGAGAGAGAGAAAGAGAGAGAGTGCACTACCCTCTTTTGGGTTTAGGAACTTAAGTTCTGTCCCCTGGGGTGAGGGAGAATCAGGACCATCTTCATGCTCAGTAGCTATTCAGTGTTCCTGGGCACGTACCTCATATTGACATTGCCTGTAATTAGAGTTAGCTCGACATAGAAATTGTGTGTATTTATCAAGGACTGAACCGAATAGAATTTACTCTTTTGTACATAGGCACAGTAGGTCACCATCTCCATAAAACCCTGGTTTGCTTTTTGTGTAGATTTTAGAGATTTGATTCTTAATTGTGAGTTTCTTTACTCTGCAAGTTCCTTCTGCTAATGGGAGGAACTTTTTGCATGTAGTCTTCACAGACTATTTTTGTCACTTATTTACATACTTAGGAGCTACTTGTTAAAGAGGCAATTAAAGTAAATAGTGTAATCATGTGTTTATAAGGCTTAATTATAGACCTTCATATATAATGGCACAATTATGACATCTAATCTTACTGCAAAATCTCTACTGAAATTTTCAGGAGAAAAAGAATTTTTCTCTAGAGTTTTAGTGTCTTGGGTGTTTTCAGATTTATCAGGCAAATTGCTGAAAGGAATCTATCGACTTAGGGACTCAATAAATGGAAATTTCGAAGCGCACACAAGGGTGTGAATGTTCGGTTTTCAGCTTATTTTTAATTTATATAGTTAAAAAGGACAGATCCTCCCTTGAATTGAAATTTACTCTTCCTCAGAATCAGACCATTAAAATGGAACCAACTAGAATGAACTTTCCTATATGCTGAATTAATAATTATGATGGAAACCAGCCGTGGTGGCTCACTCCAGCCCTTCCAGCACTCTAACAACTGAGGCAAGAGTAGCTCACTTTAGGGCTAGCCTGGGCTATATAGCAAGCCCCTGTCTCAAAATTAATAGCAACAAAAATAGCTGTGATGGGGTAGTTCCTTTGCTCCCCATTTTGGAAACTGGATTTGCTTTCACAGAAGCCTGGCTGATGAGGCAATTAGATAGGACCTCCCAACAATCAAGGGAACCAATCAGTGCTCATGTCTGTGAAGTGTAGACTTCCGGTACAATCTCTCATGCTCTCTCCCTGAGTTCAAAGATTTTCTCCTTCTTCTCCTTTTTAATTTTGAGATAGAATATGGTAGTTTGAATGAATATTCCTCCAATAGATTCATGAGTTTTATTAAAGCTACATGCTGGAGGAGGTATCACGGGATGGATCCTGGGGTCCAGCCCTCGGGCATTTGTTACTGGGGACAGATACGGAATTCTAGCCAAAAAACATGCAGAGTGCTTGAACTCTGCCTGGGTGCCTGGAGTGTGCTTGCTTGGGATGCTGGTGGCTGTTTTTTTCTCTCTGTGTGGATCTGGGAAAGGGGGCCAGTTTCTTCAGCCATGAAGGAACTTCCCCTGGATCTACAAGCTTCAGCAAATCCCTTCCTCCCATACATTGTTTCTGGTTGGGAAGTTCACCCCAGTAGTATAAAGCTGACTGCGGCACAGTCTCACGGTAGTCCAGGCTGGCCTCAAACTCACAATGTAGCTGAGGATGACTTGAGCTTTGGATCTTCCTGCCTCTGTCTCCTGAGTTGCTGGAAGGATGGGCTTGGATCACCACGCCCAGTGCTATGGATTAAACCTATGGCTCCGTGCATACCAGGTAAGCATTCTGCCGACTGTGATAGCTCCCAGGCTCCCGAGTTCACAGTTTCTGAGAGTGGCGCAGTGGGCATATGAACAACTCTGACTGGCATGTGTGGCTGCACAGTGGGTGAGGTTGTGCTCTGATGATCTGCGATTCACAGGCAGCTCCCGTGTTTACTTCTTTATGGAATTGATATTTAACATTCTCAGCACAAGAATGCCAAGATAGGCTCACTGCTCCTGTGTGTCAGGTTCCTCTCACCCTGGCAAAAGCCTTTGTGGAAGCTTACTTGACTCTGAAGGGAATCTGCCCACGTGTGTGTGTGGGGGGGGGGGATTCAGGGAGCAGAGACAAGGGGTCAGAATGATGTGGAACAGCAGCTGGTGAGGATGTTACTGAACAAAGACCAGCAATGACAGTATCGTGAGCTGGCATCTTTTAGGTTGTCGCTGGCTCTCAGCAAAATGCCCTTGGCTAATTGCAGATGCCCATTCCTTCACAAGACAATTCATTGTTCCCCGTGAAGCTGCTATGTGATGAGCATGGAATCTTCCTTGAAATCACGGCTGCATTATGTCAAATAGAATTGGCCAGCCATCAACGGGCTGAATGTGGTCATTGATCATTATTCCCCAAGAAAGGTTAAAAACAAAAAAGCAACAATTAAAGAAGCTGTAAGAGAATTTATTACAGCAAAATAAGGGGAGGAAGTAAAAACAAACAAACAAACAAAAAACCCTTCTCATCAGGTTAACTGGAAGGAGACAGAGGGAAATATAGAAACAGTCCTACAGGCCCTTCATTGATTTGTTTGGAGGCAAAACCCTGGGGGAAAAATAATTTAAAAAATTTAAAAAAAAAGAAAGAAAACCCCGATCAATCCAGAGAGGGTCATGCTCTGCTACAAGCCATTCAACATCCCTGTGAACAACAACGTATGAATTACAGTCATGTTTGCTGTGAATGAGTGTCTTTCCCATGCATGCATGCATTCATTCATTCATTCATCTGCTAGCTCATGCTTGTGTTCCATGACCGGAGTTCTTGTTGTAAACGTGTCACCGAGCTGAAGTTGTATGTGTTCAATTTGGATTACTGAGAGCAAAACAGACGCATTGGATTTTCTTCCATTTGTAGGTTGGGGTGTAGTATCAATAACTTTAATGGAAGCAGAGCCGGTGCCCTGATAGGGAGCCCCGCTGCTCCTCAGATAAATGGCTTGGCTCCACCTCAACATTTATCTGCCAGGACTGCGGCTTTATCAGGGCACCAACTCAGATTCCATTAATGTTATCTCTTAATTAGCTATGCGATTAACCTGTGTTACTCCTGCGCAGTAATGAGGGGAAGACGGAACCGGAGAAGTTCAGCCGCCTCATAACTCCCTCTCCAGAAGCCAAATCTTTCTGGAGCCCATTCCAGGAAAGAACGAAAGAAAAAAAAAAAGCTCCAAGCAGTCTGAATCTTCCCCCACTTGGATTGTAGGGCAAATTCTGCTCTGTTGAGAAGAGGAAGCAACCGGTACTTTAGATTGATGATGCCTCACACGTTCTTCCAGTGACTTCTACAGATTCACCCCTTTTGTCTTCATAGAACGGCCATAAAGTAAGGTACTATGATTCGCCCCACTTCAGAGAGCGAGAAACTGAGAATGAGAAGGTCAAATAGCTGCCCCAAGGTCACACACGTAGAAGATGGCAGGGCCAGGATCCAAAGGTGTTTGTCTCCCTGAATCCTGAGCTTAGGGTTTCTCTGACAAGCATGTTCCCAGAGGAGCCAGCCCAGCCCCCTGGTCCTGCTTTGGGGTGGCTTTTTAAAAATCCCCCCAAACCTCCTTCTCCCATTGGACTTGGAGCCTGCACCTCTGAGGCTGAACAGAAAGCCCTGGCAGCTGAGATTTTTCTGCAGGTAAAAAAAAAAAAAAAAAAGTGCTCTCTCCAGGAAATCTCAGGGGAGCTGGAGCTGGTGGACTTGGATGGCCCCGAGCAAAGTGTAAAGATGGAAAAATACCTCAGCTTGCCTGCCTCTCCCATCTCCTTGCTGTGTCCTTTGTCCCCTCAGAGCCAGCTCCCCTCCTCACTTCCCCTTCCCCATCTCTACCGCTGCAAGGTGGGGCGCAGTGCCCCACTTTTCTGCAGAAATTACACAGATCACGAGAAATGTGCTATCTGGATACAAATGAAATTGAAGAGCTCATGACGTCATGGAGGCTGTTACTAATCAATAGCTACAGGAGAGGAGTGGGGGGAGAGGAGCTCTCGTTGGTTCCATCTCGTCCCCTTTGCTTCCCAGCCACCTCCTCACCTTCTGGGCTCCCGGTGGGTGAGCCTGAAGCAGGGTGGGAGGAGAAGAGCCCAACAAACTTTTCTAGCATAAACCTTACGTCAGTGGAAAGAGAGGCCCTTGAAATTGCATCATCAGTGTCCCGAGCCTGACCTGATGCATGATGGGGCCAGAGAAGGAAACCTCAGGGCCTTTACCCCCCACCTGCCACTCCAAGGTCCCCTCTCCAGGGAATATCACCAACAATGTTGACAAATAACGTTGAGTAGGTGAGTGTCCTTTCAGACCATTGTTCATGTCCTTTCTTCTTTCAGGAATCTTGCCATCATTGACACCTAGGTCATTTCTGAAATCCTAGGGACTCTCTTTATATGCAGCTTTCTGAGGCTAAGGGTGGGTCAAGAGCTAGTGTTCAGTCCACAGTCATAGAAAGTGTAGATGAAAGAACAGACCGACTCACAGTGACACACTTGTCCAAATGTTGTACAAGGGGGATCCATATTCACTTACCTACAGTCTTGACAAGCCAGAGTCCTTACACAGAAACAATCACTGCTCAGTGAACACCACGGCAGAGAGAAAGAATGGAAGAGCTGGAAGGTGAGGAGGAGGGCTGGTGGAACTCTCCTCTGGCCATCACATGCCTGTTGCATTTATAAAGCCTTAGCCACTGTGGTTACCTGCCCAAGTTTGGGCCAGTTAACATTCTGTCATGGATGGAGAAGGGACACAGGAGATTTCACCCCTCCATGAGGAACGACTGGGAGTTCATGATTCAGAAGGGGAGTTGTTTTCTTCAGTGGTGTTTCTGCCATTGCTAGGTCACAGGAAGAAGGAAGGATTCAAGGGGAGGGGAGGAAGATAAGAGAGGGTAATGGAAGATCTACATGTTCAAAATATGATGTGAGTGTATATGTGTATGAATTTGTCAAAGAACAGATACAAATAAGCAGTTCTGGGCTGGAGAGATGACTTAGCAGTTAAGGTGATTGCCTGCAAAACCTAAGGACTCAGGTTCAAATCCTCCAGATCCCACGTAGCCAGATGCAAACAATGCAAGTGTGCAATGTCATGCATGCCCACAAGGGGGCACACAAGTGTGGAGTTTGTTTGCAGTGGCTGAAAGGCCCTGGTGTGCCTATTTTCTCTCTCTCTCCCTCTTTCGTTCTCTCTCTCTCCAAAATGAGCAATTCTTCCTATGGATAGGTTTGCTTTGCAGCATGTCACAAATGAGTATTTGTTCATGGCCTCTGTATGAAATCCAAAAGTTAGAAATAATCATCTTTGGAGACCATATTTTTAAAACACCACCATCAGAGACAGGAAGTACTCAGGGAACTGTGCTTGCTGTTTGAGGAAACACTCCCCCCAGATTCTGCCAGGAACCCCTCTGACTCCAATATCCCTCTTGTGTTTCCAGGCCAAAAAAAAAAAAAAAAAAACAAAACAAAACAAAAAAACCATGAAACTCATTTCTACTTTACAGTTGGTAGCTCTTTGGACAAATTCAAACAGCACTGCTTTGAAAGGAATTAAAGGAGGAAGAAGTGAGGGAAACAAAGAGAAGGAGGAAGCTCTCTCTCCCCATCAGGTGGATAAAATATTAGATATGCGAAGCACTTCGGCTATTTTGATTCCTTTTTTTTTAAGCAGAAGATGGAATGGGGAGGAAAGGTAGCACGTGGTTAAGACCGACCAAATTCATTCCTATTCAGCTAATGGAGACTTTCAAATAAGAGAAATGGTGCCTGTCTGATATTTACATAGGGCATTAAAACCCACAAATCTCTTGTGTGTATATGTTTTCCCAAAGACTCAAAGAACAGTTTATCATGTAAGACTTGCTTTATTTTCAAAATAACGTCTGCCAAGATGAAGGTCTTTTCTCCGAGAGCTGGCGTTTGTTTTCCAGGCAGTGTTAATGACTCATGGTGAGTCACCCAGTGTTGTGGCCTGGTACAGTACTTTAGTTTTATTCGAGAGCTTAAAATTCAACTTTGAGCAATGTCCACAGCAGGGAAGAACAATTAGTAAGTTCATTAATTGTGCTTTTGTGTACACTTTTATTCTCAAGGCTAATTATTTGTTTAAATTATTTTGCCCCTATCGAAAGTGTTACCACATGAAAATATTTCGGCTAAGGTTTCTGGTATGAAATCCAAGGCTGAGGTAGCTCAGACATTCCTAGTAAATGTAATCAGCTTGCTTTGCTAATGACCCATGCTCGACGTGGAGTCTTTTATTTAAGCAAATGAGCAGTTAGTTGGAGGGGCCATGTAAGAACGTAAAGAATAGTGACTCATGGCCTGTTTATCCTCCTTCCCCGATGTGGACAATGGATATCTTCCACGTTTGACTTTTAAATATAACCAAACTCCAGTGTACCATAAGTTGGACTCACATGGTTTTATGCAGAACATGGCTATAAGGAACACAGCAATTGCCAAGTCGGTATGCCAGTGTGCAGAGCAACCATGAAGGCTCCACTTGGCTCTGCATAGAGAGGGAAGCAAGCCTCCTCCCTCTCTTTCCTTAATTCCCCAGGCGTCTGGCATGTTGCTTAGAAAATGAACCAGCTGCCACCAGAGCAGATTCTTCCCTGCTCCCAGCTCCAGGTATAGGACCAGAAAAAAGAGATAGAGGGCTTTGGTGTAGACACTGCCAGTTTCCTCCACCTTGATGCAAGGCAGGGACAACAGAAGCCCCGAACAGCCAACCCTTCCTTCTCCAGCATCTCCCGAGCCCTGGCTCAACCCTCGGGGAGAAACACGTGGTCTGGAATTCCTATAAGGAGGCTGGTAAGGGCTCGCTGTGTGTACCCTCAGGGTTTTGGTGATATCACCGCAGCCTCCCTAGGAGGTAGGCACTGTTATTTCTGATTTTTAGGAGAGGAAATGGAAGCTGGGAATTCAGACTGGAACCCAGAACTATGTGCATGCAATGCTAGGGCCTTTCAGTCATACCATACACCTAGCACCATGGCTTACCATAGAAGAGGATTCATTCATTCATTTATTCATTCATTCATTCATCAAATACCAGTTGAGGCATATCATAGGCTTTGGGATATGAAAGGAAACCTGTTGGGTAAGCATTCTTGCCTTCAAAGACTTTACTGATAAACAGATATCCATCTCACATTTGTAGTAACTGTAAGTTGGATACGTGAGAGGTGGACACATGCCAGCCAGGCCGATAGCAACAGGACTGTGGCTTCGTTGCCATCTCACAGCCACATGGGTGTTCCTCTTCTGGCCTGTGGTTTCCACTACAAGGGGCAAGACAACCTATTAAGTCCCCAAGGGGGGAAAAGTGGACACAAATGACCCCATACCAGCCATCCCAATCACAGCAGGAGCCACCTCACATCAGATGGCAGCAGTGGGGTACGGGTTCATCTGATCCTTCCACGTGGTTCCAGGACTACCCCCGGGGGTGGGGGGTATCTGTGACTCCAGCACCAGGAAGAGCGGGTTCTGGAATGTTCTTCTGCCTTCATCCAAAATGACAGAGACCCCTTCAGCCACGGAGCAAAGGAAGCAATGTCACCGTCCCTAAACATCAGGCAGACCAGACCTTTTGTTTTTTGTTTTCGGCAGAATATACAGAGAGAGAGGAGATCTGTCCGTAACTGCACAGGGGTTGTTTTATTTTTTAAATGCTCGCGTTCAAAGTCTGGTCACAGCCTCAAACCCGTTCCCATCCTCACGGGAGTTACAGATGGGAAGGACCTATGAGGTCATTTCTGCCTGCGGAGGCCTCGTCTCCACAGAGCGCATTTGGAGCACCTCCTCCAGCTAGTGGAAATGTCCCAGAGGACCGCGCTTCCGCCCTGTCCCTCAGGAGCCAATTCCAAAATCCACACGCCGTACATTTCAGGCTGGAGATGCAGCCTGGGTGGGGGTCTATTTTTAATTATCCAAAGCGCCAAACAGAAGCCTGGTGTCATAAAAAAATTGCTGAGGGCTCTCTTCCTCACTCTCCCCATGGTACCTCCCCACCCTGAAAGGCTTCTCGCTCAACCGGGAGGTTCTCAGCCCTGCGGCAGGTTTCAGAGGATATGGGGAGGTGCCAGGTGGCAGTGTTGACATGGCTCAGCAGGGTGTGCCATGGGTCTCGGGTTGGCCCGATCATCCCCAGCACACGCAACCAGGGAAATAACTCGAAGCAAAGCTGCTATGCATGCAGCCGCACAGAAGGCTTATTTCTTCTTTGTTGTTGTTGCTTATTTATTTATTTGAGAGCGACAGAGAGAAGGAGGCAGAGAGAGAGGGAGAGAGAGAGAGAGAGAGAGAGAGAGAGAGAGAGAGAGAGAATGGACATGCCAGAGCTTCCAGCCTCTGTAAACGAACTCCAGATGCATGTGCCCCCTTGTGCATCTGGCTAACGTGGGTCCTGGGGAATCGAGCTTCAAACCAGGGTCCTTAGGCTTCACAGGCAAGCGCTTAACCACTAAGCCAACTGCTGGCTGAATACCATCCAGGCTTATGGTGATGATCTATGTGCCCGAAGAGTTAGCCCCAAGATGTCCATCACAGTATTGAGTGTGACTGGGATGAGCTTAAACACCACCTCTTTGCCAGTGACAGAAGATGGGTTAAACAATTCACGGGTAGACTATACAATATGTAGGACCAGTGTGGAAACCTCTACAGATAGTGCATCGGAAGAGTCCTAGTGGGCTGAGAAGGTGGCTCAGTCAGCCAGGTGCTTGTCTAGGAAGCATGTTCAATCCCCGGTGCCCACATAAACACGTCAGATGCAGTGGTGCATGCTGGGAACCCCAAGCGCTGGGGAGGCCGAGACAGGCAGATCCCAAGGGCTCCCCCGACAACTGGCCTAGCCTAATTGGTGAGCCACAGGCCATTGTCAAAAAAAATAAATAAATAAAAAGATGGATGGTTTCCTGAGGAAGAACACTGAAGGCTGTCCTCTGGCCTTCACATGCGGACATACAGAGATATGTACCTGTATGTGCAAAACGTCCTGCCACACATGCACACATTATGAAAAGACCACCAGCGACATAATGTTTTCACTTACAGGGGAAACTAGTTCTTGTCCACAGTGTTTGGGACCCAAAGGACTTTTAATATGAAATGAGATCTCTTGGAGGTAGAACTCAAATATAAATATGAAATTCATTTGTGTTTAATATACGTTATATACTTGCCTAGATACCTATGCACATACCTCGAAGGTAATTTGATACAATATTTTCAGTGGCTATGTGTTTTTATTTCACTGCGATGTATCAGATCAGATACGGAATGTTTTATTTGTGTGTTGGTATGTGTTTATATGATGTGTGTGTGGGGGTGGCACATGTGTGGGGGTGACGGGACACCTTGGGGTGTTCCTCCTCACCACCTTCTTTTAAGACTCTTGCTCTTGTTGTGTGGCTGCCACCGCTTGTACGTTTCCAGAGCACCCCTGCTTCTCCTTCCATTGGCATAGGCTGGGATGACAGACACAGGGCCACTTTGCATCCAGCATTACATGCATGCTGAGGACAATCAAACTCAAGTCATCAGGCTTGCTAACAAGTGTAGTGCCCCCTCCCCAGCCCCAAGGAATGAAATTTGTGGCATCATACCGGTGATGAGAAAGTTTCAGATCACACAACATTTTGGATGTAGATGTTCACTCTCGCCACTAAATGAAATGCGTTCCCAATGGTTGACATCACACATGATTATTGTCTCTATATTTTTCCTAAAATGCTTGCGTGGAGGAGAGAATATTGACATAATTTTCTATTAGAAAAGAACTGTCAGATGATTTTTCTTCCGTGCTACGTTTCATTCTTTTCTTCCATAGGTGCCTGTAACATTTGCTATTAGATGTAGAAATGCTACTCTTAAACACTAAACTGTAACTTCATTTTGAATCCTGCATTTCTCACATTCAACATTATGGGAATTGCCAAACCCAGAGGATTTTAGAAAAAGGGAAGGCAATTAGCCCCTCTTTCCTAAACTGGCCCCCAATAGTCTGTTGCAAGACTATCTCCAGGAGAGCTAAGCTAAACACAGCTGCAAGCTGTGACCCAATCCCAAGGTATAGCTCCTTCTAGAAACCAGGAAGGTTGCATGCCCTTCTTACTACAGAGAACACGCAGCCCAAGGAGTCTCATGTATATCCTAAGAAATAAGAAAACCAGCCTGGGTTTTTGTGCTAAAACATCAGACATTCCAAGCAGGAAAGGATGTTAGTACATTTCCACTTGGAGCCACTGTCTTGTGTTTTCTCTGTGAAGGGGAACCAGGGAGCCAAGGGGGCCAAGCATCTTCTTTGTACTTACAAGTAATGTTGGGTGAACCAGGACAGGACGCTGAGATCGACTCTTAACTCCCTTTGTCTCTGATGTCTTCTTCTTTACTTCTTTCTTCCCAGAACTCTGTTCCTGATTCACAGTCACCTCTCTCTGCTGACTTCCCCCAGCAGGCGACTTGACCTTGCCTCCCACTCACACTGCCCCTGATACTTAATCCTGCTGCTGTGTTTTCTGTGCTACACTGCATTTTTTCCAGCAGGGTTTTCCTATGTGGCCTTATGTTTATAATCCTCCTACCTCCGCCCCCAGAACAATGAGATTACATGTACCCAGTGTACTGCCATTGGACCATGAGCCTGGCTCTCTTACTGGGCTTAAGGGCAGAATTTATTTCTTACTTTTTTTTCCCCACCTGCTATATTTTAGCAATAACATAATAACCCTATAGGTTGATGACATTACAAATATAGTTTGTCACTTTTTCCTGCAGTTAGGAGTAGGAGAAAAGGTTCCATCCAAACTTTGGCATCGTATCATCAAAACCAAGAGTTACTTGTTCTGCGTGTGGCGGTGCACACCTTTAATCCCAGGAGGCAGAGGCAGGAGAATCGCCAGGTGTTCAAGGCCACCCTCTGACTACATAATGAATTCCAGGTCAGGCTGAGCTACAGCAAGACCCTCCCTCAAAACAACAACAACAACAACAAAAGTTACTTGTACTGTGGGCCAGAAGGATATAGAAATTTCTCTTCTGCCTTTACAAACCAAAAATGGGTAGTATAAAGAGCTTGGTTATTTTCCATTACAAGACTGCTTAGGAAATAAAGTATTAAGAGTACCATAGGGGTTGGAAAGATGGCTTGCCCAAAAAGCCTAAGGACTGGGGTTTGATTCCCCAGTACCCATGTAAGCCAAAAACACAAGGTGGCACATGCATCTGGAGTTAGTTTGCAGTGGCTAAAAGTCTTGGCATACCATTCTCTCCCTTTTTCCCTTTCTCTCTCTCTTATAAATAAATAAACATAAAAATATTTTAAAGACCACGGTAGGGTGGTAGGTGAGGAGTCACATGACATTCTAGAAAAACCGTAGCCTTACAGCTATATATGTCATAATTTGAATACCAAGTGTGTAACTAAGCACAGCTCTAAGCACTTAATTAAACTTCTCTGAGACTCTTTTACTTAATTTTTTTGTTTATTTACTTGAGAGCGACAGACAGAGAGAGAAAGAGGCAGAGAGAGAGAATGAGAGTGCCAGGGCTTCCAGCCAATGCAAACAAACTCCAGACGCGTGCGCCCCCTTGTGCCTCTGGCTAACGTGGGTCCTGGGGAATCAAGCCTCAAACCAGGGTCCTTAGGCTTCACAGGCAAGTGCTTAACCACTAAGCCATCTCTGCAGCCCGAGCCTCTTTTTTTTTTTTTTTTAATTTCCTCACATGATACCAGTAGTTACTGTGCAGGGTTGTTAACAGCATTGCTGACCATTGTGGACATGTCCCTGGCATATAACAGGCACTATGTTCACACAATCATGGCCCCCATCATACTTCCTTGACTCTAGGGCCGGTAAAGCATCACCCACGGAGAGGTTCCTCCTGACGCACAGCATCCAGAGTACACACCCCCAAGTGACCCTTGATGGAAAGGAAACCAAGAAAGAACTCTGGGCCCTGCGCCTGCGGATGAATGAACATGGTACACTATTCTCCCCATCCTCCCAGAAACAGGAAGAAATGAGGGTCTCCCTGGAGACACCCTGCTGCTTGCACCCACTCAGGAGGCTGGACAGGAGAGCAAATGACTTATTTGAAGAAGTTATGGCAGCAAAAGTGACCCAAGAATCTGTAGAGTGGGTGGGGGCTTGAGGGGACCTAAGGTAGTGCCCGTGAACCTGTGGTGAAGTCCTGAAGTCCACAACTACTGGAGCAGGGCACTGGGAAAGCCATGGGGGCAGAGGTAGAAACAAACACAACTGGGGTACAATGCCAAGTCTTCGCCTGCCAACTGGGGAGCTGTGAGTTAACAAGGACACCACCAGAAAGTAATTGGGGCCATCGACCTTTACCAAAGTGAGCCTCACCGGTTACTGGTTATGGGGAAGGATCAAGGCCTGCAGTGGTCAGAGCAGGGAAGGATCCTCCTTAGCGGGACGAGCAGACACACCCACTCTTTCCTTCCCAGCCAGACCAGTTCCACCTTTACTCTGTACCTCAGCAGCGCCCCATTGGGGTTATCAACTCTGATACCCTACAACTGAGGCTATCTGTCTGTTGCAGTCAAGTTCACACTGCTGGTAGAAATCACCCAACCAAGGGCAGCCTGTGGAAAAAAAAAGATGTTTATTTTGGCTTACAGGCTTGAGGGGGAAGCTTCATGATGGTAGGTGGAAATGATGGCATAAGAAGTGGGTGGACATCAACCCCCTGGCCAACATCAGGTGGACAATAGCAACAGGAGAGTGTCCCAAGCACTGGCAAGGGGACATTGGCTATAATACCCATAAGCTCACCCCAACAATACACTACCTCCAGGAGATGTTAATTCCCAAATTTACATCAGCTGGGAACCTAGCATTCAGAGCACCTAAGTTTCTGGGGTACACCTGAATCAAACCACCACACTATCCTTCCTCAATGCTTGTTTGCCACAGTGTTTCATACATTTATTTGCTTATTTTGCCCACCTGAATTGTAAACACCGTCAAGCTGGCCCAATGACTGTGTGTTCTCATGGTTTCCATTGGAGTGCTTGGTTCATCATAGGCACCTAAGAGGATCGAGGAGATGAAAGAATTATGGAAGCTCTTCATGCATTCAAAACCTACCATGCGCATCACTGTGTTGTCATTTATTGCTTGGTACCTTACAGCACAAGGAATGTGTGCTTGAACCTTTCTCATTGCTGAGACAAAATATGCCTGACCAAAGGAAGTTGAGGAAGTTGAAGAAGGAAAGCACACCATCTTCGCAGGGAAGACCTGGCAGCGGGAGTGTGGGGCCACCGATATCACTGCATGCACGGTCAGGAAGCAGAGAGTAGACAAAGCATACAGCTAGCCTATAAAAACCTACAGCATGCCCATGGTGGCCCAGCTCCTTCAGGGGAGGCTCTACCTTCTAAAGGCTCCACAATCTTCCAAAGCAATGTGACCAGCTGGGGACCAAGTGTGCAAACACATGAGCTCACAGGGGGGCATTTCACCTTCAAACCATGAATAGTAAACATGACTTTCTCCTCCATCCACATGCATACATACACACATATCCATTCAACCACAGAACTGAGAATTTAAGAATAACTAAACAAATATTTATCAGGGACCTACTAACCGCCAGACCCTCTCTAAGGGTACACTAGAGAACAAAACAAAAACCAACATGCAGGGCTGGACAGATGGCTCAGCAGTTAAGGTGTTTGTTCGCAAAGCTTGATGGCCTGGGTTCAGTTCCCCAGTACCTACTTAAAGCCAAATGCGCAAAGTGGCACATGCATCTAGAGTGCATTTACAGTGGCTAGATGCCCTAGAACACCCATCCTCTCTTTCTTTCTCTCTCCTTGCATATAAATAAATAATAATTTTTAAAAAGAAGATAAATAAGATTAGTAAAGAGACTTTTAGTCAAATTTGGGGTATTTGGGCTGGAGAGATGGCTTAGCGGTTAAGCACTTGCCTGTGAAGCCTAAGGACCCCGGTTCGAGGCTTGGTTCCCCAGGTCCCACGTTAGCCAGATGCACAAGGGGGCGCACGCATCTGGAGTTCGTTTGCAGAGGCTGGAAGCCCTGGCGTGCCCATTCTCTCTCTCTCCCTCTATCTGTCTTTCTCTCTGTGTCTGTCGCTCTCAAATAAATAAATTTAAAAAAAAAATTGGGGGTATTATTAAATCCTGGCCAGATGAGTTTAGATTTCATCTAATGCATCGGAAGGCTATTGTCAAATCCTGAATGGAGAAGCAATATTACGAAGGTAATCATTGAAGTAATTCATTAAACAGCACCCTTCACAATGGACAATGACTAAAGAGACTGGAGATTTAAAAATATATATCAACCAGAAGGAGGGAGTGTCAGGAAGTTCAGTTAGAGTCACAGCATTGTGACATCAGGAGGACATGGTTAAGAAATTATGTGGAGTATAGCTCAGTTGGTAAAATACAGTGTAAGTATGAGGCTCTGAAAAATGCTGTGCATGGTGGCGTGCTTATAATACAGTGCAGAGGAGGTGGAAACAGACAAGCAGATCCCTAGGGCTAGCTAGTCAGCCAGTATAGACAACTTGGTGAGCTCCAGCCAATGAGAGATCCTGTCTCAAATAATAATAATAATAATAATAATAATAATAATAATGAAAATATACCAGGAATGATACCCAAGCCTATCCCCGATCTCCACATGCACTAGGTACATACATACATGTGTGTGCATATATATGTGTATATATATGTATATGTATACCACAGAATCTTAGGTGGTTAAAAATTAAGGTGTGATAGCACTATGAGACGGAGGGGGAAATACACACTTCTAGAATTGATGACAATTGAAGAGATATAAAAAATGTGACATTCTTAGCCTATCTTGGATAAAGTACCAAGCCCTTACAAACCAATAACAAAAGTGAAAAATAAATTAAAACAATGAATAAGCGTATGACCATGCAACTTTCAGAAAATACCTAAATGGCTCTTGAACATATGAAGCCACATGTAACCAAAATAACGAATATAAATAAAAATAATAACAAGATGAGTTTGCTTATTGACTTGGATAAAGATAATGAGAATTTTTCAGTGACAGTAATGAGTGTTCTCATGGGAAGATTATCTGGCATATCTCATCTAAAGAGCAATTAGGCAATATAAGAGCTAAGAACTCTGCTTATTCACCCTGGGCCAAAGTCTTGTGCCTAGCTGTGCATATCAAAAGCTTACTCATGAGCAATGTAACTGAAAATAAGTTCTAGTCCCAATCAAAAGATACTGGATGTAAAATGTATGGAATCATGCATAGACACTGGAATTGCCAGAGAAAAGTCTTTAGCATCTGAGAAACTGTGTATAACATGTGAAGTTTAAAAGGCAGGTTATAAACAGATTGCACAGTATGTTCCTAATTTTAAAAAATATGAATATATAAATCAAATACAATGTAGCATTTTTGGATTCTAATTCAAACAAGCAAACTAAAAGGACACTTTTGAGAGAGAGAGAGAAACCAAATGTGAGCTAAGTACTAGATTAAATAGGAGCAAGCTGAGCCTGTTAACTGTAATAATAAGGCTTTAAAATCCTGAGAAGTCTGTGTCAGAGGTCCACAGTGAACTGAAGTCTCATAAGGTGAAATTTCTTAAACTTTGGGATTTGTTTAACAATGCTAAAAAAGTCAGGGAATTTAATGAAGTAAGACTGACAAAGTGTTGAATAACTAGTTCCACTTTGAAAACACTAATAATAAAAATGTTCATTTGAAAGGGAAAGAAGGGCTGGAGGGATAGCTCAGTGGTTTCCCTGCAAAACCAAAGGACCCAGGTTTGATTCTCCAGGACCCATGTTAGCCAAATGCACAAGGGGGCGCATGTATCTGGAGTTTGTTTGCAGTGGCTGGAGGCCCTGGCATGCCCATTCTCTCTCACTCTCTCTCTCTCTCTCTCTCTCTCTCTCTCTATCTATCTATCTATCTATCTGCCTCTTTCTCTCCCTGTCTGTCTATCAGTCTCAAATAAATAAATAAAAATAAACAAAAAATTTAAGTACCTGGTCTATATTTTACTATATATAATATGTATTATTTGTATCATTGAAAAAGAACTCAATTCCTATTTTTAAGCTTCTTTGGCTTTGCCATTGAAGAAGTAAATAATAACAAGAAATGGGGAAGAGGAGATGCAAAAGGTCTCAGGAGAGACTCATGTTCACAGCAAGATGCATAAAGGCAGTGGTGACAGCTGACTTTCAAACTCAGTTCAAAAGGAGAGTTGAGGGAGGGAAAGCATCAAGCAAGGCAGAAGGTTGAGACCAAACATCAGGGGCTCAGGGCTACCACATACAACAGCCTTGAAGATTCACTTTGGAAGTCATGGTTTTAGTCAACAAGACCCAGGCAATGTCCTAGCTGAGCTGCATGGAACTTGGTGATAAAATAGACAGGGATGAGTAGGTCCTGATCAACTTTGGAACTACCAAGGGGTGTAAGGCAAAGTTGAGAAAAGGATAGTGCGGGAAGATTTCAACAAAGACGTAAGTTCACTTGAAAACCTTGGCATTGAAAGAAACATGGTCATTTAAGAGACCAATCCAAAGAAGTCAGTATGTCTATAGCTGAGAGCAGAGTGGTAGAGAGATCTAACAGGAAGCTAAAGAGGGAGGCTGTGGAGATATGTGGAACCTGCCAGGCCATGCTAAGGACCACTGACAGTAGCTTTTCACTTCACATACTGGTAAATCATGAAAGGAGTTCACATGGGGGAATTATTTCACTAAGGAGCACATATGGGAAAGGCAGCCATGCCCACAGTGTTCAGAAGGATAACTGGACTAAAGATGAGGTGACTGATGCTTGTAACTAAAGTCGTAGTGGAGGTGGGGAGAAGTGGGTAAAGAAATTTATTTTAAAAATAAAATAAGGGCTGGAGAGATGGCTTGGCGGTTAAGCGCTTGCCTGTGAAGCCTAAGGACCCCAGTTCAAGGCTTGACTCCCCAGGACCCACATTAGCCAGATGCACAAGGGGGCGCACGCGTCTGGAGTTCGTTTGCAGTGGCTGGAGGCCCTGGTGTGCCCATTCTCTCTGTCTCTCTGTCTGCCTCTTTCTCCCTCTGTCTGTCGCTCTCAAATAAATAAAAATAAAAACAACAAATAAAATAAAATCAGGCTAGAGAGATGGCTTAGCGGCTAATGTGCTTGCCTGCAAAGTCTAACAACTTGACTTCAATTCCCCAGTACCCACTACAGACAGATGCATAAACTGGAGCATGTATTTGGAGTCTGTTTGCTGTAAGCCCTGTTGTGCCCATTCTCTCTGTCTCTTTTTGCTTGCATATAAATGAAATATTTTTTTAAATAGAATAACATCTCAAAATTGGAAGAAAAATTGGTCAAAGTGAATGAGGATTGGGCAGAGAACTTAGGAAGAATATGGAGAGGAGCAGCATTAGGACTCAGGAAGGCATGTTTTCAAATAAGGAATAAAGGAAGAAATGTAGGGAGGAGGGAGGAGAGGGAGAAAAGGTCAAATAAGTTGGATGCTACTGAATGGTGCCAACTGACTATAGATAAGTGTGAATCACCAGTGTTTGGAGGGAATGTTTGGGTTGAAGGGTGAGGTAGCGATAACACTGGAGTGGTCAACATTGGCTGTGGTGGGGTGGGAAATGAGATGGCAATAATTTGTATGTATACATATACATGTGTATATATACTTTGGTCCAGGCTGACCTGGAATTCACTGTGGAGTCTCAGGGTGGCCTCGAACTCTCAGCGATCCTCCTAACTATGCCTCCTGAGCGCTGGGATTAAAGGCGTGTGCCACCACCGAGCTAGCTTACTCTTGCTGATGTGACAAGATGCGATTCCCTGTCTCTGCTCATGCCATGCATTTCCCACCATGATGGGACTCCCCCTGCCCTAGAGTCTGTAAGCCAAAACAAAACCTTTCCTTCCATCAGCTACTTCTGACTGGGTGGCTTGTCCTCGTCATGAACAGGTCACTGCAATAGGGGTTTATTTGATATTCATGAAGTGTGTGTGTGTGGCTTCCAATCAGAGGGAGAGAGGAAAGATGGCTTAGGAAGTTTTAAAATAATCACGGCGTGAATCAGCAGGAAGTCAAACAACAGGAGGGTGCACGAGGTGGGAAGAGCAGACTCCACAAAGGCCAGAGAGAAGCTGGCTTGCTGGTATGGGGGTGGTAGGAAATGGGGTGTCCACTGTGAGGCACACCAGTGGAAGAGCGTGTTTACCACCTTTCCTGTGTCACATGCTGGCATTTTTACTTTCCGCAGGTGAAAAGAAGACAGTCAGTGGTTAATCATTTATTCATCTATGCTGACCAAACACATTTTTGTCTTGTTTTGAAATGACACATAGTAGATTAATGCATAAACATTCATTTACATGAACACCGGTTCTGGCCATCATTGTCAGAATCCAGCCGTTGACTTGGTTATACCTTACAACAGTGAAACCAACAGACCAAGTTCCCTGAAAGGGGGTAATTTGGTCATCCAGAAAGCCCTGAGTTTACATCCCTTTCCAGAACTTACTCTGTTTCTGCCTCAACATACAACTGAGTCCGTCCAAGTGCCGTCAGCAGTCAGAGGGTACAATGCGTGTCTGACGAATGAGTCATAGGGAATCAACACCTCTCCTGATGACAACCACAAGGACTGGACTGGCTCAATGCATTCAATGTCCTTGCCCTCCCAAAGTCACAAACTGAGTCCTTCAGGACCAAAGCCAGAGGAGGGCTTTCCAATGCCCAGCCATCAGCCTGGGCACTTCAGCCTCTTGCTTGTGCCATTCATGCCTCTGCTTTATTCTTTAACTTCACTTGACATTTCCTAACCCTCCCCAGCTATCTTCTCTCTGGAATCAGAAAATGCATTAAGAAGAGAGGCTCATGGTTCGAGGGTTCAGATAGCACTGTCCAAAAGGCGACTGGGAAACTTGTCTTAATCATTGAGCATGTGTGCCCAAGTTCTTGCATATGCTCATCTGGTTATCAAACAAGTGCTGATTGAAACTCACTCCGTGCCAGACTTGCGAGAGGCAGAGAAACATGTGGGGAACAGAGAGGCATCAGGGCCCTTCCAGAGCAGAAGAAAGAAGAAATTCACTTGTTACTGACCCTATTCATTAGTGTCCATTCATCCCACCTCATCTCAAGACTCCTCACTTCCCCACTGATTTTTGTTCCCTGCTTCACTTTCCAGTCTTGGCCACAGCACATTTCTTTTGCTTACACACGCTAATAAGTAGAATCCAGATCCCACCGGGTTTCCAACGGCAGCCAGTGGTTTGGAACGTCACAGCTTTGCTCTTGGCATTTTTTGTTCATGGTGTTGCTATCCTTCCTGTTGTCTGCCATTACGGATCCAGAGTTACTCTGGCCGGTCACTGTGAGGTTACAGATGGATGTTTGTTTGTGATGATGTAGGGTGACAATATTTGTAAAACTGTGACTGTACTTTATAAAATATTTGCTGTTGAATTTTGGCTCCAGCACTTCCACTGGGGAAATCACAAGTGTGTGTGTGTGTGTGTGTGTGTGTGTGTGTGTGTGTGTGTAGCATGTGCATGGTATGTATATAGTATGCATGGTGTGATGCATTCACATTGCAGTGTGTTTGTAGCATTATGGTATGCAGGTAGTATGTATGGTATGATGCATCCATGTTTGTGTGCAGATAGGCACACTCCAAGCTCACACGTGCAGAGGCCAGAGGAGGCCATCAAGTGTCCTCCCCTATTGCACTTCCACTTTCTTTCCTCAAGAGAGAGTTTGTCACCCAACTCGGAGCTCACTGCTTTTCTGTTAGACTGGTTGACCAGTGAGCCTCTGTCATCCTTCTGTCTCTGGCCTCCTGCATAGCTGAGTTGACAGGCTTGCAGAGCTTTGAACCCAGATCCTCATGCCTGTGAAGCAAGGGCTCCTACCCACTGAGCAATCCTCCCCCAATCTCCATTCTTTAATCTCTGGGCATCTGTACAACAGGCGTGACCATGCCTCCACGTAGGGTTGTTGGAAGGGTTCTCTTACTGTATTCCACATCTCTGGTGTATTGATGGTGCTTGAAAGACAAAAGAATCATTCTCTAGCCCTTGACTAACTCACTGTTCGAACTACTGATGGCAGCTCCGAACATAATGTGGCCAGGGATATTTCACTCGTTTCTTTTCTACTGCTCTAGAACAAAGGAAACATAATCAAGCGTGGGAACATTATTTGGAGTCAGCTTCAAAAGCACGCCGTGTTTGATGTGTGATGCCGATGTGTGATACTGTGTGGATGAGGTATTAATATGAGACTCCAGCCTGTATGATGTCTGTACTGGTTACATGACCCTGTCCAGGATCCCAGCTGGGATCGCTGAAACGCGGGCTTTCAGTCTCACTTGCGTGTGTTTCCTTTCCAAACGGCCATGTGCAAGCTGAATGAACCTGCTATGATGCAACAGCCTCCAGCTACAGACGCTGAGCTTTGCAAATGACAGGCATGGGGTCCAGAGAGCAGAAATGGCCTCTAGACCTCCAGATGGCCTTACAAGCTCCTTGGAATCTGGCTCTCAGTTGATCTCACTATCCTTAACTTGGGACTGATCCCATGGAAGCTCATAGGGACCACTCACTTGTGGAAACTAGTCTCCAATGGTGCTGACAAGGTGAGGAAGAGAAAAGAGGAGGGCAAAAAAGAAATTGGAAGAAAGAGGGACAGCAAGAAGGGAAAGAGAAACCTGACAGTGACAACATAAATAGATGACACAGTATTGACTGCGCATATTACGGTGGCCTGGACTCATGGTCTTTAACTTTCACAGGAGTCCTAAAGTCAAGCTCTCTATTTTTTTTTTTTTCTGCTGAAGTCCTGGGGGTTGACACTTTATGCTAGGCAGGCACTGTGATGCTGAGCCACAGCCACAGCCACTGGTTATATGTTGAGACAGGGTCTTGCTAAGTTACTCGGGTTAACCACTGTGTAGCTCAGTCAAGTCTTGACTTTGTAATCCTTCCACCTCAGCCTCCCGAAGACCTAGGAGTACAGACATGTGCTTGTACAACCAAGTCCATTAGTAGCATGAAAAAAGGTTTTCCTGCTTCTCTTGCCTTTTTTTCCCAAGCAATTATGGCCATTCAACATGTTTTCCCACCCGACCAAATCCAAACTCCATAGTATATCACTCAGGAGTCTATGTGATCAGACTCCACAGCTGGGGGGAAAACTTTAACACGAACGACGCCATGACTCTTTAGAAAGTAAAAGTGGGGCAGTTAGAAAACAAAAGGAGGAGACTCAGAATATTCAGTAAAACACATCCTTTAGTGCCCAGTTAGAAGTCAGCCTCCCGTGAGTGAAGTCTATCTCAAATTCTCAAAGGCAGTCTGTGAAATGCTGGCGTGCAGAGGGCAGTACCTAAATGACAGGAGCAAGTCACTTGGGCTCTGCCTCGGCTTCCTTTTCTGTAACTCCATGGGGTGCCTGTGAAGGCAAAGTAAATTAAGTGACAAGTATAGACTCTTCACAGGTGGTAGGTTTGTTGAGCTACCATCTCGCCAAACTTCTGGGTGTTCATGCACATACAGGTACACAACATAGTCCACCTACAAGATATGTATTTTCTCCTTTGAGGCAAAAAACAAAAACCCGCCAAAATGTTAAACAGTATATAAAAGTCCATGTTGGTTGCTAAACAAGTGAGACGCTAAGACAGAATGCTACAGACAAAATTGTAACCCGAAATGTTGATGACTGTGTTTCTTACATCATATTAATCAACACAATATGTTAAAATTTCTAAGCTCTCTTCTAGCCCCTGAATAATTCTCAGAGTTCTCTCTTTTTTTAATTTTTATTTTCACAATTTTTATTAACATTTTCCATAATTATAAAAAATACCCCATGGTAATACCTTGCCCCCCCCCGCAATTTCCTCTTTGAAATTCCATTCTTCATCATATTACCTCCCCATCTCAATCACTGTACTTAAATACAATACCAACCTATTAAGTACCCTCCTCCCTTCCTTTCTCTTCCCTATATATCTCCTTTTTAACTTACTGGCCTCTGCTACTGAGCATTTTCCTTCTTACACAGAAGCTCAATCATCTGTAGCTAGGATCCACATATGAGGGAGAACATGTGGTGCTTGGCTTTCTGGGCCTGGGTTACCTCACTTAGCATAATCCTTTCGGAGTTCTCTCTTACACCCAGGCTTCTTGGTGGCTAGAATGGTCTCAAAACAGCTCTTAGAAACAACTAGATTAGACACCTACCCGTGTGATCCTGACACAGGTCATCATGCCAGAGACCTGCCTATTTAAAATGGTAACATGGGGGCTGGAGAGATGGCTTAGCGGTTAAGGCACTTGTCTGCAAAGCCTAAGGACCCAGGTTCGATTCCCCAGGACCCACGTAGGCCAGAGGCACAAGGTGGCACATGTGTCTAGAGTTTGTTTACAGTGGCTGGAGGCCCTGGTGTGCCCATTCTCTCTATCTGTGCATGCTTCTCTCTCTCTCTTTCTCAAATAAATAAATAAATAAGTATATTTTAAATGTTACCATGTTTGAGGTAAGTAACTGGCCTTTCCTATCCTCCATTTTTTTTAACCTTAGTGTGAACGTATGTGAAGTTCTTAATAACTGAACACCCTGAGACACACGAGATACTCACATGGGTTGGAAAGAGAGAACACTGAGAGTAAGAAACAGCATGGAAAGATAGGGCCTCAGGTGCCCAAGATGAAGTCTACCCATATCACACCTGGGATCAGAGAAAAGCACCCTTTCAGGGTGAATGATGCCATGGGAAAACCTTCAACTAAGAGTGCCAGAGATAACCACTTCAGTCTTTCAAGGCCCCAAACATGCACACACTTGACTCACTTCAATGTCACATGCCTACCTGCAGTCTCCATTGACAGTCACTCTTATTATTGTGGCTATTCCCTGGGTGTCATTTGGAGACTCTCTTCCCTGACCCCAGATTTTAATTGACTATTCCAGAGGGGAGATATTTCTAGCATTTAATTTTGAACTTTTGCTTCATATTGTGACCAATTAAAATACGACTAACCACAGAATACACTTTTCTTTTTCTTCAAGAATCACCCCCAACAGAGAGAATGGAGTTTGAATGCCATAATATTATTTTCCATGCTGTTTTGACTTAAATAAGAGAAAAATTTTTCTGTGCGAAGTTCTTTGAAAACTTTTTGACAGCCCTATTTGCTGGATTTTTTCTTTCCCCCCTCCATTCCATGCATAGGCTGGGCAGAGTTTTCTAATCTGTCTTTTCTCCTCATATCAAACCTCCTTATGTAATACAAAGCAGTGATGATCACTACATGACTGGAAGCCAAGCCATGCTAGATGGCTTTTAAAGATAATATTACTGGTCTGGCTAAATGTATATACTATGCTCACCAAACTGCCCAGTAAGCACTTCTCTTAATGTTCATACCATATATTAATGCTACTCTCACTATTGGCTAGAGAAGCTTCTCTCTTTTCAGATGGCAGTGACCTTGGGATGACTCAGAAGACATCACGGTGCTGAAAAGAAGTGACAGAGGAGTGCTCAGCCCTGAAATATTTCTATAGCACCTTCCAAGGCTCAGGGTCCATTGCAGAAGAGGTGGCGGAAAGAATGTAAGAGCCGAAGGAAGGGTAGGACTCCTTACAACGTGCTCCTCCAGACACAAAATGGCCTGGATATCCCTGACCTCACAGTGCCTGACACTACCTACACAAGACTCTCATAATAGGAGGAAAAGACATCAAAATAAAAGAGAGAATGATTAAGACGGGAAGGGGATATGATGGAGAGTGGAGTTGCAAAGGGTAAAGTGGGGGAAGAGAGGGAATTACCATGGGATATTGCTTACAATTATGGAAGTTGCCAATAAAAAAAAATAAAAATTTGGGCTGGAGAGATGGCTTAGCGGTTAGGCGCTTGCCTGTGAAGCCTAAGGACCCCGGTTCGAGGCTCGGTTCCCCAGGTCCCACGTTAGCCAGATGCACAAGGGGGCGCACGCGTCTGGAGTTCGTTTGCAGAGGCTGGAAGCCCTGGCGTGCCCATTCTCTCTCTCTCCCTCTATCTGTCTTTCTCTCTATGTCTGTCACTCTCAAATAAATAAAATAAAATAATGAACAAAAAAATTTTTAAAAAAATAAAATAAAAATTTAAAAAAATAGTATTCCTAGATGGAGCAAGGACTCAAGCCCATCTGAACTCAGCCGTACCAGCACCCCTTCACTTCTGATCCCTCCTAGCTTCCTTTCCCTTTACCCACAGATCACAAGCATATTCCTTGGGCTTCCGACCACCTCTCCATGAATGCACTTGCCTTGCACCTTGCAAAGAAAACAGGGTGCTTTCTTACCCAGTTCTGTGCCACTATAACAGAGTACCGAAGACTGGCTACTTTAGAATCAGCAGAAGTTTATTTGGCTCACAGTTCTCAAAGCTTTTTTAAAAGGGCCAACTCTGATGACCCTGTGACAAAAAAAAAAAAAAAAGAAAAAATCATTATCAAAATAAGGCAAGTGGGCTGGAGAGATGGCTTAGCGGTTAGGCGCTTGCCTGTGAAGCCTAAGGACCCCGGTTCGAGGCTCGGTTCCCCAGGTCCCACGTTAGCCAGATGCACAAGGGGGCGCACGCGTCTGGAGTTCGTTTGCAGAGGCTGGAAGCCCTGGCGCGCCCATTCTCTCTCTCTCCCTCTGTCTGTCTTTCTCTCTGTGTCTGTTGCTCTCAAATAAATAAATAAATAATTTTTTTAAAAAAATAAGGCAAGTGTATGCATGTCATACACACACACACACAGAGAGAGAGAGAGAGCACAAAAGGTCAGAGTAGGCCCTCAGGTTGATACGCAGACTTTAGTAAATAGGGCTAGGGAAATAGCTCAGTTGATACAGTGCCTGCCTAGCAGCAGGAAGTCCTGGGTTTGTTCCATCCTCAGTACTACATAAAAGTAGACATGGTGGGGCTGGAGAGATGGATCTGTGGTTAAGGCACTTGCCTGCAAAGCCTGATGGCCCCAGTTCGATTCCCTGGTACCCATGTAAAGTCAGATGTTAAAGTAGTGCATGCGTGGGGAGTTCATTTGCAGTGGTATGAGGCTCTGGTGCCCTCATATGCGCCCTCTCATGCTCTCTCTCTCTATATATGTATACATACATACATATATATATATATATATATATGCAAATAATAAATATATTTTTAAAATAGACATTGTTTTCCATGCAAGGGAAGGGTTAGTTTAAAGTCATCCTTGGCTACACAGCAAGTTAAAGGCTAGCCCAGGGTACATGAATGCCTATCTTAAAAGAAAATAATAAACTAGAACAGTGTTGTAACTACAAAAAAAAAAAAAAAATCACCTGCCCCTTTGATGGAGGGCAGAGGCATTTCAGCTGCTTCCCAAACCTCAGCTAGTCTGGAAATGTCTGACCAAATATGGCGGCACTGGAGAATGCCAATGTCCTTGCCTGCCCTTGACAGAGGCCCAAGAGCGACAACCAGAACAATGGCAGCAAGACCAGGCCTTCCTATGGGAAGCTTATGAACACCAAGTAGGGAGCCAAGGCGAAGAGAAAGGACAGGACACCTGCCCCTTGCCGTCATAATTGTCTACTACCAGGCCTAGACTTACCCTTCCTAGCTGCTCCGAAGTCTGGCTGTCTTTAGTTAGAAAGAGAAATTTCCTTGACACAACATTTCCTAAATCGGTGCCAAATATGGTCTCTTCTCTTTTGCTGAGAGAAGTTGCAAAAATGAATGACAGGTCAGGAAATTCACCTCTTTCCTGGGTCTGAAAGGTTATTTTGTTGTGGTTTTCAGACATGAACCACTGGATCTGAGCTAGCTTCAAACTTGCTCATAATCCTGTCTCTGTTTCCGGTCAGTGTTAGGATTACAGATGGGTGACATCGTGCCTCGATCCTCTTTTTCTCAAAATTTGGACAAGATGAGACAATGGCTCTCTCCATCTCCGGGTTACCTCTAGCCCTTTGGCTTCACCTCATGTTTGCCTCCTATGGAAGGCAATTGCAATGCCCCTGAGATAAAGTTGAAGCTTCCAATTGAGGTCCTGCCCTCTGCGGTGAGAATGCCAACCAGTGTCTGGCAATGCCCATTCTGATGTGGCCTGGGGAGTGAGGGGAGACCATCTATTCATTTCACATAAGCCACGGAAGAGCCAACAGATGGCAAGTCATTACACTTTTAGTCACTACTGACTCAGCCTGGATTTGAACCTGTGACCCCTAGGTAAAAGACTTTTGTGGCAATATTAATGTCTGAAGGGTCCAGGGACCCTGAAAATCCTCACTTTTTTTTTTTATTTAACACTTTGTAGTCATGGAGAGGGAAGAAAAAAATCAAAGAATAGCTGATGTCATTTAGGGAAAGAGGAAACGTAATGTTGTCATTTGAAAGGGGGGATGCCCCTCTCTCACCTTTACTCCCCAGTAATGAAACACCTGCCTCACTACTTGTCTTCATTTGCTTGCCTAACAACTGGGGACATTTATACTTTCATAAGAAAACTGCCTTTCCGGGGTAGAGAACTGGCTCAGTGGTTAAAAGTGATTACTATGCAAGCCTATCAACCAAACTTCAGACCTCCAGAATTCACAACAAGCGGAGTGCAATGTGCCTATTGTGAGATGGATTCAGGAGAATCCCAAAACTTACAGGTCAGCCAGCCTCATATAAATAGTGGCAAAACAAGTGATACCACTTGAATAAAAATCAATTCTCTTTCCCCCAAACCCCTCAATAACTTAAGATCCTGCTTCATTCATTTACTCTACCGAACTATGAGCCTGAGAATAAATACTACTGGGGGGTTGGAGAGATGGATTAGCAGTTAAGGCATCTGCCTGCAAAGCCAAAGGATCCTGGTTTGATTCTCCAGGACCCACATAAGCCAGATGCACAAGGGGGCGTGTGCATCTGGAGTTCATTTCCAGTGGCTACAGGCCCTTGAATACCCATTCTCTCTCTCTCTCTCTCTCTCTCTCTCTCTCTCTCTCTCTCTCTCTCTCTTTCTCTCTTTCTTTCCCTACCTCTTTCTGAAATAAATAATTTAATTAAATTTTAAAAAGATAAAGAAGAATAAATACTATTGGGGGAATAAATACTATTCTGCCCATTTTGCAGACAGAGAAGGTGTGAAGGTCAAAGATTTAAGATGTTTCCACATATTAACAAATAGCCTTAGTATTCAGACAACCCTGGGTTTACCTTGAATATCTGTTATGTACAAACCTCCTGACCTTCAGAAATTATGCTTTCTGGGGCTGGAGAGATGGCCTAGTGGCTAAGGTGTTTGTCTACAAAACCTAAGGACCCAGGTTCAATTCCCCAGGACCCACATGAGCCAGATGCCCAAGGTGGCATGTGCATCTGGAGACTCCATTTGCCTCCCATCCCTCTAATTTCTTTTTGTTAATTTTTTTAAAATTTTTATTTATTTGAGAGAGAGACAGAAAGAGAGAGTGAGAGAGAGGGAGGGGCAGATGGGAGTGGCACGGCCTTCCATCTCTCTATTTTCTCATTGTCTTTCTCCTTTCTAGATGAATTCTTCTCTATCTGACCATTAAATACTATACTCCTACAGGTCTTGGTCTTCGGCTCTATTCTCCATGATTTTTTCACCAATGAGCTCATTCAGTCTTACAGAGGTGTGTGTTTGGTGTGTGGTGTGTAGTTGGCATGGTGGTGCATGTGCACGTATGTGCCCTTGGGGTGCCCCTTATGCCTGCCTGCATTGGTCCTGGTGGAGCACATTGGGTGTCTCACTCCATTGCTCTTCCATCTGCTCTTTTTTTTTTTTTGAGCCCAGTTCTCTTTTGATTCCAGAGCTTCAAGTGCTTCCAAAGAAGTTTCTCTGGTCTCTGCTTCCGTGTGGGGTTATAGGCACGCATGGCTATGCCCAGCTGATTCTTTTACATGGGATCCGGAGATTTGAACTTGGGCAGTCTCAGATCCCCCTGCCTCGTGCCCTCATGCTTGTTCAAGAAGCACACTGAACAGCTGAGCCATCTCTGGAGCCAGTTTTACAGTCTTAACTACCATGTATGCATAACCTATTTACTATTATGTCACGCAAACTCTCCTTTCTCTTGCTGTCTCTTTACTCAGGACACCTATCTGTATTCAAGATTCTCTAGTCAACTACCCACTAGATCTTGTTTTCTCTGCCTGAAAGGCTCACCAGGTCCAAAACTGAACCATGGTTGTTTCCATGGGTTTCTTCTCCATCCATGTCATCATAAAAGCTAAAGCACCCTCTGATGCCCCAGGACTCAGTTCCGTCCGTTCTCTCCTATATATTTCTGTCTGTGTCTCCTTCTTTCTCCCAATCTCTGCCATTCTAGGTCAAACCACGCCATCTGGCCTCTAGACAAGGGTGCACTGTGTGCTTTGTGTGGTCTTCAAGGGTCTGCATGACTTAACTCCTCCCTACCTCTCCAGCCACACGGCCACTGTCACTTTCCTCCCTTCCCCATGATCTGCTGTGAGTTGCTTTGAATCTTTTGTGCTTGCTGCATCATAGAACCTTCACATGTGTCTACAATATTCTTTCTTGTTCTGGCCAAGAGCCTATGACAGTCCTTTCCTGCCATCCCAACTAAATTGATTATGGCTTCCTCGGGACACTTGGCTTGATTTCTATAATCACATCAGATCTCCTTGTCTGTTTTCAGGGAGACTACCCTTTTGGGCCTCTTTTTGGTGGCCCTGAAGATTTGTATTTTGGAAGAGTCACGTCTATTCTTGCTGAATACTGTATACTTGACATATAGCATGTGTAATAGATAATAGCTTTTCATTGACTAAGCGAATGAATGTATTATTATTATTATTATTATTATTATTATTATTATTATTGGTTTTTCGAGGTAGGGTCTCACTCTAACCCAGGCTGACCTGAAATTCACTATGGAGTCTCAGGGTGGCCTCGAGCTCATGGCAATCCTCTTACCTCTGCCTCCCGAGTGCTGGGATTAAAGGCGTGTGCCATGATGCCCGGCTCAAATGTAATATTACTGTTGCAAAAAAAGGTTGGCGTTTCTGGCACGAAAGTCAGAACCACCCCTGGAAACTCCACACTTGTGACTTGAAGTCTGTTAGTAATCCAGGTCACTAATTCATAATACATTTTATATCTCTTTCCATGCTTGGAAATAGTTAAGAAGTAGACACAGGAGACAGACTGATGAAGATCAAACTATCAACTTAATTACTCATCCAGCCGAACTGGGGAGCCATGCTTGACTAATGGTCACAGCTAGGATTCCTGATCTATCCCCTTGGATTTGAACTTGTCCGTTCAAGCTCCTAGACTCACCTATGCAGGGGCAGGTGTTTACTGCATCATGTAACTGTGCTGCAGGAGGAGCAGAGATGAGTACATCCAGAGGTAAAGGTGCTGTGCCAGCGAGAGAAGCCAGGGAGAGGCTGGAGAGAGTGTGCCTCAAATAAGCGGTCAGGTAACTCACTCCATGGAGAGGAAGGGTAGACAGAGAAGCAGGAATGAGAACAGTCTGAAATGCTATTTTGGCAGAAGCCCTTTTAGGGAAACACAAAGCCAAGGGAATGGAGGTGTCCTATAAATATGAAAATGAAATGAACGAGTAAATATCACTATGGTTTTATTTAGGGTTTAAATTTGATTATTTAAAAAGGTAAGCCAAGGGGGCTGGAGAGATGGCTTAGCGGTTAAGACATTTGCCTGCAAAACCAAAGGACCCTGGTTTGATACTCCAGGACCCACATAAGCCATAAGCACAAGGGGCTTCATGCATCTGGAGTTCGTTTGCAGCAGCTAGAGGTCCTGACACACCCATTCTTGCGCTGTTGCTCGCCCTCCCTCTCTCTCTCTCAAATAAATACATAGGGCTGGAGAGATGGCTTAGCAGTTAAGCACTTGCCTGTGAAGCCTAAGGACCCCGGTTCGAGGCTCGGTTCCCCAGCTCCCACGCTAGCCAGATGCACAAGGGGGCACATACCTCTGGAGTACATTTGCAGAGGCTGGAAGCCCTGGCGCGCCCATTCTCTCTTTCTCCCTCTATCTGTCTTTCTCTCTGTGTCTTTCACTCTCAAATCAATAAATAAAAATTAAAATAATTAATTAATTAATTAATACATTTAAAATGAAAAGGTAACCCAGGCATCAAGAGATGGCTTAGAGGTTAAGATGCTTGCCTGTGAAGCCTAAGGACCCAGGTTCCATTTCTGAGTACCCATGTAAGCCAGATGCGCATACTGGTGTATGGTGTATGAATTTGTTTTCAGTGGCTAGAGGCTGTGGCTCACCCATTCTTTCTGTCTTTCTCGCTTCTCTCTCTCTCTGCTTGCAAATAAATAAAAATTTTTCACAAAAGGTAAGCCAAAGTACTTTTTAATCCCCAGTTAGTGTGATGGATGCATTTGCTCAACTATTACCTTGGTTTTCTCTTACTTGATTGATATTATTTCATTGATTTTTATGGTTAGGAATGACATTTTAGCTTATCACTGAAATTATTTATTGATATTATAAATGAAGTACTCTGTACCCAAATGCATGTTACCAATTTCCTGAGAGTTTATCCTGATGAACTATCAGACCATCTATATTGCTTCAAAATACTGGACTAGTTACATGATAGTCATTAAGTATTGAAAACCCTAGAGATATGAAGTTGTTTACACAAGGAAGGAATGCTTTCAGCTGCAAGGAATAAAGTATCCAACCAACACTCCCTTAATTAGAAACAAACAAACCAACAAACAACTAGTTACCTCACACGCAAGAAGTTGACGGGAGGTTACATGGTGACCAAGCACTACAACACAGATACCAAGCACCCGGAATCTTCCTGACTTCTGACTTTCTTTCCTTTCTGAGACAAGATCTTCCTGCATAGTTCAAGTTAGCCTTGAACTCATGATCCTCTTGCATGTACTTCCTGAGCACTGGGGTTTCAGCATCTGCCACCACGTTGGGCTTGTGACCTGTCTACCGTATTGCATGTGTAGACTTGTCGTCTCAAGGACACGACATCATCTGTTTGGTTGGAGAACATCCTAACCAAACAGGTCTTGCATGAGTAAGTTCTCTCTTCACACATTTGTTTTGAAATGTTTACATTTTTTTTTTTTAATCCAGTGCATCTAACTACTGCAAATGAACTCCCAACACGTACACCATTATGTATATCTGGCTCATGTGGATGCTGGGGAATGGAACCTGGATCATTAGGCTTTGCAGGCAAGCGCCTTAACCGCTAAGCCCTCTCTCCAGCCCTTCATTTTGTTTGCATGTGCATGTGCGGTGTACACGCATGGGGGTGTGCGTGTTTGTGCGTGTCTAGGCGCACTTATACCTGTGTGCATGTGCAGGCCAAAGGATAAATGTTGGGTGTCTTTCTCAATCACTCTCCACCCTACTTTCTGAGACAGAATGGAGAGCTCACTGATTCATCTTGGCTAGCTATCTGCCTCCTCAGCTCTCTGCTTTCCCAGCTCTGGCACGGCAGGCATATGCACCCCCATACGGGTACTGGAGATCTGAACTCGGGACCTCATGCTTACGTGACAGTCGCTTTACCCACTGAGCCATCTCTCCAACCTGACATGCTGTGTCTTTCATTAGGAAGCAGACCCCTTCCCAGAGTCCAGGGCAGAGAGCCAACCCTGGCTGCAAGAGAATCTGGGAAATGGGTGCATGAGCAGTGCAGTTAGTTTATAATTAAGATTCAGCCACTCAGGGTGCATGCAGTGATGTAATGAACAAAGTCAGAGTCCCTCAGCTCAGCAAAGAAGGGGCATGCTGAAAAGGCAAACAACAATCCCCCACACACAATGTCTTGACCCAACCCCACCCCCAAAGTTGTTCATAACACTACATCACACCAATTCTTTCTTTGGGCAGCAAACAGAAGGAATGGGCAAAATCCAGCACAAGCTCATCTCCCGTTTTCTCGGTCGTCAACAGCAGTGAAACTGTCTCAGGAAAACCGTGGCTATAGAGCAGGGAACAGAGAAGCAAGATCGCTGAGGAAGGCCAGGGTCCCTGGACACTCTACCTGTTCCATTCATGCTTTCAACAACAGGCTGGGCAGGACAGCTACGGTAAGAACAGAGGATGACTCCAAGCAAAGAGAAGATAAGCATAGGAAATTCAGGGGAGCAGGGCTGCCTCATGGGAGGGAGGAGTTGGGCAATGAAAACGGAGAAAGGGCCGGGTGGGGGGGGGATCAGAAGGCCTGGCTGAACAGTCTGGAGTTGATTCACTGGGAAGAGAGGAGCCACTGGCCGATCGTGAGCAGAACAGTGACTTTACAGAGAGCAGCAGTTTCCGAAAGACTAAATTGGAGCAGAAGAGATTCGAGGCAAACAAGCTGGGGGTGGGGGGTGTCTATAGAGTCCATGGGGCGATGGGGACCTCAATGAGAACATCACCACTGGCCATGAACATGAGCTATGCAGGATAAACTATGAAGCGTGGTAACCTCTTTTCAAGGAAGTCTTGAACAAAACACAATAGAAGCCATGGTGAAAACACAGAGCCCATATTTCATATGGGGGCTCTGTTCTGAGTGCTGACCTAAACAAGAAGAAGGAGGAAAAAAGTTAATTTTAACTAATGAAGGGAACCATCAGGGGGGCTGCACTAATAGTCATTTTTTTTTCTTCAAATCTCAAATCATTGCTCTTCTAGTTAGTTACTCATGGCCTGGTTTCACAGAAATGGGCTGCAGGCATTCTAGGAAATGAGAAGCGATTATTAGAGGAACAACTAACTATTGCCACACTGCCACCCAGAGGTGTCTGTGTTCCCCCCTCCCACCCCATGGGGAGGCTTCTCACACAGCAGTCGAGGGAGGAGAAAGGCCCTTCCCTGGGCAGCAGCAACGTGGATTCCATCAGGATAGGAAGCCCATGTTGAGGCCAAGAGCATCACGCTTCTTGGTGCTGCCTCAGAAAAGACCCAAGAAAAGTACAGGCCTTTCAACCAGAGTGTAATGGTGGCTGTGGCCCAAGGAAAAGACAAGGTGGAGAGAACGTTCTTCCCAGAAAGCCTCCTTCTTGCCAGTATTGTTAAGAGGATGATGATTTGGGACTTGCAGCCAAAAGCGTTCCTAACGCAAGTGTGCAGCTCTCTTCTGGAGAACTCGCTTCTCAGCATTAGGGTTAATAACGACGAATCTACTCCCCAGAGGTTTTCTTCCCAGAACATAACAAGTTACTTACAGGTGAGTTTGTTATCCCTGTATAGCTCCCAAGCAATATGGTTGTTTTTATGTTATCACTCCTTTATACCAAGTCTTTTCATCTGTAACATAATAAATTCATGTCCTATAGTTATGTTCTAAGAATTCAATGAGATCATGACTTTAATGTTCTAAACTCAATGCCTGCTTCAGTGTTAGCACTCAATAAATGTTAAGCATTGTAGTTTAGGTTTTTTGTTTTGTTTTGTTTTTACAGGTAAGGAAATAGTAATCCAAAAAGACTAGCCCATGAGCCCAAGGTCACCCAGATAAATGGTGTGCACACTTACGTTCATGGTCACATCCTTTTCTGAGTAGTGTGTCAACGAGTCAGCAAATATTTATTAAGTGGCCATGAGGTGCAGAGCTCTGAACTAAACATACAGAATTTATGCTCAAGGATGAGAAAACGTCCCACCTTAATGGAATTTACTGGCTGACAAGGGTGTTTAGTTTTTTTCATGGTCAGCCCAGCAGTAGACAAGGCTGACCTTATAGACAAGAGACGGCTGCCTCTGCGATACGGTGTGAAGGCACTTAGGAAGGCCACTTAACAACATACATTGGCTGGAAGTGGGAAAAACTCAATGCAATGGCTTTGTGTCAGGCTGAATTTTGTCTTCCCAGAGAAAGGATCCATCTCAACCCGCCCAGCTCTCTCTCCTCTTCTTACACAATCCCTCTGCAGACAGGAGAGTTCCTCCGCAGACATTTAAACAGATCCCTGAATTATCACCCCACCAATGCCATATCCACCAGCATAACATTTCTTGTAATCACCAAATAATGTTTAAAATATGCAAATAGGGGCTGGAGAGATAGCTTAGCAGTTAAGCACTTGCCTGTGAAGCCTAAGGACCCCAGTTTGAGGCTTGATTCCCCAGGACCCAGGTTAGCCAGATGCACAAGGGGGCGCACGCGTCTGGAGTTCATTTGCAGAGGCTGGAAGCCCTGGCGCGCCCATTCTCTCTCTCTCCCTCTATCTGTCTTTCTCTCTGTGTCTGTCACTCTCAAATAAATAAATAAATAATTTTAAAAAATGCAAATATCCTTGGGAAAGAAAGAGACCACTGGCAGGGCCGTATCCTTCAGAAACATGTAGACATCCATGTGGACAGTTGTATGCATGTGAGTACACAATCATATGCATCTTCCATGTCTACAGTGAGGTCACCCCCCCCCCCAGGACATGCTGGGTCCCCAGGGCAAAATTGACCCTAGTATGGAGCTAAAGGAAGCAGAGGAAACATCGTCCAGGGCACCCGGCCTGCAACGTGCCTCTCTTATGACCGCCAATCCTCCTCCTCTCTCCATACACTGTCCACTTCACCATTTCTTGCCACTGTGCAGAGAGGGACCCAGACTTTGCAGAATCCTTCTGCCACATGAACCCAGGCAGGGAGCATTGAGACTCCTTCCTTCGCAAAGTTCTTCTGCCCCTCATGCGGTGGTCACACTGTGGGAGCCCCGTCAAAGTCTCTGATTTCACACAGTTCTTACAAGCATGGATCCCAGTCACCCTTCTCCCACCCACCCCCAATCCATGTGGTTTTCCAGGGAGTGAGCCCAGGTTGTCCCCCTCACCTTCTGGCTCCCCTTTGAGCGAGGCCCACAAGGGTCCCGTTTCCGTGATTGGAGCAGAGGCTGTGCTTGCACCTTAGGTGATCTGGGAACAATTTTCTCCCTGGGATTACTCTGGTGACCCTGAGACATGAGGGCACAATTCTTCCCAGGCATGTGTCCTCCTATAAGCTTCCTCAATGGATGCTTAGGTAGAACGAGTCAAATACTGCTAAGTGACATCAGGCATTCACACTCTCAACCCGGATAAGCTCATTTCCATAAAGACACCCATAACTGAAAAAAAGGAGGGTTAAAGATTTCCTTTTCCAAAAGAAACTGTGTTTTTGAGCACATGTCACACATTTTTTGTTGTTGTTGTTATTTTTGAGGTAGGGTCTCACTCTAGCTTAAACATATCTTTTAAGTCCTCTACATTCCGTGGAGTAGCTTAAAGGAAAGTGTGATGGTGAAATCTTCCTTGTTAACTTGAACCAGCTAGGAAATGTACTTCCGACTATGTCTGTAAGAAGGTTTCCAGATAGGCTTAACTGAGACAACCCATTCTGAACGTGGGAGACACTATACCATAGTGAATTGAGAGGAGAAAGCGGGCTGTGATGTGTCTCTGTTTCCTAACTGTGGACACAATGGGACCCGGCTGCTTCATGGTCCCGTCACCACAGAAGAGCCATTCATTCCCACACTGTTCCCTCCATGTCGGAATGTAGCCTCAAACAGTGATCCAAAAGAAATCCTTCCTGCTTCCTGTGGCCTTTTTGTCAGGTGTTTTGTCACAGCAATGAGAAAAGTCACTAACGCCGTGAAGCCTGTTTAGACCAACGAGTGGTTTGTCCCGGGTTCTGTTCCATGATGCAGAGACCAGCTAGGTGACGCAAATGCCTGCCAGGTGCCACCTACATGGACTTAATGAAAGGGCAGCCCACCAAACAGTGTGACTGGAAGAAACAGATGCAGTGGAGACATAGGGGACGCACCTGTTCCTCGCTTTGGAGAAGGCAATCACCTGGTCGGCTGCTGACAAGTGATACAAGCCAGCCCTCGCTGTCAATGGCTATGCTGTGGTTGGAAACACGCACTTCCACTGAGCCTGGCTCCAGGTTGCCAAGAACCTGCACCTGACAAGCGACCAGAGGCGAACCCTTCTGATAGACGAGAGCAGAAAAAGAGGTTTGCATCGAGAACAAGCCCTGGCCCAGCCAGTCCACCGAGAATGAAGAGCTGGTTTCTGCTTCTGCCAAGATAGGACAGGAGAAATAAAGTCCTGGCCCTGTGGCCTCCTATGTAAGGTCTAAGGTTGTCCCACCATGTTGATTCTTCAGCACTTCTAGCAGCGTTGGCTCTGGAGGACAAAATTGCATCTGAGAAAAAATGGGCACAATAAAATAGGCATGCGTGTCTGTAAGGAAGTCTGTCCCAGATAACTATCACTAAAAATCCCAGAAATATAGGCCATAAAGCAGAAGGGATATTTGGGCCAGGGCTGACGTCTGACCCTGGTCATCTCCAACATAATCACCACTGATAAATCAACATGCGGCATTAGCCCAGAGAACTATTGGAGGCTAAAGGAAATTCGAACATCCCCCAATAAGCAGGCACATTAATGTTCAGTGTCACAGAAAGCAGACAATTGCATTATTCAAGCTTCAACGGCATAACAATTTGCGATTCAGTCTCACTTAACATGAGCCAAGCCCCCTCCTTCTAGATAACGTTCACGATTCGCACTGGAATAGACAACTGTGACCATTTATTGAGCATTTACACTGTGCACGGTGTTTTGCCATAGCTTTAAAGGCCTCCGTGAGTTAAGTTCACTAGTGACCACTTACACAGAACTCGCTGCTTGACAGGAATGGTCCTATGTGTTTTATAATTTTATTTATTTTAATTTTTTTTATTAGTTTTCTATTCAGCAAATACAGGCAGTTTGGTGCCATTATTAGGCTCATCTGTGACCTGCCCCCTCCTCAATGCCCCCCCACCTTGTTGATGTATATGGGTCATGCATTGTGGAGTTAGCCCACAGTTATTGGTACGATAAATGTCTCTGTATATCATGACCCAACATGCAAAACCCCCACACAGGTTAAACACCGTAGCCCCTCCTTTTCCATGGCTTCTCTTTCTGTGGTTTCAGTTACTTGTGGCAAACCACAGTTTGAAAATATTAAATGTGAAATTCCAGAAATAAACAGTTCGTAAGTTTTCAACTGCATTACTGTTATGAGCAGGAGATTGCTGAAACCTCTCACGGCTCTGTTACTCCACCTGAGAGAAGAACCATCCTTTCACCCAGTCGGGGGATCTAAGAAGGCAACAGGGTACCACTCATGACAAGCGACACTAACCCGGGTGTTATGTGGAAACTTGGCAGGAGCTGTAGGAACAAGTACAGAGTTCAGCAAGACCCATAGATTCGGCTGGAGGGATGGCTTAGCGGTTAAGGCGCTTGTCTGAAAAACCTAAGTACCCATGTTCAACTCTCCAGATCCCACTTCAGCCAGATGCACAAAGGTGAGGCAAGGGCAAGGTCTCACATGCCCACTAGGTGGCGCAAGCGTTTGGAGTGCGATTGCATGGGCTAAGGCCCTGGCGCGCAATTCTCTCTCTCTCTTCCTCTCCCTCTCTCTCTCTCTCTCTGTCTCTCAGTCTCCTTAAAATTAAAAAAAAAAAGAGAGATCCAATGTATATATCCCTAGGATAGGAGAGGCTACTATACTATTCTTTAAATTTTTATTTTAACTAATTTAATATTTTATATAAATTATATAAACATATATACATTTCTATGTATAAAATATTTCATATTTTCATATGTTTTATATTTTTATTTCAGTTTTGTGTGTAGTGTACTTTTATTTGTGGATGCATATGTGGATAGGTGGCTCACATGGGTGTGGGTATGTGTGCACCCATATAGAGGCCAGAGGTAGATTTCAAGTGAGTTCCTTAGTGGCTCTGCATCTTTCGGGTTTTTTTTTTAAATTTATTTTTATTTATTTACTTGAGAGAGAGAGAAATAGTCAGCGAGAGGGAGAGAGAGAATAGTGGCCTCCAGCCACTGCAAACGAACTCCAGACACATGGCCCCCCTTGTGCATCTATCTGGCTTACATGGGTCCTGGGGAATCAAACCAAGGTCCTTTGGCTTTGCAGGCAAACGCCTTAACCACTAACCCATCTCTCCAGCCCTGCATCTTTTCTTTTGAGAAAGGGTCTCTACCTGAATCCAGAGCTCACTGAATTGAATAGACTGACTATCCCACAAGCCCCTGAGAATCCTCCTGCCTCTGCCTCCCCAGTGCTGGGATCATACTGGGTGCTGGGGATACAAAGTCAGGTCTCATGGCTTATGTAAGTGAGCACTTTATCCACTGAGCCATTTCTCCAGGCCCAAAACTCTTGTTTATAACTAAGGCCACTGAGGTCTACAATGGTTCAGTTATGTCTCCACCTACACAGCCAGGAAGTATCAGAACCTGGACTGAAACCCAGGCCTTTCTGACACCAATCTGGCTAGAGACTAAAGGTCTTCTCATCTCTTACAGTCGTTATGGCTCATTGGCTGGGAATACATAGCCATGCTTGCTGGTCAAATATCAGATTCATCTATTTGAATGGCCACTGATGCTACAACCTGTGTTTCCTGCTCCACAGTCCCTCAAAGTGTCTGGAATATACTTTAGAGACAGGGCATGGATTCTGAAGTCATTGTTCAAGTACAGAGAGATAGTAAAGGATGTCCTTTTACCCACGCTCTTTGTCACATCTGAGGCTTCTTTGTAGCTGGTGGCTGTTGCCATGGGTGTCAGTGAGAACATTAGTTGTGTCCCTTCCACACTCAAAGTATCCCCAATGACAAACCAGCCTTTTTTACTGCTGCTACCTACCAAGTCCCCTAAGCCATCTGCCCCACGTGACTTAAAGCTGCTCTCCACAGTTTTGTGGAGTTGTCGGTTCTCAGCCTAGCCTGAGCAAGGTCCCTTTGACATCTCCCCCCCCCCCCGCCCTCTGACTTTTCCCTCTGTAGTCATGGCTGCCGCAAGGCCCTGAGCTGTGCATCAGTTCTACGGGTGAGCATCTGCGTTGGTGGTGTAGTTCAAGGGATAGAGCACGTGCTTAAGATGAGTGAGGCCCTAGGTTTGATATCCAATTCCAAAATAAATAAACAAATGAAAATGATGAACTCCAGGAACGATAGTACAAAGGGGCAATAGTAAATCATTTAAGGAGATCAACTAACACACAGCATGAATTAGTCAGGGTTCATAGAAGAACAGAACCAAGAGCAGTGAGGCAGTCCAAGAAATTGGCTGTGCACACACTGAGGAGTCTGAGAACCAGGTACCTGCTCCGCCCATGAGCTGGATGCCTCAGCAATTGCAATCTGATGTTGAAGGCCTGGAGGGTTTCTGGAGAGATGTTGGTCTTTATCACACATTGGAAAGCCAAGGAAGCCAAGGAAAGATAGAAGCAACAGCATAGGACAACCAGGCAAAAGGCACTGCTTATTCCTGGAATCTCTTTCTATATAGGCTGCAGCTACTGGACCGACTCTGGGAACAGGTCTTTCCTTCCCTCCCTCCCCCCGCAGTGAATCCTTTCTGAAAGCGACCCCATACACCTGCCCAAGAAGCGTATCTCTTTCTTGACTTCTGTGCCAATCAAGTGGAAACAAAAAACTGAACCATCACAAACATTCCCTGAAACTACCACTTACTAGTCCCACATTGTCTAATTAGTCACAAGTCCCTTAACAGTGGAGGCACATTTTGAGAAATCATGAGGTGATGATGTCATTGGGTAAACATCATAGATTATACTTACATGAGTCTAGAAGGCATAGGAAAACAAACCGATGCACTTCTTTTTTTAATTTTTTTTGTTTATTTTTATTTATTTATTTGAGAGACAGACAGACTGAGAAAGAGGCAGAGAGAGAGAGAATGGGTGTGCCAGGGCCTCCAGCCACTGCAAATGAACTCCAGACATGTGTGCTCCCTTGTGCATATGGCTAACGTGGGCCCTGGGGAATTGAGCCTTGAACTGGGATCCTTAGGCTTCACAGGCAAGCATTTAACCACTAAGCCATCTTTCTAGCCCCCAATGTGCTTCTTGATATAATCAACCCAGCGAACAGGAGATCTATGAGGCTGCCACCAGCTACCACAGCACACTGCTTTACAATGAACATTTTCTATGCATCTAGGAGTTCACACTAGAATAGCAATAAGAAACATACAGTATAGTAAATACGCGAACCAATACCATTTATTATCATTATCATATAAGTAGTGTACATAATTACATATGTGCCATGTTTTCATATGACTGTTGAAATAGTAGGTCATGCTATGACAACATCCCTTCAAATGTGCATGTAATTCATTACGCCATGCCTCCAGTGTGATTAGGTCACACGATTTCTTTGCAGTTATAATTATAATTTTACAGGACCACCCTCATCTAGGCAGTCCATGGTTGGCTGTGTGGTACATGACCATTTAAATTCTGTATTGTATTCCTCTTGTATTGTACGGAGGACCATGGATTCTTGTGCGGATTAAATAAGATAATATCGGTAAAGCAGAAAGGACAATGTTTAACAGATGATGCTGGACAGATATTCAATGAAGCTGTTGTCCCTCTTGATGTTCCTCTTTTCCTCCTCCTCCTCTTTCTCCTTCTTATTACTATTGCTACTTATTACTGCAATACAACACTCCTTCCTTTCAATGTTTTCCAGGAATTTACTTTGTCTTGGGAGTGGATGCACCAGAGGTACCATTTCCAGAAGAGGAAAACTATGTTGGTCCCTAGAATGGTTTGAATGGGAACCTATGTCCCCCATAACTTGAGGTGTTTTTGATCAAGTTTTCAATGTATGTCTCCAGACTGCTAGAGGAGATGTCTCTGGGCATGGATCTTTGGGTCTAAGGTGTGGGAAGCACCAGTTGGGTCTCCATGCTCGCTGCCTGTTGGGTTTTCTCTCTTGGCTGTGGAAGCATGCTGGAGTGAGCCAACTTCTTCCACCACAATGGAACGTCCTTTGGATTCTGAACACCTGAAATGAGCCCTAAGTCGCTTCTGGTCAGATGTTTGTCCAAGCAACAAAAAGGAAACGGCCAGCAGTCCCCTTCATTTTGCTTCCATGGACAGTCAGCCCATCTAAGCACATCTGAGTTAAGAAAGGTCACTGTGCTCTCCATGGGCTAAGTAGCCAATGGTTTGAGTAAGGATTTTATGACGTCTGCACCTTGGAAGTGTAAGTAAACATGGAATACCTTGTGAAGATGTGGTGTGGGGTTTAATGGAAGTACAATCTTTTTAAAAGAGAGAAAAATTCAAACTTTCCAAGAGATAAATGAATCAAATAATCAGCCTGGCTTTTATGTACAACCCTCTATCCTCAATATTTCTGAAATCAGAAGAGGCGCAGTGGAGGTGGCTCATGGTTTAAAAAGCCCATATGCTAAAGATGGTGTGACCAGCCTGCGGTGCTATTGGGGAAGTTCTGGTTGGGCCATATGAGAAGAAATTTTTTGGTTCAAATTTATTTATTTATTTATTTGAGAGTGACAGAAACACACAGAGAAAGAAGGAATCTGATAGAGAGAGAGAGAAAATGGGCACGCCAGGGCCTCCAGCCACTGCAAACAAACTCCAGATGCGTGCGCCCCCTTGTGCATCTGGCTAATGTGGGTCCTGGGGAATGGAGCCTCGAACAGGGGTCCTTAGGCTTCACAGGCAAGCGCTTAACTGCTAAGCCATCTTCCCAGCCCCGAGAAAAAAATTATTGAGGGGAATACCCTTGAAGGGGATATTAGAAATCCAGTCCTTCTTCTTTCTCTTTTTTCCTTGCCAACCACAAGGTGATCAGACTTCCTCTACTATGTGTTCCTTCTAGAAGATCCTGTGTCACCAGAGGCCCCAAAGCAACAGAGCCAAGCAACCATGGATAGAAACCTCTGAAGCCATGAGCCGAAATAAAATTTTCCCTCATTATCTAAAGGAGATCAATATACTACCATTGACCACTCATGTTATTATCTAATTACAGTCGCCAGTCCCTTAACAATAGGGACACACTCTGAGAGTGTAATGTGAGGGGATTTCACCCTTGGGTGAACATCGCCCAAAGTTGGAATGGCAGAAAGCTAAACACTGGGGGTGGGGGTGGTGAGTGTCTTGATTATACCCTGGATGTGATCAGAAAACGTCAGTCTCACAGGAGCGTGAACCACCCTCTGTCCAGTTAGAACAAGTGCTTTAAACCACCACCCTATGCTTTTGAATTCAATGCTCATCCCTGACCCTCCTCCTCACTCACACCTTTGTCTTCAGCCACCCCACCTTTTGCCTCTGACTCTCATTGACCTATATTAACATTACCTATTAATTTACTTCATCCCCCCTGTGGCCCCAGGCTGTGTAGTAAACCACACCCCAATTTTTTTTTTTTTTTTACTTTAGGAAAAATGGCCTCCACTGTCAGAACTCGTGGTAAGAAAGGATGTCTGTACAAGGTGAAGGAGACAGACACTGAGGACACTGAACTACTACCAAACCAGAGACCCAGAGGCTCCTAAGTGCCCATCACTAATGTAGGCTTGAAATGCACCCAACATGGCGCAGGGACTTTTGCAGAAGAGGGGGCAGAAAGATTGTCAGAGCCACAAGTTGGGACGTGTTGCATAGAGACATTGTCTCTCCTCCTTCCCTCCTCCACAATGCACAATCCCCTTGGGGTTGACCTGTACCCCCAACGAGGAAGGCCTCTTCAGAAAAGGGGCAGGGAGGAGGGACAGGACGGTACCAACACGTGTTGTTTACATACAAAATATGTCCATATCTAATAAGAAAAATATATGAATAAAAAATTGAGAGAAAGAAGCTTTCATATCTCGATATGATAGCATCTGAGAAAGATGCCATTAACACACGTATCGATACTGAACTAGCAAATGCATCATGATCGTGGGTCTTCTGATTTCTAAATTCATTGGCTAGTGTAATGGAACACACTGTTGGACTCTAAATCAAATGGGGGTGTGAGGGGATCCTCTAAAAAGTTAGCTACAGCACAGCTTCTAACAGGGAAGTCCAGGTAGAAATGCTTGGCAAAATTCTAGATGTGTCTCGGCAATTGCAAGGCCACAAAAGGGAAGGGGGAAATATGAGGGACAAAGAGGAGAACACAGAATTATTTTTCTTTGGCTCAGTAACAAATTATTCCAGGAGTCAATGACTTCAGAAAAAAAAAAAAAAAAAAAAAGAGGTTTGGGGCAAAAAGGAAGCTATCAACCCTTCACAGTCTTGACCTTGAGTATAACTGATTCCTTAAATGTACCTTTGGTGCCTGGCTGTCTCCTCTCAGAAAAAAAAAAAAAAAAAAAAAATGTGATCACTCGCAGTCTCAAAGGGAATGCAACCTGGGATCAGCTCAAGTAGATGGTTGCAGTTTGAGCCTCTTGTGAAGTCACCATGGAGATGTCACCTGGCGCAGCCATCAGCTGAAGGGGTCGGGGAAGCACTTGCCTGGTAGCCCATGCGTATAGCCGGCAAGGGAGTTATGGTTGTTGGTAGGAAGCCTTGGTTCTCCTCCACATGCACCTCTCTGTAACCTGTCTCACGACTTGAAAGGTGGCTTACCCCAAAACAGATGAACCAAGAGGAAGGAAATTCATGACCCCATCTCTCCCAGATCCTACTGGCCAGGCGCACCGATTCAGACAGTTTGCAGGAGTCCAGCACACAGAAACCTTGGCATGTACTGGGTGCTATTTTGAATGTTGGCTGCTACAATGAAAGGAATGAATAAGAGGACAGGGAAGAAAAAAAAATGTATATGCCTTGCTGACAAGATGGCATTCAAAAAGATGGCATTGGCTTGAACTTTGGGGATGAAACATTGAGCCAAAATGGCCGGTTGTAGGGAGAAGTAGGACTGGTCATACTATGGTGCCAACTCTTTCCTGGGCAGCTGTGAGTTGTGTAAGTATAGGAAGGTGCAGGCTGATGGACTGAGTTTAGACACTTCATCCCAGATACAGTTTTCCCTCAAATGTATCTTACCACCAAAAAAAAGAAAAAGAAAAAGTCAAGCTATAAAAAAATTCAGCTCTTGGGCTGGAGAGATGGCTTAGCAGTTAAGCGCTTGCCTGTGAAGCCTAAGGACCGCGGTTCGAGGCTCGGTTCCCCAGGTCCCACGTTAGCCAGATGCACAAGGGGGCGCACGTGTCTGGAGTTCGTCTGCAGAGGCTGGAAGCCCTGGCGCGCCCATTCTCTCTCTCTCCCTCTATCTGTCTTTCTCTCTGTGTCTGTTGCTCTCAAATAAATAAATAAATAAATAAATAATTTAAAAAAAAATTCAGCTCTTGCTAGTAGGGTACTGAGTGACTTGGCAGTAGCGGGAGGCATAGTCACTTCCATTCATGATAGATCATTAACTTAGCTTGAGCCACTTAAGCCACAAGCTCTGGGGCTCCAATTACTTCCTCCTTGTGGTGATCTTTGCAGATGTCCAGTCTATGGATGAGTGACATATTGATGGGCCTTCTATTTCCTCACTTAAGTTACACACAGACTTACAAGGTGCCACAAAGATGTCTCTTCCCTATAAGATCGGTGCATTTGCATCTAAAACAAGCTCTTTTTTTTTTTTTTTTTAACCCCAGCATTCACTTTTCTTCTGTCAATGGCCAATGTGGAGGGCAAAGACCTGTAGAGTTTTTCTTTCTTTATTTTGTGGTCAGCTCCCTTTCTCCAAACAATGATCTTCTCAGCAACTGTATCCTACCAATCTAAAACTCAAGTTAACACATTCAAGTTCTTTTTTTACCCCAAGATGGCAGTGTTGTTGTTGTTGTTTTTACTTTTTTTATGATGCAGAGAATGTTAGACCTTTAAGACTTCATCCCTATAGACTGCCCATATCTGTAAGTCCTGCCCTCCGTTCCTATCGAACGAGTGGATCTTCTTGCCATCTTGGTACATAGGATCTTCCCCAGCTGACATTGCCTGCAAGCCCTCCACAAGAATGGGAGGAATGTGTCTGTCTTTAATCCTGAGGTTGTCCGTCAGAGCTGGGAGTCAGCATGCATGTGCTCTTCCATGCTCTTTTGTCTCTGTGTCTTACCGGGGTTCTCCAGCAAGGGCCTTTGATTTCCACACCTCGCTGGGGGTGTCAGGGCTACTTTTTAGCTTTGCATCGCTGTTTGCAAAGATATGTATCCAATTCCACACACAATAAAAGAATAACAACAACACGAATTACAAATGTTATGATGCATTATGCTTTGATTAAATAAGAAATGTGATCGCCCGAGCCCAGAAGGATAGAACCCGAATTCCCGTCAAGAGTCCAGATGAATGAGCAGCGCTACAGTGACATCTGCTGGTCCCTCCCATAGAGTTGCTGGTTTAAGTGTCACCAGAAATAAGTGACGGGGAAAAAAAATAATAATGATGATGATTTCATGCTGGAAAAAAAAAATCCTTAAAACGTGCCCATAGTTGAGCATTTATTAGGAAGTTCAACTGTTGTCGTTGGTATGCTAAAAATGAGAAAAAAAAATTCTTTGGGGTAGAAGGTGAATGCAATCGCTCATGAAAAGAATGGAAAAAGACCATTCTTGGAGTCCTTTCAGCTCACTGTCACTCGTGTCTACCCCCCACAGTGGACAGACGGGAGCGTGTAAGGAAAAAAGAGGATACAAAAGAAAAGGCGTGACTCAAGACTCTCTCTGACTCTTAAAAGACTGGCTCCCTCCTCGTGGACCAGAAGATGAAATTCCAGGGGACACAAATCACACGCATTCCAATCCAGGATGTCTTCACTTGGTTTCTCTGTCAAGCAATGCCCGTTGCTGTAATTCTTGAGAGACATTAGGAAAAAAAAAAAAAACATTAAGATGTAATCAGACATTCCCTGGGGGCTGGGGGGGGGGGCAGCAAGGTTTCTGTGAGATCAATAAGTTTGGTCACCCTCTTGGCTTCCATTCGGGCAAATCATCAACGATCAGCATTCGTTGTCCTCTCTGCCAAAAATTAAAGTGAGATCTTGCTCTCACATTTAAGTATTCCAAGCACACAATGCCCGAAGGTCCCTCCCAGGAGGCTAAGAAACCTCCGTGGGGCATTCTCCAGAGAGTTTCTTGGCCAGCATCTTTTATAGAAAAGGCAGAGTTTTTGTCAGACTCCTCCACCCTAGCAATATCACAAAGAAAGCTGTCATCTAAACTCCCCGTAATGACCATTTGTGTTAAATGAATCACAAACTGCATGGATGGATCTCTCTCTCTCTACATATATATATATATATTTTCCCCCTAGGCACAGTCCTAAATGCCTCCAGTGTGTGGCACCCACAACAGCTGATAAAACTCTGATATCACCATTTATCACAGGATCTGTGTCTTTCAGAAATTCTTGAAGATTTTTTTTTTAATGGTCTGCATGTATGTAACTGAGCTTCTTGGGCTGAATGACAAAAGATGGGTATCAGGTGAGGAACAAAGACCTTTCCTGTGCTGTCTGCACTTGGACTGTGGGGCTGCTCTGAGTGGGGAGGCCTGGCTGTCATCTTGCTGTGCTGGAAGCCTCCTTTGCCCACATCTGAATAAAGGACAAAGAGCGTGCCGCACAGTCCAGGCAGCATGTGGAGAGGCGCTCATCTAACAATAACCATAGATTGCATGGAGGGACAAGTGTGAGGGGTGCGCACGTCTCAGAAGCTATGTGAGTTCAGCTATCTGGGTTCCTTTTAAGGACCCTGAAGGCAAAGCTTTGCCTACAAGTCTGCTGCACATTCCATAAAACATCTTGGAGTCAGTGCCTGTGGAATTCATTTGCCAGAACCAGCAAGCTTGGGAATTTGCTTTCTAAGTTTTCCTTTCTTTCCTTCCTTCTTTCTTTTTCTTCCTTCCTTCCTTCCTTCCTTCCTACTTCTTTCTTTCTCCCTGTTTCTTTTCTTTTCTCTTACTTCCACGTTTCTTCTCTATCTCTCTTCTTCCTCGTCCCCACACACCTTACATCACTCTCAGTCCTGTGTGCATCTGTACAATTCATCATTATTTAAGCAGGTTTTCTACCAGGGAAGATTACTAACCTAACTGATTATTAATGGATTATCATAACAGCCGCATTCTATTTGCAGCAACTCCTGTGAGCTAGGTATGCCCTGGACAGTTATCAGTAGGGAGGGATTTGCAAACCCACAGCCAGGTTGGTGCATCCCCTGGGGACCCATCTGTCTGACTCTGACAGTGTCATATCCATTATTGGCCCAAATAATGCTAAGGGAGGCAGGATAGGGTAGAAGTGAGACCATTCTTCCTACAGGATTTTCCTACTTGTGAGATGCTGAATGTTTTTTTTTCCTCCCTCTCTCTTTCTCCCTCTCTCTCTCTCTCTCTCTCTCTCTTTCTCTGTACAACTCTGTCAGGACACCTATTTTCAAGAAGAGGCAGAAGGGGAATGTATTTCCAGAAACTTCTCCACCTTCCTGTGGACACAGACTTTGGGCCCTCCAGAGCCAGTGGGATTTGGTGATGGCTTATGCCCCAAACACCATGCTACTAAATAGCTAACCTGGCTGGAGAACTGGGTCAGTGGTTGAGTGTTTGACGAGCACAGGCAGGGCCCTGAGTTGGATCCCAGCAACATACACACAAAATAAATAAATAAAAAGTTAAAGGACTGGAGGGATGACCTAGCAGTTAAGGCACTTGCCTATGAAGCTTAAGCACCCAGGTTTGATTCTCTAGGACCCACATAAACCAGATGCACAAGGTGGCACATATGTCTGGAGTTTATTTGCAGTGGCTGGGAGGCCCTGGCATGCCCATTTCCTCTCTGTCTATCTGCCTTTTCCTTTCGCTCCCTCTCTCTCTCCCCTCTCTCAAGTAAATGAAGGAATATATTTTCTTAAATAAAGTAAAATGAAGAGGCACGTTGTCATGTCCATCCATATAGCATTGCACCTGGCACTTAGCTGAGCAGTCTTTCTATGTTGGCTGAACCCTGGTGACTTACATGTAATAGTACACAGGGGGTAAAAGGTCAGAAGTACAATTACTTTGACCAGGGGACCAGGGTGTCATTTGTGCTGTGGCAGCACACAAGTTAGGCATTTTAGACGGATGAAAAATATCCAGGGAGTATACACATGTACATTGGTGGCACCCAGCCTTGGTGAGTAACCAATGGCTTTCTGATTGGCTAATAGACATGCACAATGGAAAGGAACCCATAGCTGGAACTGGAAACCGAGTCAGATCCCTATGGAGACAAAGACTATGGAGTCCAGTGAGAAGACCCCACTAGTCTTTGGCTCAAAGAGGGGCCACGGCCATCAAAATCTCTCTAAATTAGCAATGCTTATCCTATTTAACCTATGCTGACCACATTCTCTGTCAGAGAATCTGTTTTTCCTTTTCAGGTGGTAGCAAGAATGGAGGAGATAAATGACCCCTCGCACATCAGCCAGGGCCCAGGTGAAGCCGCAGAGGAACTGCTGAGGTGAGCATGAACGCTGCTCCCATGGCAAACCTGACAACCAGCACCGGGGTGAAGGAGACAGACACTGAGGTGACTCAACGCCTACCAAAACAGAGATCCAGAGGCTCCTAAGAGCCCATCACTGAAGTTAGACCTAAAACTCACTCATCACAGCTCAGGGAATTTTGCAGAAGTGGGGGCTGAAAGATTATAAGTACCACAGGTTGGAAGGGCATATCCAGAGGCATTGCCCCTCCTGCCCTACAATGACTGACTGCTGCTTTTACAACTCATAGTCCACAATCCAATGGAGACTACCAGCAATCCCACTAAGGAGGGCCCTCAGCAGAATGGAGGTAGGGAGGAGGGAAAAGATGGTACCAATACATGATATGTCCATACAGAGTACATACTTAATTTTAAAAAGTAAATTATTATAATATAAAAATAATTTTTAACGTCCAAGTGAAATGGACAGAGAAGCTGGCATTTTAAGATTATGGAATTGAACTGGGCATGGTAGCACACGCCTTTAATCCCAGCACTCGGGAGGCAGAGGTAGGAGGATCGCCATGAGTTCAAGGCCACCCTGAGACTACATAGTGAATTCCAGGCCAGCCTGAGCTAGAGTGAAACCCTACCTCAAAAATCCAAAACCAAACCAAACAAACAAACAAACAAAAAAAAGATTATGGAATTGACAAAGAAAAAAAAGTCTGTAGCAGGCAGAGGGAGAAGCACAAAACAAACAGAGAAGCCACAGCCAGGTTCAAATTGTTGTCCGCAGAGTGACTGGAGGGAGAGACGTCCATCAAATTCAGCAAAGTCATGTCTCATAGTCCGTGCATGGAGCTAAGTGGCTCCTCAAAGATGTAACTTGGCCACCTGTTTGATTTCATATTTGTAGAGAGCCAGCTGAATGTAGACCAACCTCCATGCCTGAGGCATTGAGAGGAAACCATGCCCACCCTTGATACCCGGTGTGCACTGGACAAGCTAGTGGACCCTTTCCTGTCCAGTCCAATCCTCACAACAAAGTGGCAAAGGCTTGATTGTCACAGTTTTGCACATTAGAAAACTAGATTCTTGGTGGCGATGAGCACTTCTCCATGGTCAGGCATTTTGTTTGTCACACAGCTGGGATCAGAACTGCAGAGAAGACACGAGAAGTTTAAAACTTGGGGTTTTCAGTGACAACCACACCAGATGAAAGAGAGATTGGGAGGTGTGACCATTTGGAGGTGACACTGATCAAACCAATTTTTATGCCCCATCACAATATAGGAGCTTTGGCCCCAGACTTTCTGGAAATTTCTATGTAGACAAGCTCCAGGCAGGGAAGTTCCTCAGAGCAGGTTTTGTTCCTCTTAGGAGCCCTTTCTTCATCCCCAAGACCTTCAGCCTTTCACTTAGCTTCTCTCATGAGATGGCCCTGCTTCTGGCCCACATGGCCCTGGGCAAAGTGCTCATGGCCTCCGAACATGGTGGCAATTCCCATGCACCCCAACTTGAGGCATTTCTCCAGCTGGGCAAAGGGAAGTAGAAAGCTTCCTATCTAGGAAAAAGCTGGGAGAGAGACTATCAAAATGATTATCAACACTGAGTTTTGGTTTCCTTCACAGAGTACTCTCCATATTAGTTACCCTTTATTATTTTTCACAATATTGAAGTCCTTAAGGAAATAAATACATATATGTGACTCTGTAAGGGTCAGCCTCCTGCTAGAATCCCCCTTTGGGGTCCCAACTCTTATTTTGACCCTTGCCCCTCCTCAATGGTATCTTTTTTAAAAATATATTTTTTAAAAGTTTTTATTCACAAGGACAGAGAGTAAGTATGGGCACTCCAGGCCCTCTTGCCACTCCAAGAGAACTCCAGATGTAAACACCACTTTGTGGTATCTGGCTTTACATGGGCACTGGAGTATCAAACCTGTGCCACCAGGCTTGGCAAGCAAGCACCTTTAACCACTGAGCCTTTCCCCAGCTCAGCGGTATCTTATTCTACTATGAAAAGGGCAAATAGCCAGTAACGCGGTTGCTGGGGTGTGACCTCACCACAAAAAGGGAAGAACTGTAGTCCTAACTAATGTAGCGAGTATATAAAAGCAGAGGACATGCAAGGATTCGTTAAAATAACCAAAAGCGGTCTAATCTGCTTAAAAGTATAATATTTGGGGGAGAAGATATAGCTCAGTGGATCAAGTGCATGTTTTGCAATCATGAAGACTGGGTTCAATCCCCAGTATCCACATGAAGTTCTGGGATTGGTGCCACAGGCTTGAGACAGGTGGATCCCAGGGGCTTCAGCCCATCCTAGCCTAATTGTCAAGCTCCAAGCCAAATAATGCAAAAGAATAAAAAGATGGACAGCATTCTTGGGGATGCTCCAAGTTGTCAATGGTGTCCTCTGACCTCCACGTGCACATGTGCATGCACACACACATACATACATTACACATGTACATATACATGTACTTAGCATTGAGAAGGCCTTGTTTTTACTCCCAGCACAGAAAGAAAGGAGAGAGAGAGGGAGGGGTTGGGGAAAATAGACAGGGGGAAAGGTATAGAGAAAGGAAAAAGGAGAGAGGGAAAAAAGGAAAGGAGAGAGGCCTGACTTTATTAAGTATTCCTTTGTTAAAAGCAGTGTTGTGGGCTAGAGAGATGGCTTAGTGAGCTTGCCAGCAAAGCCGAAGGACTCAAGTTTGATTCCCTAAGCCCCACGAAAGCCAGATGCACAAGGTGACACGTGGGTCTGGGGTTCACTTGCAGCGGCTGGAGGCCCTGGCATGTCCATTCTTTCTCTATCTGACTCTTTCTCTCTGTGTCGCTCTTTCTCTCTTCCTCTCAGGTAAATAAGTGGTTTAATAAATAAAATAGTTTTGAAAACGCAAGAGTGATTTGACATAAGCTGTAAGCATACAAAACAAGGCAAGGGAAGGAAGTGTAAGGAGACGGACGTGAACTGGGAAATCCAGCATGCAGAAAGTACGGCTGGCTATTTTGGCATCTGTATGGGGGCTTATTGAGGCCTGGATCGCCTGATACAAGTTGCCTGCGCTTAGTCTTTCAGACCCAGCACCCCCTGGGCTAGGTCATAACTCACACCCTCATCTAGCCCCAACGTTTCCCATAGTGCGAGGTGTGTTTGCTCGTTGTCTTTTTGGTCTTTGAGTTCTCAGGATTCCTAGAACATTGTGTTTTTGAAGCTGTAATACTTCACATCACAGAGGGAAACAGAAAAAGAAGACGCTGGAGGGAACATAAAGGGAGAGAAAGATAGGAGACTTTGTCAGGAGTTTTAAACTTTCTTATTGAGTTAGAAGCAGCCCTGGGGAGAGGGGGTTTTAGATGTTGGGCCTTCTGGGCTCACCGCAGCCGTGGAGAAGAAAGAGGGTGGTGGTTTAAAAGTGGTCGAGGCACGCCAGGGATCCGAAGACACGACTGGAGGAAGGTGACTGTCTCACAATTGCTCTTTTATGTGGGCATTAAGGCTGTGACTGATATTGTCATCATTTAGAGGCTATGTTTCCTTCAGAAAAGCATGAGAAATGTTGGCTCCTTTTGACTGTGAAGAGAAAAACTTTCCAAGCTTTTCCTTACATATAATCTCCTATCCCTGATTTTCAGCAGTAGGAGAAGGACTGGAGCATTTAAGGCATGGGGTTTCTAATTCCCGTTCACTTACTTGGTGAGTTTCCTCGTTTCACTAATTTTAGAATAGTAACCATTTATAGCTCAAGCATGAATTATGAGGATATTAGTGAATAATGAAGTGGTAAGCACAATTTGTAGAAGTATTAGGCAAACATTCTAATAGTCAATCCATAGGGAATTTGTTCCAGGATCCACCATAGATGCCAAAATCTGTGGATGCTCAAGCTGCATGTGTGTGTGTGTGTGTGTGCATGTATGCCATAGTGTTTGCATAGAAACTACACACCCTAATTTCATTTCGAAATGGCTCAAAATACCAAGTGTAAGGAACGTAAGTGCATGCATGTAGTTGGTTGTTCTCTATGACATTTGTCTGCGTACGTTTTTGTGTGTATGAGTAAACACATGCAACAGATAGGAGTATACAAGCTCAGGTGTTAGTCTTTGCCTTCCACATTGCTTGAGATAGGGTCCCTTGTTCACGGCTGTGTACACCGGGCTTGCTGGCCCATGAGCTTCCTGGGATTCGCCTGTCTTTGCCACCCATCTTACGGTAAGAATGCTGAGATACCACACAGGGCCTAACAGTGTCCAGCTTTACATGGGCTCTGAGCTCTAAAGTCAGGTCCTAATGCCCACATAGCAAGTGCTTTCACCACTGATCATGCCACAATGTCAGACAGAATTAAATATATATATATATATATATATATATATATATATATATGTATATATATATATATATATATATTTTTTTTTTTTTTTTTCAGGGCTGGAGGGATGGCTTAGTGGCAAAGGCGTTTGCCTGCAAAGCCAAAGGATCCAGGTTGATTCCCCAAGACCCATGTAAGCCACATGCACAAGGGGGCGCATGTGTCTGGAGTTCCTTTGCAGTGCGTAGAGCTCTGGCATGTCCATTCTCTCTTCTGTATGTCTCTCTTCTTTCTCTTTCTCTCTCTGCTTGCAAATCAATAAGTTTAATTTAATTTAAAAAATATTTTCAATTTTCTACGGTTGAATTTGCCAATGCAGGACCCTCCAATGCAGAGGGTTGGCCAAACAGGGCCCCTGGCATTCAGACAGGTTTGATTTCCCTGAAGAAAAACACTGAAAGGCAGGTGGATGCGCTACTCATGCCACAAAGAAATGAATCAGCACTCACTTCGGCAGCACATCTACTAAAACTGGAATGGTACAGAGAAGATTAGCATGGCCCCTGTACAAGGATGGCATGCAAATTCGTGAAGCATTCCATATTTGGGGGGCTGAAGAGATGGCTTAGCAAAGCCAAAGGACCCAGGTTCAACTCCCCAGGATCCAGGTGAGCCAGATGCACAAGGGGGCGCATGTGTTTGGAGTTCGTTTGCAGTGGCTGGAGGCCCTGAGCACCCATTCTCTATCTGCCTCTCTCTCTCTCTCTCTCTCAAATAAATAAATTAAAAAAAGAAATGAATTGAACACATGACCTCTTACAGCAAATGAGCCATCCAAAGGACAGAGAGAAGTGTCTCCCAGACCCCTCTTCAAACATAAAGACTTCAAGTCAGTGACAATGGCAGTGTCTAATGAGACACCAGCTTTGTGATCCTCAAGATGATCAGCCTTAAAGTTTACCTGTCTGAGCGCTTGCTGTGGCACCTGTCATATATCAGGTACCTGCTATATGTTGCATCACCCCAAAATTCACATGTTAATGCCCTACCTAAATCCTAGTCCCCCAGAGCATGTACAGTGTACAAGTTGGTTCATTGTATCCACAGGCTCCACACCCACAGGTCCAACCAACCACAGCTAAGAAATACTGGAAACAAATTTCTTCTATACTGACTAGATACAGACTTCTTTTCCCCCTTGTCATTCTCTAAACAACCGGTATAACAATACTTCCTGTGTGATTTATATCATATTGGGTGTGATAAGCAATCTGGAGGTGATATAATTGTATACATCAGTTCTTCCAAAGCTCTCTGCCATCTTAGATGAAGAACTTGCAGGTGGGAGGGTCTGAGAGATGGCTCAGCAGTTAAGTAACTTGCCCACAAAAACCTAATGACCCAGGTTTGATTCCTTGATACCCACATAAAGCCAGAGGTAGAAAGTGACACTTGTATCTGGTGTTCCTTTGCACTGGCCAGAGGCCTTTGTGTGCCCATATTCATCCATATTCTATCTATCTATCTATCTATCTATCTATCTATCTATCTATCTATCTATCTATCTGGCTAGCTGTCTGTCTGTCTCCTCTCTCTCTCCTTTGCAAATAAATGAAAAGTACTTGAACATGAGCAAACTTTGGTATGTACAGTGTATCTTGAAGTGAATGCCCCTAGAATAAGGAATAATGGTTATATTTGGACATAAAGCCTTCAAAGATAACAATGGAGTTCAAGGAAGCCATTAAGCTAATCTCTAATTTAGTATGACCAATGTCTGTATAAGAGAGTGGGATGTAGTCACACACCAAGGGAATATCCAATGAAGACAAAGGGAGTAGGCGACCTTATACAAGCCAGGAAGAAAGTCCTCAGAGGGAACAAATACTGCTAACATCTTAACCCTGGACTTCCAGCCTCCAGAACTGTGAGGAAATATGGACATTTCACTGAAGCCACCCAATATATGGTGTTTGGTTACAGGGGTCCTATAAAGAGAGTCAGGCTGGGGAGATGACTTAGCGGTTAAGGTGCTTGCTGCAAAGCCTAAGGATCCAGGTTTAATTCCCCAGTACCCACGTAAGCCAGATGCGCAAGGTGGCGTATGCATCTGGAGTTCATTTGCAGTGGCTGGAGGCCCTTCGATGCCCATTCTCTTCCCTTCCCTTCCTTTCTCTTCCCTTCCCTTCCCTTCTTTTCTCATCTCTTCTTTTCTCCTCTCCTCTCCTCTTCTCTTCCCTTTCCTCCCCTACCCTCCTAACCCCTCCCCTCCCTTCCCTCCTCTTCCTCCTCCTTCTCTCTTGCTGCCTCTTTCTCAAATAAAATAAAATAAGAATCTAAAAAAATTTAAGAATGTCTATAATTTTATCTTAAGAGGAAAAAGTTAATCAGCTAATAAGTGATGACTACAGAAAACCAGAAACCATACTGAACAGTTTATAGTACAAAGTATGGCTAGGGTTCCTAGCATCAATTCTTCCACTCATGACTTCAATGACCCCAGCTATGTTTGCCAATTTCTCTGAACATCAGATCCTTCTTTTGTAAAATGAATGTGATGAAACGACTACATATTGCTTCTGTGGAAGAAGCCCTTTGATAAGTTCTGGGCATTAAAAATTAAAAAGAATCGCATCATCTTTCTCCTTGAAATGCCTATGCTGATTGTCACAAAGGGGAGAAAGACGTGTTCATAAATGGCTACCGCAACACAGTAAAGGACTCATTGCTTCAAGAGAATCATGGGCATGGGCTCCCATGGAGATATTAGCTTTTGAAAGTGAAAATCAGGAAAAACGTCATAAAGGTCACAAGCTGAGTGTTAACATTTACATGGGAAGGCTTTGGATTATTTTTTTAAGGCATGTTAATAGATATGGTGGTTTCAGTGCAAAACAGACACTAGAGCGCTGTATGTTTCAAAACTGAATCGCCATTTGTGGGCGCTGCTTAGGAAATGACTCGACCCTTTAGGAGGCGGAGTCTCACGGGAGTAAGTCTGGAGGTGGTGTTGGTCCAGCCACACTGGGCGATCTCGCCTTCTCTGGATGTCCTCCCTGGTGACACAAAGATTTGATGCCGGCTGTCTGCTCCTGCCATGTTTGCCCTGTCATGATGAAACTTCTCCCTGAAATTGTGAGCCCAAGTAAACCCTTTCCTTCACACACAGCTGTAGCTGGATACTTTGTCCCAACAAGAATGGCACTGATGCAGTAGCTAAGGGTACTTGGAAGCAGGGAATGGTGTCGCTTGCCTTTAATCCCAGCACTAAGGAGTCAGGGGTAGGAGGACCACCCTGAGTTCAGGGCCAGCCTGAGACTACACAGTGAATTCCAGGTCAGACCCTACCCCAAACAAAACAAAAAGAGGAAGAAGAAGAAGAAGAGGAGGAGGAGGAAGGGTAACAAGAAGAAGAAAGAGGAAGAGGAAAATGAAGAAGGAGAAAGAACCAAGGTTGCCTGGAGTAGCAAGATCACTTCAGGGTTCCAAGCACATGAAATAGCTGGTGGGGGTGTAAGACATGAGAGTTAGGTTGATATCAAAACATTAATTGCCACCGATGGCAATCTAGGTTTTATTCAAGTAGGGGGTCACAGAGGTTTTCCAGAAAAGGCAGTGCTATAGATGGACATGTTGTTCAGACTTACAAGGGTATGTGGTGAATGGGCGTGAAGAGACAAGCATAGAAAGGGCACGTGGACAGCCTTGCTGCTGGAGCAGCCCAGGCCCTGCGTGAGCTTGGCACATTCAGGAGCACTGTGCTGGGTAGTCCCCGAGAGGCCCCTCTTTAAATAAACCAACATCATGATGACATCTAGGAGCAGGGCTTGTCAGGATGTGACAACGTTAAGTTTCCTGGGCAGTTGTGAGAAATCAGTTAATGTTATAACAAGAGGGTGCTACCAAATAATTCTCACAGTTGTAAGTACCTTTCTTCATCTAACATAAAACAACCAGTCATTTTTGACTTCATAACCAATCAGAAGTTGGGGATGTCGTCAAATTATTTTCTGTTCTATTTTAGTCTTGGCTGTCTCTTACAGTCACTTTTGTAGATGTGTTAACACAAGAGTTGCAATCCCAACATTTTAATCTTGAAATTCCATTGATTATAAAGTATAAATGTCATTAAGTTTCAAACAATGAACTGTACATTTCTTTTCCAATATGAATCTCTCTCTCTCTCATACACACATACATACATATATATTTATACATACATATACATATATATGCATATATATATGTATATATATATATATATATATGTGGAGAGAGAGATGTATATGTGTATGTATGTATGTATATGTATGTATGTATGTATATATATATATATATATATATATATATATATATATATATATGTATGTATGTATATATGTGTGTGTGTGTGTGGTGTATCCCTTATCTCAACTGCCTGACAGAATTACCAACCACCTCCTCTGGGCTCCCAAAGCCCTTTGTTGGTAGTCCACATATTGTACCATAGAAGGAATATGAACAAGCCTCTGTTTCCATCACTACATCTTAAGTACCTTGCCTTCTTCATCTCTGTCTCCCCAGAGCCTGGCACAGTGCCTGCTTGGCCACAGAAGATTCTCGATACTCAGTGATTGAATTACTTTAAGGTGTATGCGTGAGTGTGTGTGTGTGTGTTATTGCTATAAATTCAGAGTGAAAAGCAATGATGAGATGTATATTGCACTTGATGATCTGTTTCATAAAGTTATTCTCTTTTTTAATATAAAAACCCCTCTGTGAAAGAATTAATATATGCAAGCAAGGTACATCTTAAAGGCTGTGTGCTAGCAATCAGCTCTGGCGAGCCCGGCTGCCTCTGAATGTGAGTGTCTGATTCAAAAACACTGCTCTGGTACGTATCATTGCTTGTGTGTGTGTCTCATACGCAACTGCTATGCACACATCTTCCATACAGGATTACATTATGTGAAGGCAGAATGCAGTTGTTGCACTCAGGTTTGTATTGCTGGTAGAAATCACCCAACCAAGAGCAGCTTGTAGGGAAAAAAAAAAAAAAGTTTATTTTGGCTTATAGACTTGAGGGAAGCTCCACAATGGCAGGGGAAAATAATGGCATGAGCATAGGGTGGACATCACCCCCTTGGCCCACATAAGGTAGACCATAGTAACAGGAGAGCGTGCCAAATACTAGCAAGGGGAAACTGGCTGTAATATCCATAAGCCCGCCCCCACCAACACACTGCCTCCAGGAGGCGTTAATTTCCAAGTCTCTATCAGCTGGGAACCTAGCATTCAGAACACCTAAGTTTATGGGGGACCCCTGAATCCAATGACTGCAGCAGTTTAAGGCACATTTTGTAATTCTGACATCTAACTAACCCAGTTATTTCTTGAGATAGAAATAGGAATGTCTCTGTCCTAGTGGCTAAGTATACTTAGGTTAGAATTGCACACACACACACACACACACACACACACACACACACACACACAGTTTCAACACATAGTGTATTTTACAAAGATCTAACTCTCTTCACTGTGTTTCAAGCAATGTAGCCAAGACAGTCCACTATCCAGAAACAGGTAAATAGACTGATTTCCCGGGAATTTTTTTTTCTGTCTTTTAGTTTTCGGCAGTTGATTTGGAAAGCATCAATAAATGGCCAGGTACAGGTTTGGAGCCCTGCACACTCAGAACGTGGCCTTGTTGTGGTTTCTCATCTTCTCGCTTGGATGTTAACGAAACCACGGTAAACTGGTAAAACTTGGGTTTCTACTTGGTTGACAAAGGCACGGTGCTGCCAAACCTTAGGAAATCATACTTTCAGTGATTCTGACCTATCTTTGAAACCATATCATTGGCAAACTATCACACCTAAACCTTTAAGCACACTGTTTTCATACCCTCACCAGCCCTTCGTGGCAAACGCTACACATCTTGGCTCCTACTTGCCGAAGCAGGCATCAAAGCTGAGAGTCACTCTCCAGGATCCCACCAGTCATGGAGTGAGCCTGCGAAACTGTTATCTCCCTACTTTGAATCTGGCGTTAGCCTGTGTACCATACTGTCTCAACCTATTACGGTTGCACGCAATTCCCTTCCTCATCGACTTCTCTGAAAACAGCAGTAGTTTCTAGCATGCAAGGAAAATTCCAAGTATATCCATGGATGACTAATAGAACACTAACCATTAGTAGGTCTGGAGGGGAAGATTTATAAATAGCAGAAGTAGGAATATCTCTGCATCTGTGTAACAGTACCATCAGCCATGGTAATAAGGGTAATAGAATCTACTTCACTTGTGGAGAAAATCATATAAACTAATTTCAATGCAGACCATGAAACGAAGGTGCCGGGTAAGTTGAGGGTGGCAGTTTGAAAATACTTACTATGGTTGTACACTCCAATCCAAAAAAAAAAAAAAAAAAAAAAAGATCCATGAGACTTCACAAGAAATATCCAAGGGATAATGACAAATGCTGGATAAATCATTCCAAAGCTATTACAGAGAGGTTCACTCTGCCATATGGAAAAAAGTGGTTAGGGAACAATTAACTTCAACAATGTATATTGCCCCTGGAAACAAAACCGAGTTAAGCCACTATGACAAGGCTGACTGCAACCTCTATAAATTAGTCAGTAATAATGGCCATAGTTTGAAACCATAAAAATTTTGAAAAAAAATAGAATAAATGCAGGGTATGAAATCATTTATAAGTGGTCCAACAACAAATTCTGAGAGAGACACACCAAGCACCTCTTTTCTGCTTAATGTGTCACATTTTATAGTGTAAGTAAAGCAAATATTTGATGAGTGTGAAGGCTCTCGTGTAGCGAGCCAAGACAGGGTAATTGGTACGAGAATTATTGCGAATGTTTAATAGAGGAACCCTTGTTTATGAAGTGCGGAAGATGTAAAACAAGTGAACAGAAATGGAGACACAATGCTTTCCCTGTTCTGTGCAGCCAACAGCTGTGAGAAAGCTGCTAGAATGGTGAGCCACCAAGTCTTCAAAAGGAAGTGAATAGAGGGATTGACACACATCAGTGAAAACCAGAAGCTAAGTAAATAAAAATTGTTAAGACAACATACGTTGAGACAGGACCATAGTCACAAACCTTGGAAGAGGGGCCCAGGTACCCTAAAACTGAGATGTCTCGCTCAACCACAGATTTAATAAAACCATGTTTATGTTATTTAGGAACAATTTATCTTAATCTTAAAGGGTTTTTATATCAGAAATGTTCTGCACAAGCTTGCGTGCTGAATACCTGGTCCTCTGCTGATGGCACCATTTGGACATACTGTGGAGGGTATAACCTATTTCGGGGACGTGGCTCACTGGAGCTGCGCCTTTGAAGGTTTTAGCTGGTCGACAGCCCGTTCTTCGCTGTGCTTCCTGTCCACCATGAGGTGAACAGCCTCCTCTGCATGGTCCTGCCGCCATGATGTGCCGTCGAGAATCAACACAGCCAAGGACTAGAGACTGAAATCTCAGAGACTCGGAACCAAGATAAATAATCCCTCCTTTTAAGTTGTTTTTCTCAGCTGCTCTTAACAGCAATAAGCAAACTGACTGACACAGTAAGGATCACCCATAAAAGTCAGAGAACACAATGACACACTAACCCTTCCTGTGATTTTTTAAGCACTCCTTTTCGGGGGCAGGGGGTTGCTTTTTTTCTATTTTTAATTTTGTTTTTTTTTGAGGTAGGGGCTCACTTTAGCCCAGAATAACACTGAATTCATTATGGAGTCTCAGGCTGGCCTCGAACTCACAATGTTCCTCCACCACCACCACCTCTGCCTCCCAAGTGTTGGGATTAAAGGTGTATGCCACCATTCCTGACTATTATTATTTTTAAGAAGATAGTTTACTCATGTGAGTACTTTGTTATGTCTTACAGACCAGTAAAATAATATGTGTGTGACACCCCAGTGTGTCCAGTGATAGAACCAAGTTGGGAGAATTTCCACAAAACTACCTCTATAGCTTTTTACCTCCCCCATAATAGGCTCTTCAAGTTTAGAAGAGATGTGAAATGTAAAATACCAGTTGATTATAAGAAAAAACACATATCTGAGTTGGGAAGATACATTTAAATCCCATTAAACTTACTGAAAAATTCATGAGCAATACATGGATAATTTGTTTCTTATTAAAACATTAAACTTGTAGAGAATATTTAGCTGTTCAAATGTCAAGTAACAGGATAGCTATAGTAAGTTAATTAGGTACCAATTCATTGCTAAAGATACTTAATTGACATTTAATAAGCATATTAAATACCAATTAACCAACTATATTTAGTGCTAACTATATTTAGTCAAAGATGTTTTGTTAATTGCTTGCTTGGTGCCTTAGTATCTATGGTCAATAGATTATAACCCAATTAAATATATACATTAATGTGTTTGCATATATGCCTCCCCAGTGAGGAATGCTGTCTTACAAAGCCCACGTGTGGGTTTAAACCATTGTCACCCATCTTGGTAAAGACATCATCTTCCAGCAAGCTGTCTCAGGGCATGGGCCACAATTAAATGAGAGGGCATGGCACAGATAATAGCATTATTTTCACTGCCCAAATCAGACACATGGAGAAGTTATCAGGCTCTGATGGCAAGACACAGGGCTTTGGGGGGGAGGGTCCCCATGCCCTGTGAGACCACTGTAGAGGGGCTTTCTTGAAGTTTCATGAATGCCATTAATACGACCTTGTGCTGGTGGGAGAAACACGCTGGTGGTGATAATTGTAGGGCTATTGGCTGGCATTCTTTTGGACTATTGACTGAATAACAGTGTTGGCTACGTGCTGGGGAAGCTGAATTGTGTATTCTGGTCACAACACCGTCCTGCAGACAGGATGCTCACAGCACAGTGGAGAGGAGACATGTGCAAAGATAGCAGGGACAGGAACGCATTAACCTTGGCCACTCTTCCCTGACCCCATGAAGGCATTTAATGGGTTTCATAGGTCCTGATGTTGGGAGTCCTTTCTGTGGTATAAATATTCAGAAGTGCCGAACAGTGGTGTGAATCAGTTATTCGGAAGGTCAGAGGTCAGTGCTGGGTGGGGGAGGGGGGGTTCACTCTGACAACTCCTGTTACAAACAGGCAAACAAAATTAGCCTTAACATGGACAGACCACTTAGACATTTCTTAAATGAGGGTGAGTTGATATTATAGAATCTTAAAGTCTAGGGAGAGGGGTGCTTTCGATTTTATAAATAATCAACATGTTACACCTCACATGTGAGTTATAACATGTTGATGTTTTGTTACAAGTGCTATGCGTTTACATTTGCTGTGCAATCCTTACAGATCAGTCGCTTGGACAGTGAGGTGGGCCGCTAGTTTTGAGAGATTCCAGTAAAGGACAGAACAGTTGTGAAATCCAAAGTCCAGAGGAAAAGCTGAGCCAGGAATGGATGACTTTCAAGCTATGGGAGACCATGGATAGGCACAGGGTAACTCAAAGTTGTTCCATGAATGCCTTTCTTAGACCGCCTTAGCTGTGAGTAACAAGTTCCAAGAATATCAGTGGCTGTCTGGAGCCACGGGTACTATAGAACCTCAATATATCCTCTGTTTCTTCCAGCACAGACCACATAGTACTGGAGAGTTATTCTCCCCTTTTCTACTTGGCAGTCTAATTCTTCCTTCATAGTGCCACTCATGTACTTTGAGGCCATTGCATGTAAACTAAGAGCCACCCGGACACAGGTAAGTGGATACTATGGCGGTCAAGCCCATTGCTCAAGATGGCTAGCAGACACCTATCCTGCATGGATGTTCTGCGCACACACACAACCCAGTACAAATGGAAAACGAACAGCAAAAGGGTTTGTCATGCTACTCAGAACAGCCACACAGGTACAACTTAGCAATTGTTGACTAACAGAACTTTCATAGACTATTTACAGATTGTGGTTGAGCATGAATAACTGAAACAGGAAGCAAAGCCATGACTAAGGAGGGACCACCACACCATGGACGGATGAAAAACTTGTGGCCCCTTTCTTCACCTATCTTTTTCCTAAACATTTTTCTTTATTTATTTAAAAGCAAAGAGAGATGGAGAAGAGAGATGCACAGAATGGACACACCAGGGCCTCCAGCCACGTTGTGTCTTCTAGCTTTACATGGGTGCTGGGGAATCAAACCCAGGTTGTTAGGCATTGCAGGTTGGTGCCTTTTTAACTGCTGAGCCATCTCTCCAACCCCATCTTCACTCATCTTAAGGTACTAATGATCAATCTCAGCATAACCAAAGGAAACTTTTGTTTTGGGTTTTGTTTTTTGACGTAGGTTCTCACTCTAGCCCAGGCTGACCCGGAATTCACTATATAGTCCCAGGCTGGCCTCGAACTCACAGTGATCCTCCTACCTCTGTCTCCCAAGTGTTGGGATTAAAGGCATGTGCCACAGTGCCCTGCTTTTTTTTTTTTTTTGGTTTTTCTAGGTAGCCTCTCACTTTAGCTCAGGCTGACCTGGAATTCACTATAGAGTCTCAGGGTGGCCTCCAACTCATGGCGATCCTCTTACCTCTGCCTCCCGACTGCTGGGATTCCACATCCGGCAAAGGAAACTCTTTAGAATAACTATAACTCAAACATACTGGGACTCCATGTGTAGGTGACAGAATAAGATGAGATGCACAGAAGAGCAAGAGGAATCATTCCAAATAGTATACCTATGCTAGGAGTGATTGTGGGTGAGATGGTTGGTTCCACGCAAAGATCGTGAAAGTATTGATTCACTGCTAGTTGAGAGGTGCTTGGTTATAGTGATCCTGGTTGATCTAACTTGCCATCCCCTTCTCCGAACAATGCTTTGGGGGGAGGAGCTATCTGTACATGTATGCCAGTTGTTATTAGCGAGACCACACCTATGTTGGATAAGAGTAGACCCCTCCTTCAGTGACTGCTTTGGGCTCTGGTGGGGACCTTCCCATCATCTTGTGACTTGGCCATGTGTTTAATCTGTAACACTCCTTAAACTGTTCCAGGGTGGGTCAAGAAACGCAATTTACCTCATCTGGCTTTCTCTATTGGAAGGACTCACATGCTCTGAATGCTTTCAGTTAATGAAGGATTACAGTGTGTCTGTGAGGCCTGGCTGAGGAGACCAGGAAATGCGGGAGAGCATTAATATCCAGAGGTACTGAGGCCCTGCATACAAGTTTGATCAGTGAGGGAAAGAAATCAAAAGATTGTATGTGAAATTTAAATTCTGTAATGTGAGGTGCTTTGGGGTAAACCAAACACTCAAGCTAGGGTTAGTAATGAATTTGTTAACACAACAGAGGCAGAGCCCAAGACGGAGCCAGCATTTCAATTTTCAGCTCTGTTGGCAGTGGACACAAGGCTGACGAGGGAGGCTTGGCATAAATCATGAGTTTCAGAATATTGTTCTATCGCATTCTTGGAGGTCCGGTAAGCCACAGTTGACATATAGATTTGAGGTTCAAAATCTAGTTGTGATATGCATGTGAGGAGAACAGAATGAAAGAACAGAGTTTGGGAATGAGAATAATGGAGGAAATTCAAGATAATGAACTAGATGAAAGATCTTCTGCTTGAAAAGAAATGGACAAAATGGGTTTCCATACTGAGTTTAAAAGTAATTAATTAAGGATCTATAAGAATGAAGTATTAGAGGAAATATGTCTTATGAGGTTTTAGCTTATGATCATTTTGAGTATATTAGATAGGTTTGAACAAATCAAGAAGGAAGGTAAGTAAAAGAAATTTAAAGAGATCTTTTATGGAGAATGTGATGCCACTTAGAATGAACTTGATATGAAATTCAGTAAATTAAAAAGAATATAAATGGTTGTACATGTGAAAGAAACCTCCTGAATTTCAATGGGTCTATAAGTGACATCATGAAAGAAAACACTGATTTAGTTCTAGGTTGCAGAATCCTAAGTTAAATTTGTCACCTCCAGGCTACTTACTGTTCCCAAAGACACCCTCTCCATGGACTCTAACAGAGAAGTTAGGGGCACAGCCCAGAAACACTTTGTTTTGTTTTTCACTGCCCCTGTCTCTAAAACCTTCAGAAAGCACGGTTCCGCAAAATCTGTATTAGGGATTACAAATTTGCACACGCTCTTCTTGTTCAATATGGTTCGCCAATAGCCAGGCAGCGCCGGATGCAGGCAAGAAATCTTTTCAACTAGCCAATGAGTGGAGCGAGGGAGCTCACGCTTTCAAGGGCGCTTCTGCCTGAGCAGGCTTGGAGCCTGAGTTGTTTTCTAGGACTGGTCTCTGACAGGGTATGGCATGTTTGAGGACACCGAAGCTTTTCACAGAAAGGGAGGAGATTTCCAGGGATCAGGGTTGCCAACCCTTTTCTTTCCTAATTTGGGCACGGTTGAATCTCCAATGGTGCTGGCAGGTGTGCTTTTTATCATTCTAATGAGATTATAATGAGCTCAAGGTCACCCAGAGTATTGACATGGCATTTGAGGAGGGTCAAGCCCATCTTAAGCACCCCAACCCTGGTTGGGACTTTGTGACAGCTGGATGATGGGCAGCTGGAAGCATGGAGCTCTCAACACCCAGGCTTGGACTTCTGCAATCAAGGAGCAGAGCTGATGAGGCAACAGGCTAGTGACATGGGAATATGAGGACTTGTCAGAAATACAGTCTTGGGTTTCATTCTAGCCCTACAGGCTGAGAAGCCATTCTTAACAAGACGCTCAGGCAATTCATGTGCACATTCAAGTTCGAAAAAGCACATGTCAACCAACCTAGCTAGGGCTTCCCCTTCCCTTCTAGCTAAGGTGCACTATCAGTAAGTTTGTCATTGAGTCCTGACTTCTTCCCCACTAGGCGATCTTTGTTTATTCAACTCTCTCAAGCTCAGACTTTTAAAAATATAAACTGGAAACAATGATAATACCTACTTGAAAGGGCATGAAATTAGCATGAAATGAAATTAGTGTTACCAGTAGGAGAGCAAACAATGAAATCCCAGTCTGGCCCCCAAAACTGGTTGCTGTCATTCACTGCTTTCATAGTTCTGGGGCAAATTGTGTATCTTCACTAAGCTGTGGTTTCTTCCTATGTAAACAGAAGGTAATAATAATTCCTATATCACATGTTTAGTATGTGGGATCCAATGATTTAACATATTCAAGGCTCTTAAAGCATGCCTGGCACCTAGCAAAAACAGGCCTGTACAGATGTATTTCTTAGACATACTTATATAGACACTGACTTACATTATTGCTACAACATAGAACCAAAATATGTTTCCATATGTATGTTACCTAATCCCAGTAATATTGCTTGTCTCCACAAAGCTAGATGGATAAATTCAAAAGTTAACTAATCATACATTCATAATAGTATTTGTTTTAACTCCTAAAAGGACAATATGTTTTCTAGCAAAACCAATCATAAAAGTATCACAGACAGGGCTAGACAGATGACTAGGTTTTAAGACACTAGCCTGCAAAGCCTAATGATCCTGGTTCGATTCCTCAGTACCCACAAAAATGCCAGATGCACAATGTGGCACATGCACCTGGAGTTCATTTGCAGCTACATGCCCTGTTCTGCCCATTCTCTCTGTGTGCCCATTCTGTGGCTGTCTATCTGTCTGTCTGTCTCTCTGTGCTTGCAAATAAACAAATAAAAGTATTTATTTCAAAAGCGTATTGCAGACAAAAGTCTCTATAAGAAAGCTGGAAAATATGGTAAGTTAATTCAAGCAACTCAGGTCATAAAAATTAAAAATGTTTTTCAAACGAAACAAAAGTATTTTCCCCATCCCATCATCTTAACTCCTTTGGTCTGAATTAATTTCCTTTTGTTTCTATAAATTGAATTTACCTCTTTCAGTGTGCATGGCTTTAAATCCGCATTTCTCTGTGTATAGGAGTGAACAATGGAAATCTGAGGAGGGCAGAGGAGGCACTAACTGTTTTCTCTTTCTTTCCTCCTTAGCCTCTCATGACCTCCCTCCAGGAATCTCAGTGCACACCCGCTCCCTCTAGCTAGCTTGAAGAATTCTCATCTTGGAAGTCTGGCTGGTCCTGGCCCCTCCTTCCTTGTGACCCGGTTTCTGGCTCCGGGTCTCCCCCTGACCCCTGCTCAACCCCTTTCACTTCTCACAGCATCATTTCTGAGACCTTAGGTCGCCAAGGGCGACGAGAGCCTCCAGTTTCCACCGCCTTTTACCAGCTAGTGCAACCCTGAAATAATTTGCCTCAAAACCAATTCTTGGAGAGAGAAGCTGGTCAGACAAATGAGGGATTGTATTGTATTTCGTTCTTGCAAGTGACTGCCCGCGGCAACATCTGTTTGTTGCAACAAGATTGGGTTGTTGTTTGCTCCTCTCTGCTCGGCCACTCGGTTCTTTCCCGCGTGTATTGTCTTCCCCGGAGGGGTCACCTCGCAGTTTTCTCCATGGTCTGGTCTTGCCGCGCTAAGAAACTCGTAACTAATTACCATGACTTCAATTCTTAACTTGACCAGCTGTGTCGAAGAAAGGAAACCCGGCCTCCCCGGTGCTGAGGATCTATAATTCATCCTCCATAAAAAAAAGTCAATATTGGAGCAAAAATGACATTTAAAAATCATAAAATAAGTAGTCTGGTATTTACCTAAGATGTTCTTTCCCTCCCTTCATTTTATATGGCAAGTACTATATTGTTTATTTTCTTCTGAGAGGCAGTTCTCTTATTTCCAATGACTTCTAGGTAGGGGACAAAACAAGGGTACCAAAAAAGGATAATGGACTGGCACAAGAAGAGCCTCTGTAGTGCTACCCTGCCCATTTTGATCCTGGGAAATATGTTAACTTTGAGGAACCTGCTATGCAATTTAGTTTTTTTTTATTTTTTCCCCTTGATTTTGAAATTGCGCTGTAAAGTTTTATAGCTTAACAGATTAAAGAAAGATGAAAACCACAGAGCATAAATTAATTAAAAACAGCTCACCAGTGGCAAATATTCTTGTATCTCACATCAGGGTGATGACATCACTTCTGCTCCTCTTGAATCCAGCTCCTACCATGCAGTGGCCCCATCAGATGTCCCCCCTACCCCACCCAGCCCAGGAGGCAAGCAGGAGCCTCACCCCTAGGCCTCCAGGGAACATTGTGTCTCAAAGACACAACATCGTCAATGTGCTTTGCCGTGCCTCAGTGCCAAAGACTGGATGAATTCCACATGCCATTCAGACCAGAGAAAAAATTTCTAAAGTTGTGACCTCGCTGGCAGGCACAGACAGCTTATAAACAAAGGAAGCCAGACCTTTGGCTGGGTCATAATGGTTGGGCCTACTCAGGGCATTGGCAAATGAGGCCCTTTAGCCCCTATGGAAAAAATTATATATAATAATTTTATATATATAAAATATATATGTGATCAATGAGCTGGAAGAGGAAAATGGATAAAACATATAAGCTTGGGTCAGTGGCAACTAGATTAGGGAGGAAGAGAAACTCGCATAGGTTGGATGGTTTGGGAGCTTTCCAGGTACTTGGGGATTCAATAGAAATTTCTTTTGTTCAGTGGGGATATGTATACTATACTAAGCAAGCCACAGGTGAGATTTAAGTGTGCTAAAAGCAAGAAGCAGAAGGAATGCTGTACAACTTTGTCTATTCTGAAAACTTTCTGGACATTCCATATTAAGTTTAGAAAGATGTGTCATGGCTAAATAGAAACAAAATGAAACAGTAAAACTTCAGGACCTATCATCATGGTGGAATTTTTATTTATGGGCTTGCTAGGGTAGTTTTTTTTTTGTTGTTGTTGTTAATATACAAAGAAATGGGTCTCCCTGTGACATTTTTATGCACATATATATCATTTAGTTGTTATTCTTCCCCATGCTGCCCTTCTCTTCTTGCTAGTCCCTTTCTTTCCCCCCCAAATATTTCTTCCTTCTACCTTCATGACATATATATTCTACTGCCCTTTCTTGTTTCCCTCTTCTCTTCACTTTATATCTCTTCCTCCACATTCACAGTCCTCCAGTTCTATGTTCTACATATAAATGTGTGTATGTATAAAAATATCTTGACTCCACATGTGAAAAAATAATGTGATTATTTGTTTTCTTAAGTTTGGCTAATTTTGCTTAACATGACAGAATACTTAATGAACATTATGTTCTAAGTGATCCAACAGTAGTTTGCAATATGTTCATTCAGAGGACGCAGCAACCAAGAAAAAGAAAGAGAAATCATAGAGCCACAGCCAAATATTCATAGTTTCATGTATAGCCTATTAAACTGGAACAGTCTGTTAAAAGATGGATGGTATCTGCATGCACCTTGAGACCTTCAACACTGACCTCAAAGTGGGGCCTCACACAGGAGCAAAAGAGGCAGTGAAAGGTCCTAGACCAGATTGCCTCTCTTCCTTACAGTGAAACCTACCCACAGCTCACCTGGAAACACATCGAGGGCTGCAGTGCCTGGCACAACAACCTTACTGAAGAAATACCATTCTCTTTCTGCCCATATTCAAGGACAATGTTTTCGAACTCTGGTTTTCGTTTCCTCGTTCACCTAAGAGTGATTAAAGATGCAGCAAGTGCCAGGTCGCACATGCCCTCTAGGTGGCGCAAGCATCTGGAGTTTGATTGCAGTGGCTGAGGTCCTGGTTCATCAATTCTCTTTCTCTCATTTTTTTAAAAACCCTTTACATTTCCTGAAACTGAAGCTTATAATGTCTTTAGCAAGAGGGACTTGCCATATAGTTTTGGTAGGCAACCAATAGCAATGTCAATCAAGTTGGAAATGAGCTGGAAGCTTCCTCCCTGCTGGCTAGCTTTCAAAGTGACAGAAGGTGCTATGCAGACTGCTGGGGAAGAAATGCCATCAATAGTCTTACCCAGCTGTACACCCAGTGTGCTACACAACTGGCTGCCAGACACGACGTGTCCATTGGAGCAATGGTGACACAACTGTTAGGGGGTAACCAAACCTTTTCTGATTGGACTTGAAGCCTGCTCTACAGGAGGGATTTCATGCCTGGTACTATAAACCCAGTTATAAGCCCAGTCAAAAACGCATGCATGGTGCTAGGAGGTCATAGGCACTGGAAAAGCTTAGAAGGACAAGTTGTCAAATTGCATTCTTAATATTTATGTTTCTACCCATAGATTAGCGCCACTCCCAGCCTCAATCAGAAAGGTTCCTTTTTGCAGAGGTTAATGCAGAGTCACATATCTGTACAAAGTGCTGAGAATAAGTGACTATTGTGTGCTCAGTCCTAAGCAGGAAACTTGTATCATTCTCTCTGAGACTCAGAGAATGCTGTGTAGAAAGAGATGGAAAGAATGTAAGAGTGGGAGGGTGAGGAGGAGTGCTATGGAACACTGTCTTCTGGAAAAAAAAAAAAAACAGCTTTCACACTTATGAACTCACAGCAGCTGTGGTTTCCTACACAAGACTGAGTATGGCAATATTCCATCATGAAAGAGGAAGGGGCAGGAGACCCCCACCACCTCTCCCAGGGGAACTACTGACAATTAATACTTGCTGTGGGATGGGGTGTCATGGTCACCAGTGGGGCAGCCACTGGTATATTGCCCACCCCATGCTGATGCAAGCAGCCCTAATTAAACTCTGTGGGTCACAAACAAGCACACAAAACAGACATGAAAGAGGACCTGTTTGGAAGAAGGGGTCTAAGAGAAGAGGGAGGGGGCTAAGAGAAGGTAATGGAGACGGTGAACATGATCAAAATGCATTGTATACATGTGTGAAGTTGTCACAGAGAAAATCAAATACTTTTTAAATGAAGAAATCTTTAAATGGCGCCTGTTGAACGTGCTTCCACCATCTTCTTCTTAATCTGTATTTCTGCTTTCTGAGTATTGAGACAATGGTATGCAGGGTAAAGTTGCCCACTGTGGAATCTTTGGGGTGCATTGCCTCACACTTTAGTATCAGTACATTCCCTTGTTGTGTTTACCTTCTCCTTGCTGGAACAAAGCACCCAACGAAAATAGCTGATGGAATAAAATGATTTATTTTGGTTTACAGTCTCAAGGGGAAGCTTCATGAGACTACTATGTTGGAAATCAACTCTGCCACAACAGAAGAAAACAGCAGCAGGAAGAGTGAACCTTCCAACACTTGCAAGGTTAATCAACTTCAAGGATTACCCCCAGCAACATACCTTCTCCATCCGGCAAGGCTCCACCTACAAAGCTGCCATCAGCTGGGAAACAAACATTCAAGGCACATGAGTTTATGGAGGACATCTGATTCAAAACCCCACATCCCTCTGGAGACTTACTTAATGCCTACTGGCCAGATTCTATTATGTTGGCTGCTGTGGTGGCTTGATTCAGATGTCCCGCATAAGCTTAGGTGTTCTGAATGCTGGGTTCCCAGCTGATGGAGATTTGGGAAAGAATGCCTCCTGGAGGGAGTGTATTGTTGGGGGCGGGCTTATGGGTGTTATAGCCAGTATCCCCATGCCAGTGTTTGGCACACTCTCCTGTTACTATTTTCCACCATATGTTGGCCAAAGGGTGATGTCTACCCTCTGCTTGTCCCATAATTTTCCCCTGCCATCATGGAGCTTTCCCTCAAGTCTTTAAGCCAAAATAAACCCTTTTTCCACCAAAACTTCTCTTGCTCAGGTGATTTCTTCCAGCAATGTGAACCTGACTGCAACAGTAAAGTTGGTACCAAGGAGTGGGGTTGCTGAATATGAATATTAATATGTGGCTTTGGCTTTTGGAGCTGATTTTCAAGAGGAATGTGGAAGGATTTGAAAACGTTGGAATATGAGATGGCTTGCAGTGCTGTAAGTACAGCTTCGTGGACTATTCTGGTCAGAGTTGAAAGTCCTGAATGCAGTAAGAACTATGGAGTATCAGGTTTGGCTTATTAGGGTGAGAAAGAACTTTGCTTGGACTGGGCTACAAGTGGTTTGTGTGAGAGGCTTTCTGTTAAACCTGTGTCCTGAGAACTTGTGCAGGGTTGCATTGCGTAGAAATGGACTGCTATGAGCAGAGGGATATGGCACAGAAATGAAATCTTTGGTCTGAAACTTCTGCCCATTCAGCTGTAATTATATGAGAGATTACAACCTTTGAGATTGGGCCAGCTGATCTAAACTGGGGCAGCAGGAAGAAATATAGATACTTTTGAAGGGGCTCAAGGAATGTCCTGTTCTACAAAGTCTGTTTTATTCCCTCCTGGATTAATAAATTGGCACCCTACCTGGTATTGTGGAGTAGAGTTTTCGGCATGAGCTTGTGTTTTGGAAACAGCCATGGGCAGTGTGAAGCAGGTTTGCAGGATGCATGCATGGAGACCAAGTGGAGCCATGAGGATGAACTATGGGTTGTAGTGGAGACCCAGTGGAGATGTCAGGACCATGAGATGGCTACTAAGGAAAGCTGGTGGCCTGAGATGAAGTTTTCCAGGACTGTGAGTAGCCTAGCTTGAGTGGCAGAATTCGAACTCCAGAGGCTTGTTGCTATGTAGAATTATCGTACTTGAAGCCTTGTCAATTGACTGGAGTTGTTGGGCTTAGAGCTACAGAGTTTGATGTTTGCCCTGGTTATTTTAAATCTTGTATTGGTTGAATATTTCTTTGCTATGCCCAATGCCACCTTTTGCATTGTGAGTGCTTATTCTGTGCCAAAATGGGCTTTGGGGGGATTTTTTTGGTATTATGACTAAGTTAAAAGATCTTGGATTATGGGAATATTTGAACATCATTGGGATTAATAAAAACTATGGAGACATTTAAAGGTGGACTGAATACATTGCATTTTACATCATGGATGGTTATCAGTTTATGGGAGCCAGGAGCGGAATGTGGTAGTTTGATTCAGGTGTCCCCCATAAATTTAGGTGTTCTGAATGCTAGGTTCCCAACTGATGGAGATTTGGGAATTAACGCCTCCTGGAGGCGGTGTATTGTTTGGGGCGGGCTTATGGGTGTTAGAGTCAGTATCCCATTGCCAGTGTTTGACACACTCTCCTGTTGCTATGCCCACCTTATATTGGCCAAGGAGTGATGCCAACACTCTGCTCATGCCATCATTTTCCCTTGCCATCGTGGAGCTTCCCCTCAAGTCTATAAACCAAATTAAACCCTTTTATTCCCAAAGGCTGCTCTTGGTTGGGTGATTTCTGCCAGCAATGCGAACCTGACCGCAGCAGCTAATGCTGCCCTCTCAACCCCTTCTGCCTTGTCTTTATTGCCAGTGTCTGGCTTGTTTATTTCCAACCTTCCTGAGCCATTTTCAGGCTTGTCTTGTTGCCACAGTAAGACTTCCCTTTGAAGTAAGGTGAACTATTTTTAATCTGGCACGTTAATATCATCTATATTGATTGGAGTAGTAGTTTTCACTGTGCCATAGTGTTTTATGTAGGTTTTCAATGTTTGAAACTTTTTTCACTGTTTGAGTTTTGGTCTTTGAAGACTCCAGCCCTAGGATGTGTGGATTACCATTCCCTGCCTCCCATCCCCCACCATCCATCTCTTTCAAGTCCTCATTTAGTTTCCCTTTATATGTCCAGCTTTCTCTCTCTGCTGCCTCCTGTGTTTCTTGCTCTGTGTTTCTGGTGGTATCAATACTTTAAGCATCACCTTAATTTTGCCTTCAATTTTGTGATGGTTCTGCTTTCTTCTATTCCTTCCTGCCAGCTCAGATCTTGTTTCCTTCTGTTGTGTGGCCAAACATCCCTCAATGTGTCACACTTCCTCTGGGGTTATTGTTCATAAAGCAGTCATTTCTCTTTTTTTTTTTAGTAGTTTGTGACAAAACAGTGAGTCACAAGATTTAACTTTTCAGTGACAACAGATTTGGGGTAGTAACCTTGCTATTGCTCCAGCTTTCTCACAACCTCTCTGTCTCTTGCTTCCTACTGAATGAGTTAGACTTCTTGGAACCAATTCTTTCTAGAAGTATCTTTCTTGTGAAAGTGAAGTCGGGAGCCAGGCATGGTGGTGCACGTCTTTAATCCCAGCACTAGGGAGGCAGAGATAGGAGGATCACCACAAGCTCGAGTCCACCCTGAGACTACATAGTGAATTCCAGGTCAGCCTGGGCTAGAGTGAGACCCTATCTCGAAAGCCCCATCGCCCCAAAATAGTGGAGTCAGGATAGCCTTCTAGTTGGCAGGGTTTTATAACCAAACCCAATGTTTTGCCTTTCTGCAGCTACAGACATGGGGCATCTCCAGCCAATATGATATATCAGTGTGATTCTATCAGACCCAGAGAGAAGAAATATCGATGCATACTTCTGAAAAACAAGTCTGAGGCTCAAAAGAAGTATTTTCTCCTTATATGTGTTTGTGCACTTGAGTGCGGAAGCACATGTGTGAAGGCCAAGGGACAACTTTGGATGTCATTTTCTCCGGCACCATCCATTCATTTGTTTGTTTGTTTATTATTTATTTACTTATTTAGACACAGTGCCACTTACTGTCCTGGAACTCACCAAATAGGGCTAGACTGCCTTCCATCTGGTTGCTGGTCTGTCCTTCAACAGGTCCTCCGTATACTTTAGAGTCAGAGGGCAGCATATATATTCTAGCGTCACATGCACAAGAAGGGAAGATGTAGCAGTTCTCTTTCACTACGTTAATAGAGGAAATAACTGCAAAGAAGAGCAGGGAAATGTGATCTTATGCACTGTGGTGGTTTGATTCAGGTGTCCCCCATAAACTTAGGTGTTCTGAATGCTAGGTTCCCAGCTGATGGAGATTTTGGAATTAATGCCTCCTGGAGGGAGTGTATTGTTGGGGGCGGGCTTATGGGCTTTATAGCCAGTTTCCCCATGCCAGTGTTTGGCATACCCTCCTGTTGCTGTATCCCACCTTATGTTGGCCAGGGGGTGATGTCCACCCTCTGCTCATGCCATCGATTTCCCCTGCCATCGTGGAGCTTCCCCTCGAGCCTGTAAGCCAAAATAAATCTCTTTTTCCCAGAAGCTACTCTTGGTTGGGTGATTTCTAACAGCAATGCGAACCGGACTGCAACATGCACCATGTCGACATTACAATTTCCTAGGGCTACCAAATGATCAAGAAGGTAACAGGCAATTCCTGTCAAGAAACTGATGATACTGACAAAGTTGTTCAATTTCGTCACAATGCGTAGATAAGGACAAGCTATATGTTGGGGATCATCTTTCTAGGTAGTCTTTCTAGGTAGTCACATCTCTTCCCATAGATGTATTTTTTCTTTGAATTTCAATCTTTTATTCATGCACTTATATTTTTAGTCATATAATTTACCACGTGTCTGGTTTGATGAGGTTCGGTCTGTTCACACTGCTGAGGGATATGGAATCCGGCTCCAAAGCTGTATCATCTCACAGAAATGGCGCTCATGCTCTGAAACAGGAAGCACACCTTCCACATAACCCAGCTCTCTCCCATAACCCATAACTCTCCTAGCTACCATTGTCCTCTCAGTTTCCATTGACGTAGCTATGCAAGACTCTTCATAAAGTAAAATCACAAGGTGTTTGTCTTCAAAAATTTAACATGCCCAAGACAGCCAATTGTTTTGAACTACCTAAGTCCTGATTTCCCCCTGCAAATCTTTGAGTTCTCTTTAAAATTAATATTTATTTATTTATTATTTATTTATCTGAGAGAGAGAGAGAGTGTGTGTGTGTGTGTGTGGGCATGCCAGGGCCTCTTGCCACTGCAAAGGAACTCCAGATGCATGTGCCACTATGCATCTGGTCTTACATCAGTACTGGGGAATTAAACCCAGGCTAACAGGCTCTATAAGCCTTTACCACTGAGCCATTATCTCCCAACATGATAGCTGACTTTTTTGAGCAGCATTTTACTTCAACAAGACCCATCCATGCTGGAGCATGTGCTAAATGTTTTGCTGTTGTTCTTGTGTGTGGTTTGTGCATATGGGTTTAAATGCCATATTGATGTTGACGCTCCCAAATATGGGATTTCCTTTCCACTCCTTCATAGTAAACCAAAGATGTCTTAATTCCAACCTTCCCCAAATTCAGCTCTTGATCTTCACCTTCCACCAAAATAAAAACTCTTCCACCCTGTATTTGTCCATTTTATGTTGGGTGGGGTTTTTTGTTGTTGTTGTTTTGTTTTAAATAAAGAAATGAAATTCATTTAACTCAGAGGGTTGGAGGACAAAAACGTCCAAGCTCAGGCAGCCACATTTGTTCAGCCTATGGTAAAAGCCCCTTTAGGCTAGGTCACCACATTACAGAAGGGGTCATGGTGAGAAGAGGTGTGAAAAGGAGATTATCATATGGTAAGACAGGAAGCTTAGAGAGATTCAAAGATCAGATTTGCTTTGTGTTTTAACTGACTATTCTACAAACACAGCATTAATCCTATAGTGGTGTTCCCAATGATCTAATCACCTGCAAGGATCCCAAAGTATCTTCCAAAGGTTCAAGGGTCGAGGGCTTAATTAACTATTGGGAGGTGACAGGACTTCCACCAACTAGTGGAAGAAAGATCAATGGGGACATTCCCTTGAAGGGACATGAAGGGACTATTAGGCTACTGGCTGCTACTGTTGCTGATTCTTCTTCTCTTCCTCTTCCTCTTCCTCCTTTTATCCTATTTCTCTCCATGTCTCTCCCTTTCTCTTTCTCTCTCTTCCCCTGGCCAGTATGAGGTGCCATAATGTTCTACATTATGCACCAAAACCTCTGAAACTGAAAGACAAGACAAACTTCTCCTCCATATAAGTCTGTTACATCATTATGTCAGCTATCTTTGTCACAGCAGTGGAAACCTGACTGACACCTTGCTGACACATAAAGCTTTCCACCACTTTATCACCACTACACAAGGGACCAAGCTTCCAGCATATGGAACTTTGGAGGGAGGAGACATAGAATCATACCATATCCAAGCCATTGCATTCCCCAACTCTGAATCAATAAAGAACATCTGTGTCCAACCATGTACTCAACAGACAGTGAAGACTTGGTTTGACTTTGCCTTTCCCTGTGCACTTAGTCTGACACTGGAGCCTCACATGATCATCTGCAGCATGTCTCTTAATCAATGCAGGTCCCTCTACCTTAACCAATTCCCCACACTCGGAGAGACCTCCAATGATCGTATAACTCTGACTTCACACCCTACTCTTTCTTCCAGAACTGTCTTTGTTATTTTTCAAGGTTTGGAGACATTTCAGTAGATTGAAGATAGAACTTAAATCACTTAAGAGATGGAGGAGGTAGGAGAGAAAGCTCTGGACCATGAGAAGGCAGAAGTGGGATAAAAGCCCACCAGAACCCAAAGTAGGGGTCTTCTGTAGTTTCTAGATAGGGGCTGAGTTAGCCGACCAGAATACCAGATTCAGGTTTAATTCGTCTAGGAATCTTAATTCCAGAAAAGGAGAATTCCTTTCTGGGAAGGGACTCGAGTTAAATTTAAGACAAAACAGATCTAGATATCTCCTTAAAGTAGAAGCCAGATTTTCTTTCTGACCTCTAGGGAAGTGGACACTTCAAGAGAAGGCTCAAGAACATTCCTAAATTTTACTTTGAGGATGTCCTTGTTACCCCTAAAAATCTCTCAGTTACCCCATCAGAAGAAGTTACCCTGCTTTAAGGGAATTGGGGTGATTATCATTCTGGCTCTTTGAGCTGAGTGAGGTCATCAGGTGTAGCAGTTCAGGTATTTCTCCAGTGGGTTTATGTAAAGGACCCCAAACATAATTGATCTTCTTACTTTGTAACTGGATTGATCACTCCCTTGTTTAAATATAACTATGGGCTAAAAAATCTCCTTGACCATGTGTGGAGCCTCCCCTCTATCTCCCTGCCACTCTCACTGACATGTTAATTCTGCTCAAGACAACAGTCCCAGTATTAAAGTCCACTATTAGGCGTGAGCTCACCTCTCTTCACAAGCTTTTTCATGCCATTTCCTTCACCTGGCTCACAAACTCTGTGCTCTCACTTCCTTTACTTCCTTAATCCAATCCAGTTTTCAGATTGTAGGTCTTGAGGCTACAGAGAAGATCGAGATCAAAGTGCTTGCTGCACAAGCATGGGGCCTGCAATTGGATCCCCGGAACCCATGTGGAAATGCAGCGTTGTCATCGCACTGTAATACCACTGCTGGAGGCAGGAGAAGCTCCAGGGCTTGCCTCACAAGCATGAGGAACTGAGATTAAATCCCCAGAACGCATGTAGAAACACAGGTTTGTGATGCCGCTGCAATACCTACTTGCCATTCAAGATAGCTTACCTAGCTGAACAGGTAAACTCTGGGTTCAGCAATAGATCTTGTCTGAGGAAATGAGAGCAAGTGAGGAAGACACCCAACACCAACCAATGGCCTCCAAATGTGTGCACACACATACAAATATGCATACATACAAGGACACACATACACACTATACGGCAAAAAAAAAAAAAAAGAGAGAGAGAGAAACAAAATGAAAAGAAGCTACAGTTTTGCATCTGTATGGACTCCATTCCATTGAGCTCAGATTTTTTTTTTTTTTTTTTTTTTTGAGAGCGACAGACACAGAGAGAAAGACAGAGAGAGGGAGAGAGAGAGAATGGGCGCGCCAGGGCTTCCAGCCTCTGCAAACGAACTCCAGACGCGTGCGCCCCCTTGTGCATCTGGCTAACGTGGGACCTGGGGAACCGAGCCTCGAACCGGGGTCCTTAGGCTTCACAGGCAAGCGCTTAACCGCTAAGCCATCTCTCCAGCCCGAGCTCAGATTTTTAATACAGGATTTGTTTTTGAGATGAAAAAGACCGACTAACCCTGTTCTGAATATTAGTAGTGAAAGATGGCTTATTTTAAAGGACTTTGTAAGGACTGTTGTTACAGGCAAACTGGTTTGGAAGTTATCAGCTTGAAGTCTATATCTGGCTTTGACCATCTTCAGAAAAGTGAAGACCTAGGAAAGCTGACAGCACAGAATCTGGAATCGGGGCACATGAGGGTTGGGGAGAAGGCCTGCTGGGAATTCTTAAGGCCTGCTTCCCCATGAAGGGCAAATCTGCCACTCTGGGAGGGAAAATGATGACTCTTCTGCTAGGCAGAGTGGCGCTACAGGCAGAATAGTTTAAAGCCCAGAGGTATTCTCATTAGCCAACCATGCACAGAGTCCAACACAATGGGCTGTGGGTGAGAGGGGTACGTGCTAAAAAGCTCTGTCTCGAGCTGTTTTCTAACGCCTAAACAAACCGCCCAAGACTGGATAATTTGTAAAGGGAAGCAGTTGAGTTTGCCTCATGGTTCTGGAGGTCTACAAGTCAAAGATGGAGCAACTATACCCAGTGAGGGTCACGTATAGCTTCAACTTGCAAAAGGGGTTAGAGGAGGCATCAGGAAGAGATCAAGCACAAGGAGCACTTCATTTTAGAGCCACTGGCTCTCCTGGTAACTCATTCAGTCCCATAAGAGCATAGGTCCGTTCAGAAAGAAGCATTACTCTATTCATAAGCAGTCCACCATTGTCACCCAGGCACCTCCCTCTGGACCCTGCATCCTGGCACTGCAAGGCATAAAGATTTCTGACACAATACAACCACAGATCCACTGAGGTCACACAAATACCCACAGACCCACTTGAGACCTTCTGTCCAGGAAAAATGGAAGTCCTGGGCAACTCTACCACCCAACTAAAGACAGAATGCCTTTGGCATTATTCACAGAGCATTCTCAGTAGGAAAGAAGGGTGTGAGAAGTGATCTTAGACCATATTTAGGACATAAGTAATTGGCAGAGCTTCTGAAGATAATGTGTGACTTGGAAAAGGGGTGTTGATTCTAACTGTTAGATTGTGGCTATTATGGTATGCTAAATTTCCACTTGCAGGCAAAATATCCAGCCAAGGACACTTCCGAAAGCAAGAAACAAAAGATGGAATTAGAAAAAGAATGAATTTGCCAGAGCAACAGAGATGAAATAACTTTATAGCAGGTTGATGCCTAACACCATGAGGACAAATGGGTCTTTCTGGGGATAACTACTCAATGAAGACATTCCAGGGACACTGTCTGTGTTAATTTTGTGTCTTTAAAATAAGAGAGAGAGAGAAAGAAAAATAAAAAGAAAAAAAGACTGTTTTAGAAAAAGAACTAAAAACATGAACAGGAAATTTTCCAAAGAAACATAAATGAATAGGCAGAATGAAATGATTCCTGATTCTCAGTTTTGCCCTTAAGAGAACTTAAGTATAGAACCAAAACCAAACATCAGGTGCCTTTTTTTTCTTTATAAAACATAGGAATGAAAATGATATAACATTTATAAAAATGCTGCACTATAATATGCCTTTTCACTTTAAATTATATGACTCATTTTCTCTTTTGTGGCCTCATGAAAACCCAGCTCTACTTGTGTCATTATACTCAGCTAAACCCCACTGTTTCATATTTATAAAACTTGGGTCTTAAATTTCAAACCAGAAACCAGGGAAATCTTTCAGTAACAGAAACTATTGACATGTTCATGTAAAGCTGAGTTTCATGCATAAAGAGTGTGATCAAATCCTTTCATTTTTTTCTAAGTTATTTATTTAATGCCTATTACATGGCAGGCACTTTTCTAACAACCAAGGCCATAACAATAAACACACCAGATAAAGTTTTTGTTTCTCTAAATCCTAAACTCCTGGGGAAATGTAGTAGACAGCTCCACAATGCTGGGATGAACATCCAAACCAGACACAGTTTATAGGAGGAAGGGATTTATTTCAAGCTTACAGATCCAGGGGGAAATTCCATTAATGGCAGAAGAAGCTACTTCCATACCTCTAAGCAGAAAGAAACAACCAAACAGCCAATAAAAAGCAACAAGTAGCTGGGACCCTATCAGAGCTCAGATTTCTCTGCATACTTTTGGGATGGAATTAAGAACTGCCCCCAAACACCTCGAGGCTGGGCTCCAGGGTCCACCCCCAATGATACCTCCTCCGACCAGGTGGCTGGAGATCCAAGTGACAAGCTTAAATAAAGCATCTGAGTCTATGGGGAACATACATTCAAACCACCATATTGGGTCCTGGCCCCCAACAGACTTATGACCATCTCACATTGCAAACTATATTCAGTCCATCTTCAAAGATCTCCACGCTCTTTACCAACTTTAAGATTGTTCTAAGTCCCAAGTCTCACCTGAGATTCAAGACAGTCTCTTAACTGTGAATCCTATAAGATCAACACAAGTTACATACTTCCAACATAAAATGGCACATTTCCATTATTATAAGGCAAAATAAGGAGAGACTAGAACAATGAAAAATCAATAACCATCAGGTACACATCAAATGTCTTCAGTCCAAGTCTGACATCCTTAACCAGTGACAATAGTTCTTGGACTTCCAATTTCCTACCCTCCAACTTGGCTGGGTAGCCAGGGGAAAACTTCCATCCTGAGCCAACAGCTCTCTATGGTATCCCTTGTACAGTCCTGGTGTATCCAAAACATCTTCAGGTCTCCACTGCAAACCACAGTCCATCTTACAATTGTCTCACTATTTAACAGGGACATCGTGCCCCATTCCATTCAGCAGTGGCTCCTGAAACTGTATATACTTCATGACCCACTTCCACACATTTTTAACACTGCCAAACTCAATACCAGATATGTATGGACACAGACATTTTTAATCCAGGAATAAATAAACCATGACCTTGAATAGTAGGATTCATACTTTCAGTCACCTCCTTTCAAAATAGTTTGCATTTCTACATTCAAACTACCACAGGGAGAGAGAGATTAGGTAAGTAAACAAACCGATCAGGCACCAAGATAAGAGTAAAAAAGCCAGGCAGAGTATGGAACAGGGTATTAGGATCAAGACTGGTACAGGGCAGGTGTCTTCCTGGTGAGGAAACATGGAAACTGAGCTTAGGAAGGAAGAAAGGAGCCTGCCCTCCAAGGAGCTGGAGAAGATAATTTTAGGCAGACAGAACAGCAAGGAGGAAGATGGGCCCCTTTGCCTGGGGACAGAGGAAAGGCCATGAGAAGGAGAAAACAGCAGAGGAATAAGCAGAGATCATCAGAGTCCTTCAGTGTTCGTAGGCCACAGCTGGAGTACAGATTCTAGAAGGGTTCTGTATTAGCTACCCTCTCATCACTGTGACCAAACCCCAGACAAGATGCAAAGGAAGAGAAGAGGCGTCTATTTGGGCTTACAGTAGGAGGCGATTCAATCTATCATGGTGAGTAAGGCATGGCAGCAGGGACAGGAAGAGGTTTCTCAAGTCAGAAAGCAGACAGGAAGTGGGGCTGGGCTATAACAGCTCAGAGCCCTCCTAAAAGTTCTCACAACCTTTCCAAACAGCAGTACCAGCTCAAGAGTTCGATCACATTAGCCTATGGGAAATTTTTTTTTTAAAGATTTTTAATTATTTGAGAGAGACAGACAGAGAGAGAAAGAGGAAGACAGAGAGAGAGAATGGGTGCGCCAGGGCCTCCAGCCACTGCAAACGAACTCCAGACGCATGCGCCCCCTTGTGCATCTGGATAATGTGGATCCTAGGGAACCGAGCCTCGAACTGGGGTCCTTAGGCTTCACAGGCAAGCGTTTAACCACTAAGCAATCTCTCCAGCCCAATTTTTTAGTTTATTTTTGAAAAATTCTATACAGATATAATGCATTTGAATAATATTCACCCCCAATTACCCTATTCTAACTCCTTCCCACTCCCCCGGATCCTCTGGTTAACTAGACACTCCCCTACTTTCATGTCTTTTGCGTGTGTGGTGGGGGACACATTGGGTTTTAGTAGAGTTATTTGCATAAGTATGGATGGGGGCTGGCTTACTGGAGCCTGGGTGACTGAGCACTGGCTACCCTCCAGCAACGGTAGCTACCTATACATCCGGGGGAGAGGTGGGGTCCTCATGAGTTGCACCCCCTTCAATGATGAAGTGTTGACAGACTTAATCTTGTGGCCCTCTCGTGCAAGAGCTTAGGAAGTTTAAACAAAGTTGTTTTGTCAGTAAATGACAGAACTGAGATTTGAATCCCAGCGGTCTGGCTTCAAGATCACATTTTTAACGACTATACCCAAGGTCATTTAAATGTTCTAGTTAAGACCCCCCCCCCCAACAAGGGCTGGAGACATGGCTTAATGGTTTAGGCACTTGCCTGCAAAGCCTAAGGACCCAGGTTCAATTTCCCACTACCCACGTAAGCCAAATGCACAAAGTAGTGCGTGCATCTGGAGTTTGTTTGCAGTGCCTAGAGGCCCTGGTGCACCCATTCTCTCTCTCTCTCTCTCTCTCTCTCTCTCTCTCTGTTTACTATATTTGCCACTCTCAAATAAATAAATAATAAAAGTATTTTTTAAAAAAGATGCCAAGTCAGGTGTGGTGGCACATGCCTTTAATCCCAGCACTTGGGAGGCAGAGGTAGGAGGATCGCAGTGAGTTCCAGGCCACCCTGAGACTACATAGTGAATTCCAGATCAGCCTGGGCTAGAGTAAGACCCTACCTCGAAAAGCCAAAAAAAAAAAAAAAAAAAGAGCCAACAGTTTGATTTCTTCTAGGATCAACATGAAGACTGAAGCCTATCTTAAAGCTTTGCTTAGCCCAATGCCTTGGGGAAAAGGACATAAATGTCTCTTCACTAGGGCTGTAGTAGAGAGAAATGATAAGGTAAGAGAAAGAAGCCCAAAGGCTCGGTTAGTCTCACACATCAGGTTAAAAGGAGGAGATCAAGCTTTCACAAATACATCAAAGAAAAAGAAATATCAAGGAGAAAATGGTCCTATTAATAAATAAGGAAGGCAACCGAAATCAATGAAGATCTTTCAGCAGGTGAATTCCTCAACTTGTTTCTCAAAATTGGAAGAAGAAGAAAAAAGGCAGTTGCATAATCTATGAGAGAAAACATGGAAGTATAAAGGGAGGGTTGGAGCTGGAGAGATGGCTTAGTGGTTAAGGTGCTTGCCTGCAAAGAAAGTCCAAGGACCCAGGTTTGATTCCCCAGGACCCACGTAAGCCAGATGCACAAGGTAGAACATGAGTCCTGGAGTTAATTAGCAGTGGTTTGGAGACCCTGGGGAATACCCATTCTCTTTTTCACCATCTGCCTCTTCTTCTCTTTCTGTCTCTGTCTCTCTCAATCTTTCTCAAATAAATAATGGGAGTGTTGTTTTCCTGAATCAGGGAATATGCAAAAGAAGCAAAAAGGGCAAATGTCACTGAGGAAGGTCGAGTCCACGTAGTCCAGGCTGCTCAGGATATTGTAGCATAATCTCCCGAGTTTACGAACGTGGGTCTTTTCCAGCATCTCCATGGAAGCCTTCTTACCAATTATTCATTCATTGAGCATCTATCTATTGACTAAGAATGATTAAACTATTCCTTTGCCCTTGCGGGGGGTGGGGGTGGGGCTGGGGTCTCTTGGGCAGAGCCGGTGTGTGCAGAATTCATAAGTATACAGTGTGAGACTGTGAAACATTAGAGTCAGGGGAATGAGGAAGAGGAACACGTGACTGTGGCAGGAACAGGCATTAAAGCTTCACTGGGGGGGGGGGGGGCTCTTTCAGCGGAGATGTAAAGAGGTGGTATGTACCAGTGAGCTACAAGCACTAAGGTACAAATGGAAACAGAAGCCAAAGAAAGACGTAGGAGACAAGACAGGACTGGGAGAGGGACCCGTGGCATAGAAGGCCTTGGTGGGCCAGGGGACTGGGGTGGGGGGAAGGGTACATTCTAAAGATTTCGAGTTCAGCTGGGCAGCTAAGGAGAGCAATGGAAAAATTTTAAATTAGAGAATGGCTTGGTTTCATTTTGTCTTAGAAAAGTAAGCTCAACAGCAGTAGGAAGAAGTAAGTTTTTTTTAAAAAAAAAAAAAGGCAGAAAGGTCATTAAGGGCAGTGTTAAAACAGTTCAGGACATGGAGAAATAGCCTAGTGGTTTAAGGAGCTTGCCTGAGAATCCTAAGGACCTACTTTTCAGATTCCACCATAGCCTGACACACAAAGGTGAGGCAAGTGCGAGGTTTCACATGCCCACTAGGTGGTGCAAGTGTCTGGAGTTTAACTTCAGTGGTGAGGCCCTGGCACACCAATTCTCTCCTCCCCCCCTCTCTCTTTCTCTCTTTCTCTTTCTCTCTCCCACCCTCTCTCGCTTGCTCTCTCTAAACAATAAATACATAAATAACGGTTCAGAAGATATTTCAAGAGGGCCTGACAGGGTCTTAGGGGCAAGAAGAAAAGCAGTGATTTGAGATACATTCAGAAGATTGTGTCAAGTAGAGAAGAGAGGTTCATTGAAGGTAAAAGCTGGAGAACACTCATTGGGTTTGGCATTCAGGAGGTCCTTGGTCATCTCAGCTGGAGGGGCAGGCAGGCAGACATTGGTGGGTGGAGGGGTGTGGCAGGGAGAATCTGAACTGAGTGTTAAGTACAAAGTGAGCATGTCAAGGCAGAGGTATGACTGTGAGGAAGGGAGGAAGGAGCTAGGAGTACGGATAGAAAGGAGAAACCTCAGTATGGCTGATTAGTTCTAAGTACTTAAGGAGTAAGAGCTTGTAGCAAAATCCAGTGAGACTCAGTGATACAGTGCTTGCCTTTTATGCTTATATGAAGCCCTGTGGCTGATTCTCTCTCTCTCTCTCTCTCTCTCTCTCTCTCTCTCTCTCTCTCACACACACACACACACACACACACACACACACATGAGCATGTATCATGGAGGGATAGTTAGTAGGCAAGAAAGGAAACCAGAAAGTATATGAGACTGAAGGGGGAGTGGAGGTAGGTTTCTTGGCTGGAAGACCTGAGAGTTGAAGGGTCTGTGCCCACTGGTTTCTGCCTTTCCTGTCAAGTAGCATGTGATGGAAAGATTATAGGAAGAAGGTTCAAGACCATCTGATGTGACTGAGGAATCACAGATGACATGAATACAAAGCTCATTGAAGTCTGTCCAGGGAAGACAAACTTTGCACTTGGTACCGTTCCTCATCTTTGAGTAGAATCCTTCCATGATACTCAACAGCCTGTTGTTATTTGGGTTCCCGTCACCAGTTTTCTGAGGATCACAGCCGTCACAGGCATTGTGATGGGAGAAGCCGTGCCTTTGGCATCTGTAGAGGGTCGCTCCAGGGGCGGCGAGGGGCCAGAGAACCTGGTCCAGTAGTGGATCTATCGGAATTCCTCCCCCAGGAAGTTAAACTGGATCTGAAAGCTCTCACCTCAACCCACGCTCTCCAAATTAAATTAGCATGAGGACTTAGGTTCAGATCCAGCACCCACCTAAAAGCTAGGCATGGTGACTCACATCTATATTCCCAGGGTTTGGAGGTGGGTGGAGACCAAGGGGATCCCTGGGGCTGGCTGGCTAGCTTGTTTGTCTGTAGAAGTGAGCTCCAGGTTCAGTGAGAGACCCTGTCTCCAAAGAGAAGTTGTACAGCAATTAAGGAAAATACCAGATGTCAAGCTCTTGCCTCCACATTTACACAAGTGTATTTCACCCACGCATACAGAGTGATCTGGGTCTCAGCTGATAGCAACCAGAAAATAGGAAATTAGAGCTAGACAACAATTTTCAGAATGCTCCCTCTGTCCCATGCCCATTATGCCACATGGAGCTGTAACCTAAGGCATGTCCTGAAAGGAAACATCACGGTGGAAGCCATTGTGGTTTGAATGTGAGATGTTCCGCACAGGTCTCTGTGTTTGAACACTTGGTTTCCAGCTGGTGGTACTGTGTGGAAAGGTTGTAGAACCTTCAGGAGGTCGAGCCTTGCTGGAGGAAGTGGGTCACTGGGGGCGGGGCGTGGTCTCACTTCCTCTTCCCTCTCTGCTGCCTGACTGTGGGTACAGTGTGAGCAGCTGGTCTCCTGCTCTTGCCATAATAGCTTCCCTTCCTTGATGGATTATACCCTTAAACTAAAAAATAACCTTCCTTCCTTTAAGCTGCCGCTACAGCAACAATACAGAGACCAGGAACACTGGTGTGGACCTGAAAAAGACATCCCACCCAGCACACCCTGCCAGATGGCCTTGGAAAAGTCACTTTACCTCCCTCAGCCTTAATTTCCATACATGGTAAAATCCAAGTGCTTTATAACGTACGAGAAGTATGTAAGGTAGTCTGTGAAAATAACTCTTTGAAGTATGTCATCTCTTATTATTGATGGAAGCAGGTTTGAAACAGGGGAGTAGAGATGTTTTTTGTGAGTGAATCCAGTGAGGTAGTGGAGGGTAACTGGGAATATGTGGGTCCCTGGATCCTCAGGACTGTGGTTCCCCAAAGGTAGCCAGGCAACCATGGAGAGCAGGGTCTTGAGCTGCGGTGAATGCAAAGAAAAACACACTTTCGGGAGGCAGTGTCAGTGAACAGCTCGCTTTATCTGTCAGGGAAATGGGTTCATAAGCAGTTGAGAGCAGGAAGAGGGTCATAAGGGTATTGGTGGGTTCAAAGGTTGCTAGCCAATGCCTAGGGACATTCATTCCAGCATTAGGGAGAAAGTTAAGGGATCTACATAGAGGCGGGAAGAGGGTCACAGGGTGATGGGCTTTGTGAAGGCTGCTGGCTGATAAAGAGTTTCCTAGGCAACCTGCCAAAGGTCACAGGGCAAAGCCTAAGTTCAGGTGTGCTGGGCTTGGAGAGAGAGAGTCCTCCTGGAGCCGGGGGGTGAGGGTGGGGTACTTAGCCATGCCTGGCAGCTCAAGCCCGTCTCCTGAAGGCTCCAGCTTGTGCCTGGCAGTGCCCTTCAGGAGTAGATGTCTGGGAGGAGATGACAAGACTCTTGATTTTGAAAGTGACCAAGGAGGGCCAGGGTGAGCGGCTGGAGCCTGGAGGATGAACGATTTCTCAAGTCTTCCCAGTGTTATTTTTCCTCTCACTACGGCAACTCACCAGCGCTTGCTTACTGTCTTAAGGCAACACAGATGTATTGTCTTACAATTCCGTAGGTCAGAAATCCAATATGGGTCTCACTGAGCTAAAATCAGGATGTCAGCGGGGCTGCGTTCCTTTCTGGAGGCTCTGGGGGAAAATCCTTTTCTTTCTTTTTTCTTGCTTTGCTTGCTTCACGCCCCCCCCACCCCCACCCCGTCTCCAAAGCCAGAACCACCAACTGTCTCTGTTTCTTCGTCCCTCATCGTGCTTCTTTTTGGACAGAAATGGGCAATCTTCTCTTTTGTGATTCCACAGGGCCTACCTGGTAACAGAGGATGCCCTTCAAAGCATCTCCCACGTGTCTCTCGCCTGTAAAATAACCGTTCAGGTCCTAGGGAGGAGCACACAGCCCAGCTGTGGGCTACATTGTTTCCACCACCCCAACCCCACCCACACACGTTTGGATAACAAGCCCCACTGCAGCTGGACTAGCCATGATCTTGCATGTTCAGCTGTGTGAAGTTCTTAGAAATTCGCTCAGGATCCCAAATGAAATGGAGGCGCCACATTGTTTTTTATTATTATTATTATTATTTTATTTTTATTTTAGAGAGAGAGAGAGAGAGACAGAGAGAGAATTGGTGCACCAGGGCCTCAGCCACTGCAATCAAAGTCCAGATGCTTGCGCCACCTAGTGGGCACATGCGACTTTGCACTAGCATCGCCTTTGTGTGTCTGGATTACATGGGACCTGGAGAGTCGAACATGGGTCGTTAGGCTTCGAAGGCAAGCGCCTTAACCACTAAGCCATCTCTCCAGCCCCCACATTGTTTTATGATGTATGTGTTCTGTTTCCCGCAGGCAGAGGGTAGCAGGTCAGGAGAGCAGGATGCAGCATCCGCTTTGGCATGGTGGGCATGAAGTGTGTGTGGAGGGGTGCAAAAACTGGCTGCAGAACTGGGCAGAGTGGATGCACGCTAAAGGTGAGCATGAACTTACCCTTCCTGGCGGCTGAGCCTCTGTCCCAGCAAGTACCCAGCGAGATGAGCACTAGAGAGAACGAGCTCTGCTGTGGAGCTAGCTTTTTCTATTTGCCTCCCCGCTCTCACCACAGACCCATCAAAATGTGTCTTCAGGAGCCCTGCTGGAAAAAAAAAATCTGATGCATAAACATATATGGACATGCATAGCAATCCCTTCCCTCACCCCCGGAGAGTATTTTTACTCTAATAGGGGGATCATATCTCAACCTAATGAAAGAATTGCTTTGAGCTTTCCATAGTCATACCCAAGCTAGAGAGGACAAAGAGGGCCACTAGGCATATTTCACATCAAACCAGGGGAGGAGGTGGCAGGGGGGACACCTACAGCTATGACCATGCAAGAACAGGCCCAGCTCCAAACTAAATAAAAGACACTGCACCTCATGTCCTGCTGCTAACAATGTCTTTGAAGCTGTGGATTCCAGCTGCTCTGCCCCCAGCAGGTACTGCCTGGCTAGGAGCTTCACACCAGAACACCCTCACTTCCACCTCTCATGTTGCTGATTTAGGAACGCCCTGGCCAACTTCCTGTCAAATCTCACCAGAGACACTCGCAGCAAATGAGGAAGCCCAGTCATTTGTTTCAAACCAGATCTGACAGAGCTATCCGAATGGGTAGAGACAAAAAAAAAAAAAAGAGGAAGAGGTGGACCTTTGCAGTTGATGAATTAGAAGACTTAAAAGCGACTCCCCTGACTTAACTTTTATGATTCTGCAATTTTTGAAACATTAATAACCTTCCTGAAGACGTCTGAGATCTGCTCCCCTTCCCAGCTCCGAGCATCTCAGGGCTTAAAAGGACCCTTTCAGGGAATTGGCAAAAGAATTTTATTTTTCCTTTATGGCTTTGCACTCCTGTCTCTGTCAGACACGGTGAAAAGCTTTCCATCGCATGGACAAGCCTCCTCTCATTGATTGGAACCTTTTATCTGGACATCAGACATCATCATTGCCCCGTGCAAATTGGATTTGCTGACAGCCAAGAAGTAATCTGATGGTCAGCCTGCCCAGGTACACCTAACCCTGACTTCCTCCCATTGTTGGTCTGATGAGAAAGAAGACTGGAGATTCCAAAGCACCCCTTTGCAGTGCAAAAGTCAATGTCTCCAGCCTCATGCTATGGAGTGAGGCAGCACACAAGCTTCTCACCAAGGGGCCGTGTCTCTCTGAAGCATCCTGAAGAGGGTTTCTTCGAAGACTCTCTGGAAACCAATGAGGCAGCACAGCAAGCAGTAGGGAATGCAGTGGCTGGTCCTGTCCGTGCTGTTTCCACTACTTAGGAATAGCCCTAGCTGCGGTCAATGGTTGCTATAGATGGGGGCTCCCATCGTTCAGTGAACCCACGGGTGCCGTTGACAGCCCGCACACACACAGCAAGACACAGTCGTCTAGTGACTGGGATCCTTACCTCTGCATCAAAATGAATACAGACTGTTCCAACTAAAGAGCGAACAGTGAGCCAAAGCGAAGTAGAAAGGCACCTACATAATGGAGAACACAGGAAGCCGGCAAGTGCATACCTAGACAAATGCTCAAAAGAAATAAAAACATATCCACATTGAAATATACCCCTCACTGAAGCATTACACGTAATAGCAACAAAGGAGGAATAACTGGATGTCCATCCGCTGATGACTGGGTAAACAACACGTGGTATATCCATACAATGGAACATGGTTAGACTGTGGGAAAACACTGGAGCCCTGATCTACGCTGTGTTGTGAGCAAGGCTTTGTAAACATTAGGCCAATTCAAAGAAGTAAGACACAGAAGACCATATGTCTTAGTACTGCATTTGTTTGAAACATTCAAAATAGGCAAATCCGCAGAAACAGGAAGTGGACTGATGGTGTCCAGGGGCAAGAGAGAAGAGGCGGGTGACAGGTGACAGGTATGGAAGTATGTTAGAAGCCAAGAGTGGTAGAGCAGCTATGTGCCCGTACCAAAGGAAATCACTGAATTATGCACTTTATTTTTTTAAAATTTTTTATTTATTTATTTATTTGAGAGCGACAGACACAGAGAGAAAGACAGATAGAGGGAGAGAGAGAAAATGGGCACGCCAGGGCTTCCAGCCGCTGCTAACGAACTCCAGACACATGCGCCCCCTTGTGCATCTGGCTAACGTGGGACCTGGGGAACCGAGCCTTGAACCGGGGTCCTTAGGCTTCACAGGCAAGCGCTTAACCGCTAAGCCATCTCCAGCCCAATTATGCACTTTAGATGGGTAGATTTTATGACACAGAAATTTTGTCTCAAAAAAGAAAAAAATTCTAAGCTATTGCAATATAGAGACAGGAAGAGACATATGAGAGATTAGGAGTAGCCAGATCTAGGTAATGGCTCAAGGGCTAGGGCAACAAACCCGTATCTAGGATATCACAAGGCTCCTGGTGCTTAACTCTCTGTGATGGTTCAGCCTTATTGTCAACGTGACAGGATTCAGAATCACCATGGCAATACATCTCTGGGTGTGTCTATGACTGTGCTTCCAGAAAGGGAAGACGCACCCTGAATGTGCATGGCACCATCCCACGCATCACGTGGGTTAGGGTTCTGGACTGAATAAAATGGAAAAAGCGTGGCGAGCATCCTCACTCATCTATTCATATCTCTCTCTCTGCTTCCATATTGTGGATGCAGTGATCAGCTGTCTCAGGCTTCCCCTGCCATGTCTTCCCCACCCTGATTGACTCTCAAACTGTGAGCTTAAAAAAAAAAAAAAAACCACTTTCTTTCCTTAAGTTGCTTTGGTCTGGTATTGTGTCACTGAATTTGCATGTCTAGCACCCAGGTAAAGGCTGGGCAAGGAAGAACAGTACTAGAGAGGTGGAGACAAAAGGATGCCTAAGGCTTTCTGGGACACCCGGTACCCAGCTGGTGGTGCTGTTTTGGGGAGGTTGTGGGATCTTCAAGTTGTGTGGTCTAGCCACAAGATGTCACTCTCTACGGGCAGCCCTTGAACGGTCTGCTCGCTTCCAGTTCCAGTCCAACTCTCTGCTTCCTGGTCCCACTGCCCTGCAAGGAATGTCTCCAGCAGCTTCCTCCATCATGGAGCTGTTCCGCCCGGCCATAGCCACCACAATGGAATGTTCCCTCTGAGACCGTGAGCCACAATAAATCTTTCCTCTTTTAAATTACTTCCGTCAGGTATTTTGTCCCGGCAACAAGGAAAGTAACTAACACAGGTGCCAATGGCCTCAGTGGTTGGGCACAGCTATAAAAGAGAGAACTGTGACCATCTTCCTCAGCTCAGTTCTTGGTCACCTGAAAGAAAATATGACCTCAAGGTGTTTTAAATCTAGACATGAAGAACTGGTGCTCTTTACCTTCCAAATATCCAACCTATTTCACAAACTTAAATGCCTCTGGGTGACACTCAGTCGGCTTTCTTACAAGCTTCTGAGACCTTGGTTTTAATCACTGACTGAAAACCCTACCGGTCACTTCTATGCATCTCTTTTCTCTTCGCTCTTCCCCCTTTCCTCTTGGCCTGTGCTCAATTGTCCATGACCCTCTTTTTCTCCACTCATTCTCCTTCCTTCCTTTTGCCTTTCTCATGTCCCTCTCACATCTCCCAAGAGGAATTATGAACTCAGCTGAATTAATATTTTAAGATATGAGGGATGCAATGGGCTCCTGAGTATAAATAAATGTATAAAGATATGCTACATAAATAAACGTGCATAGCTTGACCCAGTTTCTGAAGGAGTCTTACTTCGGCTCAGCTCTCCAGTGAGCTGGACCTACTGAGACCCTAAGTGGCTGTTTATTTTTTTATTGTTTTATTGGGTTTTGTTTTTCCTGATGAACTTTCTATTTCCTATCCTATGTTACTGTGTTTATCTACTATCTGTAAGCATGCTTTTTGAGGAAAACCTAAGAAAGAACAAGGGTAGAAAGTACTGATGATGGCTAATGTATATAACATGCCTTGTATCGGTAAAGCTTCACAATGCTCGCCATACTTATTCTCATGATAACTTCAAAGGCTAACAAAGGCTTATGTGGATAGATGTGTGAGTCATCCCACTTAGCAGATGAAGAAAATAAGGATTAAAAAGCTGAGCAGCTTCTTCATTCCAACAAGCTCAAGCCTTTTGACCCCCCAAGTCAAAAGCCATCCAGCAAGCTCTTACAGACTTTTCCTCAGGAAAAAAGGGAAAGGGGCTGGAGGAATGGCTTAGTGATTAAGGCACTTGCTTGCAAAGTCTAAGGACCCAGGTTCAATTCCCCGTGACCCACGTAAGCCAGATGCACAAGGGGGCACATGCGTCTGGAGCTCACCTGAAGTGGCTGGAGACCCTGGCATGCTAATTCTCTATCCCATTCACACCCATTCACTCTCAAAAAATAAATGAATAAATAAATACAATGTTTTTTAAAAGAGTAAGGTAAGCTAGAGAGATGGCTTAGTGGTTAAGGTACTTATGTGTGAAGCTTAAGGATTCATGTTTGATTCTTCAGAGCCCACATAAGCCAGACGCACAAAGGTGAGGCAAGCACAAGGTCACACATGCCCACTAGGTGACACAAGTGTCTGGAATTTTATTGCAGTGGCTAAGGCCCTGATATGCTAATTCTCTCTCTCTCTCTCAATAATTTTTTTTAAAAAAAAAAAAAAGGTAAAGAAGGGCTGGAGAGATGGCTTAGTAGTTAAGCACTTACCCGTGAAGCCTAAGGACCCCAGTTCGAGGCTCAATTTCCCAGGACCCACGTTAGCCAGATGCACAAAGGGGCACAAGCATCTGGAGTTCGTTTGCAGTGGCTGGAGGCCCTGGTGTGCCCAGTCTCTCTCTATCTGCCTCTTTCTCTCTACGTCAGTCGCTCTCAAATAAATAAAATAAACAAAATATTAAAAAGAAAATTTTTAAAAAAAAACTACAAAAGAAAAGAAAAAAAATTGAAGCCGGATGTGGTGGCGCACGCCTTTAATCCCAGCACTTGGGAGGCAGAGGTAGGAGGATCGCCGTAACTTTGAGGCCACCCTGAGAATACAGAGTGAATTCCAGGTCAGCCTGAGCCGGAATGAGACCCTACCTCAAAAAACCAAAAGAAATAAAAGAAAAAGAAAGAAAGAAATTTGAAGGAGAGAGAGGCAGATAGAATTAGAATGAGTATAGGTACTCTGGAGCCTCCAGCTACTGCAAAGGAACTCCAGACATACGCACCCCTTGTGACACATCTCTTAATCTTCACTCTTCTGTTGATCATGCCAGGCCAGCTGAGACCTCACCACCCCAACATTATCCTCCTCTTTCCCCAGAGTTCTGTGAGGAAGTCTGTTGTCCATCGCTCAGTAGCTGTGGTGGTTTGATTCAGGGGTCCCCCATAAACTTAGGTGTTCTGAATGCTAGGTTCCCAGCTGATGGATATTTGGGAATTAATGCCTCCTGGAGGGAGTGTATTGTTGGGGGCGGGCTTAAGGGCTTTATAGCCAGTTTCCCCATGCCAGTGTTTGGCACACCCTCCTGTTGCTGTGTTCCACCTTAAGTTGGCCAGGGGGTGATGTCCACCCTCTGTTCATGCCATCGTTTTCCCTGCCATCGTTTCAGCTTCCCGTCGAGCCTGTAAGCCAAATAAACCTCTTTTTCCCAGAAGCTGCTCTTGGTTGGGTGATTTCTACCAGCAATGCAAACCGGACTACAACAGTAGCCTTAGCCACCAACGCCATGTGTCTGTCTGTCCACTGCTTCCCCTCACGTCCCTCTCTCTCCTCCACACCCTGTGCATACTTACGCCCCAGCTTCCCTCTTCCTGGGCTAATCGGCCAAATTCTGAAGTAACCTCTGGCTCATTCACAACTGCTGGTTAACAGAGATGTCAATGTCCGCTGGACTTTCCCACCGAATGCAGCCATTCTATTTCTCTGCCATCCCTCCCTACCAGCTATTAAAGATCAAGCCTCTGCTCAGCGGTCAATCTCAGGAACTTGTAGAACAGTTTAGGGAGTGGCTCCAAGGCAGGCTGCTTGAGCTGATATCGCTTAAATCTTCTAGCACAAGGTTCCCATCTAGAAGGTCTTGTTGAACCTTTACTTGGCTAATAAATACCACTTGGATATTATCTTACTGTTCAGGCTCAGTTCTCACAAAACACCCTAGGCTGGGTTAGTATGTAAACAGGAAGCATGTGTTTCTCACAGTGCTGCAGATTGGGAAGTCCCAAGATCATGGTGCTGGAAGCCTGGGGAAGGGTTGCTTTCTCCTTCATATATGGCCACATCTTGTTGTCTCCTCACAACATGGAAGGAGTGAGCTAGTTCCCTGGGGTCTATTTTATAAGGGCACTCATCCCATTGGGGAGGTCTCTAGTCTCCTGACCTAACCACAACCCAAAGGCTCACATCACAGGACCATCGCCTTGTGGGTCAGGGTCCAACATCTGCACCGGAGGCAAACAATCAGACCATTCCAGCTATCTATGTGCCAGGTTCTTGTCTTACTTACTGTAATATAACTGGAAACAAGATGGGCAGGGTCCCTGCATTCGCCATGTTTACATACTATGGGAAGGCGACTAAATACCATAGTGCCTATGTCATAATTTTGAGGTTAGATTAACAAAATAATCCGTTATCATATTTAATCCTGTATTAGAACTATCTTTCTCCATAGTAAGTGTTCAGCAAATGCTAGCTTTTGTTTTGTCTACTTGTGTAGGCCTGTGTAAGCATACAGGCGCACATGTATGTAGATATGTTCTCACATGTATGTGGAGTCCAGAGGACAACTTTGAGTGGCATTCTTCAGATAACTTCTGTTGGGGTTTTTTTTGTTTGTTTGTTTGAGACAAGTCTTTCACTGGCCCAGTACTCTCCAAGTAGGCTAGACCAGCCGGCCATCAAGCCTCAGGGATCCTCCTGTCTCTGCCTCCTCTGCGCTAGGATTATAAGCATGCACTACCATGCCCAGGTCGCTCGTTATGTAGGTCTGGGGGCTTGAACTCAGTTCCTTAGGCTTATAAAGCAAGTACTTGATTGGAGAAACTATCTCCCTGGCCCCAAATGTTAGTTTTTATAATTATCTCTACTTACAGAGTTCCCAGGAATAAATTCTCCCATAACTTAATAAATTTTTTTTTTTTTCTGTCTACTCCTACTTTTATATCTTGTTCCAATAATAGAGGCTTGATCCTTAATGTATCTTGTGATAGAGAGACAGGACTTTCCACTGTGGCTGTCACCCTCTTGTTATACTCCAAGCTCCTAGACATTAGAGGGAAATTTCTCCCTGGGCAGTTGTGAGGAGCAGAAGGACAGGTTCCGTGAGATCTGAACTAGCTCCAGAATACCGTAAATCCTGATAAAGGATGACAGGAACCAGAGAGTCGGTTATTTAAGTCTGAGAAGCTTTCAGATTCACTGGAGATGGAGTCATGAGTCTCCCTTTCGGCAGGCCATCCATATGGTTGATGGTAAAGTGCCTCAATGGACATTTTAGCAAAACGAAAGCCAGGCAAAAGATTCCACTGAAATAAAGATGTTCCAAGAAGCTATTGCTGCTGCAAGGAAGGGGAGAACAGGACAGATAATGGTGTCGAGGGAAACTTCTGCTTCTGGAAATGCACTTTAGCTGTGGGGAGAGAAGGACATTGATCCAGTCCTACTCGCTGCTGCCCTTAGAGCAGGTTTGGGCTCCTATGCTTAGTTGGAGGAGAGCTTGAAACAAGAGTTTTGAGAATTGGTTCAGATGACAGCAGGAGTTACATGCAGAAGATTGAAATTCTGAATATAGCAGATTGCTTGGGTCCAAAGGACAGAGTGTGACCCAGAGAGAGTAGCAAGCTGTGCTCTGTCCTCCTCTTTATGACCTTTCTGGCTGAGGTCCATACTTCTAAAGAATTTGACAGAGGGCTGGAGAGATGGCTTAGTGGATAAGGAGCTTGCCTGCGAAGCCTAAGGACCCACGTTCTGCTCTCCAGATGCCCAAGGTGACACAGTGCACAAGGTGGCACATGCATACAAGGTGCTGCAAACATCTGGAGTCTGATTACAGTGCCTGGAGGCCCTGGCGTACCAATTCTCTGTGTGTGTGTGTCTCTCTGTCTCTCACACACAGACACACTCTTGCTCGCTCACATTATAAAAGGCCAGTCTGTTGGACTTGCCTCAAAAAAAACCAGAATTGATAGAATGGCAAGAAGAAAAACAATTCAGCCCCCCACCAGTCTCCAGATGCATCTTTTAATCCTGGCTCTTTCATTAATTAGCCGGGCAAGCTGAGACTGCATCTCACCAATCTGGACTTCGGGTTTCCAAAGAGCTCTTTTTGGAGCTTTGTTTCCAATGCTCTGTCATCCTATCCGCCAATGCCATGTGCCTGTTCACCGTGTCCCCTCACACCTCCTTTCTCGTCCTGGATAGGATTGGTCCCCAGAGTCTTATTTGGAAGACAAAGATCCACAGCTCTGGAAGCATCTATGCTGGCCACGATGGCCATGGTAAACTGCCCATGAGTGACCCTGTGTCCCTCTAAGGAGAAGAGAAGAGGACCAAACAGTCTTAGGGAAGTTGTTGGACCATCCATGCATGTATTCTTTTTATTTTTTTCAAATTTTTATTAACAACTTCTATGATTAGAAAAAATATCCCATGGTAATACCCTCTCCCCACACCACTTTCCCCTTTGAAACTCCATTCTCCATCATATACCCACCCATCTCAATCAGTCTCTCTTGTATCTTGATATAATGATCTTTTCCTCCTCTTATGATGGTCTTTTGTAGGTAGTGTCAGGCACTGTGACGTCATAGATATCCAGGCCATTTTGTGTCTGGGGTAGCACGTTGTAAGGAGTCCTACCCTTCCTTTGGCTCTTACATTCTTTCTGCCACCTCTTCTGCAATAGACCCTGAGCCTTGGAAGGTGTGATCGAGATATTACAGTACCGAGCACTCCTGTCACTTCTTTCCAGCACCATGATACCTTCTGAGTCATCCCAAGGACACTGCCATCTGAAAAGGGAAGATTCTCTACCAAAAGTGAGAGTAGCATTAATATAAGGGTATGAACATTAAGAGAATTTCTTACTGGGCAGTTTGATAAGCATAGTATATACATTTAACCAGACAGCAGCAGACATTAGACCCCTAGGGCTCATGACTACCCCTGTTTTAAGTTTTCAGTCTCAGGGATGTATTCCCTCCCATGGAGAGGGCCTCCAGTCCAATTAGAGGGCATTTGGTTTCCACCATGACAGACATGCCACTATTGCACCTGTTGGCTCATTTGGCCTGGCTGCCCAAATATAAGGCTTGTAGTGTCCACTGTTGAGTATCTTCACTGGTGATTTCTCTTTCTCCCATTTAACTGCACTTGCATGTATTATATATATCGGGGCTTTTAAAATGTTTTCCTAGTCATAAATCTTTTTCACCTGAGAAAGTTTTACATAACCCTGGGCATATACATTTTTTGTTTGTTTGTTTGTTCGAGATTGGGTCTCACTCTAGCCCAGGCTGACCTGGAATTTACTATGCAGTCTCAGAGTGGCCTCAAACTCACAGTGATCTTCCTACCCCTTCCTCACAAGTGCTGGGATTAAAGGCATGCACCACCACGCCCGGCCCGAAACCTTGGTTTTGAACACACACTATGCACACTTTGGAACGGTTTTTGCCATTACACTGTGTAACACCAACAAGTGCCTGAAAGGCTGGGCTCAAATTCAAAATCATCATATGCCGTGAATCACTGTGTTCTGACTGTACATACACACAAATTTCCTGCCTTTACAGAAATATGAACTTTAGCTATGGAAAACAAAGACTTTCTATCTTTTCCTACCATCATTTCAGATAAGTATCAAAGTAGTTTATCTTTGAATTGTAGGGTGTTAAAAATGTTTGATTTTAGGGCTGGAGAGATGGCTTAGCGGTTAAGCGCTTGCCTGTGAAGCCTAAGGACCCCGGTTCGAGGCTCGGTTCCCCAGGTCCCACGTTAGCCAGATGCACAAGGGGGCGCACGCGTCTGGAGTTCGTTTGCAGAGGCTGGAAGCCCTGGCATGCCCATTCTCTCTCTCCCTCTATCTGTCTTTCTCCCTGTGTCTGTCACTCTCAGATAAATTAAAAAAAAAATTAAAAAAAATGTTTGATTTTAAATGCTGATGTTTGACTTTCTGGCTTATGTTTCATAAAACTGTATTAAATGAATTTTCCTTGGAATTAGGACAGACTTTTCAACATTTTCTGAAGTGACTCTAAGCATACTTCAGCCATTTTGTACTCTGTATGTGTGAGCACCTACGCTCCCTCCATTAAGGATTATAAAATCAAATTATCAACCAACTCAAAAGATTTGTCCTGCAGTACCAAATGCTCAGTCAAGAGTTAATTCTTTATGTAAAAATAAATAGCATATCCACCTCTTTAGTATGCATACTTGGTTCCATCCTTAATAAAACATATGTAGGCCAAAGAATTGCTGCTTGCTTATTTACTAGAGAGAATGGGCACACCGGGCCTCCAGCCGCTGCAGATGAACGCTAGACGCATGTGCCACCTTGTGTATCTGGCTTACGTGGGTTCTGAGGAATCAAATCTGGGTCCTTGGGCTTTGTAGGCAAGGGCATTCACCACTAAGCAACCTCTCTAGCCCATTTATTCATTTAAAAAAATGTTTTTAAAGGGAGGAGGGTACTTAATAGGTTGATATTGTATATATGTAAGTACAATGATTGAGATGGGGAGGTAATATGATGGAGAATGGAATTTCAAAGGGGAAAGTGGGGGGGGGAGGGAATTACCATGGGATATTTTTTTACAATTATGGAAAATGCTAATAAAAATTTAAAAATAAAAAAATGTTTTTATTTATTTGAGGGAAAAGGAGAGAGAGACTATGGTCATGCCAGGGCCTCCTGCCACTGCAAACGAACTCCAGATGAATGTGCCACTTTGCCCAGCTGGCTTTTGTGGGTCCTTGGGAATCAAACACAGGCTGTCAGGCTTTACAAGCAAGTGCCTTTCACCTCTGAGCCATCTCTCCAGCCCCAAAGAATTGCTCTTAAATTTTTCTTTATGTCTCTCTCTGTGTACAAGTGGAAGGTTAGAGACCAATTTGGGGGTGGGTCTTCATTTTCCACCTTGTTTGAGTTAGGCTTGCTTGCTTTCCTTTCTTCCTTCTTTCCTTTTTTCTTTCTCTCCTTCTTTATTTTTCTTTTTCAAGGTAGGGTCTCACTCTAGCCCAGGCTGACCTGGAATTCACTACGTACTCTCAGGGTGGCCTCGAACTCATGGTGATCCTCCTACCTCTGCCTCCCGAGTGCTGAGTGCTGGGATTAAAGGTGTGCTCCACCATGCCTGGCTTCTCTTTTTTTTCTTTGAGGCAAGAGAGAGAGAGAATTGGTGTGTGGTTCCAAAGTGTGCATATTGTGTGTTCAAAACCAAGGTTGCGGGCAGGGCATGGTGGCACAAACCTTTAATCCCAGCATTCAGGAGGCAGAGGTAGGAGGATCACTATGAGTTCGAAGCCACCATGAGACTGAATAGTAAATTCCAGGTCAGCCTGGGCTAGAGTGAGACCCTACCTAGAAAAACCAAAAAAAAAAAAAAAAAAACAAGGTTGCAGTGATGTTGCACCGTTGTACCACCCAACATGGAAGCAACACTGCCAGAAACACCTTTAATTGACGATTTTGTGTGTGTGCAGTGCATACGTGTGTGCAGGTGCCCGTGTATACAAGTGCATGTGTACATGTGTCCATGTGTGAAGGTCACAGTACAACTTCACGTGTCATCCTCGGGAATGCTATCTATGTCCTTTGCAACAGGGTCTCCCACTGGCCTGGATTCTGCCAATCAGGCTAGACTAGCTAGTCAACAACCTCCACGGATCCTCTCACCTCTGCCTCCCCACTGTGGGAATTACAGGGATGTGCCACCACGCCTGGCATTTCTGTGTGGGTCCCGGGCATCAAATTTAGATCCTCGTGTTAGCTAAACAAGCATTTTACCAACTTTGTTTTCTCCTGAGCCCTTCATTATGCTTTTTCACTGTTTTTGTTTGTTTGTTTTTGAGGTAGGGTCTCCCTCTAGCTCAGGCTGACCTGGAATTCACTACATAGTCTCAGGGTAGCCTTGAACTCACGGTGATCCTCCTATCCCTGCCTCCCCAGTGCTGGGATTAAAGGCGTGTGCCACCACGCCCGGCTCCTTCATTATGCTTTTGATTTTGTATGAATTTATTTTTCATGGTCGCATGTTTAGAAAGCTCTCACTGTTGCTAGACTTTTTTGCAAATCCCACATTCAGTTCTGCAAACCCATATGGTGTGGGACCCACGGTATAAAAAGCTGGGCCTTAGCTGATTCTAGAAAATAAGTGTGACCAAAAAGAAATTGGGAGCTAAGAGCCTTTTAGGGTGGGACTATGGGATTCTGAGCTATGTAATTTTTGCCTTTTAAAAGTTTCAACATCCTCATGTTTTAGTTCTTCCAAGTGAGGCCAAGAGAACTTAGAAATAGTCTTCCCTTCTGTACAAGAGGGCTGGAAGATGCTTCTGTTAATGAAAGTTAATCTCCCACTTTTGGTCTGGATCTTGTCCAAACCACACTGCTAGGAAAGTAGTGTGTTATCACTCAGCTCTGCACGGCTTCAAAGCCATCCGCCCATGGAACAGAATTGTCAATCTTTGCTCCACATGATTTGTCTACATTTCTGCCCCCCCCCATTAGGTCAGGTGCCCCCATTGGCAAAAAAAAAAAAAAAAAAAAAAACCTGACTGTGTTGCTATATCCGAGTATAGCATCTTGATTTTTACAACTGCTTGGCAAGTTAATTAAAAGGATCTAATCTTGGGCTGGAGAGGTGGCTCAGGAGTTAAGACACTTGCCTGCAAAGCCTGAGGTCCCATATTCCACTCTCCAGGTCCCACGTAAGCCTGATGCACAAGGTGATGCAAGTGTGCAAGGTTGTGCATGGGCACAAGAGGATGCATGGAGTTCGATTGCAATGGCTGAGGCCCTGGAGCACCAATTCTCTCTTTCTCTCTTTTGTTCTCTTTCTCGTAAAGGTCTGTATCACCTTGCCCAGTCAAAATAAATAAATAAATAAATAAAAATAAAATAAAAGTCTTGTGTTGAGTTTAAAGAATAGGACTAAGCTGGGCGGGGTGGCGCACGCCTTTAATCCCAGTACTGGGAGGCAGGGATAGGAGGATCACCGTGAGTTCAAGGCCACCCTGAGACTATGTAGTGAATTCCAGGTCAGCCTGAGCTAGAGGGAGACCCTACCTCAAAAAATAAAAAAAATAAATATAAATAAATAAAAGTAACAAAAAAATTAAACCAGAATAGGACTAAGATGGATTAATGCTGACAATCAGGACTCCCCAGATTTTCCACATGCCTCAGAATTGTCCAAGCATCTCACATCAGAGGGTCTGGTGAATCCCAGGACCTTCATTCCTTATGAGCGCAACCAAGGACTCCACTAAGTGAACTCACCGGCACACTGGCCCCTTCCGGAGCCCTCTCTCCTGTGATGTGGCTCAGCACCCTCAACGTGTGCTACACCTGATGAAGGAATTTCTTCTGCTGGACTTTAGGCCTCAAGGGCATCGATCAAGCTTTCCATGAAAGACTCCAGTTAAAAGCTTTCCTCTGCCTCTGAACTTTGTACCATTCTGCCTGAGAGGCTTCTAGGACGTGTGCACCTGGTGTTCAGTGTGTAAGCGCCTGTCTCATCTCCTCCCCGAGCTCCAGGCAACCACACAGGAGTGAAGAAGGAACTCAGAGTCCTTGCACACCTTGAGTGAGCAGAGTACTCCTCTCAGAGCCCACATTTGAGCAAACAGAGCCAACGTCTGGATCTCATCTAAGCCACAGGAGTTCCAAAGGGGGAACCTCACCCTTGTGCTGTAGCTGAATCTGCTGAGATTCATGGGCTACCTGCAGGTTACAACTGTGTCTCCCCACAAGCATGTCCTCCAGCTGAAGGAAGCTGCCTCACCTGGAGTTACATTGTCACTCTGGAGAAGAGAAGTCAGGGCAGAAAGGCAAGACAAAGTCCCCTTTGCTGCCAGCTGTCTCTGAAGGGACGTCCAGAATGGAGCTCCGTGGGAAGTGCAGATCTTCGTGTGCTGGACCAGCTCCTCCTCTGGCACTTCCTACTTCCCCTGGGTATTCCTCTGAGAACCTGTCCCAGCATGCATTTGTTCACCAATCTCACAATCTGTGACTGTTTCCTGGATGGGACCTGTGTCCACCTACCAGGTGCCAGGCACAAAGCCAGGTATCTCACATGCAGGATGTCATCGAATCCCCCACAAGTTCAAAAAGAGAGGGAATCTTACCCTGGTGGTACAGCTGAGATTCAGAGAGGGGGGAAGTGACTCCAGCAATGGCAACCACAGTATCATGATTCCAGGGCAGGCCTGTTTGTTGCGAACCTCCATGAAAGTAACAGCTAGTCAATCAATCTTCCTCTATCCATGCATCAATGGTCAATGACACCAAATAAATACTTGCCAGGGAAATGGTTTGAGGAATGGATAATGTTTGAGGTCCTGAAGAGCAAAAATCTAGAGCTTATATTTGTATGCAACATAATCCCTGTAATTAATGCTATACTCCATTCCTTCCATCAGACAATGTCACCAACTACCCAGATGGCTACTCAGAAGCAAACACCCTGACAGGATGTACTCACCAGTGCAATAGTGGCACACAGCCTCAGTGGGTAACCAATAGCTTTCTGAATGGCTAAGAGATCTACTCAGTGTAAAGGATCCCATATCTAGAATTGGGACACAGATCACAATCCTATGGAGACAAAGATTATGCTCTCCAGTGTCAAGCTCTCACTAGTCTTTGGCTAAAAGAGGGGTTACATACATCAAATTCTCCCTCAGTTAATAATGCTTATCCCATTTAAACTATGCTGACTTCAATCAATCTCTGTTGGAGAATTTGTTCTGCTTTGTCAGAAGGTAGTTAGACTGAAGGAATTAAACTACCCCTCACACTTCATCCAAACCACAGCTGAAACCACAGAGCAATGGGCAGATGAGCAAGTATGCTGCTTCCATGCAGAACCTGATGGTCAGCGTCAGGGTGAAGGAGACAGACCCTGAGGATACTCAGCGCTTAACAAAGCAGACATCCAGAGGCTCCTAAGAGCTCATCACTGAAGTAGGCTTAAAGCTCTCTGTGGTGGTTTAATTCAGGTGTCCCCCATAAACTTAGTGTTCTGAATGCCAGGTTCCCAGATAATGGAGATTTGGGAATTAATGCCTCCTGGAGGCGGTGTCTTATGGGTGTTATAGCCAGTTTCCCCTTGTCAGTGTTTGGCACACTCTCCTGTTGCTATTGTCCATCTTATGCTGGCCAGGGGGTGATGTCCACCCTCTGCTCATGCCATTGTTTTCCCCTGCCATCATGGAGCTTCCTCTTGAGCCTGTAAGCCAAAATAAACCTCTTTTTCCCACCAGCTGCTCCTGGTTGGGTGATTTCTACCAGCAATGTGAACCTGACTGCAACAGTAAAGTGGTACCGAGGAGTGGGACTGCTGCTAGACACCTGACTGTGTGGCTTTGGCCTTTTGGAGCTGATTTTCAAGAGGAATGTGGGAGGATTTGAAACCTTGGCCTGTGGGACACCTTGCAGTGCTGTAAGTACAGCTTGATGGACTGTTCTGGTCAGAGTTGAGAGACCTGAATATAGTAAGAACTATGGACTGTGAAGTTTGGCTTATGAGGATGAGAAAGAGCTTTGCCTGGACTGGGATAGCAGTTTGTGTGAGAAGCTTGCTGCTGTGCCCATGTCCCGAGAAGTTGTGCAGGGGTGCTGTGTGTAGAAATGAACTATTTTGAGCAGAGGGATATGACACAGAATAATCTTTGGGTGAATTGTTGCTCATTCAGCTACAACTGAGAGATTACAACCTTTGAGATTGGGCCAGCTGACCTGCACTGGGGCAATAGGAAGAATGTAGACCGTTTTGAAGGAGACTGAGTGCTCAAGGAGTGTCCTGTTCTTCAAAGTCTGCTTTATTTTCCTCTGGATTAACAAATTGGCACCCTACCTGGTATCATGGAATAAAAGAAATGCAGAAAAGAGGGGATCATTGAGTTTGCAACACGGTCTTGTGTTTTCAAAATGGCCATGGGCAGTATGAAGCAGATTTGCTGGATGCCTGCATGGAGACCTGATGGGGCCATGAGGATGAACCATGGATTTCAGTGGAGATCCAGTGGAGATGGCTGCTAAGGAAAGCTGCTGGCCCAGATAAAGTTTTCTAGGACTGTGAGTAACCTAGCTGGAGGGGTGGAATTGGAATACCAGAGGCTTGTTGCTGGCTAGAATTATCGGATTTGGAGATTTGTCACTGGCTAGAGTTGTTGGACATAAAGCTACTAAATTTGATGTTTGTCCTGGTTGTTTTAAATTTTGTATTCTTGAATATTTCTTTGCTATGCCCAATATCATCTTTTGCAATGTGAATGTTTATTCTGTGCCATTATGGGTTTGTGGGGAGATTTTGGTATTCTGGCTCAGTTAAAAGATCTTGGACTATGGGGATATATGAACATCATTGGACTTGATAAAACTATGGGGACATTTAAAATTGGATGAATGCATTGCATTTTAAATCATTGATGGTAATCAGTTTATGGGGGCCAGGGGTAGAATGTGGTGGTTTGAGTCAGGTATCCACCATAAACTTAAATGTTCTGAATGCTAGGTTCCTAGCTGATGAAAATTTGGGAATTAATGCCTCCTGGAGGCAGTGTATTGTTAGGGGCGGGCTTATGGGTGTTATAGCCAGTTTCCCCATGCCAGTGTTTGGTACACTCTCCTGTTGCTATGGTCCACCTTATGTTGGCCAGGGGGTGAAGTCCACCTTCTGTTCATGTCATTATTTTCCCCTGCCATCATGGAGCTTCCCCTTTGAGCCTATAAGCCAAAATAAACCTGTTCTTTCCCACAAGCTGCTCTTGGTTGGGTGATTTCTACCAGCAATGTGGACCCAACAGCAACACTCATCCACTACGGCTCAGAGAATTTTACGGAAGAAGGGGAGGAAAGATTGTAAGAGCCACAGGTGGAGACATCATGCCCAGAGGCATTCCCTCCCCCCACCAAAAAAAAAAAATACTGACTACTGCTCCCACAATGCATAAACCATAACCCCATGGGGAATACCTGCAACCCCACTGAGGAGCGTCCCCAATGGAATGGGAGCAAGGAAGAGGGAAAAGAGGATACCAACACATGATGTATCCATACAAATCATCTTGTTAATGATAATAATCATCATCATCATCATCATCATAAAAAAGAAACACGCCATTGGAAATCTGGAATGGTATTTTAGTCTCCACTGAAATACAAACTGGCCAACATCTAATTTCCTCTTAGTTGTGTTGAAATTTTATATTAAGTTGTATACAAATATAGATAAGGGATCTTGCTTAGACTTCTTCACCTATCAGGACAGGAAGCACCTGGCATTCAGATGTCTATCGCCTGCCACCTAGCCCCTAAGGCTCCATGTTGTGTATCCCTGCGTCCAGCTAATGCACACATAGTTGGACCACTCTTGGACAATGGTTGTTAGGAGCACATCTATGACTGTGAGTCCTACTTTTGCAGAAGAGGACACTTCCCCTCAGAGAGGGAGAACCCTGTCCAGCCCTGGAATCAGGAGTGTACAGACTTTTATATTCACTCGTGAAAGGATCTCCTGTTAGCTGTGATTTGTTTGGTGTGATACGTGCAGTTCCCTCAGTTGTCCAGTGTGGAGGGACAATGTCTTTAATGAAGCTTTCTCTGGGTCTGCCTCTGATCCCAGATGCTATTAGACCCGAGGAAGTTCTACATACTAGGAGAATGCTAAGCAGGTCTCTAAAAGAAATGTGTACAGCCGCTCTGACAGCTAATGGAGTACCCAGAAACTAAAGACCACCCAGTAACCCCCTAAGCAGACTCATAAGAGTGCTGACCCCAGAGGGGGCGACGGCATGTGGCTTGCTGCCGTGTTTATTCAAAACAATTTCCCACTAATATGGGTTCTGTGCCACCTGACTGGAAGAGAAGAGCTCCTATGGAGTCTCCGGGTTGTCTTTTCATCTGCCTGCAAAATGAACCACACTCCTGTCTTAATGAAAATGCTACTACTCAATTACTATAATTTTATTAATAAGACAAGTGTAGCTATTTAGTGTGTAACAATGCAAGAGTTATAATTCCAAAGGGGAATTGTCAAACGCTAATTCTAAATTCAGAATGCAATGCAAAATTTTATTAGCCTTTTTCCCTGCAAAGGCTACTCCTACTCCATGCTTCGATAATACCTGCATTTGACGCCTGCTTCACTGGTCTTCAAGGCAGTGACCACGGCTGGAATGTTACTAGTGCAGGAAGAAGCCATCAGATGAAAACAGTTCAAGTCAAACCTCACTGTTGTTTTTTGTGTACATTCATCATATAGAACCAAACACACTATGTTATGTGCTCAAATTGCCTCTTGTCTTTATATTGGGATCATAGATTGTCATAGAATTGAAGCCAACATTCCCCTAAGATCTTGCAGGTTCCCAAACCATGGGTTAGGCTTAAGCCTAGACAATAAAAGACAAGATTGTTTCTTTTTTGTGTTTTTGTTTTTGTTTTTCGAGGTAGGGTCTCACTGTGGTCCAGGGTGACCTGGAATTAACTACATAGTCTCAGGGTGGTCTTGAACTCATGGCGATCCTCCTACATCTGCCTCCCAAATGCTGGGATTAAAGGCGTGCACCACCATGCCTGGCTAAGATGAGTTTTTAAGCTGGATGTGAAATTGAAAATATAAATATGATTACACTAGATTTTTTAGTAGCTGGACCTGAATCTTAACTATCAAAATGATGTTTTGCTTTCAGTGACTTTGAAGACATTGAACCCAAGAACGTACAAAGACACTGTGAAGAGCCCTTTTTTGTCCCTTATTTGTCCAAAGACACTAGAAAGTAATGTTTGACGAAAAGTAAAGGCACTTCCTGCCTAGGTTCTACTAAGCGTGAGTGAACTTAATGTACAAGTTACAGAAAATAGTTTTAATTCAATATTACTAAAAATGTCTTAATAATTCAATTTTATAGCAATATATTATGTATATTGTGAGATAATGAAAGTTGAAAGCACCTATCATAGGCCTTATGAAAGTTATCATTAAAATTGTAGCCATATTTATAAATAACCTTAGCTAAATATAGTCTAGATAGGAAACCAGGATACATTTTGACTAGGTTTTGTTAGATTTCTGGCTGAAAGAACCAGAGAAATATGGATGCTTGAAAACCTAGGAATCTTTCTAGGATTCAGTGGTTTATGGATAAAGCCATAAGAAATAACTTAATATGACAATCAGGCGTGGTGGCTCATGCATTTAATCCCAGCACTCGGGAGGCCAAGGTAGGAGGATCACCATGAGTTAGAAACCACCCTGAGACTACATAGCGAATTCCTGGTCAGCCTGGGCCAGAATGAGACCTTACCTCAAAAAACCAAAAAAATAAAAAAATAATAATAACTTAATCTGAATGGAATTTCAAAGGGGAAAAAGGGGGAGAGAGGGTATTACCATGGGATATTTTTTATAATCATGGAAAATGTTTTTAAAAATTGAGAAAAAATAAAATAAGATTTAAAAAAAAGAAAAAAATAATAACAATCTGTTTGCATTCCACAGATCAGAGAGGCAAGACAACATAGAAATAAATAATTTCCATAAGAATTTACGCAATAATATGGGTTTCTAGAACAGAGTTTCAGAAGCTGTTTGGGAGGAGGTGGTATTTGATCTTGACCCTGAAGGATTTTAGCAAATAGAGCAGGTGAAGCAATGTAGAACAGTATCTCTGTGGCCTCCTTTATCTTCAGAATGAAGCAATTGGACACAATCTTTATTGGATGCAGAAAGTTCTAGAAGGGGTCTGAGTATAAAGCCTTCCCTATACTAGATGTAAAAATGTCATAAAACAAACCTTCTGCTGGCTTGCTTCAGCCTCTTGACCAGAAGTCTTCTGGGTGTGGGGACCAAACTTGCTCCCTCCCACCAACAAATTCCAGAAAGGCTGTGGTCATCTGGGATCAGAGCCCTGGGAGCTAGACTTCCAATAGATCCTGGACAATTCAATCTGCTTGAGATCATATTTCAAGGCATCGCGTTATTTTTTTCCCACCTCACTCTCTATCTTAATCCCCTGACTTCAATTCTACTCATTCCTTCCTGAAGGCTGATGTCCCTTGTAGACACCTTCCTTCTGAAAGAGATAGAATGTATTCTACTTCTGACTAGGATTTGACAGAAAAATCTAGTAAGGCTGCAAAATTCTGAAGGCTTTCTTACGTGTGGCTCCTAGTGTGCTACATGACAAATTTGACAAGTTTTTTTTTTTTTAATTAATGAATTAAAGTCCACTGCTGAATGGGATTGATTAGTTGTGGTAGCTAATAAAAAGACTATGCAGGATGTATAGCAGAAGGGCTCTGTACACGGCTGAGTAATTATCAGAATGATAATGAGCACCTTATGAATGTTTTAGGGTCTGTGAAGTTGTTTTGGCTCTCCCACAAGGTCAAAGCACCTCATAAAAATGACTAATGCCTTTTGTTTCTGCTAAACTGACAGCCCCTCATCCCACACTGCAGTTTATGGGTCCTGACCCCGCATTCCAAGGCCGACCTGGAAGGGCCATGTCTCTGGGAGCCAACCCTGATAAGCCACCTGAAAACTCCACTCAGAGACAGGCAAGTGGGGGGGGGGGGCGTGAGTAACAGGGGCGCATGCGTGCCAGCTGGCCCTCCCTAGTGCCTTCCACAAACTTCCCCAGATTCAATCATGATGTGTGTGACAGACAACAGTGCTAATCTCTTCAGGAACACCCCAGAACACAGAGCTCATCTGTGCTTCTAGGCTGGATTTTGCAGAAAATGGGAGATGGCACCCAACCCCCTCTGGCGTGCCAAGAGTATGGCTGGTCTATGTGATACCCCAGCAGCTGGCACACTCTGGCACTCTCTGGGACCACCAGAGAAGCTGGTGAATGGTGCCCTGGCTCTCAGGAGGGCGGGGGGGGAAGTGCAATCTACATTACAATATGTGCTTCTATGATATGGGGAAGGATCTTACTGGAGCCCAACACTTTGTACAAGATGCCACTGGGCACAGAAGCCAGAACTGCTAAGATTTGTGACTCTGCACCCACCCACAGGTCTGAGGTCCAAAAACCTGCCTGCAGTCAAAAAAAACCACCCACCCACAAGGTGCAAGAGCTGATCAGCAGTCAGACATCCCCCTACCCTTAAGGAAGGTCCCCAAATATATACGCAATGAATTGTATGCCCCTTTTGTAAAATGGAAGCCACCTTGCTAATTGCTAGGCCCGTGAATGGTGTGGTACTTAAAATTACCTTGGCATTAATTGCCTGGACAGGTTGTTCACTCAAATTGCCCTGGCTCGCTAATAACCTGAACGGGCTGGTGTTTTAAATGACCATGGCTCTAATGGCCCAGGCTGGCTGCTATTTCACATCGTCCTGGCACTAATGGCCTGGAAACGGGGCTTGCTTTGCAGATTAACGAGTGTTCTCCAAATGGCAAAGGATTATGGAAAAAAAAAAAAGAAAAAAAAAAAACAAGCATTTGCAATGGAAATAAGAAAGAAGTTTTATTTCTTTCTCAGCATTAGGGGTTTTGTGAGCAGGTCTGGAGAGTTTGTTTTCTCTGTGGATTATCTCAGCTGCATTTTTTTCTTTCTACTTTCCACACTAATCCCAGGCCACCATTAGCTTGGCTTGCTCACTTGCTTGCTTTCCTTCTTTTTTTTTCTTTCTTTCTTCTTTCTTCCTTTCCTTCTTTCTTTCTTCCTTTCTTTCATCCTTCCTTTCGTCCTTCCTTCCTTTCTTTCTCTCTCTCACTCTTTCTTCTATTAAAAATACATACAACTTGCTGAAGAAGAAACTTCTAGTTTCTTTATTTTAAATTTCTTCTCATTAATTTCTGCTCATTGCTATCCCCCACTACCATCAATCCCCAGATCACATGAGGATGGTTTGATAGTTTACTGAATGATTGCAAGGCATTGGTCAGTTTATGGATTATAATTTACGCGCAAGACCCTTGTTGAATACTTGGAAGTAGAGCTAGAAGACTGTTGTAGCTGCCTTCACATTGCTGGGACAAAGCACCCGACCAACAGCTGCTGATGGGAGGAGCTGTTTTATTTTGGTTTACAGCCTCAAGGGCAAGCTTCAGGCTAGCAGGGATAAGTATGGCATGAGCAGAGGCTGGACATCACCTCTGCCACAGCAGCTGGAATGTAGCGGCAGGAGAGTAAGCTGAACTCTGCTTATAACACTCCAAAACCTGCCCCCAACAACACACCTCCTCCAGTAAGTCTCAACCTCCCAAACTGCCTCCAGCTGGAGCCCAAGCATTGAGAACACACGAGTTTATGGGGGACATCTGACTCAAATCACCACAGAGACCACAGACATGGACTTGAGCTTTGGGAATCTAGCATTTGGACCTCTCAAGCAAAGTTATTTACAAGCAAGTTGGGTCTTGGGACTGACTGTACCAATTGTGGGGTTTGAGAAAGAAAAGCAGAGAGCCTGGCTTCCGCTGCACCTCACGGAGATGAGACTTGCATGAAGGCACGTGGTTGGAGGAAGAGAGATAGGAGAGAATGACGATTGGAGAGACACTGGTTTCTCTGCTCATCTCTGCCAGTGGCATTTCACCCATCCATTGCCTATAGATGCTTGGCATACACACAGCATTAGAGACTGTGAGAGATAGATATTCATTTCACCCATCCCAGCTCATCTTCATAGCAACTTAAAACTACAATGGGGCTCAAGGGATGGATCAGCGGCATGATTGTTCCTTTCTTTTTTTCCTTTCTTCTTACTTTCTTTTCCCCTTTGTGATCAGAATATAGAAAGGACAGAGTATTTATACAAGATTAGCTGTAACTGGATATGTGAATGCTAGCAAATGATTCTGACAAGTGGAACAGAAGTTTAGAACTTTCTGTTTTTTCATATTTTTTGTTTACACATTTGCAAGACAGAATAAATGGAGAGAGTGGTTAGATGTAAACAAGCAAAAGGCTTTTATATAGTTGGCTAAATTCAAATTGGACGCAGATTAATTGAGCACACACCATTTGCAAAGCCTCATGCTAGGTTTTGGGGTGTTTTGTTTTGTTTTGCTTTTGTATTGTTTTAAGGTGAGGTGACCTGGAATTAGTCTCAGGCTGGCCTTGAACTCACAGCGATCTTCCTACCTCAGGCTCTGGAGTGCAGGGATTAAAGGCATACACCACCACCACACGTGGCCAAACCTCATACCAGGACTGCAGTGTATGCAAAATTGAGTGAAGTCTGGTCACTGCCGTCAAGGTACTTCACAACCCAGGCTGGGCTACAGTCACTGCACATTACCTTTACAGCTGTTCTCTAACTTGAGAGCTGGTCCCAATGACCAGTCTCCCCAAAGTGATATACAAACGTTTCTCTTTGTAGAAAAGGTGCCTCCTTTGAAAGGGAAAGTTGTTCTTTTATCCAACCCTCAATAGACATTATGTTTGCTAAGCGCAGGGCATCTCGCTGGGCACAACAGGAGGTCTAAGATAGTAAGACATGGATCTTGACCTCTAAGGTTTTTACCTGTGAACATTGAAAACCCCTTGATGTCTGAGGAAGGGCATGGCAACCTCAGTACTTTTTGTTAAAATAAACTCTCCAAGGATGGCTTTCATCTCAAATAATGATTCTTAACAAAGACTGGAGATAGAGAGCTTGCACCAGAAAAGAAGCTGGAAGTCCCCTAATCTCATATCCATGAATGAAGAGACCCAGGGAGACTAGACAGGTGGTCTGTCTGTGACCACACGGGCGGTTGCTGGCATACCTTAAACAAGAACCCAGGTCATCCCGCTTCCCAACCCGCACCTGTTCTGTGTGGTCTACCTCTGATCTGAGCGGATGCAACCAAGCAAAAGAAAAGCTTGAGAAAATCATCAGCCTGAGCTGAGAAAATCTAGACATTGACTTTTGGGAAATGCTAGGCCTTTTTTTTTTAGAGAAAAAAATGGATTTACAGCAGTCTCACTGCGGATATCTTTACCAGATATGTGCTCATATATCTAAATATTTTTGTAGATATAGTGAAATGAAAGTGGTTGTTTTCCTTGACAACATCCAAAAGGAACTAGGCGTGCCTCTGACCCTGTATTTTGAAGGGTTTCACTCCCCGAGTCACCTCCCTTTCCTTCAAGAAGCCTTCCCTCAGACGATTGTCATAAGTCTTTACTGTGCTTATAATGTCCCAAAGCGGTGATTCGGGTGACGCTGACAGGGCCACAGGGCTGTTGTCAAGCTCTTCCTTTTCATGGAAAGTTGAAAGTTCTCAACTTCCTAAGGGGTGGGAGCAAAAATTACATGCTGAAGTTGCTAAGATTGAGGTAAGAATGGGTCTTCTACTTAAGACATTGTGAAGGAAAAGAGAAGTTCATCAAGCTTTGCAGTTGTATCTGAAAATAAGAAAGTTAGGTCTGTGGCTACATGAAATGTTCTTTCTTTCTTTCTTTCTTTCTTTCTTTCTTTCTTTCTTTCTTTCTTTCTTAGAGAGAATGAGACAGATAGAAAGAGGAGAATGGGTGCACCAGGGTCTCTAGCCTCTACAAACTCCAAACACAAGTGCCACCTTGTGCATCTGACTTATGTGGGTCCTAGGGAATCGTACCTGGGTCCTTAGGCTTGCCAGGCAAACACCTTTACTGCTAAGCCGTCTCTCCATCCCACGATGAAATGTAATTAGTTAAGATGGAAAAAGCAGCAGACTTATGTGTGGAAGACATGAGCAGAAAGCACATTCTGACTGACAACAGTGTATTTTCTCAGAAACCACTGAGTCTAGTTTGTAAACTAAACGGCAGCGCAGGTATACATTTACTGTACTACACGGATTCCCTCAGGTAACTTCAAATCCTCACAGCAGTCCTGAGCATCAGGGAGGGGTTGCATCTATATATTTTACTTTTACTTATTTATTTGAGAAAGAAGCAGATAGAGAGAGAGAGAGAATGAGAGAAAATGGGCGCACCGGGGCCTCCAGATGCATGTGCCACCTCGTGCATCTGGTTTACGTGGGCCCTGGGGAGTTGAACCTGGGTCCTTTGGCTTTGCAGGCAAGCGCCTTAACTGCTAAGCCATCTCTCCATCCTGAGGGTGGGTTTTATTGTTCCATTTTACAGATGGTGGCATTGAGGTTCAGAATAGAGGGTTCCTTCAGATCCAGAGTGGGTTTTTTTTTTTCCTGGTTTTAGCATCTTCCTTTTGAATGTGGACACTAGGCAGCAATATCCTTTGTGTTCTGACACGTCCCGTCACTTTGCTCAAGCATCCTGTCCTCAAGGCTAAGTATAAGTCCCAAAGGAAAATCCTCTGGACACTGTGAAGATAGTTCAGTCAGTAAAGTGTTTGCCTTTCAGGCAAGAGGACCTGAGATGGATCCTCAGACGCTACATAAAAGTGCCAGGTGTGTTGATGTCAGTGTGTGCCTGTAACCCTAACACCTGAGAGGAGGAGATAGTAGCATCCCTGGGGAGCTCTGGCCACAGCCTGTTTGGCCTCATTGGGAAGCTCCAGGCCAAGGAGAGACCTGTTTTTTTTTTTTTTAAAGACAGTATTCCTGAGGCATGACACCCAAGGTAGTGTTTGGGCTTCTGCACTTGCATGTACGCCCATGTACACACACACACACACACACACGCGCGCGCGCATTTAAAAATTGGGGCAAGGGGTGCTGGGGATATAGCTCAGCAGACAGGAGCTCATGCTGCTTAGACATGAAGGCCTAAGAGGGCCTGATACTTCCAGAGTTCAATTCCCCAACACACACATAAAAATATCCGGACATGGAGCCAGGCGTGGTGGCTCACGCCTTTAACCGCAGTTCTCAGGAGGCAGAGTTAGGAGGACTGCCATGAGTTCAAGACCACCCTGAGACTACATAGTACATTCCAGCTCAGCCTGGGCTACAGCAAAACCCTACCTTGAGAAAAGGAAATCCAGGCATGTCATGCACTTTTGTAACCCTCCCTCCCTCCGTCCTATGAGAGGTAGAGACCAGAGAGCCACTGATGTTCATTGTTAGAAAGAAAGGAAGGAAGGAAGGAAGGAAGAAAGGAGGGAGGGAGGGAGGGAGGGAGGGAGGGAGGGAGGGAGGGAGGGAGGGAGGGAGGGAGGGAAGGAAGGAAGGAAGGAAGGAAGGTAGAATTTCATATTGAGGGAAAAATTCCATCTCAAGAAGCTATGTAGATGAGGAACTGAGAGAACTTGATCTTTTCCTCTGGCCTCCACAAGTGCACTCATGGGCAGATACACACACACACACACACACACACACACACACACACACACACACAACAAAAAAGAAAATCTTTGCCAGAGAGATGGCTTAGTGGTGAAGACGCTTGCCTGAGAAGTGCAAGCAACATGTTTGACTCTCCAGGTCTCACATAAGCCAGATGCACAAGGTGATGCAAGGTCGCACATGCGCACAAGGTGGCACACACGTCTGGAGTTCAATTGCAATGGCTGGAGGCCCTGGAGCAACAATTCCCTCTCTCTCTCTTAAAACTAAAATTAAAGAATAGCTCTCCTACCTCAGCAGCTAGCCACCAACTAGGGTCCAACACAAATAACGTCTCACCCAGAATGCACTCACACATGCAAAGAAAACAAAAGCAATAGCAAGGAAACACAGAGGTCAGCAAATAGTCCAGAAGGTTTGAAATTTAGGCTTCAAGATTCTATTTAAATGCATCTTTATGTCTTGTGTAAGCAATTTAACTGCATTTTAAAATAATCAATGCTTCAGGATATGTAAAAAGGCATAGTCAATTGAATTTTCCATATATGAATCTTTGAAACATCTTCCTCCAAGTAGAAAGGAATGCTTTTGAAACAAACTGTTTCAGAACTGACTGAGGCCAGATGGAAACCATTGAGATGTCAGGCCATGCCAATCCAGTGTCATCCCAAATTGGTTTTGGTCTGTCAGAGAAGTGGCGGTATAACTTTAAAGGGAAAACTTTATAGGACTTTTTAGTAATGGGTTCTGTTAGCCACCCCCCACCAAAGTGACTTCTAGAAGATCAAATTAGCTTTTGTGATAAATATTGCCATGAAACCAGTAATTAGCTTCTAATGATCACACATTTTTCATCAGCTGTGAATCCATAAATGGATGAAGATTTTGGCTCCTTGGCAAACTCTTTTTGACACTGATACCTGGAAAATGAAAATAAGCAACGAAATCTTTTTGTGATGCCCCAGGCTATAGAAATCTGGCAAAGATAATGTAGGATTCCTCTCTGGGACACATGGCTGCTCATACACTCATATTTTCTAACTTCCTCCAAAATTGTGACTGTAAATATTGCAAGGTAGAGCTGATGAGTGAAGTTGGTGGGTTTTTTTTTTTTTTTTCTGACTTAACCCTTAAAAAAGGAAAAAGGACTGTTAGGTTTACAAAATGCAGCCTTGATCTGTAAAACAATAAGCAGACAGTCTTATAAAAGAAGATTTTATCTGACCAACTGGTATGCTGAAAAAAAAATGTCCCATAAGAATTTACTCATTCATGCCATTCCCAAAATATCTGGAAGACATTGCATACCCTAAGAATTGGCCTCATGGCCAGTAAAAATACCTGAATTCACTGGTTCTGTTAGTTACTGTTCAGATCTTGAGACATTGCACTCACTCAGATACAACAGCCTGGTTTGGCTCACGGAAAGGATCTGGCCACGCCCTTTAACAGAACAATGTTCGCATACTGTTTCATTAACAGGAAAGAGACTATTGAAATGTGGAGCCGATCACCAGAGACACAAACAGAATGGAGCATCATGACTGTTGTCAAGCATCTCAGAGTCCATAATGGAGGAAGGGACACTTAGTCTCATGAGGGTGACCCATCACCACAGATGCTCCAAGAGTTCAGGACAAAGACAGGATGTCTTGGGCTGGGGCGCCTCATCCTTTTAGGCTCCAGCAACCATGCTCTATTCCTACCTGCACTTAACCCTCCTAGAGATTATGTCACCAAAGCTTTTGGTTGGTTTCCTAGGGAGACACACTCAGGGGGCGAGTGAACAGAAAGAGGTGACATCACAGTATCGCTTCACTAATTTCTCATTAATTCTAGACCTCAATTCCAGAAAGATAAAGGTTTCCCTCTCCTTGACTTCTCATATTCTCCCTGAGGTCATCGGTCTCTCCTTCTTGTCCCTTGAGGTTGAGGGGTGGTCAAGGCTTATCCATCTCGAACCTCCAGTAGCTCATGTTAGTTCTCCCAACCTGCTCATGCCAGGCAGTTCCCCACACAAATGTCCTTTCAGGAGGACTTCTTAGTAGAAATCCTGACCGAACCTGGATGGAAACACCTTGAAACAAAGGTTGATTTTATACCTGTGCTGTCTGTCCAACATGGTTATCAGCTGGCTGACCTCAGCATCTCTACTAGTCAGAAATTTTATTGTTATGAAAAAAATAACCTGACCAACAAAACAACTTAAGGAGAGATCTGTTTTGGTGCACAGTTGCGGAGGATTCACGGTCATGTAGCCTGTCTCACTTAGGCAGAACAGCATGTTAGTTGGAGCACAGGGCAGGGAAGGTTTTCCAACTCATGATGGCCAAGAAGAGACTAAAGATCACATTTAGCCTTCAAAGTTCTGCCCCTAGTAGCCTGTTTCCTCCAGGTAGGCTTTAGTCTATAGAAGTTTCCAACACCTTCCACACAGTAGCACCACAAGCCAGAGACCACGTGTTCAACACCTGAGCCTGAGAGGGGTCCTTTCACATTCAACCCATACAATAGCCTAAGGCTGATGGATACCCCAACAATCCACATGAGGCCTCCATGGCTGCCACAACAGGAAGAGTAAATGGACGGACAGCCTGTGGTTTGGCTTGGAGGTGACACATTATCACTTCTTTTCATAGACCATGGGCCACTAGAAGTCATGTTTTCTAGCCCCCTTTTTTTCTTTTTTAAAAATTTTATTTATTTATTTGCAAACAGAGAGAGAGAAGAGAGAAGACAGAGAGAGAAGGGGCACGCCACTGCAAATGAACTCCAGATGCCTGTGCTCCTTGTGCCTCTGGGTTATGTGGGTCCTGGGGAATCGAACCTGGGTCTTTTGGCTTCACAGGCAAACGCCTTAACTGCTGAGCCATCTCTCCAGCCCTCTTTTTTTTTTTTAGATTTCGTTTTTATCTTTATTATTATTATATTTATTTATTTATTTATTTGAGAGTGACACAGAGATAAAGAGGCAGATAGAGAGAGAGAATGGGAGCACCAGGGCTTCCAGCCACTGCAAACGAACTTCACATGCATTTGCCACCTTGTGCATCTGGCTAACATTGGTCCTGCAGCCCTCTTTTTTAAAAATATTATATTTATTTATTTGAGAGAGAAAGAGGCAGTGGGGGGGGGAGTGGGCGCATCAAGACCTCTAACTATTTCAAACAAACTCCAGATGCATGTGCCATCTTGTGCATCTGGCTTATGTGGGTACTGGGAATTGAACCTGGGTACTTAGACTTTGCAGGAAAGCGCTTTAACCACTAAGCAATATCTATAGCCCTCTAGCTCCTTTTGAGTGAGAAGATGGCGGAATGTGGAGGAACACATGAATATTCGATGAGCAGTCAATGTCTTCCCCCTCGGCCCCCAAGGCCTAAAGGAGGGTAGGGTCATTCTACCCTGGGGAAGGAGCAGGAGTGACTAAAAGCAAGTGCTCAAGGATCTGAAGACACATGGCCCAGAAACTGCCACTGCTCTTTCCCAGGTCTGTGTGTTTGCATGATAATGCCAACTGTGGTGTGCCCAAAACTGCTGATGACAGTATCCACAAAACCCAGTTTCTGGAGCGGGGGGCTGACATGAACTGCGAATTCTTCGAGACAAGGCTAGGAACTTGTTTCACATTGCAAGGAAGCTTCACTACTCAAAAATAAATATCCCTAACTTCATAATTTTGCCTGGGAATAGACCTGATTATAGGCTTCCTGTTATTATTTTCACCAACCAGTACAGCTCTTTCGGGAGTGATAATCCTGGATAGACACAGGTACAGTGGGCCTGAGATGACTTTATGTAATGGAGAAACTATCCCCAAAGACTCATCTTCTTTCTACCTCTAAGGAGCCAAAAGAAGGAAGAAAAAAAAAAAGATCAACTCTCCTCTGTCTTTCTCAAAACAAGAGTTTTTAGCTCATCATAATAATTATAAGATCTCAGGTCTTCACACAATGATTCAGCAATATTTACTGGGCTCCTGTTACGTGTCAAATGCTAGGTAAGCCTTAAGTACTCAAAATGCAGAAGTGTACGAGCAGGCACAGGTCTCCCCTGCTCACTCTCCTGGGGAAACGGGGTTCAATAATGAAGCACACAGTAGCTATTTTAGGAGCTGAGTGTGACCAAAACCTACAAGAAGAAATGCAAAATGGGATGAGAAAGGAAGCAGGGTGTTCCCAAGTCCAGGTCAGGGACACTAGCAGACATGACTAACTTCTGCCTGAGGTGACCTTGGCTCTTCAGAGAAGCTAGGCAGGGACAAGAGGAATAAGAGGTGTCTTATCAGCTCCAGAAGAGACACATGTAGAAAAACGTGTTCCAGGTATGGTCTAAAGGCTAAGTCCCTATCGGTTCATGACCAGAATTGCCCAAATTGAAAAACAAATTCCAGTGACTACAGGGCTCAAGTGTGGACCTAAATAGCACAGGAACAGTTCCAGCTTCACCCACATTTGTTCCAGGACAGGCAGAGAGGACTGGCTTGTTGCACAGCCCATGTGGAATTGACTTGCCTAAGGGACCAGGGCCTCACCCTGTTGCTGGAAGAGGGAGTCAGATAGAAATGCTGCTTTGCTTTTTCTTCCTGATAGCAAATCTTCTAACACTGGAAGACAGAATTGAGAACTTGAAGAGAAGGATAAACTATAAATAAAAGCTACAACTATAATTTAAATTTTTACCTGAAACATGTCCACCCCAGGGCTCCTGTAGAGCCACATATGACAAAAGATTGAAAAAGAAATTTAGAGAGACAGAGAGAGAGAGAGAGAGAGAGAGAGAGGTCCCTCTCACTTTCTAAAGAGCTCAAAGCGGGCATAGCACATAGAAGCATCACTAAGGGCCCAACGTGGTGGTGCGCAGAGACCGCAGCTGAGCCCAGCGCTAAAGGGCCACAGGTGGGCAACTCCAAAGTCAGATGACATCATCACCAAGGCAGGTTCAAGCTTCTGCCAGAAAACAGACATCATTGACAGGGGCCAGAACAGGCAAGGCAGATAACTGATGGAGACCATCTGGCAGCAGACATGAGCAAAAATTTTTGAGGATTCAAAAAAAATAAATCTAGGGGCCACTGTAAGGAAGGTGAATGCCAGCAAAACGCAGCAAATCCAAGGCTAAGAATTCAATGATAACTTCTTTGATTTCACAAAGCACCTTGGGGTCAAAATTATAGAATAGTAAGGTTTTATCCTTCCAGATATCCATTAACTAGGGAGAGCACAGTTAACAATAACTTGGTGCGTATTTCAAAGTAAGCCCAGGAGAGGATTTTTGAGCACAAAGAAATGATAAATATTTGAGATGATGAATATGCTAATCACCCCGACTTGATTATCACATGATGTATGTATGCGCCAAAATATGTATCACTGTGCTGTGCTCCAGTTTCAATCATTTAGAACGAGCAAGCCAAAATTACCAAATCCACTTTGCCTGTGTGTCTATGTGTGGTGTGTATGACATGGATCACATGTAGCGAGTGGTCAGAGGACATGCTTGGAGCGTAGATTCTCACCATGCACCTGGTTGGAGACAGGGTCCCTCTTGTCTCTTGCCACCGTGGACACCACCAGGTTAGCTGGCCAGAAAGCTCTGGGATCCTCCTAGCTCTGCCTCCCACTCTATGAGTGTGTCTGGATTGCACACTTCCACACGTGGCACTGTTTGTGTCAGGCTTTGAGTGTGGGTCCTGAAAAACCCTAGCTCCAAGCATCAGGCTTTCACAGCAAGCATTCTGAACGACTAAGCCAGTCTTCCCAGGCCCTCAAAGCCATTTTTGGAGGATTTGGGGAAATTTTCTACTGCAGTAGACAGAGGAAGGCAAACACTGGAGAGAAGCCAGTTAGGACTCAAGACAGACAAAGAGAGAGAGAGAGAGAAAGAAAGAGGATTGTGGAAACAATCATCAGAAAACTCATATCTATACTTAAGGGGGAAAAAAAAAAACAAGAATAAATAAATAAAACAGGAGAAGTCAGAATAAAGAAACTGTAGGACCTCCATTTTTAACCAGATTTTTAACCAGTTCATGGGCCTACCAGGAAGACCATAGCTGGGAAGAAAGGCGAAAGACAAAGGAATCAGAGGAGCTGGATGCTCTTCAAACAAACAGACCTGCAGGCACGGGGACAAGCCATCCCAAGGTGCGAGGGGACCAGCAGACTGCAGGTGCCAAGTTGGCCGGCACTCGCTCCTGGGATCCCTGCAGAGACCTCAGAGGCAAATGGGGCCAGATTGCTACAGAGAAGCTTAAGGAAATGCTGTGATTCTGCGGAGACGAGAGAGACAGAGAGATTTTAAAGAAAGCTTTCCCAGAAAATAAATAAATAACGTTTCCCCCACGCCAAAGGCTCAGCTGAGACCCTTTCAAAGGTATACAGAGCCCGAGGCAGCAAGAGAGGAGAGTCAATGCAAGTCCTGTTCCCATCCCCACAGAAGTTGAAGCAAATGTTGCTGCTCGGGCTGGGGATCTGCACGGGGACAGACACCGGCTTGTCTTTTTGAGTGAGAGCTTGCCTTTCTGGGTGTGAGGATTCATAACTGCAAGCAACGGAAAACCAACCTGGCCAAATAAAGCACACGGTGTTGTTTTTAAGGTATCGATTAATTCTCAGACATACTGAGGCACTTAGAGAGCCAGGGCCCAACCTGGGGGGGGGGGGACCCTGCTGTGACCACCAAAAGTCAGGTGCTATAGTGAGTACCTCAGAGCTGCTGCTCACAGTGGCCCCCAGGAACCCCAACATCCTGCCAACCCAGAGAGGGCTCTTTGATGACCAGGGACAGTGGAATGGGGGAGCGCCCTTGTCCCCTTCAGGAGAGCTGTGAAAGCCAGCTGTTAGAATAGTATATTCAACCCCAAAGTCCCCTGGAGGATTCAAGAGGTGGTGGAGCCCATCTTGAAATGGAGGCCAGGCCAAGAAGAGTGACAAGCATCCCACCAGAGTGACACTCGGCCTCCTCCGTGACAGGAGAGGTCACATCCATCTTGTCACTTACTGTCATGGCCCGGGCTCTGTGCCCCTCCTTCCATCTATCCACCCTCTGATACTTAGCACTTTTCTTAGAGCCATCACGGTTTGGAGTGAGGCCTTGGTGGCAGCTGAGCAATTCCCCATCAGTCGCCAGGAGAATGAGAGGAAAGCCAAGGAGAGAGGGAGGGAGGGACGCTGTCTCTCCTCCGTGCCCAGGAGGGCCCGTGGCTTCTGCCCTCCCTAGCTTGAAGGGGAGGAAACAGGCCCCGTGAACATTCCCCAAAGTACAACTGTCCATCTGTTATACTTGGATGTAATGGGGGTGTGCTTTTGTTGTTGTTGTTGTTGTTGTTGTTGTTTTTAATCATTTCACTGCATTTTTGCTGGTCTCTTCCATGCTGTTTAAGCAGGTAATTGTGGAGCCCTTGAAAACCCCGGCTCGATTTATCAGCGAGTCTGCCTGGCTTTCTGACGGAGTGATTGTAATAGTTGTGCTTGCTGGAGGTCCCCATGTCTTCTTTTAGATTTATCAAGCTCTGATTTAATTGCCACAAACAAGGAAAAAATAAGATCAAATTAACAGATGAAATCACAGGCTTCAGAAGTGATCCATATTAATGAGAGCTCTTACTTTTGTGATCTGGCTAATAATGACCCTAGACCTTGACAACATTCGCCAAGACGAAAACAAAGGTGATCAAGGCATCGTCGCAATGTCTGAGCACTTCTAGGCTGCGGAGCCAGCAGTTGCTGAGAGAAACTTCCACTGGGGGTGCGTCATGGGTGGGAAATGGGGTTTGGGGGACACAGGCCTCCATGGCTCCCACCTTTGTCCCTGTGCCCATGTGTCCCTGTCAGCTCCCTAGCCACACAAATTCCCACCCCCACCCCCCCCACCCCCCACCCCCCCCCCCCACCCCCGCCGCACCTTGGTGACACTCTGGATCCCAGAAATCAGACACAATCTCAGGTCCTCCTCTGTGGAATTCACATCAGTCCTTTTAACAGGCTTGAAGTATTTTACATCCCTAGGAAAACCACCTTTGAATTAGTGGTTTTGTTCTCTGAATTGGGCTTTGTATTTGCTCTAATCAAATTCCCTCTCACCCAGATAAGCATTAAATGTGAATCACATCAGAGGCAGACACTAGCAACTCCCAGCCGGCTCCTGGGAAGGGAGGAGAACTCGCCTTTGTTATGGAAATGTTTCTCCAGAGCCACAGACATTGGGAAGCCCAGCACCCGCCAGCACACCCTTCCCACCCAGCCAGCTTCACCCTTGCATGCATGCGTGCCACCCAAACCACACAGGAGTCTTCACTGCAGAAACACACCATCGGATTCTGAAACAGCATGTAGTTATCACTCTTCAGAGGGCCTGTGGATGCAGGCTTGGGGACTGGATCTCCATCCTCTATTCCTTATGCCCCTGACTGGTGACCTCAAGAGGTCATTTAACCTGCCTCTTTCTCTCCTTCCGTGCAACAGGGCTAATACATATGCCTAACCGACTCCTTTCCATGTGCCCGCCCCCATGGTGGTTGAGATTACATAGAACACGCAATGCACAGTTCTGATGAGAGATTTTTGAAGTCCATGGAGCGATTAGATGTCCATTGAGATGCAAGAGAAAATCAATAAATATTTTAAAAGAGGAGTGCGGGAGAGATGGCTTGGCAGTTAAGGCACTTGCCCGCAATGCCTAATTACTCAGGTTCCCTAATTACTCAGATTCCCCAGTACCCACGTAAAGTCAGATGCTCAAAGTGATGTATACATCTGGAGGTCATTTGCAGTGGCTAGAGGCCCTGGCGCACCATTCATTCTCTCCTTTTCTCTCATTTCTTTTTCTTTCCTTCTTTCTCTCTTTACAAATAAATAATTTTTTTTTTAATGGTGCAAGGCATCCCTGGCTCATGGACACAACTTTGGGTCCTTGTTCAAGTTATCAAAGAGCTGCAAATACAGACTCCAAGGAGGGCACATTATGAATTATGTAACTTATCTTAGGAAGAGTTAGGAGGCAGAGGAAAGGCCAGCAGGAAGCCTGAGCCAAAAGAAGCCTGGCTGAGAAGGAGGAGGACAGGCAGAAAAAGTTTCCTCTACATTTCAGAGGAAAGATGTCTGGAGAATGGCCTCACACGCAAAGCAGTACAGCCCACAACAAAAGATCCCCCTTGCAAGGGGGGATGGCAGAGAGAGCTAAGACAGAGTAACAGCTTGGAGCTCAAAGGAAGATCACACACACACACACACACACACACACACACACACACACACCATGGGCAAAAAGAAATTCTCCCCCTATGCAGCAGTCTTGGGAAGGGGGAGAACTTCTCTGCCAGCCTATCTTGGAAGGAAGAGAAAAGACAAGACAGAGAATAGTCCCCTCACATAGGAAGTTTACTAGAAAGCCCAAGAAACAGGGACAAGGAGAGTCAGGAGAGATTGTCACACACATGGTTAGCCTCACTTATATGGATCAAACATCCAATTAGAACAAGCCACATCATCAGACTCATGTGCGAAAGGGAGAGAACTGGTTGTTTGGCGAGCTCAAGAGGCTAACTCAGGAAGGGCTATGGGTGTGCTAAGCCGAGAAAGAAGCAGGAAGCTACTGCTGAGGAGTTGTTGCTTGAATTGATCTTGGATGAGACTGGGTCACACGTGGGTTCTACTCCTGCCAGGGTGGGCACAATGATATCTATCTTCTTGGATCTCTGTCCTTGGCTGACTACCTATTAAAAAAAAAGCTACCTTGGCCTGGAGAGATGGCTTAGTGGTTAAGGCATTTGCCTGTGAAGCCCAAGGACCCATGTTCGACTCTCCAGATCCCACCTAAGCCAGATACACAAAGGTGAGGCAAGTGCAAGGTCTCACGTGCCCACTAGGTGGCGCAAGCGTCTAGTAAGCCAGATGCACAAAGATGAGGCAAGCACAAGGTCACACATGCCCACTAGGTGGCGCAAGCATCTGCAGTTCAAATATAGTGGCTGAGGCCCTAGCATGCCAATTCTTTCTCTCTCTCCCTCTCCCTCTCTCTCTCTCTCCCTCCCTCCCTCCCTCCCTCTCCCTCTCCCTCTCCCTCTCTCTCTCTTTCTCTCTCTCTCTCACACACACACAAAAATAAAAAAATTTCAAAAAAGAAAAAAAGCTACCTTGCTCTTATTTGCTATCAATTCCTAACTCCAAATCCAATGAAAAATATTTCTCTTACTGCACACACTTGGTCCTGTTGTATTAACTCTCTAAAGAAGTATTTTTTAAGAAAGCATCATTTTCATGTAGTACAGGGTTCTCAAGGGAGGGCTTCAGACCAGACCCTTGAGGTAGAGAGGCATTAGCAGGCTCAGAGTCCATTGAGGATGGCTTCTTTCATGGTCAACTTTGAACTCCACCTTCCTTTTCCTTAGTAAATGAAGGAGTGTGGAGATACAAACTTGGTTGAGGGAAAGCTACTTTCTCCTGGCTAAAAATAAATAAGTAAATAAATAAAATTAGTATATTTTCTCTTGAGTGGTGATATAACAATCTAAACAACCCAAAACATAAGATCATAGTCCCACCCCATAAGAATTAATCCAACTGAACCTGCTAATCATTGGTCAAGATCCACCCCAGCCCTATCCCTTACCTAAAGACATGCTCAGGACCTGGGAGGGATACTTATCTCCTTAATGATATAATGTACTTAAACCTAGAGAAGCCCCTTACTACATGCAGCTGGCTGCAGATCCTAACTTTGAAGCCTACCGGCTATTCTGAGTTCTAAATCAAAGAATGTAACTTTCCCCTTTCTCCCATTCAGTCTCTTATTGGGATCTGGGACAAAATCCTAAGCATGCTTTCATAGACACTGAATTTTTTTCGCTGATTTCTCTGAATACAACCCCCACCCCACTCATACACACACACACACACACACACACACACACACACACACATCCACCTCCACCCCCACACCACATGCAAACACACATTCTCACTACAGTGGTTTGTCAACCTTCATTGCTGAACTTGCCTGCCTTTCGCATCCTTACTCAAAATGCCTAACTTTCTCTCTTCCTATTATTCATCTCCCTCCTCTCCTCAGTTTCTCAGTTTGCCTACCTTTTTTTTTTGTTGTTTTCCTCTCAAACACTAATAAAATTACTCTCTAGATACTTTTCTGAGTCCATTTTTTAAATATTTTTTGACCATTTTTATTTATTTATTTGAGAGTGACAGAGAGAGAGAGGCAGAGAGAGAGAAAATGGGTGCACCAGGGCCTCCAGCCACTGCAAATGAACTCCAGACGCGTGCGCCCCCTTGTGCATCTGGCTAACGTGGGTCCTGGGATATCGAGCCTCGAACTAGGATCCTTAGGCTTCACAGGCAAGTGCTTAACCACTAAGCCATCTCTCCAGCCCCTGAGTCCATTTTTCAATTGTTTCATTAATGTGACTAAGAGCCCACTAAAAGGAACCCCAGTTTCCCAAGTAACACTCTCAGAACCTTATTAGAGAACTTAGAAAAACAAATTATCCAGCCCCAGCCCAGAGCCAGCCAGCACAAACTCAATGTGCAGGCCTTGGAAATTTTATGTTAGGGAACTCTTCCAGGATTGGGATAAACACTGGCAAAAACTATAGTACAGGAACCCTCTCTCTTACCAGAAATAGGTCTATAAATTTCACTTGTCCAAATAAATCTCTGCTTTAAAATCTGTTGCCTATTTATGTTTATTGGGTTGGCATTTCCAAAAAAAGAAAAAAAAAATTACTTCATCCCCAATAGGTAGAGTGAAAAATTCAAAACCTAGCAAGTACAAAATGAGCCACAGGCTGTTTGCTCTGTAAGCATGTAAGGTCAGATAAAGTAAAAACTTCCTTCCATAAAAGTAAACACACACACATTTTTCAAGCTCCAATAGAAGAGAGGAGTCTAGGTACATCAAAAAAGACCAAAATCAGCCAGGCATGGTGGCGCACGCCTTTAATACCAGCACTTGGGAGGCAGAGGTAGGACGATCGCCATGAGTTCGAGGCCACCCTGAGACTACATAGTGAATTCCAGGTCAGCCTGGGCTAGAGGAAGAACCTACCTCAAAAAAACAAACAAACAAAAAAGACCAAAATCAATATGGGTGTGGTGGCACACGCCTTTAACCCCAGCACTCAGGAGGATCACCGTGAGTTCAAGGCCAGCCTGAGACTACATAGTGAAATCCATGTCAGCCTGTGCTACAGTGAAACTCTACCTCAAAAAAAAAAAAAAAAAAAAAAAAAAAAAAAAGACCAAAACCCATCTCACTATGCATGAATTTGTTGGGATTATGTAGAGAGACAGAAGAGGAAAAGTCAAATATTTTTCTGCCAAGTGTCCCTCACAGTATTAATAATAAACATAGTGGCTCCATTTGCTATTTGCTTCTCATCACAGTGAGCAGATAAGAAGCCATTTAATGAAGGAAAGGGGTTGAGTTCGGCTGAAAGTTCCAGGGACTGCATTCCATCATGGTGGACAAGGAATGACTGCAGGAACAAGAGGCCAAGCTGGTCACACCAGTAGACAGGAAGTAGAGGGGATAAACAGGAAGTAGAGGGGATAAACAGGAAGTAGAGGGGATAAACAGGAAGTGGGGCAGGGCTATACAACCTTAGGTCTTGCCCCCACGAGGCTCCACTTTCTAAAGATTCCACTACGTTCCCCAACAGCGCCACCAGCTGGGCACCAAGTGGTCAAACACAGGAGTCTATAGGGGACCTTTTTACTTCAGAACCACAACAGGGGTGATGGTAATTTACTTTCAGCTCATAAAGCCACACTTCCATGTTATAAACCTTTTGTGGGGTTTAGAGCCCACTAAAGAAGAACCTTTATAAACAGATGAAATCGATCCTTCAAGATCTCTAAATGTAAAATTTTATTTTCTACATGTGTTTGTAGGTTCTCCAGAGGCAAGGAGGGGCCTTTGATGGAGCTAGCAAAGTTGCCCCCAGGTTATGATGATGTTCTGTGTTTTCTGCTTGTGAGAGTCTTGTTTAGTTTGTTATAGTTGATAATATAATAAATGAATGTTTACCTTAATAATTAGGTAAAACTAATACTACCTTCTCTTCCCAGAAAGTGCCATGAGGCCTGAGGCTGCCAGTGGCTCTCTGGGGCTCGCTGCAGATTTTACATCTTGAATTACTTGTACCCAACACTCACGGCACGAGTTCCTTTCAGGAAGGTTTGGCAGCAATCATATTCCCTCACCAGGGTCTGACATCTGTCAATTCTATTACGCCATATACGCTGTGACTGCTTTATGGAGGTCGACGAACGCATAGTAATGGCTCTCGTATTTAAAATCCTTTAAAGATGAGAATTTCTCTGGATGGTAGAACAGCATGTTTATGAAAATTAGGTAAGATTTACATGAAAGTCATGCTTCCCTTCATCTGAAAATGTTTTGGTTTTCCTGGTGACTTTAGTTTGTAGCAGGGCTATTTGATTTTCACTTAGAATTTCATCTCGTTTCATGTTTAGTATTATTAATGTACTAGCATACCTAGGGCCGAAGGACATTTTGATTATATACATGAATATGTGGCGAGTCTTTACACGCTTGGAAATTCTGTTGATTTGGACTTGTATAGTTTTATATATACTTTTATAAGTATTAATGATGACTTGGCCATTAGCCAAGGGGTAGACACATTCTCTAAGGTCCTTAATCCCCCTGGGGAGGCCTATGTAGCCATTTAGACCCAGACTGTGGACGACAATCAAAATGAAGGAAATCCTGAGGCTGGAGAAGAGCCATTATGGGTAAACACAAGAATTAGGAGAGAGAGCTACAGATTACGTATTTATACAAGGTTACTACGCGAGAGAGAAGGACCAATGTCAGCCCTCTGACAGCCACCTATTCTATCCAGCCTCCCCACCCACCTTAGCTTCTTCCCTTTATTGGGTTGCAGAAAATTCAGTGGGTAGGATGCAGGTTTATAGGATCCTAGCTACTGGATCCCAATCTTGCCAATCTTTCTTGGGTCATCAGAACATTTCAGAGAAGCTCACCTGCCCCTGGGGGAGGATTCAATAAGCAGTGGTTAGGCACGGATCAATATCTTGGTTAGCAGCATTAACTTTCCTTCCATACGCTTCTTTCAGCTAAGCAACAAATGAAGCAAGTAGAGAGTTCCATTGAGGAAGGCAAGAAGTGGAGCTTCCCGATTCTTAGACTTTCCAGTTGTTTCTTTGCTTTTTGGTTTGACTGTTAGCTATTTTCCAGTTCTCTCTCCCTCCTGTCCTTTTTATGCCCCTCTCCCTCCCTTCCTTCTCTCTCCCTTTGCCTCCCTCCCTCCTTTCTTCTCTTTCCCTTATTCCTCCTTCTTTCATTCTCTCTCCCTTTCATTTCTCCCCTCCCTCTTTCATCTCTCCCCTCCCTGTCTTACTTTCTTCCCTTCTTCTTTCTGTTCCTCTCTCCTTTCCCTCCTTCCCTGCCTTCACTCCTTCCTTCTTCTGTAGCAAGCAAAATTACATCTCTTCAGAGAGCAGTGTCCAACTCCCAAATTCTGCGGAATATGTTACTTTCCATAGGGAAAAAAAAAAAGGACTTTTGAAGCTGGGATTACAAGTTTTGAGATGGAAGATTATGTTAGATGACCTAGTTGGATTCAATTAACTCCTCGTTGTCTCTGGAAGAAGGAAACTTTAGGGGCAGTGTCCCAGAAGGAGCTGTGGCAGCAGTAGCATTAGGTCTGTCTAGGTTCCATTCTGGTTTTTATATTATTTCCAATGACTAGACAGGGGTGTTTAAAAAAGGAAATTACTAGAATACAGTCAAACCCTATCTATTACTCAGACTTCATACACACAGAATGTCACAATGCTGGAAATTCCTCAACAGGACCAGCTGCGGAGCATCATTTTGACCTGAGGGCACACCTCCATCCCCTAGGGAGGCACACATCATCCCTTGCTCTGAGGTCCCCTTGCCTCACTCATTTTGCCACATTTTTTTAATATTTTATTTTTATTTATTTATTTGACAGAGGGAGAGAGAGAGAGCATGCATGCACGCACCAGGGCCTCCAGCCACTGCAAACGAACTCCAGAAGCATGGGCCACCCTGTGCCTCTGGCTTACGTGAGTCCTGGGGAATCCATCCTGGATTCTTTGGCTTTGTAGGCAAATGCCTTAACCACGAAGCCATCCCTCAAGCCCTCATTTTGCCATAGTTTTATTCTTTACTGTCACCTGACTGCCACGTGCTTTCATTGTTGATCTATCCTCTTCACTTGAAGATTTAATTTTTACGGGGGAATAATACTCACATTGCTAACCCAGGACACTCAGACCCTGTCTTCAGATCGTAGCAAATTGATGACTTGAAAAACAGAATCCAGGATGGAGAGATGGCTTAGCGGTTAAGCGCTTGCCTGTGAAGCCTAAGGACCCAGGTTCGAGGCTCAGTTCCCCAGGTCCCACATTAGCCAGATGCACAAGGGGGCGCACGCATCTGGAGTTCGTTTGCAGAGGCTGGAAGCCCTGGCACGCCCATTCTCTCTCTCTCCCTCTATCTGTCTTTCTCTCTGTGTCTGTCACTCTCAAATAAATAAATAAATAATTTTAAAAAAAAAAAAAGAAAAGAAAAACAGAATCCCAGAGGTGACAGGGTGAATTCCCAAATAGATGACCAGGTTCACTTATTAAAAAGACAGAGAGAGAGAGAGAGAGAGAGAGGTGGGGGGGGAGGGAGGGAGGGAGGGGAACAATCCACAAAGCTACAAGTGTGATGATCAATTTGCCATGTTGGAACGACCATGGGCTACCAATCTTGTAGCCCATGAATGAAACAATGCCACCTATCAGGGTCCTCAGCACCTACCTGATGAGCCTTTAGGCAATATGTGTTTTGCTGTTTTCTCTTTTTCTTAAATCCTTTTCGAGAAGACTCACAACTTTGACAAAATGGGCACACGTCCACTAGGAAACACCAGACTGCAGTACATTACACCCATTTACTAAAGAAATATCTGAAATTTATTTTTAAAATATCGGCAATGGTTGGGACTAGAAATAATTCCGATTTCTTTGGGTTTTAGAATATGCGTGTATACGTAATGAAGTATCTTGGCGATGGGACCCAGTGAAACTTATTGGTGCTTCCTATGCACCATGTACCAACAGGCTGATCACAGCTGTGCACTGTTTCTAACACTTTCATGTGTTAACCACAGTTTTAGGGTCCAGCACAGGGGTGCTCAAAATGTTCAGATTTTGGGTCATTTTGATTTTCTTATATTTTTTAATTAATAGTCTTCATTGGTTTTGATGAGTTTTTTTTTTTTACATATATATTGTATATATTCTGAACATATATGTTCTAAATTACCCTCCTTTCTTGTCCTCAGAATTATTGTACTTCTACTTCAATTCACTTACCAGTGGCTACGCCATGGAAGAAAATAACTGCTATTCCCTCCAGCAGATGTTCACTGTCACTAGCCAAGGAGAAAAGGGAGTGGCCTTCCCAGCCACTCTCCTCTCCATAAGAGAATGTTGATTGGCTCCATGATGGGCAACTTCCCGCAGCTGCTGAGAGTTCCTGAAAGCAATACCCTTGTCAAGGCCAGGTGACCACAGCACTCCTCCCTGTGCTCCAAACCCTATGTCACTTCTGCCCCACCTTACACAGGGCTCCTGAGCCGTGGAAGGGATGATGGATGTGCCCTGGATATAAGTAAGCATCCGTCAAATATTTATCTTCAATAGTTGACCATTTACACAGTTACAATTCTTGGCCAAAAATACCTAGCTTATCTGACCAAGGCTGAGAGCATCAACATTACCCATCAGAGTGTGAATATTCATGTAGTAATCACCTCCTGTATGCTGTATGGAGATATTTTTGGGGGAACAAGTTGAGTCCTGAGACTGTCTCCCGAGTCTGTCCTTTTATTCTCATTCTTCAAATTCGAAATGGTAAGCAACTTCCCTCACAGTTCATTCCCTCTGAAGGTCTCTCCTTGGAAGGACGGTTTCTTCTTAGCCATTTGTGATGTCTTTGGAAGTCAAGGGAAACCCACTCACGCAGAGAAGAAAAACCAGAAATCCAAGTGGGCCTTCCAGTACCGAAGGGAGTGTGAAGCTCATCTCTGCAGTTACTCACCAAAGATCCCAAGGTAAGAAAGATCTAGTAGCCATCCTATATAGATTCTCCTGGGCCGTGAAAAGATTGTGAGCAAATGTAGACAGCCTGGTCTCAGAAATGTCTTGCAGACTGCAGCAATTCATGTATAGAAAGGAGAGGGGAAAGGAGAAAAGAAAAATAGGTTGGGGTAGGTGAGGCCTGGATGAGAGTTGTTCAAGAGCAGATTTAAAAGATTCTGTGTTCTCTCTCTCTCTCTCTCTCTCTCTCTTTGAAACAACTTACTTTGTAATCATTGCCCTGGCATCTGGCCGTCTCTCATTTAACCTCATCTGCCTGACTTTAAATTCATGGAACAGATTTTCACTGCCTTGGACTCCGAGAAGTTAGCTGGCAGAGAGTTCTTGGATGTTACCAAAAAAAAAGGCATTTGATACCATTAATCATATTGCCATATGTAATAAATTGGCTGCCTATGGTACATCGCCTAAAATTGTCACATGGTTCCAATCAAAGCTCTGCCAACTAAACGTGGTTACTGGAAACTCTGACTCGCCTTTTCAAGTATCCTCCTCCAGGCTCCACTGGCCCAGCCCATATCTGCACAAGTTAATGACCTGCTGCCTCACGGGCTACACAAAGGCCAGTCCTTGCGAGGATGCACGTGCTTCGGGGTGCCGCTGGACATGAACAAGAACCTGCTTGGGATCAAAGGCACATAACAGCCAGCCTTTGACAGTCTGCCAGGGACTTGAAGACTAATCCTGACCATCACTTAATTGGCCGTCTTCTGTCTGCCTGCTACCCAATTCTTTCTCCAGCTTCTGTGCCCCTCCCCCCAAGTTTACTCCTATATCACACTGAGCAGAAGAGTGTCTCTGTTCTCTGCCGAGAACGCAGTGTGGCCTGACTCAACCCTAGAAAAGATGCCAACCGCCACGTTGCTGTGGGGAGGACTCCTTGTCTGTTTAGGAATGATGGATTTGGGCAAGCTAGAAACAGAAGGTGGTCAGAGGCCTTCAGGGTGCTTGAAGTCTCTCGTCACCCGTGCCCCTGGCTGTCACAGATTTGCATGTGGTTCCCTTGGAGTTTCTTTGTTTCTGTCTTTCTTCTGGCAAGATCAGGCAAATCTGGATAAAATAATAATGAGCTAACCCTTTCCCCCTAAATCAGACGGTTGTTTGGTTTGGTTTTGAAACTTTCAAATGCACTTAGGAAATGTTTTGGAATCTGATTCCATTTTATTTGAAATGGAAAGTACTGGGGGCCTGTTTTAAGCACCGGTGGGTTTTTTGTTTGTTTGTTTTTTTATGAGCACATGCTCTGCCCCTAGTGATAAGTGGTATTTGCTTGTGTGTGTATGTGACCATACATGCACACATATCCCTTCATGGTGCAAATCTGTATGTCAAGATTCCAGCGGGGACCAGGTACTGCCAGGTACTGAAATCCTGAAATACAGGGCTTTTTTTTTTTTTTTTTTTTTTGGTCTCATTTCCAGCGACTTTAAAACAGGAAGTACAGGAAATCTCCATCACCCCTTCCCCCATTCTAGGGAAAAAAAAAAAAAAAAAGTTCTGTTCTCATGAAATTTGCAGCCTGATATTTGCAGACCCAGGAGGTTCAGGCAGTTTGGGTAAGGTTCATATAAACATCCTGAAACCCATAAATAAGGCCTTTGGGGACAAAAACAGAAACGAGGTCCCTCCTTTTTTCACACCACATTGACATCTTTTATCTTCAGTAAGACATTGTTTGGTGGCCTGGAGAGCATTGGGGAGGCTGAGAAAAAGAAAAAGAAAAAAATTAATAGATGGTCTTAAAAATAAGGGTTTCAAGTAAAAAAGTAACCGGTGGGTGTGTTCCCGCTCCCAGAACCCCAGCGAGAGTTCCAAAGTCCCTGGGCAAATAAAGTCTGTCTGGTGTCCCCGGGGCTTTGGCAAAGTGCCGAGACATAGAGATCCTGGGCTCTGCCGCTCTCAGACTTGCCTTGGCATAGGTGGTATGGTAGAAATATAACAGGTTTGACCTTTGCTTCGCAGCAAAACAAATAATAAAAGTGAACTAAATGGCAAGTTTTAAAAAGAGTTAGCGGTTACTTGCCTAGCCCCTGATTGAGCCATGTCCAGGGGGACCCATAAAAATTCAGAAACACACCCGCTGTGCAAACTTTCCCCTATTGACTAGAGTGGAAAGTTCAAATCTAAATATTCATCACTCACATATCCAGGTGCTTTCTGCCAGAATTCTGGCTTGAGGTTGCCCAATGACTGCGTTCTGTATTTGCCGGCGTGTTTGGGATGGACTAGGAGGTTCCCCTTTGCAGAAGTTAGACGCACCTTCGTGGAATTAAATGGGTTAATGGTAACACACATTTGAAGAACTCCAGGCACTGGCCAACACTTTTTCTGTTCACTTACCCAATATTTATTGAGAATGTGGTAAAATCGGGAAGGGGGAATAGAAAAGAGATGACTATCCTCAAACATTATGAAATCACACAGGACAATGCTCTGTCCTGTTTTTTGCTGTTGTTGTTGTTTTTTAGTTTACATGAAACATTTTTAATTAATTCATTTTTATTAGCACACAAATATTTGGGTTTCATTTTGTTGTATTTCAAACACTCTGGTTTTTGTTTCTCTCACTCCTTCTTTCCCGTTCCCTCCCTGCAACCATAGTTTCTTTTCTGCTTCCATACTGCATTTCCTTTTCTTTGTTAAACTTTATTATAGGAGGCATAGGGTTTGTTGCTGCTGTTATTTTTCTGATGGAATTGGGAATGCTCTCTCATGAAAGTCACTTATATCCACAGCCTGTGAGCTAACATTGCTAACAGGAACATTGAGTCTGAATATGGTGTAGGAGGGTGTATGCTTTGTGGAAAAAAAAAAAAAACTACACCATATAAACACAAATAATGGACTGGAGAGATGGCTTAGTGGTTAAGGCATTTGTCTGTAAGGACGTAGGACCCATATTTGATTCCCCAGGACCCACCTAAGTCAGATGCACAAGGTGGCACATGTGTCTAGAGTTCGTTTGCAGTGGCTGAAGGCCCTGGTGCACTCATTCTATCTCTATCTCTCTCTCCCTCTCTGTCTGTATCAAATAAACAAAATAAAAATATAATGAAATAAAAATGATAACATGAGAAAGCAGTTATGGACGGGGCTAAAGGGGTGACCCAGAAGAGATAAGAGAATCCTCAAAAGTTTGCCTGGTCAGCTAGCCTGGTATCCTCATCAGTGACCATGAGACCCTTCCTCAAAGCAGGTGGAAACTAAAGGCTGGTGTGCAAGGTTGTCCTCCTGCCTCTCCACTCACATGAGGACACACATGCATCTGTATTACAAACACACACACACTCATCTGCAAAGGTTAAAAACACAAAAGGGAATCTTCTGAGCAAGGCTCGCATCTGGAAGGATATTGGGATCACATATGGCTGGCTTAAACAGGAAAAAAGCCCTCTGACCATACAGCAAAGAGGTAACAAGGAAGCCAAAGACAATGACGCAATTTTCTTTTTGTTTCTTTTTCTTTTCTTTTTTTTTCCTTTTTAGTTTCTGCTGACTCAGGCAGCAATGAAGCAGTCCAGCTAAGAGGGTCATGTTAAGTGACCTCTGGACCAAGCTAGGAGTGACAGCCATTTATGACAGGAACAGAGCCAAATCACTGGATGGAAGTGCATCCTGCATGCCTTTTATGCTAAAGGGTGGGACAATTGCACACAGAGAAACCTTGCTGTAAGACAAAAAAGTTGAGAATGCCTCAAAAGGGGCACCCCAATAAATCAGGGTCAGAAAATGATTTCTGCAAATGGTTAGGTAATAAATATTTTATGGTCTCGATCACAAAGATGTGTGTATGTGTGTGTGTGTGTGTGTGTGTTTTCAGTCCCTTAGAAACGTATAAGACATCCTCAGCTAGAGGGTCCTACCAAAATGGGTCCCAGGCTGCAGTTGGCCAATCAGCTAGGTTAGTTCTATAATTAGTAAACTGCCGACCCTGGAAATTTCTATTCAGCAAGTGTGTCACATACCTACTTGCTATGTGTACAATGCTGTGCCAAGAATGGAGCTATCTAGTTGAATGGTTTGGTCCTGTCATTAAGAAACTTTTCACTTAGTAGGCCCCAGCAATCCTACTAGATGTCCACAGATAATGGATTGTTAAGTGTTAATCAAGAGCACCGGAAGTTAGGATATAGACTGCTGACTCGCACCTCCATGCGGGAAGCACCTCACCTCTGCCAGGCCTTAGCCATCTCGGCATCTCTGTCACCTAGCACAGAGAAAGATCTCAAGACCCATGGATTACAACTACACCATATTTTTCAGTGAGGTTTTATCCTCTTGAAAAGCTTCCTATGTGCTTGGTGGGGGCTGGTGCATATTCATAACAGTAGCACTCAAGAGGATCAGCAAAAGTTCAAGGCCAGCCTGGTCTATTTACATAGCAAGTTTCAAGTCAGTCAAGACTACAGAGCAAGAACTTCTTTCTCAAAAATATAATTATGCCAGGCAGGGTGATGCATATCTTTAATCCCAGCACTCAGGAGGCAGAGGTAGGGGGATCACTGTGAGTTCAAGGTCATTCTGAGACTACATAGTGAATTACAGGTCAGCCTGGGCCACAGTGAGACGCTACCTCAAAAAAAAAAAATCATAATAATAATTTAAAAGTTTCTCCAGGGCTTGGGGATGATGGTTCAGTGGTTGAAAACACTTGCCTACAAAGCCTGATATCCTGGGTTGGTTCCCCAGTACCCACATAAAGCCAAATACAGAGTAGCACATATATTTGGGGTCCATATGGAATGGTAAAAAAAAAAAAAAACAACCCTGATGTTCCCATCCTCTCTCTCCCACTCTTTCACTCTGTCTCTCTCTCTGAGTAAATGATAATTTTTTAAAGTTTCTCATATAAAACACTTATAATGTTGAGATTCTTAGCAATACTACATAACAAAAAATTTTTATAGAAGCATTTAGTCAAGGATTTTCTTTTCTAGATTCCACTTTCCAGTAAATCCGTTCCTTATCCCATGACTTATGTTACTAGGATAATACATGCATTTACATGTATAGCACACATGCATTCATATAGATAGGAGTCACAGATTTCTCAAAATGCAAACTCAGTATTTTTATACAAGTTCCAAACTTCCAATTTATTTTTTAGGAAACTGTAAGAATGAAAGTTCATTGTGTAATTATTTTTGAGTGGGCTGTAAGAGTACAAGACTATATATGCATTTTTTTTTAAATAGGCATAGCTCTCCCCACAATGACTGACTACTGCTCTCATAACCCATAATCACAACCCCATGGTGAACACCAGTAATCCCACTAAGGAGGCCCCTCAGTGGAGTGGGGGCAGAGAGGAGGGAAGTGATACCAACACATGATGTGTCCATACAAAATTTCGACTTAATGATAAAGAGAATGAAAACAAATAATATCATCATTTACAGATGTGAATATGTGCATGTTATACCCAGAGACAGATGTGGTCTATTTACCTAGGGACAGGTGCATCACCCATTCTGTTTGCAACACTCCTTTTCATGACACAGGCTCTCATCTGTATCATATTCCCTCTGCGGAGGAACAGTGTTTAATACTTAATCAGTCAGGCTTCCTGCAGGTGATAATTCAGTCTCCATTTGTCCATAAAGGTCTTCATGTGGGAAGAATAATTTTATGGACATGGAATTCTACATTGGTAGTTCCTTTCTTTTTTAAAAAAATTTTGTTTATTCTTCTTTATTTATTTGAGAGCGACAGACAGAGAAAGACAGATAGAGAGAGAGAATGGGCGCGCCAGGGCCTCCAGCCACTGCAAACGAACTCCATACGTGTGCACCCCCTTGTGTATCTGGCTAACATGGGCCCTGGGGATTCAGCCTCGAACTGGTGTCCTTAGGCTTCACAGGCAAGCACTTAACCGCTAAGCCATCTCTCCAGCCCAGTAGTTCATTTCTTTCAACACCTTAACCACTCGATTCCTTACCCCCATGCATTCATGGTTTCCAGTGCAAAGCCCCTTGCATCTCTTATCTTTCCTCTGTAGGAAAAGTGTTTCTTCTTCTTCCTTCAAGATTTTTCCTTTGTCTTTGGGTTTATGCAATTCCAATATGATATGTTTCAGTGTAAGTTATGTTTTCATTTTCAAATTGTGAGTGATATTTTCTCTGAGCTTCATGGATCTGTGACTTTATGTCTGTCAATATTTTTGGCAAGTTCTCAGCCCTTATTACCTCAAATATTCTTTCCACTCTATTCTTCCATTCTTTTCAGTATATCATGACTTCTATATGGGTTTGCCCCACAGTTCTTGAGTGGCCAACTTTCTTTATAGTCATTCCTATTTCACCATCTTCAAGTTCACTGATTCTACATCAAATCTACTGACAAGTCTGTGGAAGGCATTTTCTCCGATTGGGTTTTTATTTGCAGCATTTCTTTTTGATTCTTTCTTGAAATTTCTATCTTTTGCTTACATACACACACACACACACACACGTGTGTGTGTGTGTGTGTGTGTGTGTGTGTGTGTTGTTTCTTCTTGAAGCCCTTAATTATTTATTTAAATTCCTCACCTGATAACTTCCATGCCTGTTTGATCCTGATGATTGTTTCGTCTTTTAGATTTTATCTTTCCTCGCTTTTAGGATGCTATTGTTCGTTGTTCTTGTTTATTGGAACAAGGCTTGGTACAGTACATGGCATCAAACAATGAGATCTGAAGCAACAGACCTTTAATGTGAAGGTTTCTACTCATACGGATGGAAGTAGGGATACATTTAATATTTCCATTGACTGAAAGTGCCAGAGATAATTCTTCAAGTGCCTTTGATTTTTGTCTTTCTTCTTTATTTTGGACTTCTCAAAGGGCTCCTCTTCACATCTGTCCCGCAGCTCTTTCCACTTCTGTTGTTACTATTCAAGGGCCCTACTGGTGTGGTTGATAAAGAGTGGGAGAGAGAGAGAGAGAGAAAGAGAGAGAGATGCATGACTGTCTAATCTCAGTGTGTCCATGGGCTTTTGTCTTGAGGTCATTAACTCACAAGCATTTCTCCATTGGAGTATCTTTTCTCTCACCAGATCTATGCCTCTGGGTACCATGTTCACAGTCTACTTCGATGAAAACCTAATCTCCGTAGACTATGTTGATTTGACCACCCAGTGCCCCTGATGAAGCAAGAAGGCTAGAGGCAACTGGAAGCAGGGAACGGCCTTCCTCAACTGCAACGAGACTCTGGGAAAGTCCTATGAGGAGTGGAAGTTAGTTATAGAAATTACTTGGAATTTTCCACAATGATATATTTATTCTTCTTCCTGCCAGAACCGTAAAGGAATCTTTCTCAGATGACAACCACAAGATCACAGAGCCACAAGGTTCTGGAAGGCAGGCTAGTGAAAGTGTCAGGCCCTCTCAATATCTCAGTGCCCGGGCATGCCTCACCGGCAGGCTGATCCACACCCCACCTCCTCATCTCTTCAGAAATACCATTTGCAGCGTTCCTACAAGTTTCTGGTCCAGTGGGTTTTGCTCCAGATAAGCAGAACTCAGCTGGATGTGATTATCTCTCCAGAGTGAGTCTCTGATGGAAACAAGAAACACGGATGCTTTCATTAGTCTAATATTTTTGTTGTTGTTGTTGTTGAAAGAATGGGAATGACACCTACCAAGCCCTTTACCAATCAGAACTTAAAATACCAAAATGTTCTAGTGAATACATGTGCAGATAAACAAAAGTATAAACCACACTCTCCAAATAAATCTCAAAGTGTCATTTTTCTTTCATAGTTACAAACAAGACTAAAGTGCCATCGCCACTAAGTTATATGGTAGTGTGTGAGAAACACGTAACTCTAGGGTCAACACGACAAGGTGCCAGCAAATACTTGGTACATTTTCAAGGACCCAGAACACATGAGACATGAAGAAATCATGAAGCAAAATGTTTGATAACAAAATTTCCTAAAAAAGTAATGAATTTTCAGGTATTGCTAGAGAACATACATTGATTTGAGATGGGGCATAGTCAGAGACACTGGACCCCTGAAGGTGAAAAACAGGCAGGAAAGTTTGCACTTGATAGAAATCAAAGAAGTTCTGACTTCTTATCTCTTGCCTAGTTCCCTAAACCTGTTTGTCCACACACAACTAGGACCCCTCCTGCGAGGGAGGTCTTGCTTAGAATTTAAACATTGCGGTTGGTCAAGTTCAGCCCCTAGAACTTGGTGTCAGGGCTAACCTCCTGAGACAGTCCCCACCCCTGACCAACCAGATGTCCCTCTGGTTCACTTGAACTGGAAGACAGCCCACCACTATAAGGGTATAAACACCTTTGCAAAGGGAGGGCAGGCTCTCTTACCACTTGGGAACTTCTAGCTGTGGGTGAGTTTTTTCCCTCAGCCGGGCCTGGGCTGGCTCAGCCAGGAGGGCCCCCTATCCCTTACTCTCCACATGGGCTCCTTTATCCCCTCCAGACCCCCACATGGCAGGAGCTCCTTGATCTTTCTTTTCTCTTTTCTTTCCAGGCCCTCCATGTGGGATGTCTAGCTACTTGGGTGCATTTCCTTGGCTCTGTTCTCCCCTCAGTAAATATAATAATTTAATAATTATCCTTCTCAGTCTTCATTTTTGATTAAATTAGAAATGAACCTAGGGGTTAGGGTTCAAGGACTTTCCTGGACCCCCTTATAGATTCAAAGCCTGTGCGATATTTTAAATAACTTTATGGAAAAATCTACTGATGGGTCACTTTGTAATTGAACACTAACTAACATAAATCACAATTTAAAGCCTGTTGAGTGCTGAGTGGCAAAGACAGTAATTCCAGTGGAAGATCAGAGAGGCCACAGGCAATAATCTTTAGAGTACTCACCATCACCTCTGGTCTGCAGACACCCATGAAACTCTTATAACATTAAATGATGCTGCCAACCCAGCTGTCCCACCAAATACATGTCACATTACATAATGTTTTATACTACCAAGCGACACTTGGTAGTGTAAACCCATTCTGTGATCCTTTGATGACTGTCTACTTCAAATGAGGAAAAAAACAAAAATGAGTAGGCTGAGAAAATACTTGAACGGTTAAAAGAGAACCAAAGTTTCTTACCTTCTCACGAAAAGGAAATTGTGGAGGGTGTCCACCCTTCAATAAAATCCACACACCTCTGCAGAAGTTTCATCTTGTCTGTCCAAATAGCTTCGGAATCCATGGGGATGATATCCAACTGATGCCTCAGAAATGTAAAGGCCAGGTTGGAGAGATGGCTTCGAGGTTAAGGCGCTTGCCTGCAAAGACTAACGACCCGGGTTTGATTCTGCAGTGCCCACCAGATGCAAAAGGTGGTGCATGTGTCTGGAGTCTGTTTCCAGTGGCTGGAGGCCCTGTTGTGCCCATTCTCTCTCTCTCTCATAAACTATACACACACACACACACACACACACACACACACACACACACGTGTGTGTGTTTTTCAAGGCAGGGTCTCACTCTAGTCCAGCCTGACCTGGAATACACTATGGAGTCTCAGGGTGACCTCAAACTCACGGTGATCCTCCTACCTCTGCCTCCCAAGTGTTAGGATTAAAGGCATGTGCCACCACGCCCGTCTAAATAAAATATTTTTAAAGAAATGTAAAGGACAACCAGGCTGGTCCTCTGCTAACATGCAAGATCACCACAGACGTGCCCACCATGGCCACCTTTAAGGTGGCATTGACTCTCACGAGTGCATGAACTGAAGGATTCCTGTAACTTCTGGAAAGAATCCCAAGCTACCTAGGTATCTTCTTCACATGAAGGAAGCTGCAGGAAAGTGTTACAAACACCCCAAATGACCCAGTGGCCCTATTGAAACATTATCAAGCTCTGTCCCTACGCCTCCCAATCCACAGCTGCAAGAGTCCCACCTCAGGCCCTGTACTCTTCCGACTCCATCTGCCTCTCCTGGATGGATGTCTTCTCTGAGAGAAGCCAAAAGAGTCCTGAACAAATGAAAAGCCAAGAATATTCATGAATACTCCCAGAACTGAGAACAGATTTGCTTGCCTAAAGCAGAGGATTTTGTAGCCATTGGAGGGAAGTCTGGGGTGGGGTGGCAGAGGGCACTAATCAGAGAAGGCCCTGCGGAGATCCTGGAAATAGAAGTCGCCTTCTCACAGAGCTGTGGGAAGGCTGCAAGCCAAAAGAATAAGTCCAAGAGATGCTTCACAGAGGCGAGGGTTAAGCTTTTATTAAATACATGCGTGTGTGTCCGTGGGTGTGAGTGTGCATGTGTCTGTGTGTGAGAGTGTGTCTGCGTGCATTGTGTGTATATGTGTGTCTGTGTGAGTGTGTGAGTTTGTCTGTGTGCATTGTGTGTGTATATGTGTATGTCTGTGTGAGTGTGTGTGTCTTGTATATGTGTCTGTGTGTGTAAGTATATGTGTGTGTATGCATGTGTATGTAGGTCTGTGAGTGTATGCGAGTGTGTGCGTATATTGAAGCCAGAGGACAAATTCAGAGGTCATCCTTAGGAATGTCGTTCAAGATTTTAAAAAATATTTTTATTTTTATCTATCTGAGAAAGAGAGAGAGAGAGAAAATGGGCACATCCGGGCCTCCAGCCACTGCAAACAAACTCCAGATGCATATGCCACCTTGTGCATTTAGCTTATGTGGGTCCTGTGAACCTGGGTCCTTTGGCTTTGTAGGCAAACACCTTAACCATTAAGCCATCTGTTGCAGTCAGGTTTGCATTGCTGGTAGAAATCACCCAACCAAGAAAAGCTTGTGGAAAAAAAGAGGCTTATTTTGGCTTACAGACTTGAGGGGAAGCTCCATGATGGCAGGGAAAACAATGGCATGAATAGAGGATGGACATCACCCTCTGGCCAACATAAGGTGGACCATAACAACAGGAGAGTGTTCCAAACACTGGCACAGGGAAACTGGCTCTAACACCCATAAGCCCGCCCCCAAGAATACACTCCCTCTAGGAGGCATTAATTCCCAAATCTCCATCAGCTGGGAGCCCAGCATGCAGAACACCTAAGTTTGTGGGGGACGCCAGAATCAAACCATGACACCATCTCTCCAGCCCCTATCCAACTTTTTAGAGACAGTCTCATTGAACCAGAATTCACCATGCAGGTAGACTGGCTGGCCATTGAGCCGCAGGGATCCACCTATTTCCACCTCCTCAGCACTGGGAATGTAGGTACAAACCACGATACCAGCATTTTCACGTGGATACTGGGGATTTAAGTCAGATCTTTATTCTTTTTTTTTTTTTAATTTTTATTTATTTATTTATTTATTTATTTATTTATTTGAGAGTGACAGACACAGAGAGAAAGACAGATAGAGGGAGAGAGAGAGAGAGAATGGGCGCGCCAGGGCTTCCAGCCTCTGCAAACGAACTCCAGACGCGTGCGCCCCCTTGTGCATCTGGCTAACATGGGACCTGGGGAACCGAGCCTCGAACCGGGGTCCTTAGGCTTCACAGGCAAACGCTTAACCGCTAAGCCATCTCTCCAGCCCCAGATCTTTATTCTTGCAAAGCAAGCATTTTACCAACTGAGCTATCTCCCCAGCCAGGGTTTGATTCTTAAAAATTAATTAGCTAATCATTATTAACAAGATGTTTTGTGTGTACACATCACGTGTTGGCACCCTCTTTTCCCTCGTCCCTGCCCCCATTCCTTTGGGGACACTCCCCAGTGGGGTTGCGGTTATTCCCCATGGGGTTGTGGTTTCTTTAAGGACTAAAGATACTGTGATCCCCAGTTAGAGACTGGACAGAGTGAGGTTACCTGTAACTTCTGTGGCATCCATCATGAAGCCAGTCAAAGAAGTGAAATAGATGCACACGATAGTCCCTGCATCGCCAATATCACAGGATCCTACATTTTGGTTCTCTAGAAGAAATTTTCAGGACTTGTGGGAAGCATTCGGTCCAGCGGCCCAGCAGCCAATTCATCCTCCCAGCCTGCTCAGGAGCGGCAGACTAAGGTAAGAGGTTGAGCTTGCCTCTGCCTTAGTCAGGTCAGGCTGCAGAGAACCTCATAAATCCTCTCCAACGATATTTGCTTGAGCTTGACCTTCACTGTTGACGGAGTCCTTTCACTTCCCGCTTTATCACACTTTTCTCAGCATTCATTCTGCTTGCATTGTGAGAGGCAACTCAGATTAACACCGACTTCAGCGTCCATCCTTCCTCAAGCGGCACACGTGCAATCCCTTCATCTCCTCCTTTAACTGTCCATGGCTGGGCTTGCCATCATTCCTGCTGCGTGCAAACACGTGTGATGTCTGACTCTTAGGTATCACCCACTTTCCTGCATCCTAATCCTTTCTGCCCCAACCTAAATGAACCAGACACACCCCACGTTCTGTTCTCTAGAATTTTTCTTGAGAGGCCTTTGCACAATTTGCAGCCACACACGGTTATTTATCTGTATGTCTCATATCTGTGCACTCTGACTGCTCTGTCAGAAGCAAGAAATCATAAGAATTTTGGAGGAATGAGAATATGGCAGAGTGATGGTCTAGCATGTGCAAGGCCTTGTGTTCTATACTGGACTTACTTAAAAAAAAAAGAGAGAGAGAGAGAGAGAGAGAAAAGTCTGCGCTGGAGAGATGGCTTAGCAGTTAAGTGCTTGCCTGTGAAGCCTAAGGACCCCAGATAGAGGCTCGATTCCCCAGGACCCCTGTTAGCCAGATGTACAAGGGGGTCATGCATCTGGAGTTCACTTGCAGTGGCTAGAGGCCCTGGAGCTCCCATTCTCTCTCTCTGCCTCTTTCTCTCTCTGTCTGTCGCTCTCAAATAAATAAATAAATAATTTTTTTTTTTAAAAAAAAGAGAAAAATCCAAGGAACCAGAAGAAAGAACACACGCCTGCATTCAATGCCAGCACTCAGAAGTAGAGCGGGGGAGGAGGGTTGTAACTGTAAAGCCAGCCTGAGAACCTATCTCAACAACAACAACAACAAAATTAAGGGTTAGGTATTTACCTCATTAGTAGGACCCTTACCTACAATATATAAGGGCCTGAGTTAAAAAAAAGAAAAAAAAAGTATCTATTTTTTTCTTACCCTAATATCTACACAGTGTCTGGACCCTATAAATATTTAATAAAACATTGTTGAAATTAGCCTATATCAAGCTGCATGTTCCTTTTGACCTTCCTTATCTAAACAAATTATGTTTTTCATGACCTCCATCCACCTGGTCTAGCCAACTTGTCCCCGTGGGCTGCAGGCCTATTCCAAGCCCACACAAAACCAGCTTTTAATCTTCTCAATCGTTTAAAAGAACATATCTATCCATATCTATCTATCTATCTATCTATCTATCTATCTATCTATCTATCTATCTGTATATATGTTATTTATTAGATAGAGTAAAAGTGAAAATGAAAGTGAGTGAGAAAAAAGAAAGAGAGAATGGGCATGCCTGGGCCTCTAGCCACTACAAACAAACTCCAGACACATGCACCACCATGCGCACCTGGCAAGCCCTATTCTTTAGGTTTTGCAGGCAAGCACCTTAACCACAAAGCCATCTCTCCAGCCCTCAATCTTTTTTTTTTCTTTCAAAACTAGCTATAGCAGAAAATATGGTTATAACACAAATAATAAAGAAATACCTTTCTTAACAGAAAAGGGGAAAACTGAAAAAAAAAAAAAAGAATACTGTTCATCCTCCCTAGCCCTTCCTATCTTCCCAAATACGGCTTCTTTCTGGCTACAGTGAATTCTTATTTGGTGAGCATCTGTGGGGATCTAAGGAAGTAACTGTTTGCCCCGGATTATGTAAGTGAGCAACTGGCTTATATGAAAACTAATTTCTCCCAGGGTCACATGCACTATGTCAAGACCCCCGAAATCATTGACTTGTCTGTAATTTTCTAAAATGTCATTTTCTTGATGATCAGGTATTAAACTTGTGGTAGTCTAAATGAGTTGCCCTCCACAGTCACGTGTGTTATGAATATTTGGTTCCCCATTGGTGGCAATTTGGGAGGTGGAGCCTTGCTGGAGGAAGTGTTTTGCTGAGTTTTGGGGGTGCTATAGCCCAGCTTCCCCTTGCCAGAGCTCAGCTCACTCTCGCTGCCTCTGCCAGCTGCTCTAGAGATGCTCCTGTCTCTGCCTCTCCGGAGCTGGATTGTAGGAGCATGCCACCACGCTGGGTATTTTGGATTTCTTCTAGAAAGGATGTCTTCCATGAGTAGATGGAGAGCTGAGCTAATGGTGATACTTGTGTGACCTGTGCAACAGGGGTGAGGAGGGGAGCCATCAGTGCTATTTTAAACTGTGCAAGGGATCTTAACTCTTCAGGTTACACTAACGGTGAGAGTTGAGACACAGTGATCTGGAGGTAGATTCCTCACACTTCAGTGCAGAGGGAAATCATCTAGGAATCTTATTAAAATGCACAACAAAGCCCTATGCCTACAATCCCAGCATTCTGGAGGCCGAGGCAGGATGAGCCCTGCGAACTTAAGGCCAGCCTGAGCTATAATGTGAATCTTTGTCTCTGTTTACTTATTTGTTTATCTATGTTAATGTGAAGGAGCTGAGGATTCTGCATTTCTTTTTTATTTTTGAATTTTTGTTTTTATTTATTTATTTGAGAGAGGGAAAGAGGCAGAGAAAGAGGGAGAGAGAGAATGGGTGTTCCAGGGCTTCCAGACACTGCAAAAGAACTCCAGATGCCAGCGCCACCTTGTGCGTCTGGCTTACGTGGGTCCTGGGGAATCAAACCAAGGTCTTTTGGCTTTGCAGGCAACTGCCTTAACTGCTAAGCTATCTTTCCAGCACTGCATTTCTTTTTTTAGTATTTCTTATGTCTTATTTATTTATTTGACAGGGGGAGGGACAATGGGCATGCCAAGGCCTCTAGCCAGTGAAAACAAACTCCAGATGCATGTGCCGCCATGTGCCTCTGACTTACATGGGCTCTGCAGAATCAAACCTTGATTCTTAGGCTTCTCAGGCAAGTACCTTAACCACTAAGTCATCTCTCCAGCCCTGCATTTCTTTTTTAAAATCGTTTTTATTTTTTTTATTCATTTCAAGCAGAGAGAGAAAGAAAGGGATAGAAAGTAGGGAAAAGACAGAGAGAATGGGCACACCAGGGCTACTTGTTGTTATGAAACCAGTTCCAGGTGCACGCACTGCTTTTTGAGTTTGGCTTTACCTGCATTCTAGGGGGTCAATCCTGGGCTGTTAGACTTTGCAAGCAAGTGCCTTTAATCACTGAACAATCTCCCCAGCCTGAGACTCTGCATTTTAAAAGCTTTTTTTTTTTTTTAAAGCCAAGCCCAACGGGCTGCCTTTTTAAAATGTGAAATAGTGAGAGCAAGAGAGGAGGAGAGAGAATTGGTGCATCAGGACCTCCAGCCCCTACGATCGAACTCCAGACGCCTAGTGCTCATGTGCGACCTTTTCCACTGTGTCACTTTGTGCGTCTGGCTTACGTGGGACCCGGAGAGTCGAACATGGGTCCTTAAGCTTAGCAGGCAAGCACCTTAACTGCTAAGTCAGCTCTCCAGCTCAGATCCCGCATTTTCATTGGCAATTATTAACCTGCTTTACAATAATTTTATTTTGGTGTGAACTAATTATAACAATTAGCATTTCTAGTAACCCTAGGGCAATCATAGAATGGTTTTATTTTGTTTTGCTATTTTTTCGGTGTGGGGGGGATTTTGTTTGTTTTGCAGTTGTTTTCCAGATATGGGACTCAGGACCCACTGACATGTTGAACATGCTCTGCAATGAGCTATAATCCCTGCCCCAGAAACCTTGTGATCTTGATCAGTGGCTCACACTTCAAATAAGAAATACACTTCAATAACATGGGGCTATTTAAGTATAAAGTTGTTTGTCTTTATGAAATACAGTTAAATACCAGCCTCATGTCTAATGTTCAGTAACTACTGTGGCCAGGAGCTACGGCCCTCACAGAGAAGGGTTAGAAATATTTCTGGCACTGGCCGTTCTACTGAGTAATGCCACGCCAGACCCTCCATTTCCTGTATTTCAGCTTGCAAGAAACTACATTTACCAAGCCCACAGCTAATGCCTTCCTGTAGCACCCAAGGGCTTTAATGACACATGTATTTTGAAAGCATTTTTGCTTTGGACTTTTCAAGGTAAACTTCTTCCCAGAAAATGCTGGGACACCAACAAGCAACCCTGGATTCTAGAACCACTTTCCTACCACGTCATTGATTTATACTATTACTGGCTGGCTATTGGCTGCTGCTTTAGTGAAAACAGCCTTTATTGAAGGGATGGTTGAGTTCATTTACCCTCTCTGGTTATTTTTAAACCTCTTTTTAGGAAGGACTTGCCAGTTGCTCTTGCCAACCTATCTTCCTGGCATTCCTTATTACAAAAACAACTCGTCGACTATTTCTTTTACCTTCTCTGGACTCAGGCCTGACTTCCCCTTCACCCTCCCTTTACTCCAGCCTCGCTGCTAAGGACATTTCTGCATTCTGCAGCTGCTCTGCAAATTAAAGAAGAAATAGGGAGAGGCACAAGCTTCCCCCTCGCCGAGCTTATAATTGAATAGAAGACCTGTGACGAGACAAGTAAGACTCGAAATCTCATTAAGTCGCTAGCAGTGGCTAGCGAGGGGTAAGGCGTTAAAGCATTATAGTAGATTAGTTTCTCCTATTAGCTATCACCAAGGAAAGGGCAGGGCCCAGTAAAATGGCGCAAGGGCAAAGCGGCTTTTAATGAAGGGAAGAAGGTCAAAGTGAGGTCAAGGAAGGGCTAAGATATGAAAAGACTGCAAACAGAGTTGCGGCCCTTTGCAGCAAAGAAATTGGGGCAAATAGGCAGAGGATTGGGGCATGGGGACAGAGAAAAATGAGGTTAAAATGGGAGATGGGGAGAAGTGACTCGCAAACTTCCCTTGTTCCTGTACGAAACCGTAAAGGAATTTGTTCACCCCATGTAGACTGAGTTTCTATCAGGGTGACTGTGCCCTCGGAAAGAGGGTGGGAGAAAGCAAATGTAAGGGAGGGGGATGCCTCAGAGCAACTGACTGTGCACTTCTGTCTTCTGAGTCTGCCAGGGGCAGAAGGGCTCAAAGGGTCTATGGAAGACAGAAGTGTCCCAAACAGTGTAAGGAGCACCTCATGGGGAGAAAGGCCATGTTCCAGCCCCAGCTCACCCTAGGGACCTTTCAGATGAACTTGGGCCTGTGATTTGCAAGCTGGGGTAAGTCAGGGTGTGTGTCTGTGGTGGGGGGACAGAAGTGGAGCCTGGAACACCCCTGACCCTCCGCAGCACGCAGAGAAGCTCCATTTTCATCTGTTCATCTATCAGGTTCTGTGGACCACGGATGGCACGGCCGCAGTTGTTCAGACTGATTGAACCACTGCCTCATAGCTTCTCTCTGATCCCTGCACCTTTATATACAATGTTAGAAATGTCAACGTACAGGAAAGAAAGGAGGGAGAAGAAGGGATGTGTGGGATGAGGGGAGAGACACAGAGAAAGAAAGAGTAGCCAGCATGATGGCCCACCTGGGGCAGAAGAGACTTGGTGTCTCCACTAAACCAAGCCACAGAGAATCCTTTCCAGTAACTCATCCTTGTTAATGAGCCAGGGTCATGAAGATCATCCACCCTTTATGTACAGGAAGCTTATAAGGAAAGTTGACAGATCATTAAACAAATATAACAAAAAACTGTGCATGGCCATTAGTTGTGATTTTGGAAAACTGCACGATACTCAAATGGTCTTCCTTGGCTCACGTTGGGTCTTTCACATTCCTCCCTCGGAGCCTGTTCATTTTCAAACCTGGTTTTCCTTAGCTTTCAGGAAATGGGTAGATTGCCTTTTGTTTTCTGAGCAATCAGAGCTCAGAGCTCGGCAGCATGTGCCTCTGGAATGGACACCTTGTTGTGGGAAGAGGCGAGGCATGCTGAGCTGGAAGGCAGGTAGAGGCCAGTTTGTAAGGCTCCAGTTTATGTGCTCAGGGCCACCACCTTTGGGAAACTCAAACCCTCCTAAACACACGCCCTTTGGTCAGAAGGTCAGCACAGCAAACCCTCTGCTTGGAAAACAAACCGTCCAGTTGATTAAAAAAAAAAAAAAAAAAAGAAGAAGAAGAACTGAGCTGCATTTCCGAGAGAAATCTATTTCTCTTTCTGAAGTCTCCAACCTGACATGTTGCCGTGGCGCACTTCACATCTGATTGCATTGGTCACATTGCATTATGCTCTATCAGATGTGACATGACTCAATGGGAGTGTGAGCCGTGTGTAAAGCTGTACCAGCAGGCAGTCACTTCAGCCCACTCCTGACGCCAGGGCTGGGCCACCCTTTCCTGGTAGTCCTTGTGAACACAGATGGACTATCTGATTATCTTGTCAAACAGGAAACTCCATTAATACCCATTAGCTCTTACCTGAGTCACCAAATGAGAAAAGCCATGATTTGTTTTTTAAAAAAATTATATTTATTTATTTATTTGAAAGAGAGAGAAAGAGGCAGATAGATAGATGGAGAGAGAAAGAGAGAGAATAGGCACACCAGGGCCTCTAGCCAGTGCAAACAAACTCCAGACGCATGCTCCACCGTGTTCATCTGGCTTTCTGGGGTCTGGGGAATCGAACCTCAGTCCTTTGGCTTTGAAAGCAAGTGCTTTAACAGCTAAGCCATCTCCCTAGCCCAATGCCATAAGTTTTGAGCCCATCCTTAAATCATCACAGCTGCTTTTGCTATCTTAGGCCCAACTTAGAAGTTTGTCTCTTGCCCAACACGTCCCGCAGTGATGACCTCATGTGTCCGTTATGTTATAATCTACAAATTTACAAGGTACTTTCTGTGTGTGCGCGCACATGCGTGCATGTGTGTGTGTGTGTGTGTGTGTGTCCGCATGCACACAATGGTCTACCTCTGGTATCAGTCCTCACTTTCCTCCTTGTTTGTGGCAAAGCCTCTGGAGCGCACCTCTGCTTACAGCTGGCCTTCAAGCTTCAAGAGATTCTCTTGCCTTTGCCTCCCATCTTGCCATAAGAGCACAGGGATTACAGACACATGCTCCCAGCTTTACATGGGTTCTGGGGCTCTGAACTGCAGTCCTTGGGCTTATGCATCAAACACTTTTACCTAGTGATCCTTCTGCCCAGCCCACAGTGTACTTTCAGGTCCACTATCTCCTTGATAGTCCCCATTAGAGCGCCAACCTTAGCACTGATGGTCTCAGTTGCTTATGTGATCTAAGATGGCAAAAGTGTCTTCCTTTCCCCAGGATGTTTCTTTGAATAGGGGGGAGTGGGGTCAGCTGTTAACCATAACCCCCTCTTCCTAGCAGAGAACAGCCAGCTTGTGTGTCCCATGCTCAGCATGGACCTGGGTGACAGGCTGCTTCCCATTTGGTGCTCCAAGGCACTCAGCCTTATTCTCATCCAAGTATTTGTTAAAAGGAAACTAGTGCAGTCACACATCCCAACTATGGTACACCAACTTCAGGATGAATTGGAGGGCTGGAGGGATGGCTTAGCAGTTTAGATGCTTGCCGGCAAAGCCAAAGGACCTAGGTTCAATTCCCCAGGACTCGTGTTAGCCAGATGCACAAGATGTGCAGGACATTCCACCTGCCATAGAAACAAGCCCCGAGAAACTTCATCTAGATGGCAGAAATGAGAAAAAGCATCAGAATAGAATTGTAAGAGCAAGACCCAACCGAAGAAAAGTGGTCTTGGTGATGGGCAGCCTGGTTTAGACTGTGCCTCGAGGTGGGAAGTTCAAGCCCCTGTGTCTGACAGGCTGTGATCGTACACCATTAGTCACAGCAGGCTGAGTCAGAGGAGAGTGAGGGCTCAACTTCCACAAAGTGCTTACTCCCCTGGGGGCAGATGATAATCTATCTTTGTTTGCAAGAAATACAGACATTCGGCCTTTTATGCAGCATGCATGCACATGTGTATGTGATAAACACGCAATCTCTCAGCCCCCCTTCCCCCCCCCACACTATGATATTCCCAAGATGATTATTTTTTTCTTTTTCAGTTTTTCAAGGTAGGGTCTTGCTCTAGCCCAGGCTGACCTTGAACTCACCATGCAGTCTCAGGCTGGCCTTAGAATTCACAGCAATCTTCCACCTTTTGCCTCCCGAGTGATGGGATTAAAAGTGTACACCACCATGCCAAGCCCAAAATGGTGTTTCACCAAAGTAAATAAATTCCCTTAGTTTCTAAAAATAATGCCTGCAATATCAAAAGATGGATTTTCCTATGATCCCACTACCTATAACCCAGGGCTGGTCCTTGAAGTTTAGCGGCTAAGTACCCCCAAGTTTTTAATCATCAGCACTTTAATATGAACTTAATTTCATCAAATATAGTTTCTCCTGGGGTTGGAGAGATGATTTAGGCATTAAGGCATTTGTCTGCAAAGCCAAAGGATCCCAGTTCGATTCTCTATGACCCATGTAAGCCAGATGCACAAGAGGGGGGTGCATGCATCTGGAATTCGTTTGCAGTGGCTGGAGGCCCTGGTGCACCCATTCTCTCCACCCCCCCCCCATTTCTCTCTCAAATAAATAAATAAAATAAAAATATAGTTTCTCCTGAAGTTTCTGGAGGAAAACTAAGAGCCAATAGAGAAAATAAAACTAAAATAGACCCACAAACACTATGGAGAGAGGAAGAGGCATCAACACTATGTCTTGCTGATAATGTGGGCTCTATCCCAGCTCATGCCTACTGGCATGCAGCCAGTGTAAACTAGGCTGATCTGAGATTAAAAAAAAAAAAAAAAAAACTCAAAAGAAGATAAACTTTGAGTAAGTACTGGAAGAAAGCTCTGGCTAGAGATAGAATAAGTCCACTCATCTATCAGATATGTATTGAATGCCTGCTCTGAACCAGGCATCCCGCTAGACATTGGATATACAGTACAAAATGTAACAAGAACTGTCGTTTTGCCCAGGAAGCAGAAGATGGCCAACCCATAAGAACAAACTGTAATCCCAACATTCGTTCATGAAGAATCTAGAAGCAGGACAGGAAAGGGTGTGGACCCCTTGACTTTGAGAAAGGAGCTGGCCATAGAAGATAGCAAGGCTAAAAGGAAGAGGGTGAGCAGAGACTGGAGAATCGCTGGGGCTCTGTGTTCAGAGAGACACTCCGCCTCAAGGAAATACACACGTGAGCAGTGGAGGAAGGACGCCTGATGCTCTCCTACGGCTTCCGTGTGCCTACAAGTATATCTGCACACATAGGTGCACACACGGCCCCTACCCTGCCACCACACAGATCACTAGATCAACAGTTAATTAGCAAACAGTTCCCTCTAGGACCAGGGCAAGTTCCTAGCCACTAGACTATGCAGAAATGAGATCTTTAGTCTAAGAAAGCTGGAGGGCAGTCTGACAAGGGAATGGTAGCCAGATTCATGTAATGTTGAGCCCCAGTGTCAGAACCCTCCAGATCTTCCATCTAAAACCAGGATTAGACATGGAGCCTGGCACAGAGCTAACCCTTTATCTGGAAATTCAGCAGGTATGGGGTTTAGTATTTCCACCCTCATGCCACCATACTCTCCCAACTTCCTCACTTAAAAAAAAAAATCTGCATCATTTAATTTAAAAACTTTATCTATTTGAGAGAGAGAGAGAATGGGCCCTCCAGGGCCTCTAGTGGCTGCAATTGAACTCTAGACACATGCACCACCTTGTGCATCTGGCTTACATGGGTCCTGTAGAATTGAACCTGGGTCCTTTGGCTTTGCTTGCAAACGCCTTAACCGCTAAGCCATCTCTCCAGTCCTTCCTCACTTTCTTGACATGCCAATCCTCATTTCTTCAATTTGGGAACTGCCGTGGCCCATTAGTTCAGCAAAATATAGCAATCGACTCCCCCTTGAGGCTGCTTCTAAGGAACACCAAGTTAAGCCTGAACAAGACATTTTGCTTCTCAGCATTACAGGAACTACTAACCAAGATGAGACACAATTACTGTAATCTAGAATTAAAGATGCACACGTAATGCATAAATTGACTTTGGACCACTCAAATCTAAACACAGCTAAGATAGTCTTAGAGTTTAGCTGGACAGATTTCTGAAATTCATAAAGACACACACACACACACACACACACACACACACATACACACACACACACATATATATATTACTCCCCCTGTGGCAGTTTGATAACAAAATGCTTTCTTCTCACATTCCCATTACTTTCCCCCTTGTAAGCATGTTAGCAGTTCTAAACTTCAGGCAATTGGTAATTTTCCAGCAGTACAACATTGTAGAGTGTTACATAAATGCTTAGTGCTCATCAATTTTAATTAACAGCCTTGGCTGATTTGACTATTAGATTCTTGGAATTCCCCATTCCAATATGGGCTCTTCAGAAGATAGAAGGCTATGATCTCGCTTTTCTGAGCAGAGCAAATTGCTCCATACTATACGAATAAATCCTCTACTTCCCAGAACTGATGGCAAATTCTCAAAGCACCATAAAATTCGTGCATGGCTCACTGCTGCAGCTGTATAATTAAAAGAAAACGAATATATTGACTGCTTCTCCTCAGAATAGCATTCATAAGTCACTGCTCCACAAGAGAAGCTTGTTGCTAAAAGGATCATGGCCAATATCATTTCTGCTACTAAAGAGAAAGGATGGCTTGCATTTTCCTCCTCATACATGTACCAAAAATGCTCCACGAGCTGATTTTTCTAATATAATTTTTTTAAATTTTATTTAATTTTATTTTTTATCTTTTCACAATTTTTATTAACATTTTCCATGATTATAAAAAATATCCCATGGTAATCCCCCCCACACTTTCCCCTTTGAAATTCCATTCTCCATCATATTACCTCCCTCTAATATAATTTTTGAGCCATCACGATAACCATGAAGAAATGATTGTCCATAGTGCAGATTTTACCACCATGTTATTGCTTTATCTTTGCTACACTGGCTCAGTACCTCCAAACCTAACCCACAGGCTTATTTTTAGCAGTGACTAAAGGACTCCATGCTCTAATTTATGCACACATATAAAATCAATAATTACTTAGCCGACCTTTTCATTCGTCTAAATTTGGCCTGGCATAATGGAAGCTGCCCACACAGTTCCCATTGAGAATGATAAATAGGGGAGAGTGAGGCATCTCTATCTTCTCTCTCAGGGTCAGATGAAATAGGAGGCAGCTCGAAGCTCAGCCCAGTCCTTGAGCTGAGCCATGAAAACTTTTCTTTGAGGCCAATTCCATCTTGATGAGTGCTGGGTTTCTTTGAGAAGAGGAATGCTAAGTTTGACTTGACCCCACCTTGGCTTTGTGCAGGACTCGGGCCTACAGTATGTTATTCTGCCTAATGAACGGATGGGAACAGTTCTCAGAATGAGTATCTGTGGAGATTATGGTCCCCAAAATGGACACAAGGCAAAGAGGTGCAAGGGCCTGAGGAGAGAAGTCATTGGGAAAATGCCCACTGCCCAAGGATGAGAACCCGAGTTCAGATCCCCAACAGCTGCATAGAGTTGATTGGTTGCGCTCATCTGAAAACCCAACACCGGGCATATAGAGATAAAAGGATCACTGGGGCTTGCTAGCTAGCTAGTTTAGTCTACTTGGTAAGTTCCAGGTTCAGTGAGGAGCTTGTCTCAAAAACAAATAAAGGGCTGGAAAGATGGCTTAGCAATTAAGGTACTTGCCTGCGAAGCCTAAGGACCCATGTTCAACTCTCCATGTAAGCCACTCGCAAAAAGGTAGCACATGCCCACCAGGTGGTGCAAACATCTGGAGTGGCAGAGGCCCTGGAGTGTCAATTATCTCTCTCTCTTCTTCCTCTCTCTCTCTCTCTCTCTCTCTCTCTCTCTCTCTCTAGAAAAACAATATATAAATAGGGGCTGGAGAGATGGCTTAGCGGTTAAGGTGCATGCCTGTGAAACCTAAGGACCCAGTCTCAATTCTCCAAGTCCCACATAAGCCAGGTGCACATGGTGGCACAAGCATCTGGAGTTCATTTGCAGTGGCTAGAGGCCTTGGTGTGCCCATTCTCTCTCTTTCTCTCTTCCTCTGACTCTGTCTCTAATAAATAAATAAAATCTTTTAAAAAAATGAATAAATAAAAACAAGTAAGTTGTGAGGGTGGGGAGGAAGCTCAGTACAGTTAATATTTCTTGCTGTGCAAGAATGAGAGCCTGAGTTCAATTCCTGGGACCTACCTGAAGGGCTGGCATGGCCATGCATGTCTGTAACACCAGCCATGATAGCAACAGAGAAAAGAGGATCACTGGTCTAACCAACAACTGGCAGGCTCCAGGTTTAGTGAAAAGACTGTGGGTAATAAGGCAGATCTTGAAACAGAAGAGCAGCTGATGTCCTTCTCTGGCCTCTGCACACAGCCAAATCTGTTCACACACATGGGCCCAAGGACATGTATATACCACACATATACACCATACATACTACACTGCAAACACACACACACACACCACAAAATAACTAAAGTGGGGCGCAATTGAGGAAGATACCCAATGTCTACCGCTGGCCTCCCCAAATGTGTACACTTGTGCATGTGAAGCTGCATGCATATGTGGACGCACACATATACATGTCACAAACACATAAACATTTAAAACATGTTACAGGTTGGCTTCAAGGATATAGAGATGGCTTAGTGGTTAAGCCACTTGCCAGTGAAGCCTAAGGACCCAGGTTCAATTCCTCAGGACCCACATAAGCCAGATGCACAAGATGGCACAAGGTGGCACATGCAACTAGAGTTTGTAGTGGTTAGAGGCCCTGACACACCCATTCTCTCTCTCTCCCTCTCCCCCCCACATATATATATGCAAATATATGCCCCCCTCTTTTTCAAATATATAAAAACAAATAAAACATATTTTTTAAAATAATTTAAAAAGTTGGCTTCATATACGTCCCTATGTAAGGTATAGGAAGGAAATACATATGGGTCCACATAGACTTCTGGTAATACCTATTGTTGCAATTACCTTCTTGCTGGGACAAAAACGCATGATCAGAAACAGCAGATGGAAAGAAAAGTCTGATTTTAGCTGAGAGTGTTAAGGTAATGTTTCATCGTGGCGGGGAAAACATGACAGAGAATACAGCTGGAGCATCACATCTAGTCACATCAGTTGTGAGGCAGCAGCAAGAGTAAGCTAGCTATACCCAGGCCTGTCCTCAATGACACAACTTCTCCAGTGAGACCCCACTTCCCAAAGGCCCTACAACGTTCTCAAGTTGCCACCATCTGGGGTCCAATAACCCAAAATACATGAGGCTATGTGGGACATTTTGCATTAAATCTACCACATCTATCTATGCAACTCTCTCCAGCAGCCTCTTCATTTCGAAGGTTTCCCTACCAGTGTGCTCAGATGCTTTTAAAAGGCCGATTTCCTCTTGAGTGTGTGGTAATAATCTGGCCCAACTTTGAGGCAGTTAAGGGGTAACAGGGCCCCCTGAAATAAAGGCAAGGACTGTTGTGGAGTCTGTCCTTGCAGTCTTCACTTTGCTAGAGGTCAAAGAAGTATCTCACTTCTCCTCATGTCTTGCATCCCAAAGGAGTTCCCTAGATCTGTTTTTCCTTCAACTCAACCTGAGTTCGTAGAAATCAGTTCCCCTTCCTAAAAAAGTTCCCTTTGCTGGATTTCTAGAAGAATGAAACCAGATTTCCTACTAGAAACCCAGCATTAGGGCTGGTTAGCTCAGCCCTCACCCAGAACCTAGAAGAGATCCCAATCTTGGGCTCTAGGTGGTCTTTTCAAATTCCCAAAATGCCCTCTTGCCTCCTTGAGCAAGAGCTCTACCATCTCTCCTTCTCTTAAGTTCTATCCATAATGTGGTAAAATATATCTATACTTACCCATTAGCATGTATATTTTAGTTCCATGAACTAATAAGACAAGAACCTGGAGGCCACTAACTCAGTGGAAGCTTTGTGTTGACCATAACAATCTGCCACCCTAACTCTTGGGTTACAGCAAAACCAAGAGCCACGAAAGTCCCTGGTGCTCCTAAGGATACTCCAAAAACATTTTAGCCATATTTGTTCATTTATAAAGAACCCCAATTCCCATACCAACTTCATTTTACAACCTATATTTCTGGGGCTGGAGAGATGGATTAATGGTTAAGGCTCTTACCTGAAAAGCCAAAGGACCTTGTGTTCGATTCCCCAGGACCCACATAAGCCAAATGCACAAGATGGCACATGCATCCAGAGTTTGGCACCCATTCTATCTCTCTCTATCTGCCTCCCCATCTCTCTCTCTCTCAAATAAATTAAATAAATTTTTAAAAACTGGATTTCTTGTTTTCAGAGCGGCCTTTTTATTTTTTATTTATTTATTTTTTTTTTGATGAACTTACTCAAAAGGGAAAAAGTGCCTTTTCCTCTTTTCCAAAGAATTATTTGACCTCTCTGGAAATGCCGTCTTCTAGCTCCCATGAAGGAGCGTGCCATGCCTCGTACTAGCCATACTCTGTCTTGAATTCTAGGGCCATTGTTCAAATTGTGTAAGAAACTTGGCCATCTTTGCCAAGGGGTATGGCCAGCTAAACCAACGATCCCTCTCATGAGGAGTAGAACCTTAGTGAGACCTAAAACTGAGACCGGAACTTTCAGTTTTCTTTCTATGCCCACAGGACTAGGAGGTAGCCAAGATCACCCAAATATTTAAGTTACATATAAAAACTTGTGGGGCTGGAGAGATGGCTTAGCGGTTAAGCGCTCGCCTGTGAAGCCTAAGGACCCCGGTTCGAGGCTCGGTTCCCCAGGTCCCACCTTAGCCAGATGCACGAGGGGGCACACGCGTCTGGAATTTGTTTGCAGTGGCTGGAAGCCCTGGCGCGCCCATTCTCTCTCTCTCCCTCTATCTGTCTTTCTCTCTGTGTCTGTCGCTCTCAAATAAATAAATAAAAAATGAACAAAAAATATTAAAAACTTGTGAACTGTTGACGTGTTCAATAATATGTGTAATATTATTTTACTATCACTAGGAATTTAACTGCTATCTACCGGACAATTATCATGCATTTATTAGCTGCAAAACAACTATTATAGTACTTTATATCTATTAATGTCTTGGGTCTTTATCACCAGCCCAGAGTGGCAACTATACCTATTTTTATTTTACAAATGAAACATCTAGGTAAGTGACCTTTCCCAAGGTCACAAAGACAGTGAGTGATAGAATGGGGTTTATAACCTATGCAATCTTATCTGAAACCAGGGCCCAAGTTCACCTGTGAAGCTCTCACTGTTTTAGAATTTTACATACGTTATCTATTTAAGCCTCATCACAGGCTCTGGCCTCCGACCCCTGTTTTCTATCCATAGGGTTGTAATAACCTCTTTAGATTTTCTGCCTAGCAATACAGTATTTCTTTAGAAGGTTTGAACAAAGGCTCAGCCAGGAAGGACCTGTAACTTACCAGACATTCTCTGACACAGTCCCTGTGTTTATCAGCCACATTTTTTTTTTTTTTTTTTTTTTTAGGAAAGTTCAGTATTCCTCAGCACGGATGCCTGGCACGCAAAAATAACACAGAGCATACCCAGCGAATGCTGACACCAGGGAGTGGTGAGGGAAAGATCACACGGCCTCGAAGCCAGGAGGGGAGGGAAAAGAAGGCCGAGAAGAGGCTTTGGAACACAAAAGCCATCTAGTCTCAGGGGTTTGGTGGCCAGCTGCTCACATCTTTGCATAAAACATGGGCACACCACTGTCGGGGGACACAGTAAGGATGGCTCCCGGGGGCAACCAGCAAATTGGAGAATGCCTTGGTGAGGTGGGGAGCTCAGGATAAAGAGGAGAAAGGAGGTTTCTTTTTTTCTCTCTCTCTCTCTCTTGCATGTGCCTAAGACATGCATATTGCACAGAAAAGTGGGGAGGAAATCACAATAGTTCAAGTGCTAAGACATTGGGTATGTTGCTTTAAACCCTCCTGGCAACATCTAATGTCCTCACTAACACAGAGGGGAATCTAGCCACCTGTCAACCCCAAGACACACTACCGACTGTTCGGGGAGATATTCTAGACAGGAAGGAGCCTGCCACAATAATTACAGCACACTGCGATGGCCTTAAACAGTACCATCCTCTGTGCATTATCTCAGGCTTTTTGTCAGCCCCTCTGAAAGCCATCAGCTAACCGGGCATGCTTTACTGGCCAAAGAAAGTGATGTTTGGCTTTGGGTGATTTGTGGAATCTGAATTCTCATTATGCTGAAAGTATTACAGTCCACAATTTGAAAACCTCCAAGGAAGGGATGCCAGGTGCCAGAAATGACAGAGAAATCTAGGGACACTAAGACTGTTTAATTACACACACTGGATTTTTAATGGATTCATTCCACATGAAGAATGTGTAATTTAAAAAAAGAAATTAATTAGAAATAAAACCTTCAATACTGTCATGCAGCAAAAGAAATGAGACTAAGAAGTTAAAAATATTTACAATATGGTTAAAATAAAAATAGCGGGGCTGGAGAGATGGCTTAGCGGTTAAGCGCTTGCCTGTGAAGCCTAAGGACCCCGGTTCGAGGCTCGGTTCCCCAGGTCCCACGTTAGCCAGATGCACAAGGGGGCGCACGCGTCTGGAGTTCGTTTGCAGAGGCTGGAAGCCCTGGCGCGCCCATTCTCTCTCTCCTCCTCTATCTGTCTTTCTCTCTGTGTCTGTCGCTCTCAAATAAATAAATAAAAATTTAAAAAAAATAAAAATAAAAAAAATAATAAAAATAGCAGCATTTTAAAAATCTTTGTTCGGTAGAGGTGGCTTAGAAGTTAAGGTGCTTGCTTGCAAAACCTAAGGACCCATGTTCCACTCTCCAGATCCCACATAAGCCAGACACCCAAAGGTGAGGCAAGTGCAATGTTACACATGCCCTCTAGGTGGCACAAGTATCTAGAGTTAGATTGTAGTGGCTGAGGCCATGGAAGTCCAATTCTCTCTCTCTCCTTCTTTCTCTCTCTCTCTCACTCTTCCTTTTTTAATCTTTCAGTTTCTATATATACTCCTATTCCTCAGGAAAACACTGCTAGAAGGAAGATGTCCGATTCTGGTCATCTTTATCCCTACCAAACAGAGGACAAGATATCATGGGTATTATGACAGAGGAACTCAAGAGGTTAAGATAATTCAGTATGAATACCATGGTTTATTGATGACTGATGGATCATAAGGGGTTACTAAGCCTTGGAGGCTTGACCATTAAGAACATAAAAGATTCTTTCCCTTAGCAAGTGGGTAGAGGATAATTATTTGAAGTAAGGGAATCTAAAGGCTTAAAGCAGTCTGGAGCTTGACGACACTTCCTGATGGAGAGGCCCGATTATTTAATGATGAATCTCCTAGAGCAATATGGCAAAAGATACATGACTTGAAACCCTCACATGAGGCTCCTCAGAATAACATGAAGATGGAGCCATCAGGGCCTCGTGTTACCAGGAAAGATAATATTCATGGGTGCAAATCCAGATTGCCCAGTAGAATAAAGATGGGCACCTTCTAAGGTCACCTTGGAGACAGCATCAGTTTGGTCTGGTAGGAATGTTGAAATCTACATGTCTGCTCACAAAGTTCCTTGCTCATGCCAATGGCACTGCCATGACAGTGGGCACTGTTTTGAAGGGGGTAACCATTTGCTCGCTGATTGGAGTTGCTGCCAACTCTACAGGAGGGAATTCATGCCTAGTACTGAAGACCTCATCAAAAGCCTATGGTGCAGGAGGTTATAGAGATTGGGGGCAGACAGGGAGATAGTAAAGCATAAAAATTATCCTTCAAAATATAATGCTCCCAATTATTTGATATCTACCCATGGATGGGATGTAAGAAGTCTGTCTCAGTAGACCCCAAGCAGAATAAGTGTGAAGGAAATCTTATTGAGATGTGTTATAATGATATTACTGAATATTAGCGATAATGAGAAAATCTTAAAAACAGCCAAAGGAAAAAGCAAAAGCAAAATAATAATAAATAAAAGAAAAAGTCCATTACATGACATCCAGGGCAACAATGGTAAGAATGGAAGGCAATTTCTCTTCGAAAACAATGCAAGACAGAAGACAATTTTTGGACATCTTTAAGGTACTAGAAGAAAAATAACTATCAACCTAGAATTTCATATCCAATTTCTTCTAGAAATTGTCTTTCTAAAAGAAAACAAAAAACAGCTTTAGATAAATATGACTGGGAGAATTTATTATGAGTAGATCTGACTATGAAGTGATATTAAAGGAATTTCAATGTTAAAAAAAATGTTAGCCGGGCGTGGTGGTGCACACCTTTAATCCCAGTGCTCTGGAGGCAGAGGTAGGAGGATCGCTGTGAGTTCAAGGCCACCCTGAGATTACATAGTGAATCCCAGGTCAGCCTGGGCCAGAGTGAGACCCTACCTCCAAAACAACAACAACAAAAATTAAAGCCTGGAGAAATGGCATAGCAGTTAAGGCACTTGCTTGCCTGTAAAACCTAAGGACCCAGGTTTGATTCTCTGATACCCAAATAAGCCAGATGCATAAGGTAGCACATGTGTTTGGAGTTTGTTTGCAGTGGCTATAGGCCCTGGTGTGCCTATTCCTTCTCTCCCTCTCTGTCATTCTCTCTATCTATCTATGTACATACACGTCTACAGGTCTCTCAAAGAAATAAATAAATTATTTTTATTTTTCTGAAGAATTTTTTCAGGCTAAAGAGAAATGATTAATGAGTCAGTCCTACCTAAAAAAAAAAAAAAAGGAAATTGCTGAAAATAATAACATTTAGGTATTTAGATGAGCAAAAAGAAATATATATTCCCCATTTTATTTCATTACTACATAGTTGTTTTTTAAAACAAGATATTAACAGTACATTGTGGAATTCATCACATAAATATAGTGGGACAAGTGAAACTATAACATTGTAAGTGTCTTGTATGTGAAGTTGTATAACAGAGGCTCAACCAGCACTATAATATAGAGTGGAAATCATAATCCAGAACAACCTTTAAAAAGAAAATAAAACTCAGCTACTTAGTCAAGTAGATAAAGGTGGGAGAGCAAAGAAAAGATAGAAAAGGAAAACATATCAGCCTGAAGACATTAGCAATTATGCTACATATTTTTCAATTTGTTATGTTTATTTATTTATTTGAAAGTGACAGACAAAGAGGGAGAGAGAGAGAGAGGGAGAGAGAGGGAGAGAGAGAGAGAGAATGGGTGCACCAGGGCCTCCAGCCACTGCAAACGAACTCCAGACATGTGTGCCTCCTTGTGCATCTGGCTAACGTGGGACCTGGGGAACCGAGCCTCGAACCGGGGTCCTTAGGCTTCACAGGCAAGTGCTTAACTGCTAAGCCATCTCTCTAGCCCCAATTATGTTATATTTAAATGCAGTGTTGCTGCAAATGAGAAGCAGAGATTGGCATACTATATGGACAAGCCTAAGTGCATGCTATTTAAAAGAGATGAAGTTCTAAATAGAAAGACATGCATTGTTTAAAAGTAAAAGCTAGAAAGAATATATTATGCAACACAAATCTTGAGAAAGCCAGGGTGTTCATCTAGGTATCAAAGTGTACTTCAGGACAAGACTGACAGAAATAGAGATATTTCACCTGGACAAAAGGGTCTATTCATTAAAACAAAATCCTAAATGTGCATGCATCTAATAATGGGATTCCAAGATACTTGAAGCAGAAACTGGAAGGAGTAAGAAAGAACTGCACAGTCCAGAAATTATAGTTGAAGATTCCAATACCCAGTAATTGACAAAAAAAAAAAAAACCCAAAAATCAGTAAGGGTAGAAAGCTGAATGGAACTGAAATTGTCTCTCCATCCATCCTTGGGCTCCTGGTAGAAGATCACTGACTTCCTTCATCTCTAACTTTTAGCAGAGAGCAAAACCACCCACCCAGGCAGGCCACTAGATTTTTCCTTGAGAAGACCTTTATAAGCCTATATTGGTGTCTGGCCTGGACATGTTTCTTTCTTCATAATCCGAAGCCACATGATTCTGTCGGAATCCATTCTCTTCTTTGTGGGGTTACGTAGAAGAGACTTTGAGAATTGAAGAGTCAAACATGGCATAGTTCAAGTGCTGCCTTTTACAGAAGACAGGTCCTGTTGATTCCTTGTGGCCCCGTTTAATTGCCAATACACATCCACATGCAAAGGGGAGAAAACAGTACCCAAGAAAGGAGAGCAGTCTGACCAATACCAGACAGCCTATAAGCATGTGCAACCGGTTTCTTCACTAACAGTCTCATCTTGAAGCCTCTACGATCCTCGTAAGAAACCTGGCAAGTGCTCACAGAACTGGAGTAACTGAAAGAAATCAAGACACCATCAGGTCCAAGATGGAACTGCTTGGATGTACATAGTTGGTTATGGATGGAGCCAACAGTGGGAACTAGGCCTTTTGAGTTCCAACATCTTCCCTTCCACCATATGGTCTTAGAGACAGCAAACTAAAATTGGACTTACTCTTTCAATCTAATGTCTTGCAACTAAAGTTTCTGATCATATAAATTCACTCTGAAGCAGGGGAAAAAATATTTCTTAATTATCTGTTTTAATCTCATTGCAACTAAATCTAACCAATGTCTCGAAATGGCCAAGGGGGAAATCCTTGCCAGGCGGTAATGATGCACACAGTGGCATTTCAACATCAGTCAAATACAATTTATGTTCGAACAGCCTGGAATATATTTAGATACAACAGTTTCATTATTCTGCAATGGCTGTCTTCACTTTGAGTCCCATTCTCTATCTCTGGTTCCCATCTCCTCGCAAATCCTGCTGCTTGCTAGGAATTTCCAGCTATTAGATACTCAGCTCTGGATAGCCCACCATTGTAACCTCTTTTCCCATTTGACATTAAGCTTTTCCACTCATGTGGGAGGAGCTAGTCTTCTGCCAAAGAGAAGAGTTATGCATCTACTGAGGCAATCTTCTTCTTCCTACACTTTAGGGCTCACAGGAGCAGGGTGGGGTATATAGCCTGTTTTGGGACACCTCAAACTTGGATCTCTAGCCTTTTCAGTGTTATGAAGCAGGGGTTACAAGCGGAACACATGACAGGCATCATCTCCAGTGAACTCATTTCTGGGTGGCCTTTCTCTGCATTTCTTGGTCTGGTATGATCTTCTGTGTAATCCTCCCTCATTTATAGGTGCTGTGCCTTGGGACTGCCTGTCAACGCACAGAGATCTCTAACCTCATTCACTGCTTTCTCAAAGCTTCCCGTTGCACAAGAGGAAGGAGCAAGCTCATGTTAGTTGCCTGGCCATCATATAATCCAGGCCTTCTTTTTAATCTCCGTGGCTCTTCACTGGAAGATCTTCGAACCAGTGAGGACTGTATCGATTGCTTTAATTCCCTGTGGCAAATTACCTGACAGGAACAGCTTGTGAGAGGAAGGATTTCTTTGCGCTCATGCTCTCTCAGGGTTTTCAGTCTCTTGCATCAAGGAAGGTGGAGCGTATCAGCGATATCACATCTGGGAGGCAGAGTTTGTTCACACAGGGGTGGACCAGGAAGCAGAGGAAACAGGGACAGGCATGACCTTCAAAGGGTTTCCATAGTCCTGACAGCCAGGCGCCAGCTCACAAAGATTTCACAGCCTTCAAAAGAACACCACGGGATGGGGATCAAACATTCAAAACACGAGCCTGTGGCAGGCACTTCAGATTCAAGACATAACAGGGATCCTCCCTGTCTACGAAGGGTTTCAGGAAACTGGCAATAAGACCAGTGACTATGAACTGAAACCTCTGAAGTCACGAGACAAAAATAAAAATAAAAAACCTTTAGGGAATGGAGAGGTGGTTTAGCAGTTCAGGTGCTTGCTGCAAAGCCAAAGGTTTGATTCCCCAGGACCCATGTAAGTCAGATGTACAAGGTGGCACATGTGTCTGGAGTTCGTTCGCAATGGTTGGAGGCCCTGGAGAGCCTATTTTCTCTCTCTCTTTCTCTCTCTGCTTCTATCTCCCTCTTTCAGATAAATAAATAACATATTGAAAAATTAAAATGTTTTCATTTTAAGTTGTTTATCTCAGGCATTTTGTCATGGTGATGGAAAGCTGACTAATACCTTCTTGAGATTTCAGGTAAATCATGTGATCTTTAGGAGTTTCAGTGGTCTCATCTGTAGAATGGGGCTAACTCCCAAGCTTAATCAGGATTCAAATGCAATGACACTTCGGTAAATATTAGCTCTCTCAGAGTGCAGAGATGGCTCAGCAGTTAAGAACATTTCTTTTTGTTGTTGTTTTGGTTTGTTTTTTGTTTTGTTTTTCAAAGTAGGGTCTCACTCTAGCTCAGGCTGACCCAGAATTCATGCTGTAGTCTCAGGGTGGCCTGGAACCCATGGCGATCCTCCTACCTCTGCCTCCTGAGTGCTGGGATTAAAGGCGTGCGCCACCATGCTACATGAGAGCCCGAGGAGGCCTGAGAGACCCAGGGCCCACATAGCCACACACATCCCCAGTTATAGTTACGCCATAGGCAGTTACAACCCCAGTCCTGTGGGGAGCACAGCCTGGAGAATTGCTGAGGATCATGAAAGAAAAAAAAAAAAAAAAAAGACAAGCTTGAGGATCAGTACGAGATTCCAGCTGAAGTAGGAACAGAGGGAAGAGCATTGGAAGAGCCATTCAGTTTACCCCTGCTCTCTGGCCACCTCAGGAGAGCCCACCCTGCCATAGGCAAACACACTGGGCATGGCATGGGCACGTACATATCCCCCACATACACATGAGCAAAAATAACATTAGCAAGGCTGGAGAGATAGCTTCGTGGCTAAGGCGCTTGCCTGTGAAACCTAAGGACCCTGGTTCAATTCCTCAGTACCCACATAAGTCATAGGCACAAAGGTGGCACATGCATCTGGAGTTCATCTGCAGTGGCTGGAGGCCCTGGTGGACCTGTTGTCTCTCTCTCTCTCTCTCTCTCTCTCTCTCTCTCTCTGTTCCTCTTTCTCTCTCTTAAATAACTGAATAAAAATTAAAAATAACATTAGTGCCTTCTCTCCTTCCTACTACCAAAGTGAGTGGCATCAGGACCTTAGGCAGATTTTTGAGGGTGAAGTTAGAAATCCAGAGAAATGGAGAACTGGCAGGAAAAGAGAAGCTGGGGTCAGGAAGAGAGACATCAAAGCCTATGTTATAAGAGTTGTCCATTTCAAGATCCTACTTAGAAAAGAGCATGTTAGTGGGAGAGTGTTTCTTCTCCAGTCATTAGTCAAACATATTAATCATCAGATTGGGAAATGGACGCAAAGATGCCAACTGGCCTGGCCAGATATCTCTACCTGTTCAGTATGCCCTGGGCAGAAACCCCCAAATCTGCACCCTGCCTTGAAGAATATGACCCCCAGAATCTAGAAAAGCAGCTTCCCAGATGATTAGAGAGAAGTAGGTCTCTTCTCTATGGATTTCTCCACGTCCATTTGTCCTGACCTTCGTTGAAGTTTCTCTGCTGTGTATTGGGACATGGCCGAACCATGTCTGATAGAAAGAATTTACTCTACAGAGAAGAATTCTCAGGGCAGCCACCCGGAGGATACCGATTATGAAGCACTCCTGCCGCAGTGCTGGCAATTTCCCCATCCAGATGTCAAAAGCTGGTTAATTAAGATTAAGACATATTTCTTTTAGCAAGTCCAGTCAATCGCATTTCCAGGATGGTCTTTTCTCGTGTTCATTTCCACAGAAATTTGTCTCTAGAGCAGCTGCAAGTAGCAAAAAAGTCAGACGTTCACAAGGAGGTTTCTAGAGGAATTGGAAAGAAAGAAAGAAAGAAAGAAAGAAAGAAAGAAAGAAAGAAAGAAAGAAAGAAAGAAAGAAAGAAAGAAAGAAGGAAGGAAGGAAGGAAGGAAGGAAGGAAGGAAGGAAGGAAGGAAGGAAGGAGAGAGAGAGAGAGAGAGAGAGAGAAAGAAAGAAAGAAAGAAAGAAAGAAAGAGAGAGAGAAAGAAAGAAAGAAAGCAGGCAAGCTTATTGGGAGCTGGAGAGATGGCTCCATGGTTAAAGCCATTTGCTTGCAAAGTCTGATGGCCTGGGTTCAATTCTGATTCCTCAGTACCTACGTAAACCCAGATGCATAAAGTGGTGCATGCGACCGGAGTTCATTTGCAAGAGGCCTTGCTACTCCTATTCTCTTTTTCTCTCTCTTTTCCTTGCAAATAAGTAAATGAAAATATATTTTTTAAATTAGCTTATTGGTTGAGCAAACGGAGAAGGGGCACTTTCAGGAAGGAATTAAGTTGTCTAGGCTTCAAGCTATCTTTTTCTTTGCATGTGTATGTTGCTATGGTATGCATGTGTGTGTGCATAATATGTGTTTGTATGTTTGCCGGCACAGGTGTGTGTGAAAGAGAATGCACGTGTGGACTGTAGAGGTCAGAGATCAGTATTGTGTGCCTCCCTCTATTTTTCTCCACCTTATTTGTTGAGACAGGATCTCTTACCAAGCCCACAGTTTACCGATTAGGCTAGTCCAGTATCCATTAAGACCCAGGGATCTGCCTGTCTCCACCTCCCAAGGACTGAGATTCCCGGCACACATCATCACACCCAGCATTTATTTACATGAGTGCTGGGAATCTGAACTCAGGTCCTCATATTTACCAAGTGAGCCATTTACACCGCCCCAGAAGCTGCTGTTTTCAAGTAGCAGGCATATTCTACAGCTTCGCAAAATAGTAGCAGTTAAAGCCCAATGTCCAGTTGAGCAGAGACTCACTGAAGAAGAATGAAAGCTCAAGACTTAATCTCATTCACATTTCGCCAGTTTACGGTGATTCACTCCATCATGACTCAGAAGGAAACTCCCCCCAACGAGTAAGTCATAAATACTCTGCTGATTTCTCCAGTTCTCCCTTTGCTTGGCAATAATGCCAAAGCCCAGAAAACAGTGCTTGAACAATCCGCAAATTAAGAGGATTTTTTCGGCATCCATAAACTTCAAGCTGAAGAGGCTATTGGAAAAGCTGTGGTAAAGGAGGCAGTAACTGTTTTATCTTTTTCCATAAAACTCTAATGCATTGGAGGGAAAATAAAGAAACCCCAGGTATAAACACTGATATTGGAAGTTCAGTACACAACCCCTGTGATCTATGTGCAGCGAAGTTAAGGTGGTTGAGTATGGATGATGATAAAATTCTAAACAGAACTCATGAGAGGAACCCAAACCATCTGAAAAAGGGGTTTTTTAATGGGATTTATTAGCAAGACCATCCTTGGGAATTATAGTGACATACATAGAGGAGTTTTGCAAAGGCAAATTACACTATGTTGGGCATTATCCTACCTCAATTTAAAGGTAAAAGGCAAAAAACCAAAGGTCACCAGCCCAAGAGTATATTAATTTATATCTAATGTAGGGTTTTTTCCACACATGAAAAAGTCCAAAGGGGAAAAAATTACAGCTCCCACAAGAAAGTTCCGGCAATAATCTTACATAATTTACAACATAAAAGGACATTTCAATATCCAGAAATTGTGGCTGTTCAGCAGTGTAAAAATGGATCTGAGCAACTCATTTGATGCAAAAGTCAGGTTAAAAATCCTCAGCTGGGCCTGGGGGTATGGCTCAGTGGGTCATGTATGTGCCCAGAAAGCAAGAGGATCTGAGTCAAACTCACAGAAACCACCCAAACTGTTGGGCGTTGGCGATATGCTCCTGTCATCCTAAGTAAGCAGAGAGAGGAGAATCCATGAGACTCGCCAGCTGGCTAGTAAGTCTAGCTAAATCAGTGAGTCTCGGGTTCAGCGTGAGACTCTGTCTCAAAAGACAGTAATTGAGGTTGGGAGTGGTGGTTCCAGCACTCAGGAGACAGAGGTAGGAGGATCGCCTTGAGTTCGAGGCCACCCACCCTGAGTCTGCATAGCGAATTCCAGGTCAGCCTGAGCTAGAGTGAGACCCTACCTCAGAAAAAAACAACAACAAAAGACAGAGAGCATAATTGAGGAAGATATATGCCATGACTTCTGGCAACCACACATGATGCACACATGTGCACTTACACCACACACATAGGAACACACATGTGCGCACATACACAGAGGAGAAAAAGCAATCCTTAACCAGGGCTGGAGAGATGGCTTAGTGATTACGACCCTTGCCTGCCAAGCCTAAGGACTCATGTTCGGCTCTACAGGTCCCACGTAAGCCAGTCACACAAGATGACACAAGCACACGATTATAGTGGCTGGAGGCCCTGGCACGCCACACCAATTCTCTCCTCAATATTTTTTTAATCCTTAACCTTGGGCTGGAGGGATGGCTTAGTGGTTAAGGCGTTAGCCTGCAAAGCCAAAGGACCCAGGTTCGATTCCCCAGGACCCACGTTAGCCAGATGCACAAGGGGGAGCATGTGTCTGGAGTTTGTTTGCAGTGGCTGGAGGCCCTGGTGTGCCCATTCTCTCCTCCTCCTCCTCTCTCTCTCCCTCTCTCTCTCTCTCTCTGTCAGTCTCTCTCCCTCCCTCCTTCTTTCTCTGTCAAATAAATAAAAATAAATATCAAAAACTAAGAAATAAATCCTTAAGCAACTGGCTACTTCTCACAGCTCATTATTCCTCCTCAAAGTCACACTTGCAATGGGTCTTATTTGCAGATAAAATAGTAGAAGAAAATATGTGACTTTGGGTACAAGGGAAAAAGCATGAAGGACTAAGTCAGATCTCCAGAGCCTGGAGAAGTAGTTACCCAGTAAGGCCCGAGCCAGCAGAGTCCGCTCTCTAGGTGAACACAGGCTCAGGACAGCCCTGAACAATTTCATAACCTTACGCCTTCCAAATGGAGAGAAGGTGTCTACTGTCCTACTTCATAATAATTAGATACAGATATGTAGGCGGGAGCACAATCATTTCAGAGTTTGATGAATCATTTACCAATTAAGGAGATGAGTACAGGAAGGGATGGGTTATATAACTTTGATACAAGTGCTCATTTTCTTATATTATTTATACACATGAAATTGTTGCTTTTATTAACCAAGAGGTTAATCACTTGAATAGGATCGGCTTCACCCTTTCCAGTCCCATACACTGGCAAATTGGCGCATCTTATGTTAGGAAAATAAGCCAGCAGTTTTTCTAGGACTTATCTATGTGGTACAGTTTAATAACCTTTTATAAATGAAAAATGAGAATGCTAGGCCAGAGTGCTATGGTTGGAAAGCCACTCCATTTAGTGGCAAGGGAAAAAGAAAGAGTTCACAGGATTCTGGTAAAAAACAAACTCTACAAAAATTGCCTTTTTCTGATGCTTCATGCTGTCAACTCAGAACCCACTCTATAGGGACAGAACGTGTTACCACAGTGCCAGGTTGCCTCAGTGGTAGAGTGCATGGGGCCCTCTGGATTGGACTCCCACACTCTCTACAAAGTAAGGATAAAGAAGAGAGAGAGAGGGCTGGAGAGATGGCTTAGCGGTTAAACGCTTGCCTGTGAAGCCTAAGGACCCCGGTTCGAGGCTCGGTTCCCCAGGTCCCACGTTAGCTAGATGCACAAGGGGGCGCACGCGTCTGGAGTTCGTTTGCAGAGGCTGGAGGCCCTGGCGCGCCCATTCTCTCTCTCTTCCTCTATCTGTCTTTCTCTCTGTGTCTGTTAAAAAAAAAAAAGAAGAAGAAGAAAGAGAGAGAGTGAAACTCTTTGGGACATGAGAGATTCCAACACACCTCTATACCTCTTCCTGGAGATAGAAAAGTGTCACTGGAGATCAAGCTTTGTCACCACGTGCATATTTCAAGCCAGTCCCATACCTTCTATGTCCTCATTGGTGAAATAAGGATTCATTCATTCAGTATACTCTGAAGGCCATCCACATGCTCTCGGTATAGGACACTAGAATTGTAATGGCAAGACTTGACAAGTTCTAATTTCTTGAAGCTTTGGTTCTAGTGGGGAGAACAGCAATACATATGTGAAAAATAAACATTAGAAAGCTGGGATGAGTATTCTCAAAGATATCATAGAAATGATTGACTGGCACTTTTTTATGATAAAAACCTTTAGTTCAAGATTTATGTTCTAACAAGTTTTTAAGTGTGCAATACTGTCTGGTTGACAATAGCGTACAACAGATCTCTGGAGGTTATTCATATTGCTTGACTTCAACTTTATGCCCATTGATGAGTAAATTCTCCCTATCTGTCCTGGCACCAGCCATCCATTTATTGATACCATGAATTTGACTATTTTTCATACCTCATATAGTTAGAATTACACTGGACTTTACTTTCAGAGTCTTTCTCATTTCTCTTGATATATAACTCCAAGGTTCATCCATGGAGAATATTATAAAATTACTTCAGGGGCTGGAGATATGGCTTAGCAGTTAATTTGCTTGCCTGAAAAGCCAACGGACCTAGGTTCAATTCCCCAGGACCCATGTAAGCCAGATGCATGTGGCTGTGCATGCATCTGGAGTTTGTTTGCAATGGCTGGAGGCCCTGGTGCACCCATTCTCTCTCTTTCTCTTTCCAATAAATTAAAATAAAAGTATTTTTTTAATTTACTCAAAATTTCTCTCTAAGCCTGAATCATATTCCAATATAGGTTCATCTAGTCCTGCTCTTCATAGGAGAACCAGAAAAGAACCATTAAAGGCTCATATTACGCTGAGATCAAGACAGGAGGAGAAATAAATCATCACTGAAGCCAATAGAAGTCCAGGGAGCCAAAGACCCAAAGCTCCTGGTTCCTGAGGAGCTTGGCTTATTCAAGTTCATGGTCATTTATGTGGGGATCAGGTACACTAGATAGGCATCCTCAGTTCCCATAGGACCTTATCACCCACAGTAAGGATTTTCTATATCCTTTGGTTTCAGTAAAAAACAATCATCAAAGGGAGTTTATATAACTTTACTTTTTATTTTTTTTAAGAGAGATCCTTCAATTGCAACAACATAAGATAGAGGACAGTGGTGGTGGGAAATTATGTCCCATAATGTTCCCATGACATAAGACAGAAGCTGAGGACGACAACAGCTTGGAAGATTTTTTTATTTTATTAATTTATTAGAGAGAGAGAGAATACTCAAGATACCAGGGCCTCAAGCCATTGCAAATAAATTCCAGATGCATGCGCCACCATGTGCATCTGGCTTCCTTGGGTTCTGGGGAATTGAACCTGGGTCCTTAGGCTTTACAGACAAGTGTCTTAACTGCTAAGCCACCTCTCCAGCCCAATAACAACTTTAAAAACATGACGCTGAACTGAGGACAGTAAGATTTAGGAACCACTGACATGTTCCGTGTAGACATGATTTTGAAGTGCCTTTTGAGACATCCAAGCAGGTAGGCCCAGCAGGGAAGTTGGACGTGGAAGGGTGAGCCACAGAAAATCACGGGTGAAGAACGCAAATTTGGAGGTAGGTTTAGGAGCATGTGCCTATAGCCCCCAGCATTTGGAAGGTGGAGGCAGGAGAAATAGGAATTCCAGGCTATTTTCACCTACAAAGTAAATTTGAGGCCAGCCTGGGATAGAGACTTTGTCCCCAAACAAAGAAAAGTAGGACATGATGGTGCATGCCTTTAACCCCAGCACTCAGGAGGCAGAAGTAGGAGGATAGCTGTGAGGTGGAAGCCAGCCTGAGACTACATAGTGAATTCCAAGTCAGCTTGGCCTAGAACAAGACCCTACTTTGAAAAATCACAAATTAAAAAAAAAAATTTAAAAATTTTTAAAAATGAAAGAAAGTAAATTTCAGAGCCCTCCAAGTAGCAATAGTGTATGAACAGTGGTAGTAATGTCTCTCACATATCTCACACAGGGTTTTATGCTCTGTTATCTTTCAAACTGCCTATCTCACTGAAGATTAAATTCTGCTGTAATAACAAAAATGTGAAGGTATTAATGGCTAAAAGCTACAAGAGTTGATTTCTTGCTCGTGTTGCATGTTCCTACTTTGGCTGGGGTCTGACCTATGTCTCTGTTATCATAAGTCAGACTGAGGGCAACAGATGCCTAGTCTAGAGCACTGTTAGTCATAGTTGCTACAATGGTTAAAGGTATAACTTGATTAGGACAAAAGGTGCCCAGATAGTTTTGCAAATATTTTGTACATATATCATGAGGAAGTTTCCAGAAGAAAAGAGCATTTGAATTGAGGAAAGCCAGTTGCACAAAATCTGAGAGAAATTTTTTGTTCTGCTTTCTTCCTGTCATTAAGCAGGCACGTCCATCTCTTCTGTCTTCAGCCTCTGTCTCAGAGTGCAACCTGGCCTCACAGCTCTCCTGGTTTGCAGATCTCTATCAGACCAGAACTACACCATCAGCTCTTCTGGGTCTCCAGTCTGCCTACCATTGATCTGGAAACTTCTCAGCTTCCATCGTTACACAAGCAATGCTTTATAATGAGCACAGGCATATAGACAAAGGTAATAGATATCCTATTGGTTCTGCTTTTTTGTTTTGTTTTGTTTAAGAACCAGATAAAATAATGCACGTGAGAATTTCCCCCTGTACCATTCAAGTCACATATTCGGCCTATGCTAGACAGATGTAGCTGTATTGGAGAATGACGGTGGATTATTGTAAGCTTTAGCAGGTGGTGACTCTGAACATAGCTGCTTTTCCAGATGTGGTGTCATTGCTTGAGCAAATTAGCATACCCCCTGGTGCCTGGTAAGCAGCTATGGATCTTCCCTCCATCCCTGTCCATGAGGCCCACCCAAACCAATTTGCTTTCAGATAAGGCTAGAAGCACACCTCCTCCTACCTACCACAGGGATATATCAACTCTAGCATTACATCATATATTAATTTCATGGGGATCTTCACTGCATCTCCCTTCCATGGGCTATCAAATTGACCTATTATATTAATGACATTATGCTGATTAGACTTAGAAAGCAAGAAGTGGCAATGACTCTAGAACTATTGAAAAACATTTGGGTGTCAGAGGATAGGAAATAAATATGATAAATATGCAGCAGCCTTAGGTAAATTTTTAGAGATCCAAAAGTGTGGGATAGGTGATATGTTACAATAACTTAAAAAAAAAAAAAAAACTTTGAGAGAGAGCAAGAGAGACAAAGAGAGAGAGAGAGAATGGCATGCCAGGGTTTCAGTCACTGTAACCAAACTCCAGATGCTTGCGCCACCTAGTGGGCATGCACCACCTTGTGCTTGCTTCACCTTCTGTGCATCTGGCTTAAGTGGGATCTGGAGAGTTGAATATGGGTCCTTAGGCTGTGCAGGCAAGCACCTTAACTGCTCAGCCATCTCTCCAGCCCCAGAACTATTTTTATATGTGGGAAATGTTACCATAACTCTTTTCTAAATTTATTGATGAGAGAGAGAATGAGAGAAAGACACAGAGAGAGAGAGCTGGTGTGCCAAGGCCTCTAGGAAGTACAACTGAACTCCAGACTCTTGTGTGTATGCGTGAACTTGTACACATATGTCACCTTGTGCGTCTGGCTTATGTGGGATCTGGGGAGCTGAATGTGGGTCCTTAGACTTCTCAAGCAAGCACCTTAACTGCTAAGCCCTCTCTCCTGCCCCTACAATAATTCTGTTTAAAATATTTTCTTTATTTATTTATTTTGTTCATTTTTATTTATTTATTTGAGAGTGACAGAGAGAGAGAGAGGCAGATAGAGAGAGAGAATGGGCATGCCAGGGCTTCCAGCCACTGCAAACGAACTCCAGACACCTGCGCCCCCTTGTGTATCTGGCTAACGTGGGTCCTGGGGAATCAAGCCTCAAACCAGGGTCCTTAGGCTTCACAGGCAAGTGCTTAGCCGCTAAGCTGTCTCTCTAGCCCTTTTATTTTATTTTTGAGAGTGAGACAGACAGAGGGAGAAAGAGGCAAAGAAAGAGAGAGAATGGGCACACCAAGGCCTTTCAGCTACTGTGAACGAATTCCAGACACGTGTGCCCCCTTGTGCACAGGTGCAATATTGCATGCATGCATCACTTTTGCATCTGGCTGTATGTGGGACCTGGAGATTGGAGCAAGCATTCTTAGGCTTTGCAGCAAAGTGCCTTAATTAACCACTAAGGCATCTCTCCAGCCCCTGCCATAACTGTTATTTAAGTGAGGGATAAGTAAACATGTTCCATCTCTTCCACATATGAAACTATTTTAAAGGCACTATATCACATGGTCCTCTGTACTTTTATAGGCAGAACAGTCATTACATAGGTGGATATTTCTCCACCCGATGGCACAGACATTATGTAGGGAGTCTTTAGCAGGCCCTATGGATGAACCAGGGGAGATTTTTGGGGTGTGGGGACAAAGCCCTGCTAGGCTCTGCAGATAACTACTCCTGTTAGAAGATGGTTCTTGGTCTGCTACTGGGCTTTAATAGAACCTAAATGCTTGGTCACTGGGCACTGGGTTACCATGCAGCCTGGGATGTCCACAACACGCTGAGCGTCACCTGACTCCCCAAATCGTAAGGTTGAACCAACAGAGTAATAGCACTCCATCATCACACAGAAGTAGTGATAAGGATTGAGCCGAGCTTAATGGAAACGTAAGTTACATGAAGAAGTAATTCAATTATCAATTGCGCCCCCCACCCATGGTAGCTTGAACGGATGTCTCCCAATAGATTCAGGAGTTTATTAAAACTTTAGATCTCCAGCTGGAAGAGGGGGTCACCATGGGCGGCTCCTAGGGTCCAGCCCTAAGAAAGGTATGTTTGGGAGTAGATGCGAATTCCAGTCTAAGATATGGGAGTGCTTGAGCTCTACCTGGGGTTCCTGGGGTGTGCTTGCCTATGGCACTCACGGTGGTTCTTTTTCTCTCTGCTTGGATCTGTGAAAGGGGCTCAGCTCTTTCTTTATTATGGAACTTCCCCTGGATCTGTAAGCTTCAAAGAAATCCATTCCTCCCATAACTGGTATCTGGTTTGGAAGTTCATCCCAGCCACATGAGGCTGACTGTGACTCTGCCCCCTTTCTTTCCCAACTGGCACCTATCACCTCATGGGAACTCTCTATGGTTGGTTGACAGAAAAACAAATGTGAACTTGACTGACTCATGGGTAGCAGCCAATAGAATATATTTGATTAAACTTTCTACTGATTATGACAGTTAGACTTGTAGACATTTCCGGAATGCTTCTAATATATAAGTTGGTTAATTAAGTACATTATCCTCCTAGTTTCAGTGAGCATCATCTAATCTACTGAAAGACAAAACTAACATTTGAGTAAAGGAGAATGTCCTCTCTCTCTCTCATTTCCTGATGATCTGTGACCTGGGACGTTTGCTACTCTTTCAGCTTAAGTATCAGATGGAGAATCCATAGCATTGGTACTCCATGGTCTCCAACTTGCCAATGGAGATCTCAGGGCCTCTCAACTTCCATAGTATGTGAACCCACGTAACATAATTTATATTGTAATACTGTAAGGAATACACATGCACACACGTCTTACTTGTACTCTTTCTTGGGAGAGCCCAGACTTTCACATTTACAAAGGGAAAGTTCAACCCCGAGGGGCGTCGCATTGACATTCGTTTCCCAGTAAAATAGCAACATGCATTGCTTTTGCTTTCCACTCAATGGTTGGAACTCATCCCCTGCCTCCATCAACATGGGACTCAAGAAACACAGTCTGATCCTGTGCCTGGGATGGGGAGAGACCGGAACACTGGGTCAACACCACTAATTAGCACCACACCAAAGAAATGCTACCCCTTTGGGGACAGAAGAGGTCATGAAGAAGTGATTCCTAGCTCTGTCAAGTTCTGGTTCCCCCTCTGTATTCCTTGAAGCAGTCTATTGAAGTGTTATAAAATGTTAAGGAATAAAAACAAATGGAAAAATACCAGCGTAAATTTTAGGAAAGGGTAATTTGTTTTTAGGATGAATCCACAGCCGTTGACTGGAAGGTGGTGTGGGCTCCATGACATACAAAACAGCTCATTAAGTATTTAGTAACCACTGGTTATCAGGGCCTTGCCCTGACATCCTCATTTAGGAGACAGCTGTGCCTGCCGTATTGATTGAAGTAGAGTGTGCGAGCAAAAGCTGAAACCTTCAGATTTAATGAAGGAGAGAAGTCATCCATGAGCAGAGAGCAACAATCGAACTGATTACAGCAGACAAACCCAACGTTTGATTAATTCCATGGGGCACTGAGTCCAAGAAGAAACTCACTATAGTTTATGTGAGTCAACTCACTCAAGATCAGAGAAATCCAGTAAATTCTAGTTGGCTGGTGGATGGAATAACTCGGAGAAGCAGTCAGAGGGAATCATTATTGAACCAGATTTTCCCAAATTCCTTTCTGTTCGCTAACTAATTGTTCAAGTGGACCTGCTAGTTCTCTCCCGTCATTTGTATATTCTCAACACTTTCTTCTCTCCGAAGACCTTTACACTCTCCAGGATGTGGGCTGGGTTATGAGAACTCTGCAGTTTTCACTGTCTATACTCTGTTTCAAACCAGAGGCTAAAGAGAGCTCAAAATTAAAGGCCACGCCCTTCACTCCCAACCCACTGTTTAATATTGCGGGCCACACTCTCTTTTCAACTATGTGTGTTCAATTAGTTTTCTTATTGATCTTTGGTGAATAACCTAAGTGTTAATGTCAGTATGCAGTTTGGGTAGCAAGCAGATAAGTTGTAATTCAGAGGAAAGCCAGTGAGCTGGGAGAGCAGGCGTGGAAGGTTGGTCCTGGGGAAAAGTATATGAGAAAATTGAGGATGACTGACCATTTAGCAAAGGGACCCTGACTCCACGGATATTTGTGTGGAATATAAGGACAAAAGCTGTCATAAAAGTGGGACTGAGGGACAGCAAGAAGTTCTGATGTGCCAAGAGAGATGTCATGTGATGAAAATGGGAGATTCTAATGCCCACCATAACATCATAAGGCTTTGAGACTCATCGCTTTTCAGGACTGGGAATCAAACTCTGGATTTTGTGCTAATACAACCGAGCTATACCCCAGCCCCTTGCTTTTGTGAGATTGCTTTGCTCTGTACAGCCTGAGCTGACCTCCAACTCATGATCCTCCTACCTCAGTCTTCCGTGTACTAGGGTTATATGTGGACACCACAGCAGTAACTGAAGCTCACTTCTTTAGGCAGATGGAAGTCATTAAAAAAATATCTCTAGGGCTGGAGAGATGGCTTAGCGGTTAAGCGCTTGCCTGTGAAGCCTAAGGACCCCGGTTCGAGGCTCGGTTCCTCAGGTCCCACGTTAGCCAGATGCACAAGGGGGCGCACGCGTCTGGAGTTCGTTTGCAGAGGCTGGAGGCCCTGGTGCGCCCATTCTCTCTCTCTCCCTCTATCTGTCCTTCTCTCTGTGTCTGTCACTCTCAAATAAATAAATAAATAATTTTAAAAAAAATATCTCTAGCTGGAGAGAGAGTTGATAAAACAGGCTCTTAAAGAAAGATAGGTCAAGGAAATGTTTAAGATGGACAGGGAGAGGAGTAACAATGGTAACTTCAATTCCGAGGCTGCTGTAATGATCCACGCAATCATTTCTTCAGACTGTTTCGTAACTACCACCTCAAGTCAGCAACCGCTGACCTCACCCACACAGCACATCCTTTATTTTCTCCAGAGTAAAAAGCTCCTTTCCTCGAGCACTAAGAAACTGAACTGATCACAGTGAGTCACTTCCTCCACACTGCTCTCCTTTGTTACAGAAACCTCCTTCTAGAACTAAAAGATCAAAATCTACTCATTCTTTTCTTATTATCTAGCCCCACTTATCTACCCAAGAAATGCACCTGTTTCTCACACTTATACATTGAGCACCCATGATTTAATGGACCAAATTGACTTAACAATGAATAACCAAGATATATGCTTAACCATCATTCATGTTATGCCTGAGAGTGTTTCTAGATTTTTTTTTTTCACTTATTTAAAATTTTATGAGAGAGAAAGAGAATTGGCATGCCAGGGCCTCCAGCCACATCAGTCAAACTCCAGACATGCATGTCATCTTGTGCACATGTGCAACTTCGCAAGCTTGCATCACCTTGTTCGTCTGGCTTACGTGGCATCTGGAGAGTCAAACATGGATCCTTGGGCTTCACGGGCAAGTGCCTTAATCGCTAAGCCATCTCTCCAGCCCTCTAGATGTTTCTTAGTAAATGAGAGTAATATTTGAGTTAGTAGGCAACAAGTACCAGGCATTGCATACTACGGGGAAAAGCCAGCCCCTGGATTATTATCTCAGAATGATTGGAGGTAACTGGAGCCAGGGGTTGAACAAAGGAACCGCACCATCAGATACGGCAGGAGATTGAGAAACTTGTGCTGCCTAGTCCCTAACTTGGTGTAAAGCACACACTCCGTGCACTGAGGTAGCTTCACCCAAGGGAATATCCCATCCACGCTGAGGTGGGAGGAAAGAAAAGAAGAAGTGCTAGAAGATACTCGGGTTGGTGGAGAGATTGGCCTGCAAGAAGAAATGAAGCTTCTAAGTTGTCAGATCAAATAAGGAATGCCAAGTTCTAATATGACCATAGAAAAGCCTCAGCACTGGGGGAAAAGACTTAAGAAAGAGGTGTCATTGCCAAGCGGAGAAACAAAAAGGCAAAAAAAAAAAGAAAAAGAAAAAGAAAAAAAAAGCCCACCTGCTTCATAAACACCTGTCTCCCACTAAGTGCTTCACATGTCCCATTTCATCCTTGGCAACATGCTATGGAATAGACCCTGTGTAGTAGACAGCCTCACATTTGTGGGATGAACCTCCAGACCAGACACAGCTTACGTGAGGAAGAAGAGCTTTATTTGAAGCTTACAGATCCAGAGGAAGTTCCACAATGGCAGAATAAGTTGTCCCCCGCCTCAGCCCTCCCCCCCCCCACACCTTCACAGATCAAAGCAGAGAGAAAAACACCACCACCAGCACCATAAGCAAGCACACTTAGGGACTCCAAGGCAAAGCTCAGGCCCTTTGCGTATCTTTAGCCTGCAATTCCATATCCACCCCCACACCTTAGGGCTGGACCCTAGGATCCACCCAGCGACACTTCCTCCAGCCAGGTGGCTAGAGAGGCCAACAACAAGCTTGAACAAACTCCCAGATCAACTGGGGCACATCCATCCAAACCACCACAGTATGTCAGCATTCCCATTTTGCAGGTGCCAAAGCTAAGCCTCATCCAGGAATATGCAGCGCACACACAGCTGAGCTCCAGAGCCTGTGGGCTTATGTGCCTCGCTCATACTGTCTGCCTAGCAGCCTGGTTTCTGAGGTCGTAGGATTCGACCCAGCGATCCATCTGCCTTGCAGCACAGCTCCCATGAAATCATATTCCTTTGTATTTCCTACTGTATCCTACTTGGTGAAGCACTGTAAGTGCTTCCTTTTGAAAGTCCAACAAAGAGCTCCTTATCTTCTACACCCAATGTCCTCATGCTCCTATATTCCACTGACTCAACAAAGGGACCAAGGATCATCTTTTCCCAGTTACTCATGTTCTTAATTAGTCTTACCCCTCCCAATACCCAGTTGGTTTTTAAATCTTTCCTTGGCCTTCTCTTGAGAATGTCACACTGTGCTTATCTTTCCATAGCACTTCCCAATCCCCACCCTCTCCTTCCTGCGATTTACTATCCATCTGTCTCTCACTAAAGTTGAACTTTTTTTCTTTTTGGTTTTTCAGTGTGGGGTCTTGCTCTAGCCCAGGCCAACCTAGCACTCACTCTGTAGTCTCAGGCTACCCTTGAACTCATAGTGATCCTCCTACCTCAGCTTCCTGAATGCTGGAATTAAGACATGTATCGCCATACCCAGCTAAAGTTAAACTATTTTTCTTTGAAATCAGTGGTAATTAGTGAAAAGTAGCTCAACCTTGGGTCAACGGTTTAAGTCCAGGTTTCTACCTTAGTAAAATAAAAATTTTATTTATTTATTTGCAAGCAGAGAGAGAGAGAGATAGAGGGAAGGGACACAGACAGACAGACAGCTAGAGAATGAATGGGTATGCCAGGACCTTCAGCCACTGCAAACCAATTCTAGATTCATGGGCCACTGTGCATTTGGCTTTATATGGGTATTGGGGAATCGAACCTGGGTCGTTAGACTTTGTAGGCAAGTGCCTTAATCGCAGAGCCATCTCTCTAGCCCCAGACTACTACCTTTACCAATGATGGGATATGGGCAGTAATTGAAATTGCTTTAGTTTCAGTTCCTGAATCTGTTAAATCAGTGTAATGATAGCACTTACGTCATGAAGTCATTGGGGAAATTAAATGAGGCCTTTCAACACCAGGCTGAGCAAGGACCATGCAAAATGTGATCTGCACCATCCACATTAACGATGGTGTCACAAGCTTATGAAATCCGTTACCATCCACATAACAAAACTTCTCATCATGGTTTTCAAATCTTAACAAAAACCTGCTTTAGTCCACATTTCTGGATTTCTCTCTATGCACCCAAGTTTTCTTCCCTAGCTACAGCATATTCTGCCAGATGAGTCCCCCACAACTCTGCCCCATCTCCCCACACCTTTGCGCACCCTTCACGCACATCACCAATCAAACCCTGACCTTCGAGTTTAAATGACACCTGCTCTGTGTCCCACGGCCATCTTTCAGGGCTGTTTCACCTGAGACTCTGGGCTGCAGGTCACTTACTGACTGCCCTGTGTGTGCCCATGCCTTGTGGTAGTTTTGCAGTACTGTCTGAAGAGGAAACGCCCCTTCCATCCCCCTCCATTCTCCACCCTCCTTTCCCAGGTATCTCTCACTCTGTATCCACACTCATCGCTACAGTCCCCGGAATAGGTGCATTGAGAGTGACTCATGTCGTCCCTCACGCCAGCCGCCTTCCTCCTCTGATAGCTCTGACTAATGCTGTCCGTGCTTTAGGATGGGGTGCATCCAGTGTCAGTACCGGAGGACGAATAGCCCTTGTCAGTCCTAATCAAGGCTGGGTTATTGTAGCCAGTGTTCTCTAGAGGAACAGTGCAGATGGCATGAATATGTATTATATAAGGGGGCTTTATCAGACTAGCTTACAGGGCAGTCCAACAGTGGTTGTCTGTGTGCTGCAGAGTTGGACAAACTGGTTGCTGCTCCAGCCCATGAGGCCTGGTGCCTAAGCAGTTCCAATCCAGCAGTGAGGACCTGGAGGATTTCTGGAGAGGCTCCAGTCTACCGTCTCCATTGGGAGGCAGATGTAACTGAGTTCCAATGTCCACGAAGGATAGCAGCACAAGGGTGCTACTAGAAAGTAGCATACACAGCCAAGCAAAGGCACCATGTTCTCTTGAAATATATATATGAAGCGCTGCCCACCTCATGCCTCAGGTTTTCCCAGTTAAGGAGATAATGCAAGTGCCTGCCCCATAAGTGAATTATAAGAATTAAACAGATTACCAAAGAGAGCATTTAATACCACTCCTAGAACCTTAGTAGCCTTTTTAATATAGTTGTGGCACACTAACAAAAGCTGTAACTGGTAGTGAGTGAAGAATAGATTTGAGCTAGTCTACTTCAGAGATGAAACAAAACCACTCAGTGATCTAGTCAAAAGTCACCAGGGAACCCTAGAAAGAACGTTAAGTCTCTGGAGTACAGATCACAGCCCAGGACCCCCAAGAAGCCAGTGCTCTTCAGTCTATATCTTAGGGAGCACCGGGGTGGGGGAGGGGACAAGAGCAGAAGAGCTCACTGTTATCTATTTGATTCCCTATAGGATTTTATTTGTCAAGAAAGAGAGGTTGAGGGTGGGGGTGAGTCTCATGGCTTAAAAGATATCAGTTCACTATGAGCCTGCTGCGTTACCATAATCCTCCTAAACTGACAGAGTTGATCCTGGCTTCTGCCTCCTCCCTTTGCTCCGTGGAGCAGAAAGCCCAAGTGTTTTAGGTGGTTAGGGGGACCCTATAAGAAGGGAAGGGGATGGACATCTCCACATCAGGTAAGAGCAAGGGAAGCCCGTCAACCCCACCACAGCATTTCACGTGCCCACTCTCTGCTCATTACTAAAATTTGTGTGAGGGCGACAGAGAATAAAGGCCTGCCAAGGCTCCAGTCAGAACCGTCTCCAGTGAGAGGCACGGGATGAAATGGTGGCAGCAAACTCTTACCCTTCTATTTCTAATCACCGGGGGCAGCTCAGGAAAATTGGAAATGCCCCAGAAACAACATGACATATCAAGTACCAGAGCCTGGGAGATTCATCACCCATCCTCATCACCGTGGTCATTACGATTCACTTCCACTTTGTGGATGGCCCGTAAATCAGCGCGTAGAGCTCTTTAGGATCACGGAGTGAAAGGGACTGAATAAATGTCAGCTGGGATCATTGGGGATACTTTTTGCTTTAGACGGATAAATGTTTGTGATCCCACATTCAAGGAGACTCCAGTAGGGACTTTAGATATTTCCAAGGGCCCCCAAGATTTTGTGATGGTTTTAATAGTCTGAAAATTAAGATTTAAAAGGAACAATATTCTGCATCCCACAATAGTAAAGATAGCCACCACTATGAAAACAACTTTGCCATACCTAGCTTGGAAAAAATGGATTTCTTATCCAATGCCCTTCCTCTGAGATGTTGATATAAAAGCAAGTAAGAAGCCCAATCATTTGTGAGGCTGAAAATCTGTCAAAGCAAAATATGGGGGTGGGGCTGGAAGATGGCTTAACAGTTAAGGCGCTTGCCTGTGAAGCCTAAGGACACATGTTCACTCTCCAGATCCCATGTAAGCCAGATACAAAGGTGAGGTAAGCACAAGTTCACACATGCCCACTAGGTGGCGCAAGCATCTGACATTTGATCACAGTATCTGAGGCTCTGGCATGCCATTTTTCTCTCTCTCTCAATAAATAAATAAATAAATGAAAATAAAATAAATATTTTTTTTTTGTTAAAAAAAAAGCAAAACTTTGAAACCCCTGTGAAGGTACAGGGACCAAGCCAAGGAGATATCTAGGAAAACCGTTGTCCCTGTGTCTGCCCCATTAGATTCCTATGAGCCCATGCGTGTCTCTTTCTTCTTAGGTGATGGTTTTTCTCCCATCCAAGCACTAACCATCCCTGACCCTGCTCAGCTACTGAAGATCAAATGAGATCAGCTGTGTTATGGTCATAGATTCCTTTGATAGTTTTTTTCTATAGTGGACCAAACCTAGAGGCTGGGCAAGTCTCCAACAGCAGTTCTGCAATGGGAAGTTGCGTATAGGGATTTATGATTGCTTCCATGGAAGCTATTCCAAGTCTGCTCACCATCAACGCACTGGGTTTTCCAGGCCTGTGTTGATCACGTTCTTTTTACTCAGAGAGTGTTGTAATATAGCAGTATGTTTCCTTGGCCTAAGCCCTTGGTTTTTAGTGATCTGGGTAACGGTCTCAAGTTCCCAGGAGTACCAGAGATGAGACTGTGCTTTCTGAGTAGGTTTGCCATCGTTTGCTAGTTGCCAAGTGCTGAAAACATTCTCGGTACAGTATTGAGTGGTTTTTCCAAGTCTCCTGAGGCCTAAAGTCCAAAGCATAAAGACAGAAGTGACTCACGTGGAAAACTGCTCTTCTGAGAAGAAGAGCCAAGTTGTTCGTGATCTGTACGGGATCCAGGTGGGTGGGAGGATGTTTGTGCTAGAACTTCTGAAGACCGGCTTCCAGGGAGGCTCTCTGGGGACACGAGACTCTTGTCAGCTCTGTCTTTGGGGAAAAGGCTTCTTCCTGCCTAATAGGAGGCAAAGCCACAGGAGGCTGCTGGAATTTCCCGTTTAACAATGACGTGGATTAGATTTGCCACTGAGACACAAACAAACACCTCTGGCAGTTCTGCATTTTATTTCATGTTTAGAAGTGAGAGAGAATTAATGGACCCCACAGTGGAAAATTCCAGAATCCAGAAAGAAATAAAAAACAGATATCAGCATACTGGGTTCAATTCTGCTCTTCAGTGTTCCACTTTGGGGGTGAGGGAATGGGGCTTTCAGTCTTCAGATCTATCCTGGCTTTCATACTCCATTCTGGAAATCTCCATAGACAGATACAACTGGAACCTGAAGGTCTCCAACATAGGTGTGTATCTATCTACTGTCTATCATCTATCTATTATCTATTATCTGTCTACTTTTATCTGTCTCCAATCTATCATCTATCTATCTATCTATCTATCTATCTATCTACCTACCAGAAATGAGGCTATAACTATGCTCTTGGTCACCCACCAGAGCTAAATGGAAAGACCTTGTAGTTGAAGATTCCATATGCATTAGTTGCAGGATACTGAAAAATCAAGCTAGGCCTGAGCTGGAAGGTTCCTCCCTGCTGGCTAGCTGTCATGTGCTAGAAAGTTCTATGCAGTCTGCTGAGGAAGAAAAGTCATTAATCATCATTCCCAGTGAGCTACACAGCCAACCACGCAGGCCAAATGTGCCCCATGATGCAATAGTGGTATGACTGTTATGGGGGTAACCAACTGCTCTCTGTTTGGATTTGAGGTTCATCCCACAGGGAGGAATTCATGCCTGGCACTGAAAAGCCATAGTCCTTGTGTGGAGGGGGCATGGCAGCTACTATTGTTGTTTGCTAAATGGACATGTTGTACCCATCAAGTTACCCTCTAAATATTTATGCTCATACCAATAAATCAGTGCTACTCTCATCTTTGTTCAGAGAAGCTTCTTTTAGCAATGGGAGATTCAAAACTTGTTAAAGTGCTGACAATTATGTGAAATCTAATTACTATTGCTAGTAATTCTATTTCTGAACAGTGTAATTCCATGACATGGCAAGTTACTCTTGATGCACTCTGCAGGCTACCCTCTTAGTAGGAGGAGAGGATGAAGTCATTCTTGACTCATTTTTTCTCACCTTCACTCATGTTTTCTATCTGCTATTAATAATCCAGATGAGGGTGGAGTGTGGAGAAGTAAAATAAGGAAGCCTTTCCTTTATTTGAACTGATACTGCCTTAAGATGGTTCATTGTTGTTTAAAGAAAAAGGTAGCTTAAAGCTAATTGATTCTCTTTCATTGGCATTTAATATTTTTAATTATTTACCTATTTGAGAGCACGAGCAAGAGATGCAGATAGAGAAAAATATGGGCATGCCAGGGCCTCCAGCCACTGTAAATGAACTCAAGATGCAAGCAACACCTTGTGTTCCTGGCTTGCATGGATTAATGGGGAATCAAACATGGATCCTTAGGCTTCACAGGCAAGCACCTTAACCACTAAGCCATGTCTCCAGCCCTCATTGTCATTTCTTTAGGTTCAAGTGAGGTCCTCTTGATGAGATTCACCTAGTTGTGATGTCTTTGAGTTAAGACATTTTTCTTCTAATTCCCACTCCTCTCTTTGCCTTTATCCTCTGTTTTCCTACACACTACTTACAGATCCTTCCTGGGAATCCCATTGTATCCTCCCAACGTCCCTCGATCCTGAAATACCAAAACACTGGAAAGAAGACAAGCAGATAGGAGTAAGCACTGCACTGGTTGCTACTCATCTCCTCGGGGCATTTTCCAATTTGCCTTCATGGAACCTAGACACTGAACAGAGATCACCAGCCAAGCGCTTATAACCGTACCACAAGGCAGTGGCTACCAAGTTTGCCAAGTCCAAAAAATGTGAAATGGGTATGATGTATACAAATTTTCCTTGAGGTATTTTCCAACTTCTAGCTGCACATATGTGAGACATGTCGCCAAGAATACAAGCAAAATGCAGCTGTTAAGAAACTGAAAAATCTAAGCAGACATTTCAGTACTCTCATGAAACGAAAACTGAAGTTCATAGTCTGCCAAGAAGGAGACTCCCTGATAAACATGCAAGGCTTATTTATCCTTGAAATCCTTGGAGAGGTGGGCTCCAGGAATAAAGACAAACATAAAATAGGCCAGGCCTCATAAGCCTTCACATTGAGTCTGAAACCCAGTGCAGTGGAGGTAATCTTTCTGTGTTCACCTTCCTATCAGTACAAAATTAAAACCTGTCTATAGGGAGATGTCATGCGCAGCATCTATAATTCTTCATACATAATGCTTAGTTTAGGTCAGTGCTATCAATCATGCCAGAGTATACAACTAACAGTGTTACAAAACAGTTTTTAAAAAGTAAGCTTTAGTTGGGCATGGTGGTGGATTGAATGTCTTTAATTTCAGCACTCCAGAGGCAGAAGTAGGAAGAGCACCATGAGTTCAAGGGCAGCCTAAGACTACATGTGAATTCCAGGTGAGGTTGAGCTAGAATGAGACCCTACCTCAAAAAAGCAAAAAAAAAAAAAAAAAAAAAAGTAAGTTTTAAAGGCAAACTCAATGGTGAATATTTGAATTGCTAAACATAAAATTTCAACAGTTATAAGTAACATAATTCAGTTGGAGAAAAGAAAATTTACAAATAATCAATTAGAAACAAAGTTTAATACTATCATAGCAAAATAAAACATCCAACAGTTAGTTAGGCTTATGACCAAAATTAGATGTAGCAGAAGAAAAGATTAATGACCTAGAATATAAATTACTAGAAAATATTCATGTTCACATATTCATGGAGGTGGGTGAGGATAGAAAACACAGAATAAAGGCACTTAAGAGATATATGGAACATGACAAAAATAACTTTTGTAAACGCCATTCACTTTTATAAAGGAAAGGAGAGAGAACATTAAGAAGAGATATTCTGAGAATTTGCCAAAACAAACAAAAGACAATAAGCTGAATAAGGTAGACAAATCCCTAGTAGAATAAATATAAATAAAATCCACAATAAAAACAAAATAGATTCAGAACTTTCAGGGAAGCACCAACAGAATTATGGCTGACTTTTCCATTGAAACTATGAAGTTAGGAAACAATAGAATGATGTCCTTAAGTACTGAAAAGAAAATCAATGCCAACCTAGAATTATGTACACAAAGAAAACTTCTTTCAATAATCAAGGTTCAGGACTGAAGAGATGGCTTAGCAGTTAAGGTGCTTGCCTGCGAAGCCTAACGACCCATGTTTGACTCTGCAGATCCCATAATAGCCAGATATCCAAGGTGATGCAATCAAGGTTGCACATGTGCACAAGATGGCACATGCACCTGGAAGTTCAATTGCAGTAGCTGAAGTCCCTGGCACACCAATTCTCTCTTTCTCTCTGTCTCATAAAAATTAAAATAAATAAATAAATAAGAATAAAGATAAAAATAAATAAAGGTTCGACAAAGGCACTTTCAAACAAACCTGCACTTGAAGATATCATAACCAACAGAAAAACAAAAACCAAAGGCATAAGAAAATTGACTCAGGTGTCCTGATGGAAATGTCATTGCAAGTAAAAGTGTGTTAACAGGAGGCAAATACCCTTAAATGTACAAACTAGAATGGATTAAAAAAGGTTGAGATTTCAAATATGCACATCTATATTAAAAAGTTGGTGATAGAGCTACAAACTAAGCCAAATGAAAAAAATATGGCAAGTGGGAGAATTATTGACATAAGAAAAGCAGCAAAATAAATCTTTGGAAATTTAAATGTAATTAATAAATCTTAGCAATTTTAATCAAGCAAAAAGAGAGTTGGTTATATATTTCAGATCCTAGAGACATTTAGAAAGATAATAAGATGTTATTATAAACACATTTATGATTCTGAACTTGAACTTGAAAATGAAATGGATAAATTCTGTGGGGGAGAAAACATACCACGAAGCTAACAGGATCTTCGATAGTTTTGGTATTTGCCTAAAAATTTAGTCTAATAATGCTAATTCTCTCCCATTAGCAAACACACCCTTCTCTGCATGCATGTGAGTGACTCGGAGATATTTCTCCATTGCAGACATGCCACAGTGTTAAGCTTTGTCAGTAGAAAGTGGTAGAAGGGTCTTAGAGTGGAGAAGTATGCTTGCATTTTGTTGCAGGGTGCATCCTATGGTGACCAGCAAAAAGCAAAGCACCGAAGCACAGTCAGCTTTACCTGGCCCACATTTCCTGTTCTCCTGCCTCAGCCAACAGAGGATTTCTTTCTTTCTTTTTTTTTTTTTAAGTGAGAGAGAAAGAGAGAATTGGCACTTCAGGACTTCAGCCATTGCAATCAAACACCAGACATTTACACCACCTAGTGGGCATGTGCGGCCTTGAGCTTGCCTCACCTTTGTGCATCTGGCTTACAGTGGGATCTGGAAAGTCGAACATGAGTCCTTAGGCTTTGCAGGAAAGTGCCTTAACCACTAAGCCATCTCTCCAGGCCAGATTTGTCTTTTCAAGTGACTGGTCGGCCAACCTCAGCCTTCTAGCCTCCCATCTTGAAGCTTCTCCACTTGCTGTTCCTAAGCTGTGATTCCATGCCTGTGAGCCTCAGCCAACTTCGCGGCAACTTTGGATCAGCTCTTGTCCTGGAAACCCAATAAATTTTTTGAACACTCAGTGGTTTCATGTGTTCTTCAACAAAGCCTGAATCCAAACTGAGAGAGGTGTCTGCTCAGGCCCAAGTGAGTTCCTGCCCTGGATACAAGGTAAAATCTTGTAAGGGATCAATAATTCTTTATACCAAATCTTCCCTCTATACATTATTCAATGTTATTTTTTTCTCTTGATTAGACCCTAATTGATGATACACTAATTTTAAAGAAAAAGAAATCTTTCCACAAAATAAACCCAGGTGTTACATGCTTTGGTATGCATTGTTCCAAAAAAAGGGGGGGGGCAGGAGAGGGAAGAATTCCTCTTAGCTGTCCTTTAATTGTTAATTGCTGGGAATTGAACCCAGGGCCTTACAGAGGAAAGGCAAGTACTCTACCACTGAGCTACATAATCAGGCATTCTGTAGATCTTATATAAAGAATGAAAACAAAGAACCATTTCTCCCAACTTACTCTATAAGGCCATCAAAACATTTGTACCAAAAATGGACAAAGACAATGTAAGAAAGAAAGAAAATAAAAGATGATATCTCTCATAAACATGAACTCAAAACTCCTAAACTCATACTTGGAAATACAAAACCCAATGACACTTAAAAAGAATACTATATCATCACCAAGTACAGTCAGGGCTAAATAATCATTTGCCATGTCATAAAAGTAAAGAAAAGCACCAAGAAATGTAAGAGCCCAACATTATTTCATAATTTTTGAAAGCATTATTAAAATTATTAAATGAATGTAGTATGGCTGTTATGAACATAATATGCAAATGTAAAATTTTTTTTCTTATTTATTTATAATTATTATGAATTTATTTATTTGAGAGAGTGAGTATGGGCTCACCTGGGCCTCTTATTGGTGCAAAGGAACTCCAGATGCTTGCACCACTTTGTGCATCTGGCTCTTATGAATACCAGGAAATCAAACCTGGACCTGTAGGCTTTTCAACAAAGGGCCTTTAACTACTGAACAATCTCCCAGCCCAAAATATATTTCTACATGTTAGTAATAACATATTGCACCCTAGGATATCATTTACAGCAACATGACAGATATCTAATATGTGGGGGAAATCTAATGAAACACGTACAAAACTATGCACACATTATGAAATGTTCCTGAGAGAAATTCAAAGGTAAATGTAGGAATAAACAAGTTCATGACTTGGAAACCTCAATATTGTAATGATGCCAATTTTCACCAGATTTGCTTCATAGTTTCAATATAATTAGAATAAAAATTCTGGGTGGGGAAGATGGCTCAGTAGTTAACTGCACTTTCTTGCAAAGCCTGGCTGCCCAGGTTTAATTCCCCAGTACCCACATAAAGCCAGGTAGCTAAAGTGAAGCAGGCATATGGAGTTCATATACAGCGCAGCAAGAGACCCTGGCACACTCATGCCTCATTCTCTTTCTATGTGTGTGTCTGTCTCTCTTAATAATAAAAATAAGTTTAAAAATTCCATCAGCTTCTATGTCAATTAAATGTGCATGGAATACAAAGTATCAGCTTTGAAAAGCAAAAGTGAAAAGGATTATACTAAGTGAGGTAACCCAGGCCCAGAAAGCCAAACATCACATGTTCTCTCTCATATGTGGATCCTAGCAATAAATAGTTGAACTTCTGTGTGAATAGGAAGAAAACTCAGTAGCAGAGGCCAGTAAACTAAAAACGAGATATAAAGGGAATAGAAAGGAAGGGAGGGGGCAATTAAGAGAATGGTATTGTATATATATAAGTAGAAGAATAGATTAATGGGGGTGAAAAGGCCTAAGTGAGGTCAGGAGAAGAGATTGAGTAAAGGAAAGATGAAGGAAGGGCTAATCAAAATCTAAGAGGATATAAATCACATGGAAGCCTACTTGTTTGGACAATGGAACACTCAGGAGCCATAGATGGTTACTAGAAAATTTCCAGTGCCAGGGATGCAATATCTTCCAATGAGATGTTGGCCAGGGAGGTCCCTGATGCCACCAAAACCTTGCAGGCCATTGCCGAGGCCCTTGGTTTCCCACCAGGATTAGATGGTAAGACCCTATTGCAGAAGACTCCACATACTTGGGCTGCAAGCTCACTGAGAAATCCTGCTGGAACTGAGCTGATAACCTCCTCCATATAGACGGCTGACAGAAAGCTGGAAAAAGCCACACTGCATGCAGCTCAATGGGAGAGAGTAAAATAACCAGTGAAGTTACTCCACAGTAGATGCTGCAAGCCTTATATTTGGCCAGCTAGGCCAAATGAGCCAATGGACACAATAGTGGCATGTCTGTTATGGGGGAAATCAACTGCCCTCTAATTTGACTGGAGGCCCGCTCCATGGGAGGGAATGCATCCCTGATACTGAAAACCTACAACAGTAGTTACAAGCCCTAGGGGTGTAACATCCGCTGGTATCTGGATAAATGTATATACTATGCTCATTTAACTGCCCAGTAAGCACCTCCCTTAATGTTCACACCCATATATTAATTCTACTCTCATTTTTTTCATTAGAGAACTTTCTCTTTCCAGATGGCAGTGACCTTGGGATGACTCAGAAGGCATCACGGTGCTGAGAAAAAGTGGCAGAGGAGTTCTCAGCACTGAAATATCTCCATCACACCTTTCAAGGCTCAGGGTCCATTGCAGAAGAGGTGGCGGAAAGAATGTAAGAGCCAAAGGAAGGGTAGGACTCCTTACAACGTGCTCCTCCAGGCACAAAATGGCCTGGATATCCATGACTTCACAGTGCCTGACACTACCTACACAAGACCATCAAAATAGGAGGAAAAGATGATGACATCAAAATAAAAGACAGACTGATTGAGAGGGGATGGGATATGATGGAGAGTAGAGGTTCAAAGAGGAAAGTAGGGGGGGAGGGAATTACCATGGGATATTGTTTACAGTCATGGAAGTTGTTAATTATAAAAAAGAAAACTAAAAGTGAAGGGCTTAGCTTATCCAATATCAAGTTTTAAAATGAAGCTAAAGTGACTGAAACAAACTAGCATTTAGTGCAAAGATTAACACCTGGAACCAAAGGACAAAATAGAAAGCCTCAAAACAGATGCACACTTTAACAGTCCCATGATTTATGACAAATACCCTCTTCGATCCAGTGGGGAAGGAATGGTCTATTCAATAAATAGTACTGGAATAATTGAATTTCTATATAAGAATAAAATGAACCTTGATCCATGCCTCAAGCCAAGCCCCTAAATCAATTCCAGATGAAGAGTAGACCTAAAGCACAAAGAAAAAAGCAATTGAGTTCCTAGGAGGTAACACAAGAAAATAACTGCTCAGCCAGGAAGAAAGGGTTAAGCAGAGATTTCCTAATCTACACACAGAAAAAAAACATGGCCTCAGAAACAATTGCTGCACTGAACTTTATTAGTATAAAACCTTGATTAGGAAAAAAAGAACTATTAACCAGAGTGCAAAGTAGCAGCATGTAAGGCATATATTGAATAACTAATATAAATTTAAAAAAAAAAAAAACAACAAAAAAACGGCTGGGTGTTGTGGCACATGCCTTTACTCCCAGCATTAGGGAGGTAGAGGTAGGAGGATCACCATGTGTTCAAGGTCACGCTAAGGCTACATAATGAAGTATAGGTTAGCCTGGGCTAGAGTGAGACCCTACCTCAAAACAAAACAAAATAAACAAGAAATCAAAAAGCAGATTTCCTACTTTTTTTATTATTATTTTTTATTTTTTTTATTTTTATTTTTTTGGTTTTTTGAAGTAGGGCTTCACTGTAGTCCAGGCTGACCCAGAATTCACTATGTAGTCTCAGGGTGGCCTCCAACTCATGGTGATCCTCCTACCTCTGCCTCCCAAGTGCTGGGATTAAAGGTGGGCACCACCACGCCCGGCTTACATTTTTTGCATTTATTTATTTATTTATTTTGAGAAAGAAGCAGACATATATAGAGCAAACTGGCACATTAGGGCCTCCAGCCACTATAAATGAACTCCAGACACATACTCTACCTTGTGCATCTGGCTTACACAGATCTTGGAGAATCAAACCTGGGTCCTTTGGCTTTGCAGGAAAGAACCCTAACCACTGTGCCATCTCTCCAGCTCCGCCTACATTTTTAAAGTGGGCAAAAGTTCTGAAAAGTTTTCTCACAAGAAAAGAACATCCAAACAGGCAATGGCCAAGTTCACAATACACAAGTCGCTCCTTACCATGAGTCACAGATTCAAATCACAATGGCACTCACAGTCACCACAATGACAAAGAACAGAAACAAAGGAACTGACAACATCACATGCTGGTGAAATTATGGACCAGCCGAAGCTCCTCCCATTTGCTGCTCGTCTGACTTCCTTAGTGCCTCTCCACTCTGGAAAAACACAGCAATACCTACTGAGGCTGAGCCTTAACATGTTCTATGACTCAGAAATTTGTGCTCATAAATATTCATCACAATGTGCAAAATTATGTTCTAGCAATAGTATCTTTAATGGCCCCTAAACTAGAAATTGCCGAAATTCCTTATTAAAACAGAATATATGTACAATTCAAGGCATTATGTTAAAAATTGATATTGTTTTCAACAAAGCACAAGAAACAATTCACTGCTACATGCAATGAACAGGGTGACTCTCATAGAGGTCATACCTCAGACATCCAACAGTACATACTGCATAATGTGACTTAAAAATTACAAAATAAACTTCCTTAACAGAAGTCAGAATTGATGGTTTCTGTGGAGGGGTTCCGTGTAGCTAGCAGGGGGGAGGTAGGTAATGAGTAGGAAAGCACATGAAAGAGACTCTTGGGGCACCGATAACAATGTTTATCACCACAATAATTACAAGACATTGTTCACTTTTTGAAAAGTACACTTCTGACCTGTGGACCAAAACTTAAAATAAAAAAAAAAAAAGATAAGCAAGTAGAACAGTGAGAGCAATTGTGAAAAAGTTCAAAGACGATGACTCACATGTCCATGCTTATTTATTTATTTATTTATTTGACAGAGAAAGAGGGAGACAGAGAAAGAATAGGTGCGCCAGGGTCTCTAGCCACTGCAATTGAACTCCAGATGTGTGTGCCCCCTTGTGAATCTGGCTAACGCGTGTCCTGGCAAATCGAACCAGGGTTCTTTTGCTTTGCAGGGAAAGGCCTTAACCGCTAAGCCATTCCTCCAGCCCGCACGTCCATGTTTTAAGATTTACTTTAAAATAATATGCATCAGGCTGCAGAGATGGCTTAGCCGTTAAGGCGCTTGCCTGTGAAGCACAGGGACCCATGTTCAACTTTCCAGATCCCGCGTAAACCAGACACACAAAGGTGAGGAAAGCGCAAAGTTGCACATGCCCACTAGGTGGCACAAGGTTCTGGAGTTCAATTACAGTAGCTGAAGCCCTTGCATGTCAATTCTTTCTCTCATTCATGCTCTCTAAAAAATAAAATAATATGCATCAATAGATCATGGCATTAGTGGAGGGGGAGACTTGTTTTTTTCCCTTGGTGCTGCTGATTGAACTCAGGCCTCCACATATGCTGGGGAAGTGCTCTATCCCAGAGCTACATTCCAAGCCCTACCCAACTGATTTTTTTGGGGGGGAGTGGAGGTTTCGAGGTAGGGTCTCACTCTAGCCCAGGCTGACCTAGAATTCACTATGGAGTCGCAGGGTGGCCTCGAACTCACGGCGATCCCCCTACCTCTGCCTCCCGAGTGCTGGGATTAAAGGCGTGCGCCACCACGCCCAGCTTTGGTCAACTGATTTTTTTTTTTTTTTTTTGAGAACGACAGACACAGAGAGAAAGACAGATAGAGGAAGAGAGAGAGAATGGGCGCGCCAGGGCTTCCAGCCTCTGCAAACGAACTCCAGACGCGTGTGCTCCTCTGTGCATCTGGCTAACGTGGGACCTGGGGAACCGAGCCTCGAACTGGGGTCCTTAGGCTTCACAGGCAAACGCTTAACCACTAAGCCATCTCTCCAGCCCTCAACTGATTTTTGATAAGCAAGCAAAAGACAATTCATTGAAGAAAACATGGTCTTTTTAACAAATGATGTGGAAAGAGTTGGAGTCCACATGTTAGAAATAGAACCACAACTGTATCTCGCACATTAAACAAAAACCTAAATCATATGTCGAAGTATAAGATTGTGAAATTTCCAAAAGAAAACCATCCATCCTTGGGCTATGCAGTTATTAGTTTTAGAACTCAAAACTCATCCGTGAAAGGAAAGACAGTCAAACTTCAGCAAATGAGAAATGTTCACAATGTTGAAAACACTGTCAAGAGAATGAAAAGACAAGCCAGGCATGATATTTACATGTCATGTATCTTCTTCCAGAAACTTGGATCCAGAATACTTCAAGAACTCCCCAAACTCAACAACAGAAAACACACACCATACCCACATGCAAAGGTGTGAGGCATCCAACCAGGTGCCTCGTCAAAAACGTCACATGAATATCATTAGCTGTTAGAGAAATGTGAATGAAAACCACAACCTGCTCAGCTCTGCACCTGTGAGAAGGAAGTAGAAACCAATGACAACATGAGAAACTCAAACCCTCAGACATTGTCGGCCGAGCACAGAATCATGCTGCCACTGTAGCAGGCAGTTTGATGGTTTCCTGTAAGTTTAAAGCATGCTCTCATAGGACAATCCTACATCTACCTAGAGGAATGAAAGCTTAGGTCCACATGGAAATTCATGACACTCTATTCATAATCCCCAGTTCTAGAACCAACCATCATTGGGTGGTTGAATACATTATGCACATCCATACCAAGGAATAGTTGCCTACAATAAGAAGAGATCATCCTCCGTGTGTGTGTGCGTGCGTGCGTGTGTGTGTGTGTGTGTGTGTGTGCACGTGCACACACGCATTCGATTATTTGCTTGCTTGCTTGTGATAGTCAGCTTGCATAGCCCAAGCTGGCCTGGAATCAGTGAATTTCCTACTTCTGCTTCCTGAATGCTGGGATTGCAGACATGGTCCAGCATGCCAGGCAAAGATGAAGTGAATAGACCTATGACATGCATGGCCCTCAATGGCTTTGTGCTTAAGAGAAAGAAGCCCGACTTTAAAAGCTATGTTCTGTGTGCTTCCGTTTACAGCAGATTCTGAGAAGACTAAATTACAGGGCTGCGGGAAAACAGTGTTGTCAGGGGTTAAGAGTTAAGAAAGGGGCAAAGGGAGGGAACTGTTTCAGGTGGTGGAAGTATCCTGTATCCTACTTATAGTAGTGGTCACATAACACACAGAATTGTACACTTTTAGAAGGTAATTTTATGTATGCTAACTTAAAAATATTTAATTTCAAACATCTGTGTGACTTACTTTACATATGGAAGAATGCATATACATTAGTCTTCAATGGAAGGTTTCCAAAGGGGACTTGGGGGGTGGGGATCAGCAGTTAAAGATGCATGCTTACAAACCTGCTAGACCATTAGATCCCTGAAACCCCACATAAAAGCTAGACACAAAATGGTACGCACTTCTATAACCCTAAAGAACCTGTGGCAATGGGAGGCAGAACTAGTAGAATCGTGGTGGGGCAGGGCCAGATAGACCGATGCACACGCGTCAACAAAACCAAGCGACCCTGGGTTGGAGAGACTGCTTAGCCATGAAGGAGCTTGCCTGCGAAGCATAAGGGACGCAGGTTCGATTCCTCGGTGCCCATGTAAGCCTGATGCACAAGGTGGCACATGTATGGAGTTCACTTGCAGTGGCTACAGGGCCTGGTGCGCCCATTCTCACTCTCTCTCTCTCTCATAAATAATAAATAAATAAAATATAAAGAGAGACCCTGTCTCAAGCAAAGAAGGAGAAAACAAACATCTGAAGTTGTCCTCAGTCCTCTGATCTCTACACATGCACCCTGGCACGCATACACTGATACACACACACATACCATGCACATCCACACATACGTGGATTCACACATAATTTTTAAATGGTGTACAAAGAACAAAAGCAAACAACAAGAAAAAGAGAGGCAGCTCCAAGTTGATTCCACAGATGGTTTCATCAAGCTAATCCAAGGGCACACACAAAGTTTGCCCCAGCCTGCTGGGATGTGCAGGGCCATCTCAGTGTTACCTCTTGCCCCCGCCATTCACAGTCAGAAAGAGAAGAAAGGGGCTGGAGTGATGGCTCACTGGCTAAGGGTGCTTTTTGCAAAGCCCGATGACCTGGCTTCAATTCCCCGGCACCCAGTAAAGTAAGATGCACAAAGTCACACATACATCTGGAGTTTATTTGCAGTGGCAAGAGGCCCTGGCATGCCCATCAACCCTCTCTCTCTCTCCCTCTCTCCCTCTCTCTCTCTCTCTCTCTCTCTCTCTCTCTCTCTCCCTACTAAATAAATAAAATTGTTTTACATCACAAAATATTTTAGCATTTATTTATTTGAGAGAGAGGAAAGAGAGGCTGATAGAAAGAAAGAGAGAGAATGTGTATGCCAGGGCCTCCAGCCACTGCAAATGAACTCCAGATGCGTGCACCACCTGTGCAGTTGGCATATGTAGGTGCTGGGGAATTGAACCTGGGTCCTTAGGGTTCACAGGCAAATGCCTTAACTGCTAAGCCATCTCCCCAGCCCAAATAAAATATTTTTATTTTGAAAAAAGAAAAAAAAAAAGACAGTGTTCCTGGTCTACGTACCCCTTCAGCAATGAAGCCGTCTTCATCCTTGGGCCATTGACCTCAGGAAACCATTTCCATGCTTTCTGAGAAGTCCACTGATGCCTCTTCAAACTTCTGGGAGTCTGAAGGTAGACGCACACATTCCTCACTTGGGGAAAAGTCATAAATCACACGGCACACAAACAGCTCCCCGTCCACTTGCTTCCTAAAACCCCATCCATTTTCATTGCCTTAGTCTTTTCATATTCCAGGATTGGTCAGAGACTCCATGTGAGAGTTACAAGAATCTGAGAAGGAAAACTGAGCATCTTAACTTGAGCGTCCCCTATGGATTGCTGATTTAAGATTAACTGTGGATACATGGTAGCAGCCTCTGACAAGCTTATTATCATCTGTCATGTAGTAATTCAGTTTTAAAACATGCTCCATGAAGCCAGGCATATTGGCACATCTCCATAATCCCAGAAGAACAAGCCTATGCTTGGGAGTTTCATAAATAAACTAATATAAATGTGGTACATATATGCAATGGTATTTTATTTTTTTTAACTTTTTTTGGTTTATTTTTATTTATTTATTTGAAAGCGACAGACAAAGAGGGGGAGAGAGAGAGAGAGAGAGAAAGAGAGAGAGAGAGAGAGAGAGAGAGAGAGAGAGAGAGAGAGAGAGAGAATGAATGGGCGCGCCAGGGCCTCCAGCCACTGCAGACGAATTCCAGACCCGTGCGCCCCCTTGTGCATCTGGCTAACGTGGATCCTGGGGAATCGAGCCTCGAACCGGAGTCCTTAGGCTTCACAGGCAAGTGCTTAACGGCTAAGCCATCTCTCCAGCCCTGCAGTGGTATTTTATGAAAATTGATGGAATTAAAAGAAAAACAGGGCTGGAGAGCCTGCAATGGTATTTTATGAAACTTGATGGAATTAAAAGAAAAACAGGGCTGGAGAGATGGCTTAGCGGTTGAGCGCTTGCCTGTGAAGCCTAAGGACCCAGGTTAGAGGCTCGGTTCCCCAGGTCCCACGTTAGCCAGATGCACAAGGGGCGCACGCGTCTGGAGTTCGTTTCCAGAGGCTGGAAGCCCTGGCGCGCCCATTCTCTCTCTCTCCCTCTGTCTTTCTCTCTGTGTCTGTCGCTCTCAAATAAATAAATAAATAATTTTTAAAAAATTTAAAAAAAAACATTAAATAGGGTAACTCAGGCTCGCTCAGAGAGACCAATGCCATATGTTTTCTCTTATGGTGTGGCCTAGCCTCTAACTGTTAAATATGCACGTCCAAGAGTAAGTGAATGTGGTTAAAGGGCAGGAAACTAGAAAGGGGCCCATGTGTCTGAAAAAAGAGACCACAGGGGAGGGGCTGAGGAAGACAGTGGAGCGTGTAGAAGGGGGTTACTGGGGGCAAACGGAGTAGGGGTTGCAGCATGATGAGGGAGAAGCAGGGAAAGTCACTCAAAATGGAATCTGTATGAAAACATCATATGGAAGCCCATTACTTTGTAAGCTGACTTAAAAAAAAAATAGAGGGCTGGAGATATGGATTAGCGGTTAAGCGCTTGCCTGTGAAGCCGAAGGACCCCAGTTTGAGGCTCGATTCCCCAGGACCCACGTTAGCCAGACACACAAGGGGGCACACATGTTTGGAGTTCGTTTGCAGTGGCTGGAGGCCCTGGCGTGCCCATTCTCTCTCTTTCTCTCTCTCTGCCTCTTTCACTCTCGATGTCTCTCATATAAATAAATAAGTAAATAAAAATTTTAAAAAATAGGAAAGTAGTCCCTAATGTTGCTCAACCTCTAACCAATTTCAAAAACTAGAAGAGAGACTTTTTTCTGAAGAACTTAATTTTTTTTCTTATTTTATTATTTATACACACTTCATTTTTGTTCATTAGATAGATTTGATTGGAGCTCCATTTGTGGGGGACAAAAGAAAGAAAGAAAGAAAGAAAGAAGAAAGAAAGAAAGAAAGAAAGAAAGAAAGAAAGAAAGAAAGAAAGAGGGAAGGAAAGAAAGGGGAAGATGCCATACTGTAGTGCAAAACCTGGAACACAGAGAAAAACAGCTGATCATCCAGCCATTCACCCCACAGTAGCGGAATTCTCTAAGGACCAGGATTTAGTTGTCAGAAATGTTAATGCCCAGAGATAGACTAGATGGCTCCAGACACCCTCCCATGAATTAAGCCTGCGGAACGTGAGGTGGAGAGACAGCCAGACCAGATAAGGCATTCATCCAGAGTATGAAAGTACATTAAGCAAGCCCCAGAGATTGATAAATCACATGAGACACACACGCCATAGCGCCCATAGATGAATCAGGTGCCTACAGTGAACTGCCCAGCATTGTCTCTACTTGTAACCAAAATTTATGAGAAACCATGTGGTCAGAATGCAAATGAATATCCCCAAGAAGAGTAGCCCTTGGAGATTTGAAGCAGCCTCTTTTACATTAGGTGACGTGGGGCACTATTCTCCCAAGTAGATTGACTCTAGCCAAGAATCTGCCTCCTACACACACACACCCTTTTTGAGACCACTTCACCAAGGCTCCCTTTCCTCTGTGTCACACCAATGTCACTGTCACCCTCTGCAGCCCCATAGTGAGCTGAGTTCTGGAAGACAAGCAAAAGTCACCCAGGTGCATATGAGGAACCAAGCCTCACAGGTAGACAGAACAGCGTAAGTGCAGATCCAGGAGCATCAAATCATAATCATGCATACTGCAAAAGGGCAGCAGTGTCAGAACTGAATGAGGAGCATATGCTGTGAGCCTTGTCTGTTGTGGACACTGGAAACCAAAGATGTTCAGTATTTAAATAGATCTGTGGTCCTGGAGGAGCCAAATGATTCAAAGGGCAGAGGAATTTCAGGAGAAGTATGGAAGCAGGAGAAAGTGCAAAATACTCTTCTGAGAGGTGCTGGTCAACTTTCTATCTCTGTGACCAAAAAAAAAATGCCTAAGAAAAATTAACTTATAGGAGGAAAGTTTTGTTTGGGCTCATGGTTTCAGAGGTGTCGGGCCATGGTCACTTGATGATATTGTTTCTGGGTCTGTAGTGGGGTAAGCATCATGGTGAGGAAAATGTTATGAAACAAGGCTACTCATAGCAACCAGTGAGCAGAAAGAAAGGGGCCAGGAATAAAATATCCCCTTCCAGGGCACGCCCCCACTGACCTGCTTTCTCCAACTAGGTCCTACTTCTTAACATTTCTCCTGCCTCCCAATAACCTGGTAAGTTATGGATACATGCTTAGATAAATCTATTCATGAAGCCAGAGCCTTCTGAACACTGCTGCATTGGGACCAAGCTTATAGCACACAAGCTTTTAGGTGACATTCCAGACCTAGTCTACAAAATAAGCGGGGTGTCCACATAAGTCCTTCTGACTCTCACTGATGGTAGCTGTCAGGTGGTCACAAGGACAATAGTCTTCTACTTGTCATCTTTACTTGGGGACTAGGCGTTCCCAGGACTGGTCAGTTATGAGATTTATGGGAAGAGTAACCCTTGTCTCTATTTTTATTTTTCATTCAGATTTAAAGGCACTCAGATATGACAAAGCCTCTTTGTTGCAATGGGGGATTTTGCCAAGTAAAAGCAGTAAGAATATTAAGATACTGAATCCACACTGAAAAAAAAAAAATCTTTCATATTTATCTCAAAAGCATGTAATTATAAAGAAAATATATACCTTGGGAATGAATAATTGGATCATAAAAATCCATCAAATGTCATCTTATTTATCTTGCCCAAGTGTCTGCTCAAGACGATTCTAAGCAGTGTGATGTCAGCATCTATTGAATGCCAACATTATAGAAGGATGCAAAAATTAGCCTCCAAGGGAATTCAATGTGCTTCAGATTTGGTGGTTACACATTCACTAACTGCATAAACTTTGAAAAGTTACATGTTTTGGGCCAAGTTTCCTTTAAATACCACAGATATTCTTATTGTTGCAGAGACAGTGAAGCCCCACGCCAGGACAGTTATGTATGTGGTGGTAGCAAGGAGCTCAGATTACCACAGCACAACACCCAGACCAGAGCACAAAGACGGCCAGCCCGTTCTAGGCTGTTATGAATTATAGGCTCCATTGTTTCTTCTCCCAGCGTCTCTCGGGCGGTTCTTTCAGGCTTCCCTCTCTGTGGGCTGACTCATATGGAGCTGATGAGGGAAAGAAGTTATTTCCAAGCCAGGATCCTCAGTTCTACGACGTTTTCACAGACACCTGGGGGTCTATGCCATGTGGGTGGCTCTTCCTTCTCAACCTGGAGAGGGCTGGGTTGAGTTCCCTGTCACCACCCTGTGCCCACTGTTCAGCCTTTCTCCCCTTCTGTTGTAGGGGAAACATCTTTTTCCACTTTTACTTCGTAAAAATAAGAGTCACTGTTCTCTTTCTTTCTTTCTTTCTTTCTTTCTTTTTTTTTTTTTTGAAAAGAAGAATCCAAGAAGTTAGATCCTCTTTTAGCTTTAATTAAGCATTTGTAGGGAAGGGCAAGGAGACTGGCCTTTATTAAGCATCTAACAATTCTCCCAGTTGTCACCCAGCTCTCCAGTGAGGTTTATAGACCATTTGGTCTTCTAAAGGGAGCAGAGAGCGGTACACAGGCATTGAAACTTGAATGAAGCGCACGGATTCAAATTCCTGTTTTAGAGTTTACCTCGCTAGGTGGCCTATAGCTGACCCTATGTCCTGTTTCCCATTTGTAGAACTGGACAAATTGTTGTCTCGATTTCCTGTTGTTTATCACAAGACTTGCATAAGTAATATATAAAACACACTTACGGTAGTGGTTGGCATAGAGTAAGCTCTCAGAGAAGAGTTAATCGCTACAATGATATCATTTTTATATGGGGAGACCGAAGTTCGGACATTCCCAAGGTTACAAAGATGTTAAGAACACAACTGGTATTTGAACACAGCCCTGGACTGCTCCTTCATTCACTAACCCACCCATCTCTTTCCATTATCCATTATTACATGCTATTTGGTAGAGAATCCACTGTGGATCTGTACGCACTTTCTGTATATCCTGACTGTCCTTTGCCCTGAACAGTTTTAAAAAATGTATTATGCAAAGAGCTTTGGAAGGAAAAGATAATGTCTCCCCCTGGAGCAAACTGTAGACATGCTGACAATCTAAGATTTGGGCTCCAAAATCCAAGAGTTGTTTTTTTTTTTTTTTTTCCTGAAATATACAACCCACACCCATCCCCACCATCCTTGTGAGGTATGAGGCCAAAGGAACATGGTATCTGTGTGCCAGTACTCACCGAGCTGTGGATGGAGTCTTTTGTCTCTGACCCAGGGATCTTGTGCTTTTTGCCAGCACCCAAGAAACCCCAGAGGGTAGCCATGTCAGCTTGCAAGTATCACAATATAGATTCTTCAGGGTATTTATTTATTTATAAGAGAGAGAAATAGGCAAAGAGAGAGAAAGAATGGGCATGTCAGGACCTCCAGCCACTGCAAATGAACTCTCGATGCATGTACTGTCCTGTGCATCTGGCTTACTTGGGTCCTGGGGAATCAAACCTGGGTCCTCAGGCTTTACAGGCAAATGCCTTGGCCACTTAGCAATATTTCCAGCCTCTCTTCTGGGTTTTGACATGCACTACTGGTTTATAGCAACAGAGCACAACCAGAAACAAGGTTGTGGAAGAGGGGAAAAGGACCTGCAAGTACATTTGGGAATCTGAAAAGAATGTTCTCAAGGAGGTAGCAAGTGGGAATAACTCACAGATCTAGAGGAGACAGCATTTGACAAGCATCCACATAGAGCCTTGAGTGGAGTCAGCAATGAGGTTCCAGCTTGAAGATAACACACTACAAGGCTGTTGGATTGATGGGGAATGAGTGGTTGCTCAAAAGACATAATGACTACAGGTCCACCCTGCTGGTCCACCTTGCTCAGGTTTGCTCTCAATCTTGCTTTCCCGCTCTCATCCATGCATATGTGTACACACACAGATAAATAAGTATGTACTTTTTATTTTTTAAAATAGTTTATTTATTTAAGACAGAGGAGGAGAGAGAAAGAGAGAGAATGGGCACACCAGGGCCTCCAGCCACTGATGCATGCATCCTCCTGTGTGTCCTGGAGATTCAAACCAGGATCCTTTGGCTTTGCAGCCAAATGCCTTAACCACTAAGCCATCTCTCCAGCCCCCAATAAGTACTTTTTAAATGCAAATATGTGCTTAGATACCCAAAGCTACTCTCTCTCCCTACACACCCTTCAGTTCTCTCACTCTTTCTCTCTTTCTTCCTCTCTGTCTCGCCTGATCTCACCTGTTTTAAGGAAGCTGTTTAGAGATGTTGTTAAAAATCTCCCTGCCTTCAAGAAAATCAAAATCCACCGGCACCGATGTGGGTGTGCAGAAGAACAAAGAACACCGGGGAGGAAAAAGAGTAAGATTGTTAGGGTGCTGCTACGCTGTTGGGTACCAGCAACCAAGTTGCTAGTTTACATGATGCCATGGGAGAAGGGAACACCCATGTTCAACTGATGGAATGTGAGAAAGTTCACAGCAGACAGACGCGAAGGTGGCTTTCAAAGTGACTTCTTGGGCAGGTGTCAATGACAACTGTTGCTTCTACCCCTGACCAGACCAACATGACTAACATATATGTCCCCTCAGCCGGGTAAGTGAGAGCGAGGATGCCGCCAACCAGGAAGAAATGGACAGAAAGAATTCATGCTGCTTTTCTGAGTCTCTAACCTTAATGACCACTTTGTGGCACCAGCCTCTGTGACTGATCATTTTGCCTGTTGGAGCCAAGGCATCTTCGACTCAGAGATGCTCCCCCCGCCACTTGAGGTTGCGGACTTGTCACTTCTCTGACATGATTGACAGATGCATCCATTTTGGGGAAAACAGCTAGGGATTACTATGGTGGGCTTGTTGAAACTCAGCACTTGACTCATGGGGGCCTTGTGGCAGTCCTGTTCCATTTTTGGCATAGCCCAACTAGAACTCAATGACTAATAACGGGAAAAGACTCCAACGTGCCCCTCTCATTAAAACAGATTAAATTCAGGCTGGGCCCGGCTGTATTTTGGCTTTATATGAAAAGGTAGTAGCCATGCCTTGGGGGAAATGCTATCTCCCATTCTGTCATGGGCTCACAGAGGCCCTTGTTTCAGAGTTTGCCCCAACTGCCTGTACCTGAGTCAATGATGATGGTTCAGCTATACGAGGTCATTTAGGCAAGCTGTGGGTATGCTATTTCCCCTGACAGTCACGTAGAGCAAGGATGGGGTTGCTTTTCCTCTGTAGACAGAACTTAGAGCCATGCGCATAGCTCTGGCCAATACTTCCTTTGATGAACCATATTATTATTTTTTTTCTAACTCTTGGACTGTTCCAATGGCTTAGCTATTCGGTCTGCCACTTGGAAAACTACAGTCTGGCAGATTAAAGATACCCTGCCTTGTGGCCATGAAATGTGGAAACATATCATGGTGGCTAATCAAACCATCTGGGTCTCCCTCATGAATGCCCACAGTAACAGCCTATGTTCTGAAGACACCTGCTGGACTCGAGCTTGTGATGGGGGTCATTGCCAAATTGTCACCATTATTGCTGGCTGCTTCACTCAGCTAGACCCAGAGTGCGTCCACCATAGTGGACTGTGAACAGAGTAAAGAAACTATGTTTCTGATGCAAAAACTTCACTACATGCCCAAGGAATGATTCCTACCAAGGTGGTGTGTTCACCCCTCAGTAAGGAAGGCCACGGGAGAGTCCCCGAGGCTGATATGCGATGTTTATGCATTTCTGGGCCATTATTTTTTAGAGTGAGGGAATGCATGCACTCGGGCCTCTAGCAGCTGCAGACGAACTCTGGACGCGTGTGCCTCTTTGTACATCTGGCTTTACATGGGTACTAGGGACCCTTGGACCATTTTGAAGATGACAATGGCAAACCTTTTATCAAAAAAAACTCTACTCAAGGGGCTGGAGAGATGGCTTAGTGGTTAAGGTGCATGCCTACAAAGCCAATGGACCCCAGGTTTAATTCCCCAGGACTCACATAAGCCAGATGCACTAGGTAGCACATATGTCACCTATTTCTCTCTCTCTCTCTCTCTCTCTCTCTCTCTCTCTCTCTTTGTATCAAGTAAATAAAGAAATAAAGATAAATAAATAAATAAATCTACTCAATTATGACCAGTGTTTAAAGTAAATCAATGCCAGTTAATGCCCGCAGTTTAAGGTACTATGGAAAGTTGGAAGGGCCTCCTTGGCTTTATGATTTTGTCTCTGTAACTAACTCTAATGAAAACCCTTTAGCACAATCTGGTCCTTGAATATGACTGTTCTCAGCATGGGACGCTTTTCTCTCCATCGCTTCCTGGATGATAAGTAGAATGTAAGGTGTGGGGAGAAAGCCTGTTTTGAACATCCCAGATTCCATCTGACCATACTTTTTGCCTGAACTTCTTTCTTTTCCTTCACAGTATCCTGCAGCCAGCCTGCTTGGACCACCCTCTGGCTAGAAGCACAGCCAAAAGGTTATGAGAACCCCAAATCGATTCCAGTTCCACCATCTTGATCCTCTGGCTAGACTCGCCTGATGACAGAACCAAAGGAGATGGTCCTTGGCTAAGCACACTGCTCCTCAAGTCCCCCACACTGGGCACCGGGGCCCAGGGAGAGTAGAAACTGGGCATCTACTTCACAGGCACCCCTCTCTCATTCTAAATCCTCTGAATTAAAGGCCTAGGTGTGATTAGAAGTTAAGGAAATAGTGACTTCATACCTCTTGGAATGGGACTCACCCCTTTGCAACCAAGGAAAGGAAAAATAACAAGCTTGGTGTGGTGGTTTGAATAGAATAGATGGCCCCCAATATATTCAGTTGTTTGTTTGTAGTTTGCATCTGCTGGCTACCTGGCTGGAGGCAATGTCACTGGGTGGATCTTAAGGTGTGGTGGTGGATTTCTGATTACAATCTAAAGATACGCAAAGTGTGCCTAGCTGGAGTTCCTGAAGTGTGCTGTGACTTTTGACCTTTTAGGCTTGTACTTCTCTCTCTCTCTCTCTGCTTGGTCCTGTGAAAGCAGGCCAGTTTTTTCTGCCATTATGGAACTTCCCCTGGATCTGTAAGCTTCAATAAATCCCTTCCTCCATAACTGTGCCTGGTCTAGAAGTTCATCTCAGTGAACCTAAAGCTGTCAAACTTGGTATTTATAAAGGATACTTCAAACCAAGACAAAAGAGTGCATGAGAGATTTTCGTCATTATGACCACAACTTGTGATATTAACAAGGGAGGAAAGATTTATGTTGGCTCAAAGTTTCAGTGGTTTTGGTTCTATAAGATAGAGGCATGTGAGAGAGCAAAACAGTCCATTGGGGCCTTAGAGGCCAGGAAACAGAGAAAGGTAATGTCAACACTCTGCTAGCCTTCTCTTCTTAGTTCATTTAGGCCCCCAATACATGGGAGGGTTTCACCCACATTCAACATAGGTTCCCCCCCCCCCCCGCCCCTTCAGTTAACCCTCTCTGGACGTGCCCTCACACACACACCCAGAAGTGTGCCTCAACATCCTAGATGGTTCTAATTCCAGTCAGGAATGACAATGAAGATTAATTATCACAGAGGGGGTTGAAGGACAGTAATAATATTTGTCACTATGACTACCGATCCCTCCCTCAGAAAAGATCTCTGGCGTCACTCTCCCAAGCTAATGTAAGGGGCTTAAATTTAGTTGACTTACGCATCTGCCATCTTCCATCAGATTCTCTAACAAGATGAACGACATTTCTGGGGATGGCCCCAGCTATGAGGACCTCCCATGCCAAACACCTGTCAATGCCTCTAGAAATTGTCCCCAGCTCTGTTTATGTGACTTTACTCGGTCATTCAGCAGAGCAGGTGAATGCCTCTACTCTAGCATGGTGAGCCAATAGCAGACATTAACGTTGACGTCAGGCCAGATCACAGACATATGAACTGAACTGGAACACTGAATTTTAGAGGCCAGTTGTGAACCCAGTTTGAAGCATTGTCAGCTGATGTTCTCCAATTCATTGAAGTCCCTGAGGGATTGGGCAAGGAAAGCATCAACTATAAACATTTCCTTCCTAAGGGGATCACAAACTCCCCTGCAACTTGACCTCTGGTGTGGAAGGTATGGAAATGGTGACAGCTATAGAAATGATGGCAAAAAAAAAAAAAAAAATCAAGAGGTGTTGAGGGTGTTTTGCATTGGAGGGGCAAGATAGGTTGCTAGGCTTGTTAGAGTTACTTGGCAGAGTGGCAGACAGAGACATCAGCTAAGTTTAAGACGAATTGTGTAGAACCTTGTACTTCAACAGTGGTCATAAGAGACTCCGAGTCAGATGTTTAAGCAAACATCCCTAGTAAGTTATGTAGCTCTGAGGTGACAATGAGATCTCCCCAGAGCAAGGCTATACTTGGTTATTTAGGTAAGCTTCCTATCAGGCTAGCAGACTGCACATCACAGGGGCAGATTTCTCTCAATGGGAGTCATCCAGCTAGATAATTGGTACAAATTTTGTCCCTGTTTTTAGCAAAAGAAATCAGTGATACAAGTTTAGGTCTTGAAGGCATTGAAATCAGCCTCAACTAAGTGCCTAGGAGTGGGATCCAAGAAAGAACTAAACCGGGCTTCTTCCTCTTGGGCCAAGGCAGATCTAATAAATGCTAATGTGTTCTGAATGAATTCCAGGAGCCAAGAGGAAAGATAGGTTCAGAGGAGAAAGCCACATGATCTCCTTAGTAAAGGCAAGTAGATTTCTCAGATTGGCTCAGCAGGTAGGATCCAGGACACTAGGGCCATGGTTGAGGTCAATCATGTAGGCTACCTCCATTCTGTTGTTTGAAGTTATTTTGTTGATAGTTAATGTAGTAAAATACTCTTAAGTGACAAGGTGGTGGGATTTTGTTCTAGCCTGATTAAATAGGATAATTACAGGGACTGGTGGGAAATTACCAAGAAGCCAAGATAATACTGTCACTAGAAGCTGAGCAAGGGAATGAATGATTTTTTAAAAAATTAGTGTATATTAATTGTACACATTATGACACTTTCATACATATATATGTGTATATATATACATATATCTATATCTATATCTATATCGATATTGATATTGATATAGATATTGATATAGATATAGATATAGATATAGATATAGATATAGATATAGACATAGACATAGACATAGACATAGACATAGACATAGACATAGATATAGATATAGATATAGATATAGATATAATATTGTCCCTTAATCATAACCAGAGGGATTGATATTGTTGGAGGAAATTGTCCTGTGATTCAGTCATGTTTCTGCCCATCTTCTGAGTGGTTCCCTGATTTCCACTCTCCAGGATGGTCTGAAAGGTAGAGACTGTGTTTCCAACCAAAATGAAGGACATGTTGGCTAACACTTTTAGAACAGAAACATAGGCTCTTCCTCTGGCACAAATGGCAGGTAACCCTGCTGTCCATTAGGAAAGACTAGGACCCCTCACCTCAGAAACCTTCCCAGCATGTCCACTGGACTAATGCCCATCATTCTGGGAGGACGTGGGATCAAAGGGAAACATGGGAAAACATACTAAACATACTGATATTGTTGGGCTATGTTACATGGAATCCACTGTCTCTGACTCAAGGCTCTTGTGTCTCTTGTTTCATCCATGAAACTCTGTTAAGCTAATTTGTGAGCTTGCAAGTGGTAAAACCTCAAATGCCTCTCACTACCTGACAGTCATGAAATAGGATTTGGGATAAGCCTTTTTCTCTAAATAAATAAATAAAAACATTCAAGATTATAGACTTCTATAAGAATCTAAATGTTCCCAAGCTAAAACTACAAAGCTATTTTTAGTTCATCTACCCATTCCACTTTAAAAAAAAAATTCTATCACTAATTTGTCCTTCAAATGTTTAACCACTGCTACTTTAAAAGTGATATAATAAAATACAAAACAAGGCATATTGCTGCCTGCCCGGGCTTACGTTGTGGTGGGGAAGACAGACACCAGTCAAATAGTGATGGGCTCACGGGTTCTGTCTTTTAATAAGTGTCATGAAAGAAAAGGGGAAGGTAGAACAAGGAAAGCTTACTGGAGGGGAGCCACATTTAGATGAGGGTGGTCACAAAAGGCATCTCTGAGGAAAGGTCTATGTATTCGTTACGTTTCACATTGCTGTGACCAAATGCCTCACAAAAAATGCAACTTTGTGGAAGAATTTTGGCTTGCATCCCAAGGCCGATATGGTAGCAGAGGCATGATGGCAGAAAAATAAGGTACCTCTCATGGTGTTCCCTCTTCTAGGAAGCAACGTGAACAGGAAGTAGAGCTTACCTGGAAAGCCTCGAGGCCCTCCAGTGACTCAAGGTTCCATAAACTTCCAAAACATGACCATCAACCAGGGACCAAGCGTCCAAGCACATGAGCCCACGGGGGTCATTCCATTCACACAACAGTCACTGAGCTGAGATGTGAACACATGTGGAAATGAACTAGGTACCAAGACACCGCAGAGCCACCGCCCTGGGCAAAGGTCCTGAGCAGAGACAACCATGGCCTATCTCAGTGCCGTGGAAAGGAGGTCTGGGGGAAAAAGTGGCAGATGAAGCTGAGAACCATGGCAGAGGTCAGCAGCACAGGCTGAGCTGGGTTGGTCTTGCACCTTCACCCGTAAACCATGGGGAGTTAAAACGTGACCTGTCAGGAGACAGAGCAGAGCACTAATCTGGCTCGTCTCAACCTTCCTAGCACACAAAACTGTGGTAGATACTGGATGCTGAGGAACTATTTATTCAGTCAATTGTTGGTAGAGAGGCAATTTGTATTTTTCAAAGACACAGAACCATATGGAGAGCTGGAGAGGTGGCTTAGTGGTTAAGGCGCTTGCCTGTGAAGCCTAAGGATGCATGTTCAAATCTCCAGATCCCACGTAGCCAGACGCAGTGGTGTAAGCGTGCAATATCATACATGCACACAAGGGAGCGCATGCCTCTGGTATTAATTCTCAGCAGCTGAGAGGCCCTGGTACACCCATTTTTTTTTCTCTCTGTCTCTCAAAAATAAAACATAAATTAAAAAAAAAACTGTATGGAGTGTAGATTGAGGGAGAAAAAGTCAAAATAGGAAGATAAGCCAGTAAGCCATTGCATATCACAGTGACAAGTTCAGGAGATTTGACTGGAAGACTGGAATGGAAGAAGGTGGGAGAAATCACAAACACACGTGTGCATGCACACACACACACACACACACACACATCCTTTTCAAGTGAACCCTTAAGTGTCTACACAATTTGAAAAAGAATGAAGAAACATCAAGTTCTATGTGAACTAATAAAGATACATGTACGTGATGATTTATGTGCCACACAGCATATAATGACGTCTTTGGTGGTTAACTGTTCATTGTAAATGGTTCCTGGTATTGGCCAAAGTCACAACTGAGAAAATTTGCTCATAAGAAAGAGGGAGAATTGGCAGCAGAGGCAAGTGCTATTAAAGTTCCAGGCTCAGCTAAATGTACCCCAGGGTACTGCCTCTCCCAGACTTGTCAAACTCTCTCCCTCACCTGATTGTCCTCTGCTCCCTGCAGGTCACAGTGCGTTGACACTTTCTCTTGCCAATGCGGGGAGCCTTGTTCTCGGGAGGATAGTCAGCATTGGGTGTGGGTGAGGGCTGTGTGTGCGCAGATGTACACACAGGTGCTCAGTGCCGCATGCATCCTGGAGACACGCTTCATTCCCATCAGCTGCTGAGAAAAATGTTAAGCAAAGTAAGGGCAGGGGTGGGGGGGGGGTAAGGGAGGGAGGGAAGAGGGGCATTAGAGACAGGAAAACAGACAGTGCCCCTCCAGGTCACAGGGTGTCCATGCTCCTGGTGTCCCATGCCACAGTTTTGGGGTATGGAGATTCCTGAAACAGAAGTTATGAAAGAACTGCCCAAGGTTATTCCAGCGTAAGGTGGTCTCTGTCTCCCAGCCCAGATGGCCAGGAATGCTATGATGCAGAGAACTCTGCTCCCACTGGAAAGCCAAGCACTTGGCACCGGTTAAATCATGACCGTTCACGCCCACTGGACAGGTTTGGCATTCCCCTTTGAAGGGCAGGGGTAGGCCGGAGGGGGAGTTCTGATGGAGAGACGTGGAGTGGCCTGTCCGGTTGTCTGGTCCCTGCAAGGTCTATCCACAACCCGGGAGGGGGCTGGGCAGGCCGGGACAGTATGATAAAACAAAGAGGGAGGGAATTTCAGATCTTCCCTGAATAACAGCATAATGCTGATGAAAATCAGCCACCGAATGGCCATTTGTCTTCAGTCATTTTTATAAAAGGAGGGGAAAGAAAATCAGAAATCGTCCTTGGTTACATTTAATCAATAGTCCAGAACACCAACTAAATTAACAAAAAAACTGTTTTTTCTAATGTTTCATGAGGTGGCAGCTTCCTTCCAAGGAAAAAGAATTGCTTTAACTGACATGATTCCTCTGAAGTCACGCACAGCGAGTGGAGAACCCGAGTTGCTTCCTGCGCCGTACGTCTGCCCCCGGGGGTGGAAAGGTCTTCACCATCTTTAAGATTTAGGAACACTTTTCTGGCTGTGAGTCCGAGCTGGCTTTGAAGGGCCAACTGCAGCCTTCTGTTCCTCCTCCATACTTCTTAACACCACCAACCCCCATGGTGCATTTGCCAGGGTGAATAACTAATGATGTTTTTCAAAAGGCAGCCTCTCACATTCACTAGGCTTTCCACGCACAGTTCCTGGGCCATGCTGACCCTAGGACCCATGTCTTGGTCGTAACTGTCCAGGATCCCAGCGACTACCAGAGGGCTGTGTGGAAAAGCCTCATTTCCCAGATAAATGTAGACTCGCTAACCTATTTGGTGTCTATGTGAAGTGAAGGTATCCAGAGAACGTCCAGAAAGAAATTAAAACTTGTTTTCTAGTTCTGGGCTCTTCCCAGTGTTTGAAAATGTGTATCCAGTCCTTTCAAAAGGCATTCCTGGGCTTGAGAGATGGCTTAGCGGTTAAGCGCTTGCCTGTGAAGCCTAAGGACCCTGGTTCAAGGCTTGATTCCCTAGGGCCCACGTTAGCCAGATGCACAAGGGGGTGCATGCGTCTGGAGTTCTTTAGCAGTGAATGGAGGCCCTGGCACACCCATTCTCTTTCTCTCTCTCCATCTGCCTCTTTCTCTGTCTGTCGCTCTCAAATAAATAAATAACAATGAACAACAAAAAACATTTTTTAAGTCATTCCTGAGCCAATGGTCTTAGGAGAGTTTTAGGCAAACTGCACAGGAGATCTATTGTCTGCTAGCTGAACTGAAAGGTTGCTAGATGCATGTGATGGCTAATGTTATCTGTCAACTTGTTTAGGGCATACGTTGTGCAGGTTCTCACTAGGTGTCCCCCATAAACTCAAATGCTTTGAATTCTTGGTTCTCAGCTGATGACAGTTTGGGAGGTGGAGGCTTGCTGGAGGAGGTGTGTTCTTGGGAGCAGGCTTAGGGGTGTTATAGACAGCGCCCCTCTGGTAGAGTTTGGCTCATTCTCCTGTTGCTGTTGTCCACCTGCTGTGGCAGAGTCATGTCCAGCCTCCACTTTACCGTCTTTCCCATGCCATCTTGGAACTTCCCTGTGAGATTGGAAGCCAAAATAAACAACTTTCTTTCCATCAGCTGCTTTCAACTGGGTGCTATGTCTCAGCAACAAGAAGTTGACTGCAACACAGGGTACCCAGATGTCTGGTTAAATATTACTTGGGGTGTGCCTGTGAGATTAACACGAGAACTGGTAAACTAAGTAAGCACAGGTGCACCTCTCCAATGTGGGTGTGCTTCATTCAATCCACTGAAGACTTGAACAAAAACCTGAGTAAGATGGGCTGGGGAAATGGCTCAGCAGCTAAGGCATTTGCCTGCTAAGCCTAGGGGCCCCGGTTCGATTCCCCAGGAGCCATGTAAGCCAGATGCACAAGGGGGCGCATGTATCTGGAGTTCATTTGCAGTGGCTGGAGGCCCTGGTGCGCCTATTCTCTCTATCTGCCTCTTCCTCTCTCACTCTCACTCTCTCAAATAAATAAATAAAAATATTTTTAAAAACCCCAAGTGAGAATGGACTTTTGTCTCTAACTTTATTTACTTTTTTCTTGAGCTATGTATCTTGAAAAGAACTTATATTTCAGTCTCGGGCCTTCACACTTATATTGGAGGTACACCACTTGCTCTGCCATTTTTCTCCAACACTTCCTCTTCCTCCTCCTCCTTCTTTCTCCTCTCTTCCTCTCTCTTTCCCTCTCTTTCTCTCTTCTGCCCCCACCTCGTGACTCATGACTTGAGCCCTCATTCTAATACTCTGAACCCACAGTAACATGTTGTCCTTGCAAGAGGCTCACACCAATGTGGCTGCTTGATGTCCCTGACTATGGGCTTGAAGCTCCAAGACCATGAACCAAAATAAATCTCTCTTTTCTTAACAGCCTATGTCAGGTAATTTGTTATCATAATAGAAATTCAACACACACACACACACACACACACACTTCATAACCCTGGAGAACCCTGACTAATACAATATTCTATTCAGAGTTTCTGAGAAATGCCTCTGCAGACAAGCAGTGCACACATCTATAAGCAAGCTTAGAAATGTAAGGCAGCCAGAGAGAGGGTGCCAAGTCTCTTCATTCCACCTAATCTCCTCTCTGGCCAACTTGTGCTATGCTGGACTGAAGGCACCATCGTGGCCATATTTTTCAAGATTTAAAAAAAAAAAAATTTAAACGTGTCTTGTCAGTGTTGGCAACTACATCAAAGAAACATTGTAAACCTTTTATGTGCCAACAAGCCCTGTCTTTTGGCTAGATCAAGCCTCTGCAGAGCCACCAGTTCACATTCTGTCCTTTAGGGAGGTATGAGGAAATCATTTCTGGACTGAAGGAACGAGCATGTTCAGAAATATTTCCTTATTTCTAAACTTGGAGCAACTGCCACACGACACCATTAATTCTTACACTGATCTCTTGTGTCAGGCTTCTGTACAAAGCAACTCTCGGCATGTTACATGGTCCCTTGGGACCTCAGAGAGCAGGTAAGAGGACAAGCGTGATCATCAGAGTTTCTGTATTGCTTAACTGACCCACAGCAGGTGACAGCGAAGTTTCAATCAGTGTCAACTCAACGTCAGGCCTGTATTCTGCCCCGGATGTGAGTATCATATTAGTCATTCCTGATGTATGCTATCTTTTTCTACTTTTCCCAAGCACATGGACATTTATTTTCAAATGCCACTGTTGAGACTAGGTGGCATATAGACATAGACTCCAGTGACATGGACAGCTCAAAATAAAATTTTATTATGAATCATGTTGTAGTTTACCTTCTCGTTGTTGGATTAATCACTCAACCAAAAGCAGCTGGTGGGAGCAATTTATATATATGGGCTTACAGTCTCATGGAGAAGCTTCATGATGGCAGGGGAAAACATGGCATGAGCAGAGGCTGAACATCACCTCGTGGCCAACATCAGGTGGCAAAAAGCAGCAGGTGGGCTGGAGAGATGGCTTAGTGGTTAAGCGCTTGCCTGTGAAGCCTAAGGACCCCGGTTCGAGGCTCGGTTCCCCAGGTCCCACGTTAGCCAGATGCACAAGGGGGAGCACGCGTCTGGAGTTCGTTTGCAGAGGCTGGAAGCCCTGGCGCGCCCATTCTCTCTCTCTCCCTCTATCTGTCTTTCTCTCTGTGTCTGTCGCTCTCAAATAAATAAATAAATAAATAATAAAATTATTATTTAAAAAAAAGCAGCAGGTATGTGAACAGAAGTCTAGGAAGGGGGAGCTGGCTGCGACACTCTAAACCCTGCCCCCCAACAACACTCTTCCTCCAGCAAGCTTCCACTTCACAAACTGCCATTCACTGAGGACCAAGCACACAAAACGCATGAGTTGACGGGGCCCATCTGATCCAGACCACCACACATCACATTTTCAATGTCTGTGTGTGATGTGCGTGTGTGTCTGCCCACGGATGAGCGTACGTGTGCGCGCTTGTGAGCGGGCCAGAGAATGAAGTCGGTCATCTTCCTCAGTTGCTCTTCAGTCTTTGTATTTTGAGACAGGGTCTCTCACTGAACCCAGGACTCACCAATTAAACAAAACTAGCTAGCCAGCAAGTCTCGGGGGTCCTCTTTCATTCCACCCGTGAGATTACCAGGTGTCGGCCACCACACTCAGCTTTTCCATGAGTGCTGGGGATCCAAGCTCAGGTCCTCACGCTTGCATGGCAAACACTTAATTCACAGAGTCACTTCCCCAGCCTCAACACTTGTTTTGTTTTGGATAATCATCATCATCATCATCATCATCATCATAACAAAATTAGGGTTGCTTCTTTTTTTTTTCTTTAAGCTTCACCAGTTATCACCTGATACAGATGTTTTAAAAATATATTTTATTTATTTAGTTATTTGAAAGAGAGAGTATGGACATTCCAGGGCCCCCGGCTACAGCAAATGAACTCCAGATGCACGAGCCCCTTGTGCATCTGGCTTACTTGGGTCCTGGAGAGTCCAACTGGAATCCTTGGGCTTTGCAGGCAAAGGCCTTGACCACTAAGCCATCTCTCCAGCCCCAGGGATGCTTCTTAAAGAGAACGCCATGCTCTTCCACCTTCACAAAGCTTTCTCTCCTGTCAAGCTCTATTTCCAGTGTCCTGAGGCAGCTGAGGTCCAGAGGGATGCCCAGATGGTCTAAAGATGTTTTTGACGGGGGCCCTCCATTCTGTTCAAATTGATGGCACTCCACTGGCATGGGTGTCCTTTGGTACTCTCTTGTTCCCGCACCCGGGGGTAACAGGCACTGCTGGTTCTCCAGATGTTTGGTAGCTCTCATAAATGAAAGATTAGCGATTTTTTTTTTCTTTTCTTGCTGCTCCTGCTATTTCCTCCATTGCCTTTTAAAGCTGATATTTTCTTTAGGAACTTGCTTAGTGTCTGAGTTAGAAAAATCTCCTCCCTGAGGTATATCAATCAATAGTGCACACAAGAGGAGAACAGAACGGAGGAGGGGCCCATGGGCTGGATTAATTTGACTGCTATAGTCTTCTGAAGACTGATGTATATACATCCTGTGCTTGCATTCAAACCCTTTGAAATGTGGGCCAAACACACATGACGTATTTTCTTTAGGTCTCAAAACAAAAGAAAAAGTTGTTTTCTTTTTCTTGGTGGGGGGGGTATAGAATCGCTTCGAATAGTGAAATGCCAAAGAATATCAACTTTATTTTCAAGTCTACCTGATCTTTCCACTAAACAAGAGGCATAAGTGTCTGAGATATGACTGCATCAAACTCAAAGATGCCACCAACAATGCCTTCCCAGGAGAGAAATCAGAAAAGTACCCAAAATGGATTCCAATAAATGAATGCCAGTTTCACATCTACCATGCCTGTCTTTTGTACACAGAGGCACGGCCGGGTCCTGCTGCTTGAGAGCTGCTGAAACATTGAATGAGTAGAGTTCCAATGAGACGAAGCCTTCTGCCTCGGCTGGAGTTTAACAAGCTGTTTTCTTGCCACCACTCAGGCAGCATTTCTCTCGCCTTAGCAGAATTACCACATTCTGCATCCTATCCCAATGCAGATGCTTCTTGGCTCATCACGGGATAAACCCATTGTGAGCAGAGAGTTGTGTGACGTGGACACTGTGTGGAATACCCTCTAACTTTTGGGGGACCCCAGCTTAGCTCCGCTGCACACACTTGATCCTTTCTTTCCTCCGCATCGCAGGGCTGACTGGGAACTGTGGCTACACAGCATCAAGAAAGAATGGGAAGCTGGGTGTGGTGGTACACGCCTTTAATCCCAGCACTTGGGAGGTAGAGGTAGAAGGATCGCTGTGAGTTAGAGGCCACCCTGAGACTACATAGTGAATTCCAGGTCAGCCTGGGCTAGAGTGAGACCCTACCTTGAAAAACCAAAACAAAAAGAAGGAATGGGAGCACATTTTCACTAGCCCAGGAAGTTGATTCAAAATTCAAAATACAGTTTCTACTGAATGTGTACAGCCTTGGGGCCATTATAAATAGTAAGGTAGGGCTGGAGAAATGGCTTAGTGGTTAAGGCACTTGCCTGCAAAGCCAAAGGACCCAGGTTCGATTCCTCAGGACCCATGTAAGCCAGATGCAGAAGGGGAAGCACGCATCGGGAGTTCGCGGCGGGAGGCCCTGGCACACCCATTCTCTCTCTCCCTCTCATTCCATGCCTATTTCTCTCTCTCAAATAAATAAAGAAAAATAAAATACTTTAAAAAATAGTAAGGTAAGCCAGGGGTGGTGGCACACACCTTTAATCCCAGCACTCGGGAGGCAGAGGAAGGAGATCGCTGAGAGTTCAAGGCCACCCTAAGACTACATAGTGAATTCCAGGTCAGCCTGAGCCAGAGTGAGAACTTACCTTGAAAAACCCCCCCAAAAAAAGAAAGAAAGAAAGAAGTAAGGTAAATCATTCTCACTTGGGTAGCATCTTAATGGCAGGTTTGGGAATAGCATGATCTGGAACCATCACACCAGTGCCTCCAGCAGAGTTAGACTATGGCCCAGGAGAGTGAGGTAGAAAGCACTGTGGTTTCCTCAGAAGCACATTTATCCAGGCAGACAGGATGGCCCACATTGAGCAGAAGCTGGAGTGCGAAGGACAGGATACCTGAGCCCAGGTGAGAAAGGAGGACACAGGTGGGGAGAGGCTGGGGCCAGCTTCTCTACCCACATGGATTCTCTAAAGGCTCCTTACGAGAGGAAGTTTCCAAATGCTACTAGTCTGACAGGCGTGGGGAGAACACGGAGATTGCGCCGCGGGTGGGGTGTCCAGCTGCATGACTCAGTAAGTGGATTGTGGAAGTTAATTTCATGGAGATATCACAAGGACCAAGAGGCAATAATGCCATAAGACACAGAGAGGGAGAAGGAAGTGGTGGGGGAGAGATAGGAGGCCATTAATTATACATTGCCTACAAAGATCTAAAAAGGAAGATTGCCTTCTCATTGTTCAAGTGTAAAAACAGGAAGATGTCACCCCAGCTAGATGACCAAGCAAGGCGACTACCTTTGACCTTCCACGAAGTTGCTCAAGGTGACCACTGATGGTGTCAGGGCACAAAACAGTCCTGAACATACTGTAGGTATTTGATATAGACTATGGGTACCATTCAGGGGGGCAGCAACACAGGTTGATTTCCTAGACAATGCAAGTCACTCCTAACACTGTGTACACTGTAGACAAATGGATCCCCAAATGTGGTGAAGATTACTAAGTAGAGTTTACCCAAAAATAATAGGGATTAGCACCAGCACCACACCACACCACACCACACACACACACACACACACACACAATAAGAAGGATTGATATACATTCTCTCTCTATGTCTTTAGTAGCACTATATTATATTGGCCATCTCATTCTCTCCCTACTTCCATAATCCCCTAGCTGTAGGGGTATTTCCTGTTAATTTATAATACAGAATATCCCCTAGTTATAACTCAGCTAGATCAAGTACAAAGCCCAGATTTATTCAATCAAGACAATGCTTGGGGCTACACCTCTCCCCTTAAAAAGGAAGAAAAGGAGGACTAAAGCTCTTCTTTCCCCCTTCCCCATGGATAAATGATTTCACCCTTACCTCAATTATTACTTCAAAGGCATTGTCAGCCCTTTAAAAAAAAAAAAAAAAACCATAATGGCAGTCAGCCTTAAGATGATGCTGATGAAAAGAGAAAAGAGATGAGGTTCTGGTTTGAAGGGACAGGCCACTGCAGAGACTTTGAAGAGTGTTGTGGACAGGGCAATTATGGGAGTCAAGATGTTCACTCACTAACTCAGTAGGAATTGGAATTTCTGCCCTTAGGACCCCAAACAGCATTATTGATGCTAGGGAGACAAACTAGAAAGGTGCATATCAGGGGCTAATATGAGAGGAAAGTATTCTCACCCCCTCTCTATGCACTCCAACTTTACTCTCTGTGGTTGTCATGTTGTTACTAATTTTTATTTACTTTTTTATTGTCGACAAGTTCCCTAATTATAAACAATATCCCATGGTAATGTCCTCCCTCCCCCCACTTACCCCTTTGAAACTCCACTCTCCATCATATCCCCTCCCCATCTCAATCAATCTCTCTTTTATTTTGATGTCATGATCTTTTCCACCTCTTATGATGGTCTTGTGTAGGTAGTGTCAGGCACTGTGAGGTCATGGATATCCAGGCCATTTTGTGTCTGGAGGGAGCATGTTGTAAGGAGTCCTACCCTTCCTTTGGCTCTTACATTCTTTCTGCCACCTCTTCCACAATGGACCAGGAGCCTTGGAACGTGTGATAAAGATATTGCAGTAGCGAGCACTCCTCTGTCACTTTTTCTCAGCACTGTGATGCCTTCTGAGTCATCCCAAGGTCACTGCCATCTGAAAAGAGAAGGTTCTCTAACCAAAAGTGAGAGTAGCATTAATACATCAGTATGAACATTAAGAGAAGTGCTTAATGGACTGTTTGGTGAGCATAGTATATACATTTAGCCAGACAGCAGCAGATGTTACACCCCTATGGCTCATGACTACCCCATTATAGGTTTTCAGTATCAGGGATGTATTCCCTCCCATGGAGCACACCTCCAGTCCAATTAGAGGGCACTTGGTTTCCCCCATAACAGACATGCCACTATTGCAGCTGTTGGCTCATTTGGCCTGGCTGGCCAAATATAAGGCTTGCAGTGTCCACTGTTGGGTATCTACAATCCATGGCTTCTGTGTGTTCCATTGTCCAAAATGTTGTTGTCATTATTCTTATTAACCTTTTTTTTTTTTTTTTTTTTGGTTTTTTCAAGTAGGGTTTTACTCTAGCTCAGGCTGACCTGGAATTCACTATGTAGTCTCAGGGTGGCCTCGGACTCACTACCTCTGTCTCCTGAGTGCTGGGATTAAAGACGTGCATCACCATACCTGGCTTTGTTATTATTATTTGTGTGTGTGTGTGTGTGAGGGAGGGCACGTGGGCCACAGCATGCAGGTGGTGGTCAGAGAACAACGCTTAGGGGGGCTCTCGCCTGCCCACCTCGTTTGAGGCGGGGTCTCTCACTCCACTGTTGTTTTGCTGCACTCACCGTGAGCTTGCAGGGAAGTCTCCTGTCACCTCCCATGCCAGCATGCTAGGCTTACAGAAGCCTGTCATGACTTTTTGACATGGGGCGTGGAGATTGAACTCAAGGACTTTAGCTTGAATGGCAAGCAGTCTAATCCTCTGAGCCATCTACCTAACCCAAGTTCCAAGTTTGAAGAGATAGGCAAAAAAGAGAAGGGAGAGTCATGGGTTGGGGGGGGACACCCACCCCCCTGAAGGCCACTTGGCCTTTATTCATTTGGGAAGCAGCAGTGCAGGGATGAGGAGGCGAAGTCAAGAATAAAAGACAAGAAACGAGGGAGCGAGCCAGGTGACGTTAACCTCATCTTCAGTGATCCTCGGTGCCACGTGGTCGTTGACTGATTCAAAGAACCTTTTCCTAGAATGGTTTCCATGTTTCAGGGACAAACACTTAAAAGTCAGTTGGCAAAGTATTTGCTGTGCACGCAATCTAACCTGAGTTAGAATTCCCAGCAGCCACATAAAAGCCGAGCATGGTGGCATGTGGTTCTAATCCCCAGAGGTGGGGAGGCAGAGACAGGAGGCTCACTGGGGCTTCACTGAGTCAGCAAGCTTTGGATTCATTGAGAGACTTTGTCTCAAAAAATAAGGGGAAGCCGGGCATGGTGGTGCACGCTCTTAATCCTGGAACTCAGGAGGCAGAGGTAGGAGGATTGCTGTGAGTTCGAGGCTGGCCTGAGACTCCATAGTGAATTCCAGGTCAGCCTTGACTAGAGCGAGACCCTAACCTCACCACCCCCCTCAAATAAATGAATAAGTAAATAAGTTAAGGGGAGTGTGACTGAGGAAGATACCCAGCGTCCAACCTTGGCCTTCACATGGACACACACACACACAAACACACGCTTGTGCACCCACACTCATACAACTGCATACACAAACAACAAACACAGCACACACATACATGCCAAAACTCAAAATAAGATGGTGAGCAATTGAGGAAGATAACCAACATTCACCCTGGCCTCCACGCAACCACATATTCCTCTGTATCCGCAGGCATACACACATATATATACATACACACCACACACATATACATAGGCAAAATAAAATAAAAAATAAAGTAAAAGTACAAATATAATTGTTGCTCCTCTAATCAGAAACATCCAGCATTTGTTTCCCAAAATAAATCTGTGTCTTACACATGTCATATAACAAAATGGCCCATTTGAATATATTCCCTACCCCAGTACAGGCAGACATGGAGGGCAGTCAAAAATTAGTGAAACTGTTGGCCCAGACTTCACACAAGCAGGATAAACAAGACTCCATCCAAGCAAGTAAAAAAAAAAGCTTGATTTGCTTTAATGGCTCTGCCTTCCCAAGTCACAGCAGACTTAGAGCCAAGATGTCTCTCGAGCAACTTCTTGAGCAATCCAACTCTGGGTTGTTTTTGTTTTTGTTTTGTTTTGTTTTTTCCTAGTGATTACAGATGTAGTCGTTCCATACTATGCTAGTCATTTTTCCTTTGTTATTTATTGACACATAAATGAATCTGTCTTCAAATAAATTTGTTTGCTTTTACAGCCAGGATGTGGTAAATCCATCTGTCACTTAACGCAAGTAGAAACTGGAATGAAACTTATAAAACAGGGTGGCTGCCGTAAGCATCAAGAAACCCCGGGGGGAAAGTTGGAAGGCAAAAAGGGTTTTGAGACAAAGTCAGTCAATCGCCATCTGTGTAGGCCAATAATCAGTCCAAAAATTGGGAGACATTAAGAAAGACAGAGAGATGGAAGGGTAAGGAAGAAGAGGAGGAGGAGGAAGAGAGAATGTTAGGGAACGGGCCGTAGTGGAGGGAAGAAATTATCATATTTTCTCCCACTTAAGTGGCTGATCAGCTAGAAAATTTGGACAGTTTGAAGTCATCCTTTAAATGTCCTCAATTAAGTGACCAAAGAAGGAAAAATTCAAGCCTTTTGTCTGGTGGGAGACATCCTTGCCTGGCCTTTTTTTTTTTCTTTTTTCTTTTTTTTTTTTGCCACTAGACAAAAAGTATGTGAAACCTTTATTGACACAGGAATTAAGTTATCATGATTTTGGAGAGCTTTAAAATGGCCTAGGAGAATACTCAGTGTTGAAAGTCTTACTTTCTCTTAATCCCTCCATTTCCTTCCTTTATTGGCATTTTCTTGGCTTCCTTCCTCTCTCCCTCCCTCCCTCCCTCCCTCCCACTTCTTTCCTCTTGTATTTCTTCTTTTCCTATCTTAAGCATTGTAGATCACCTCTGGGCAGCCCTTATATCTGACTCTCCTGGGGAAAGATCCTTAGGTAAAGCTTCTGCAAAAATGGGTCAATGAAGACACACACACACACACAGAGAGAGAGAGAGAGAGAGAGAGAGAGAGAGAGAGTTCTAGCTGCTGTTTTACCCTCAACTCAAACCCACTTTAATGGATAACTGCAGAGAAGTTACTGCAGCTTCTCATGGAGGTGGGAACAGAGAGCCTTCAGTTGTGGACTCACACCAGTAGCAATGATTGCCCAGCTCACCTGTGGGCTCTTGCTGTGTCCCAGGCCACATACACTGGTGGTTACCCTGTACTATTGCATGCATTCAGAATTCATCTCCACACACTGAGAATGGTGCAGTTTTTTATAAACATTTTTGTTATTGACAACTTCCATAATTATAGACAATAAACCCTGATAATTCTTCCCCACATTTCCCCCTTCACAACAGAATGGAGCATTTCTTTTTTTTTAATGTTTTTTGTTCATTTTTATTTATTTGTTTGAGAATGACAGAGAGAGAGGGAGAGAAAGAATCAGATAGAGAGGGAATGGGCACGCCACGGCTTCCAGCCACTGCAAACGAACTCTAGACACGTGCACCCCCTTGTGCATCTGGCTAACGTAGATCCTGGGGAATCGAGCCTCGAACCAGGGTCCTTAGGCTTCACAGGTGAGTGTTTAACCGCTAAGCTATCTCTCCAGCCCAAATGGAGCATTTCTGATTAACCCCTTCCTATAGCCAAGAAAAGCAGAAGTCTAGTATTAATTGCCCACAGCCCTGGTTACTAGTGAGCTAACAACAGAACCATGTGTGGAGAACATTCGAGCACTACCTCTTACCCTCCAAGACACATTTACCTTTCCTTTTGTTGTTATTGTTGTTTTAGTCTTTTGTGTGTGTGTGTGTGTGTGTGTGTGTGTGTGTGTGTGTGTGTGTTTGCTATGCATGTGTATGAATGTTAGCATTTTTGAGTGTGCACATATGGAGATCAAAGATCTACCTTGGGGACTGGAGAGATGGCTTAGTAGTTAGGCATTTGCCTGTGAAGCCTAGGGACTTGGGTTCAATTCCCCAGTGCCCATGGAAGCCAGATGCACATAGTGGCACATGCATCTGGAGTTTATCTGCAGTGGCTAGAAGCCCTGGTATGTGTCTACACCCTCTCTCTCTCCCTCTCTTTCTCTCTTTCTCTGTCACTCTTTTTCTCTGCCTGTAAGTAAATAGAATGATAAAAAGTGTCTCTCTCCCTCCTTGCCTTATTTTTTTGAGACAGGATCCACGGGCACTGAGATCCAAACTCAGGCTCTATGCTGCTTGACAGCAAGTGACTTACAGATTGAACCGTCTCCCCAGACCCACTTTTCATTATTCCCCCAGCAGTAATTCTGGGGACTTCTATTAGAGCAGAGATTGAGGGGTATCTAGGGGCATTAGTATCCTTTTTCAAATTTGTCTTTGGTTTTTCAAGGTAGGGCTTCACTCTAGCCCAGGCTGACTTGGAATTCACTATATAGTCTCAGGGTGGCCTCGAACTCACAGCGATCCTCCTACCTCTGCCTCCTGAGTGCTGGGATTAAAGGCGTGCGCCACCATGCCCAGCAGTAGCATCCTTTTAATGCCATGTTGAATTGATATTTATTTCAGGACATGCCATGTCAAAACAAAAGCAAAGCTACTTACTCCTTGCTGTTCACAATAATATTATATTATAAAAGCCCTTTACAATTCTATCCCTTGAGTATAAGTTACAGAGTATATGAGCTAATGATTATCCAAAAACATTTCTCTATTCAGATCCATAAATCCAAGTGCTCTCTGAATATTACAAGGTGACAATAAGTGAATTAGCATCCTTTTGACAAGAACAACATAGCACCCCACATGGAGAACAGACTAGAGTTCACCCATCACACCCAAGTCAGGTGCCAGCAGGCCCCTCCTCCATCGAACACCCCCATGAGATTGTACAACAAACACAAGGTGGAATCAGGTTGTGAAAGCATGCTAGGAAAGCTGAAGAACAGGGCTGTTTTGCCGCAGCCCTTCCCTCCTTTAAGTAAGGTCAAAATGAAGTTATTACATTCAAAATATAAAAAAAAAAAGGAAAAGAAAAAAGTGAAACGTCAGGCAGTTTAGGCATTTTTTAATTAACAGATTCTACTCTGTATTAATCCACGGGGATACTTTAGAAAGAGGTGAAAGGCTTGTCTTCCCTGTCACCATGTCCCCACACCGTCCTTGTGGTCCTTATTATGGCTCACTCAACACTCAAATGGCAACATTTAAATTGATCAAGCATAAAAACAGACCTAATGTTCTCCAGTCCCAAGGACCTCCCCCATCCCGCTCAGAGCCAGCTGTGGAATGGAGGCCTGAAAGTCCAGGCGGGGGACTCCGCCCTCCCTCTTTCTTTGGTGTATTGTGTGGAAGAGCTGGTTCGGGGGTGTGGGGGGGGAATCACCTTGCTGTGCAGACAAAACCATCTCCTTTTTCTATAAAGGAGCCACTCAGATCAACCAGACCGGCCACAGGATGTCACTGTTACTCCACACACACAATAGCGAAGGAGCCTTTCGGGCAAGGGTTGGATCTGGTGGGGACCTGGGCTCCCCTCAGTCTTGCCTCTCATAGAACTGTCATCCCTTCGGGTGGCACGCCACAAGCCAACAGGGCATGCCCTACAAAAGCCACAGAGCCTGACCTATTGTCTCAACATCCCTATTGTTCTTTATCAAAAGGGGGACAGAAAGAGACCGAGAAGCAGAAAAGAACAAAAAGATTCAGCAGGGTCTCTCATATCACGGGCCCGCCACGAATTGGTCTTTGAACATTTGATGACCTTGGATTAAAAAAAAAAAAAAACACCAAGGGCCCTTTCATCTATTTTACAGCATTATATAAGGATAAGAGTGTCTTCTGCTTATCTTTATTTCCTAAAATGTCTGAAAAAGTATAGGGACTATGTAACCAATGCTTAAACCATCTTCTCTCCTTGGAGAGATGTGACTTTTTAGCCCAGCTCTAGTTAAATGCTTTCCCTTCAGCCCGGCCCAACAAAACACCCGCCTCTGCCCAGTTCTGCTCCTCAGATCTCTCCCACACTCCCGGGCAAGCCTGCGTCCAGAGAGAGTGCAGGCTGTGCAGCTGGCATGCTGGTGCCACTTCCAAGTTGGCATATTGAAGCTCTTATCAGGGACCTGGCCAGTAGCTGCTGCTGGAGCAGGAGAACCACCTTCTATTCATGGTTGCCAACTTCATCCTTCCTTGTGGCAGATGCTCTGAGGAGTCCTTTGTATCCAAGGCTCACCCACGGTCCAAATGCCTCAGCCCATCTTCTACCATTGTCTCCCATGTATATTCTATGGTCATTGGCACAAAATGGTTAAAGCTAATATCTCTTAGTGGAAAAGGTATTTTGAGTAGCATCAGAAAGACATTTATCAATACAATGGGGTGGGGGGAGAGAGAAAACTATCCCAAAATGTTGCTGGACAAATAGCTCTTAGTCAAGTGCTTGGCTTGCAGATGCAAAAACCAGAGTTTGGTTTCCATGCCTCACATAAAAATGCAGGGTGTAGCAACATGTGCTTGGAATACTAACCCTGGGAGGCAGAAACAAGAGGATGCCTCGGGTTCTCTGGCTGGTCAATATAGTCTATTTGGTGAACTCCAAGCCAATGAGAGACCTTTCTGACAACAACAACAACAAAAAAGATAGCCTATATAACTAAGGATGACACCCAAGTTTATTCTCTGGCCTAGACACACACACACACACACACACACACACACACGCACGCACACACACAAGCACATACATACATGCGTATAAACACACACAGGACAATCACAAAACAAAGGTGCTTGAAGTCATAAAATGCCTTAAAAAGTGGCTACTTAAAAAAATTTTTTTTTAAATTTATTTATTTGAGAGCGATGGACAGAGAAAGAGGGAGAGAGAGAATGGGCGCGCCAGCCACTGCAAATGAACTCCAGATGCGTGCACCCCTTTGTGCATCTGGCTGATGTGGGTCCTGGAAGAATCGAGCCTTGAACCGGGGTCCTTAGGCTTCACAGGCAAGCGCTTAACCGCTAAGCCACCTCTCCAGCCCAAAAAGTGGCTACTTTATACCTAAGCTTTCGTTTCAATCAAAGTCACAGTGAGCCCTTCTGCCACACATCACCCCATGTACGCAACACCATTGTAGCTGAAGGAATTAAAATAAGTAGAGTTGACAGTCTCTGGAGGCATTTAAGAAAGGAAATTTTATATTGTTCTAGGCGTTGCAAGAATCTCGTGCCGGGGCTACACAAACACGGCCCGCGCAGACTTCGCTCATTTCCACACGGACAGTCTTCCCATAGACCAGTCTCAGCATACAAGAGCAGTCACTCTGCTAGGAACTGGCTTGCATTAGTGTAAGGAGTGGACCAGCATGAAGGAAAGCAAAAGGCAACAATTGGATAAAAGAAAGCAAGTCATGCCCAAGGAAAACCCAGACTGAAACAATTGTCTCAACTGCACGTGTTCTAGGAGGTGAGCCATCACCCAGCGGTCAGGGGTTAGAACTAATGCCAGAAGAGACTTTCTCCAATACATGCAGCTTGGTTTTTACTCATAATGGCAGATAGCCTGTTGCCTTTGTATTAACTTTAAACAATGGTCTGAGGAGATGGCTCAGTGTGGAGCTCTTGCCATGCAAGTTTAAGGACCTGCGTTTCACCTCCAGCGCACGTGTTTAAAACAAAATAAGCCAGGTGTGGCCATGCCCACTTCTAACCCCAGTCTTGAGAGGATGGGTACACTCAGGAGAATCTTTGGGGCTCACTGTCAGAAAGATAGTGAACAGTTCAGTGTGGAACCATGGTGGAACAAGACAACTGATATTCTGTTTGGGTCCTGCCTATGGGTACCCAGGGCACACACATGCACATGCACAATACATACACATGCTACACACATCACACTTCACACACATGCGCACCAAATGACAAAAGTCCAACGTGGCAAACAGAGAAAAAGAGGAAGATAACAGCAGAGAGGGAATCAAGATGGCAGGATCCCCACGTGGTGGGGAGTGCTCTGGATCACACAGAAGGTGTCAGCTCAGTGTGGTAGACAGGCCACAAGATCCTGCTGGATGCAGGGCAGAGATAGACTAGCAGTGGCCAGAGGGAAGCAAGAAGAGAGAATAGGGCCCACTGCAGAAGGCCGGGAGAGACTTGATGGCAGCTGGACTCAGGGTAGAACCGGCGAAGGCAGGGGATGCTCACAGCTTGGATGTGACGTGAAGATAGAGAAGACCGGGATTGCTGAGAGACCAGGCATGGAATGTGAGAGGAAGATAATGAAACGTGACTGGAGCACCTCACTTACTGAGATGGAGCAGTCGAGAAGACAGCAAGTTCAGGAGGATCAGCCCAGAGCTCAGGTCAAGATGTGCTGACTTTGAGCTCCCTACTGAGCTTTCAAGTGCTTCTTCGTCCTGACGAGGAGGCAATGATAGATACACAGCCGATGATAGCTACATGACAGATAGATAGATAGATAGATAGATAGATAGATAGATAGATAGATAGATAGAGGTGACGGATGATATATAGATTGGTGATGGATGACATATAGAAGATAGATGATAGATAATGGAAGATAGATAGACAGGTGATGGATGAGAGATGGATAGATGATGAATGGCCGACAGCATGGGTCTGCGACGTTCAGCACGGCTGGAGGTAGCAGTGTTTCGGAGTGAACAGCACGAAGCTGGCATTAATGTGGTAGACCCCAGGAGTTCACCAAGGAGACGAGCCAAAGCAAAGGGGAGTTGTGTTGATCAAGCTTCTACCAGTACTATCAGTGCCCATGAGCAGTCCATTAATCATCTTCCAGTCAAACCCTCTCTTCCCTACACGTCAAAGGCAGACTCCATCCGACTCCTTCATGGCACAGGGAGGCACCTTGAGTATGGGATGAAGGCATGGGAGCAGTCTTTGGGAGCGTATATTCTGTCTGGGCAGAGGAGTGAACATTCACTGTACCTAAACCTTCAAGGGCCAAGAAAATTATTTCCGGGTTGTTATGATAACCTAAAATGAGGTGCTGGGTATCCTAAAGCTGAGGGGGTGGTCTGGCGGGTGACTGAGTTGCAGGGAGGAAAGGCCAAATTTGGTCTCTTTTCCCATCTTCTGTGCTTATCTATTCAGAATGGGGCTATATAGGTAGGTGTGGTGGTGCACGCCTTTTTAATCCCAGCACTCGGAAGAAGCAGGATGGCTGTGAGTTCAAGGCCAGACTGAGACTCTAGAGTTAATTCCAGGTCACCCTGGGCTAGAGTGAGACCCTACCTCAGTAAACCAAAATAAATAAATGAATAAATAAATAGAAATAAGTAAAACTAAATTTTAAAAAGCCAGGCATGGTGGTGCATGCCTGTAACACCAACACTTAGGAGGTAGAGAGGTAGGAGGATCACTGTGAGTCTGAGGCCAACCTGAGACTACATACTGAATTCCAGGTCAGGCTGGGTTAGAGTGAGATCCTACCTCAAAAAAATCAAAAAGCAAATGGAGGGGGCTATGTACCTGCTGCTCCTTTGAAAGTCACCCCTATATGACTTGAAAACTTATAATTTCTTCTCAAGTGGGCCAAAGTAAATGTGTGTCTGAATGTGGTTCAAAACAGGGCACTTTGAAACAAATTTCAAAAATCAAGAATATAATTTGTTGATCCATGAGTTCCAGCTTTTGGCTTAAAATTAAAAAAAATAAAAAGTACAAATCTAACACCCTGGCCATCTGGTGACCAGTGTGTGCATTCACACTCCCAACTAGAACAGAGACCAAGGAGGGAAGGGGGTTCAGACACATGCTCCACAAAGTACACTGTCTCTGAAAACTACTGGAGCTTTTCCAAAGAGGGCAGAATCAAATTAAGAGTAGCTCATTGCCGGCAGGTGAAAGTGTCCCTTTTTCCAGGTCCCTTGGTCGTGGAATCACAGAAACCAGGGTGAGGAAACCAACCTGTGTTGAGGAGGATGCAGTGTCCCCCACGGCTTGCATGTGTCTGAGCGTCCAGTCTCCTGCTGGTGGAGCCTTGGGGAGCTGGAGCCCACCCCATTCTGTACACCATCACAAACCCCATCCTGAACTTAATGAAGAAATTTTTTACAAAGTCATTTCGGTCTGAATCCTCTGAGACTGGACGTCAAGTATCCCCAACCCACCACTCTGTGTTGAACAATCAAAGGCTTTCCTCAGAAGTTTAAGCTGTCAATGACAAGTCAAGACAAGTGGGAGATGAAAATATCCCCTTCGTTATCAGCGATGTGGATAATGGAGGTTGTGGGTTAAATCTATGACAAGCTGACTGACTATGCCAAGCCACCAGCCACCGCCTTGCCCACCCCGTCATAGGCAGCAGAGAGAGACAACTGGCCCCCGGGAAAATGTGAAAATTGGGAGACAGATCTGAGTACAATGTTCCTGCCTCAGTTTGGGCAGGGAAGGAGCCAACAGACTAGAGGGCCTGGGTACTTGTGGCAGTCAATTTCTATCGCCAACTTTATTGGATCGGAAATCAACTAAGAGATGTGCCTCTTGGGCAGGGATAAGATGGCATGATCAGGAAGGACTACAGGAGGAAGACCCTCCTGCCAGAGTAGATAGCCCTCCATGGTAGTGGAGGCTCCAGGAGAAAGAACAGGTTCTCCTTGCCCAGCTGCCCTCGCTCCTTACTGATTAGTGCATTTACCCTGCTGTTGCCATCCTTTGCTAAAGTCAGGACCAAGCTTCTGCCTTCCAGCGTGGATTGAAGAGCATTGGCTCTCAGGAGTCCAGGCCTTCAGTCCCAGGTGGAGATTGCTGAGACCCGACCTGTGGGTTCTCCAGCCGCTGGGTTCTCAGACTCTCCAGCCGGCAGAAAGCCATTGGTGGACTGTCCAGCCCATATTGTGTAAGGCAACTTGATAAATCCCCCTGAAATACATATACACATTCATTTTATAGGTTCTGATCCTCCAGAGAGCACTAACAAGGAACCCTAGCCTGGCTGAAGCTCATCATCTACTTAAATTACTCTTATCTTGAGTGGATCGAGAGCAATCAGAGTGTTGTCACTTATATCTCCACCCCCGCCCCCAGGGAGAGCCACATCCGAACACTGGGAACAGCAGGAGAGAGGGGGGAACTCCACTCCCTTCACTGTGCCCCACGCGGAGCCACAGGCTCCTAACCCACAGACACACACTCAGGAACTATCTCAAATGGCAAATTATGCACAAAGCATCTGGCTGCGTGCCTGGAACGTGGTAGGTGCTCCAAAATGATAGCTATTATGATGGAGTAGAACAAAGAGGAGGGAAAAGAGGAGGGAGCCGAAGAGAAGGGAGGAGGGAGGGAGAAGGGAGGCATGAAGCAGGTTGGGGAAGGTGGGGGGCCCGGGATGGAGAACACCTGGCCAGAGTAGTCTCAAGTATGGGAGTGAAACGTGCTTGGCACCCACAAGGGACGGCGAGGACATGATGCTGCAGGGAACAAAGTCTGCAGTGTACTGGAGCCAGAGTCACTGTAGTAGCTCAGAGCTGTGCTGAATGAAGTGGAAGAAATGCTATTAAATCCGTGACTCCATGAGGTAATAATATTCCCAGCGAGCCCACGCCTACAGAAATACGCCCAGCAAGCAAGCTTTCCAGGAGCCCCCTCGAAGTTATAACAAGCTGCCTATCTCCTGCTGCCAGCGTGCGGAGAAAAAATGAAAACCCGTTCCCAACTACATTATAAACTTCGTGACCTGCCCCACCTCCCTGGGTTGAGTGACTAGCTCGGCTGTCTTTTGGGCACGAAGACAGATACAGACGGCAAGGATTAAGTTTGCTGGCTTTTGAAGGCATCGACAGTCAAAACTGCTTTCAGCTGGCACTCCTTTCTGATATCCAGTCTGCTTTGATGGATTTATTTTCTTTGCCCTACTTCATAGAATGTTGCTGGGGCCAATTACCACAAAGATGATTGCCAAGGAGCTGTTTTTAATGTAGGCGCCAGGTGGCGCTGTGTCTCCTTCAGGAAGTGTCAGCACCGCTTTCATTAAAACACCCTCCTTAGAGCTTTCTAACCGGTAGTGAGAGTGAGGAATTCAATGGTCAGAAAGGCACTCACTTTCTCCAATCTGTGGGTCTCGGAGCCCCCCGGAGGGCTGTAGAATCCTTTATACACTTCACACTCTCACAATTTTATTTCTCTCTGTAGCAAGTGAAGCAATTAGGAAGCAGCAGCCTTATTCAGTTATTCATAGTCAGCAGTGGGCATTCGTGTCTATGTTGGACTGGTGCATTGACTCATTTTACAAGCTGCTTTTTTTTTTTTTATTTCCTACTGCAAATTACTAAGGACTTTCCGATTTATTTGTAAAACTTCGAGAACAGGCTACCCCCACTGGAGGACATTTCTGTTTCTAGTTCAAAGACCACGATGGATGGGAAACTTAAAACCCTGGCTAGGAGATTGAGTTCTTCGGCTCACAAACAGGCTGACGTTTTCCTCTGGGGCTAATAGGATTGGTGAGATTGATGGCAGCAGTGGCAGGGGTGGTCTTCAGGATGGGGGTGGTGGACAGTGGATTAACACAACACAGCCTTTTGTGGAAGTCACATCGAGTCAAGGGAATGACTACACCATGGGTCTACAGATCCTGATACAATGCTCCTTGCAAATCACCCCATAGCTCACTAAATCCGGGTGTCTTCACAGGCTATATGGCCAGTATGTGTCCCATGGTGCTTGAAAACCACTGCTGGGATATCTGTAAGTCCACATAGATGTGGGAGGAAAGCACTATTCTAATTCTCGCAAAACATCGACTATCAAGACTGTGGCTCGCCAGAGAAGGCTTTGCCAGATAGCTTTTGAGGAACCAGTGCTGAGCCTCTTTCCTCCCAGCACCAAGGAATGGCATGGCAAAGACCCACACTGTCCTCTGAGATCTTTCATCTCACGTGCCCCCAAATCCCTGATCTCTGCAGCTCTCCACTGAGAGCCTGATCTCCCAGAGCACAGTGATTGGAGCACAGATGGGCAGCACCAGCTTTGGACCCCTATGCTCACAAGTTAGGAGCACAGGAATGATCTGATCATGAATGCCTGGGTGTTTCCAGATTGTGCTGTTTGGGCTTATAATACTGGAGTCCGTGTTGGTTCTAGGCTATTTTTGCATGCTGCCTTGTCTCAATTACAGTAGGAGTACTATGCAGCTCCAGCTAACTAATGGTCTGTTCTGGTCTCTAAGGGTACTCCCCCAGCTGCATCAAGAACCCAGAGGCTGCCCAGTCTTCTCTGCAATAATTAGCTATCTGATTCCACTAATTTGGAAGTTTCTGCTTATGAGAGACAGGCTGCTCGAGCCAATTACAGGTAAAAACAGGTTCATAGTTCAGGCTTTAAAAGAAATCTTATTTTTATTAACAATGTGTGAAAATCTTTACTAATACTACTCATTCCCAATGTTTATCAATACAATAGAAATCTGAGTTTTGCTGGGGGGGGGAGGAGACTGAGCAATTAAGTTATTTAGAATTTTTCTAGAGAAATAAACATGGTATGAATGCAGTTTACTCATCGGTTCATGGATCCACAAGCTCTGTGTAAGCATCTATGTAATTATGTACCGGATTCTTTTTATTCACTTGGGGCAGGGAAAGGGAATGGATGCACCAGGGCCTCTAACTACTGCAAAGGAATTCTAGATGCATGTGCCACCTTGTGCATCTGGCTCATATGGGTACTGAGGAATCAAACCTGGATCCTCTGGCTTTGCAGGCAAGTGCCTTAACCACTAAGCCATCTCTCCAGCCCATGTGCAAGATTTTTTTAAAAATTTTTGTTTATTTTTATTTATTTATTTGACAGTAAGAGACAAAGAGAGAAAGAGGCAGATAGAAAGAAAGAATGGGCACACCAGGGCCTCCAGCCACTGCAAACAGAACTCCAGACGCATGTGCCCCCTTGTGCATCTGGCTAACGTGGGTCCTGGGGAATGGAGCCTCGAACCAGGGTCCTCAGTTTTCACCACTAAGCCATCTCTCCAGCCCATGTGCAAGATTCTTGTTCCATGTCAGAAGCCTCCACTCTGGGAGGAAGGTACAGTGAATCCATCAATATTCTGTGGGCGGATGGATGAATTCCGTTTGTGGTGTTTCAGTTACGTTTTATTTGATTTCACCCAGGGCTCTGAAGCTTTCTGCTTGGCCGAAGTTCTCCTATGGTAAATGCACACAGCTTAACCATTCACTGAGCATTGACATGATTCCCCAAAAGCCATTTGCCCCTTGAGAGACTCTCGACCCCAGTCACTGAATCAAATGTCTACAGGGTCAGAGTAGACATATAAAATGGGAGCCAGGGTCAGAAGATAGTTCAGTTGGTAGGTGAGGTGCTTGCCTTGTAGGCATGACAATCCAAGTTTGCACTCCAGAACACACATTTAAAAAAAAAAAAAAAGCTGGGGCTAGAGAAGATGGCTCAGTGGTTAAGGCACTTGCCTGCAAAGCCAAAGGACCTCAGTTCAATTCTCCAGAACCCACACAAGCCAGATGCACAAGGAAGCACATGCACCTGGAGTGCATTTACAGTGGCTGGAAGCCCTGGCACACCCATTCTCTTTCTCTCTCTCTCTCTCTCTCTCTTAAATAAATAAATATGAAAAAAAAATGCTGGCCATGTTAGCACACACCTGTCATCCCAGCACACAGCATGGGAGAGGCAGGGACAGGAGGGTGCCTGAGGCTCACTAGACAGCCAATCTAGCCTCGTGAGTTCTGGGCCAGTGAGAGATTTTTATTAAAAAAAAAAAAGTGGGGAGCTGGGTGTGGTGGAACATGCCTTTAATCCCAATACTTGAGAGACAGAGGTAGAAGGATCACCATGAGTTCAAGGCCACTCTGAGGCTCCATAGTGATTTCCAGGCCAGCCTGGGCTACAGTGAGACCTTACCTCAACCCCCCGCCAAAAATGGGGGCTAGAGAGATGGCTTAGCAGTTAAGGCACTTGTCTGCAAAGCCTAAGGACCCAGATTCAATTCCCCAGAACACATGTAAGCCAGATGTACAAGGAGGCACATGCATCTGGAATTCGTTTGCAGTGGCTAGAGGCCCTGGTATGCCCATTCTCTCCCTCTCCCCCGCCCAATAAATAAATAAAGAAAAATATTGTTTTAAAAAATTATGGATGGAATGACACTCAATGCTGTCCTCTGGACTCCTCACGTATGTGTGCATGCACATATGTACTTGTGTGTGAGCATGTGTGTGCGCATACACTCACAACATGAAATAGGCTCAACTTGGCCAGGAATGAGGCAAAGTGGAGGGTAAGGCTTAAGCTCTTTCTAGAAGGTCTGTGGCCAGTTGTTGACACCAGGGGCTAGCGGGGCGGGAGGGGGTTGTCTGTGAGATCTTGGTGAAATCTGTACTGCTATGTGAAAAGCCTGATTTTTAGTTGCCTTTTGTAGAGCAGCTTAGGCTGGGTGAAGCAGGTTTGTGGGCTGGCTTCCAGCTGTCAATCTGAGCCGGCTCCCGTAGAGCTTCAGATCCAAAGCACCTTCTAGAGAAAGTAATAAACCCAAACCACCCAAATAGCTCAGAACTTTCTGGCTTTATGCCAATGGCTTTCTTCACAGCTAGAGTTATTTTTTTTTTCTTTTTGTTTATAATTAAGTATATACTTTGTCTGGACACATCATGTGTTGGCACCAAGAGACATCTGGAAATTAATCATAGCACCTTCCTCTGGACACATTCTCTGAATGTCCCCCAAATGGACAGCAAACTTGTGCAGAATTCTGAAGGAGAGAGGAGAAAGGTTACCTACATGTAATCCATCTGCTTATTTTCTTATCTAAATATTTTTTTTAAAGTGGGTTGAACTTCTGTAAAGGCTTCTTAGGATGTAGAAATGTAAGGGATTTTCATGACCTTAGCAGAATGTCCTGTAAGAGTTCAATTAAATCAATCTGGTTATTATCAAAACAAAGAACAGACTGGAGAGATGGCTTAGCGGATAAGGCACTTGCCTGTGAAGCATAAAGACCCAGGTTCGATTCTCCACATTCCACATAAGCCAGATGCACATGGTGGTGCATACATTTGGAGTTCGTTTGTGGTGGCTAGAGGCCCTGGCATGCCGAGTCTCTCTCTCTTCCTCTGCCCTCTCTCTCAAATAAATACATACATAAATAAATAAAATGATTATAAAATTATAAATATTTATAACTATAAAATTAAAATGTTTATATAATTATAAAATAATAAATAAAGTAAATTTTCAAAAACAAAGCTTGGAAAGAATTTCTACATCATTGCTCCAAAATTCCTTCCTCTTAGAAAAGCAGAGAAAAAGTTGCCTGGTACTTGCAAACTTCTATTCACTCAAGAAACACAATGGGGCTCCTACAATAAGCTGGCATCCTGGGATACAGACTTTCTCACTCTCTGAAAGCTCTTCAGCACAGAACCTGCCTTTGGATACACCAGGCTCGACACACTGCTAAGTGTGACTCTCTGGTAGTTCTGTTGTAAAACCAGAAGTTATTTTCTGCTAACAACACTATGAGGAGGCTGGGTGATTCCCCTTTAGGGGAAACGTGCGCTATACATAGTTGGGATCAAACTCAGGGCCTGACGCACACCAAGAAGGTGATCTGCCAGTCCAAAATTGTCTCTTTTTCTTTTTTAGAGAGAGAGAGAGAGAGAGAGAGAGAGAATTGGCATCCCAAGGCCTCAGCCTTTGTGCGTCTGGCTTACCTGGGATCTGAAGAGTTGAACCTGTGTCCTTAGGCTTCACAGGCAAGCACCTTAACCACTAAACCATCTCTCCAGCCCTCTTTTGTTTTTGTTATTTAAATACAAATTTGTGGGGCTGTGGCAACGGCTCATTGGGGACAAGCACTTGCTGAACAAGCATGAGGACCTCAGTTTGATCCTTAGCACTCATGCATAAAGCCAGGCATGGGCACTGGCCACCTACAACTGTAACCCAGCACTGAGGAGGCAGAGACAGCAGGATGGACTGAACCCCAAAATAATACAAGCTCTAGGTTCAGTGAGAGACACTGTCTGAAGGAAACAAGGTGAAGAACAGCGAAGGAGGACACCCAGCATCCTCCTCTGGCCTCCGTGCGTGCATGCGCGCGCACACACACACACACACACACACACGCACGCACGCACACACAAAGCAAAATCTGAACAGAAACCTATCAAAAGCAGAAAATAACAAGTGTGTGCATTCTAGAACACAAACTATAGAGTTTCAGCTGGGTGTGGGGTGGCTCATTCCTATAACACTCAGGAGGCTGATGTAGGAGGATCACCATGAGTTTGAAGCTAACCTGGGATACATAGTGAGCTACAGGCCAGTCTGGACTACAGTGAAACCCTGAAACCCTGCCTCAAAAATATATGTGTGTGTGGAGAGAGAGAGAGAGAGAGAGAGAGAGAGCGCTTTGGAAGTGTTGCAGTCAGGTTCACATTGTTGGTAGAAATCACCCAACCAAGAACAGCTTGTGGGGAAAAAAAAAGGAGGTCTATTTTGGCTTACAGGCTCAAAGGGAGACTCCACGATGGCAGGAGAAAACAATGGCATAAGCAGAGGGTGGACATCACCTCCTGGCCAACATAAGGTGAACCAGAGTAACAAGAGAGTGTGCCAAACACTGGCAAGGGGACACTGGCTGTAACACCCATAAGCCCGCCCCCAACAATACACTCCCTCCAGGTGGCGTTAATTCCCAATTGCCATCAGCTGGGAACCTAGCATGCAGAACTGCTAAGTTTATGTGGGACACCTGAATCCAACCACCACAGGAAGGAAAGATGGGAGGATGTGAAACGTCCTACCTGGCCTCCCCTGCTCCCCTTCCCAGCTCAGCAAGCGTACCGACTCAGTCTGGCTGCAGTGCAAAGGGAATTTTGCTGCCAACAAAGGAAAACTTGCCTCCAGGCAAGAAGAAGGAACAAACAGGAATGACATTATGGCTGAAAATGGCACATTTGGTTTGGAATGGACTCTGAACACCTGCAGCTTATCTAAACTAAGGTTGCGTTTCCTAGTTTAAGATGAGCAGCCAACTAGCCAGGACTTGAATGGGGTGGTCTTTGAATTTAGAACATCATAAAGGGGTTGGCATAAACTTGCCACACAGCCCCTGCTGACTGCTAAATTAGAGAGTGTTTGGGGGACACCCCAGGGGCCCTTGGAAATGTGGAAGACAGGCAAGCTTTGAGCATGGGCTTCAAGTTTGAATGTGTTCCAAGCACACAGAGCTCAACTGAACAGTATGAATGTCTAATGTGCTCAAGGTGTTTGAACAAAACTTGAGCCCCAATCACTCATTGAGTAGTAAACTATAGCAACAAGAGTGGTGGCTAGAGAAGCAGATTGAAAAATAGAACTGGGTTGGAGAGATGGCTGAGTGGTTAAGGTGCTTAAGGGCAAAGCCAAAGGCCCCAAGTTTGATTCCCCAGTACACTTGTAAAGCCAGATATGCAAGGTGGGACATGTGTCTGGAGTTCATCCGCAGTGGCTAGAGACTCTGGTGTGCCCATACTCTCTCTACCTACCATTCTTTCTCTCTCTTAAGTAAATACATAAAATATTTAAAGTATGTATATATTAAATAGAACTGTGCCAGGAATGATGGCACGCACCTCTTGGTCCAGCACGCAGGACTGATGTGGGAGGGTGATGAATTTCAGTCTATCCTGGGCTACATAGAAAGTTCTTCTCTCAAAAACCAGAAATACAATAAAACAAACAACCAAAATTGAAAACCAAACAAGTGCTAGAGAGATGGCTTAGAAGTTGAGGCGCAAATTCCACAGTGTAATTTATTAGCTATATAGAAATAAACAACAATTTAAAAAAATACTGTAACCAAACCATTCTCTGAAGTAGGCAGGAAATAATCATTATAAGCTGACCCTGGGGATGAAGAGATGGCTCAGCAATTAAGGTACCTGCTTGAAAAGTCTAACAACCCGATTTGATTCCCCAGTACCCCCCCCCTTAAGCCAGATGCACAAATTGGTACATGTATCTGGAATTCATCTGCCACATTTGGAGGCCCTGTTGTGCTCATTCTCTCTGTCTGTCTCTCTTCTCTCTCTATCTGTCTCTCTGTGTTTGCAAATAAATACTAAACTGACCTTAAATGATGTTACATGTTGGACTGATCAGGCAAGACTTCAAAAAGGTGTTATAAATATGTTTAATCAATTGAACTGTGTTCCAAAGGTTAAACAGCCAGGCATGGTGGTGCATGCCTTTAATCTCAGCACTCAGGAGGCAGAGGTAGGAGGATCACTGTGAATTCGAGGCCAGCCTGAGACTACATAGTGAATTCTAGTCAGCTTGGGCTAGAGAGAGAGAGAGAGAGAGACCCTACCCCCCCCACACACAAAAAATAACATTAGACAAAAAGAGTGTGAACAGCTACTTAAGAAATGAGGAGCCCCCACAGAGAAGTAAACTTTATCAAAAAGAAAAATGGCAATTCTGAATTTTAATTACATGATTTAAATGTAATTTAACTGGATTTAACTGAAAAAAATTAAAATAGTCAAAGAAACATGGAATTTGAAGAATCATAGAGGTAACTAAATGTGAAGACCATATAGAAATAAATGAGGACAAAGAGGTCCCTGTGGCTCTCCAGACAGCACCAGGCACCCCAACATATGTATCCCAGCAGAAGAGGTGGAAAGGCACAGAGGAATGGCCCAAAATTGTGCTGCTAACATCCACAACTTCATGAATAAACATAAAAAAACCCAAAAGAACCAAAGTAAGATATATCACTTTAACACTGCTTAAAGCCAAACAGAAAAAAAAATCTTGAATAAGCAAGATAAAATGATTTCACTACATATAAAAGAAGAATAATAAATAACAAAATATAAAAAATAAAAATCAGAGCAAAAAAAAATTTGTAAAAAACAAGATTTTAAAAATCACTAAAACCAAATTGAAAGACCACTATTTAGACTGGCCACATAACAAAAAGAGAGAAGAGAAATTACCAAAATTGGAAGTGAGAAGGGAGAGATGATTACAGATGCTATGGAAATTAAAAGGGCAATAAGAAAACACTATGTGCAACTTTATGGCAATACATTTGGCAACTTACATGAGATAGATAAATTTCTACAAAGACATAAGCTATCAAACACGAATAGGTATACTGAATATGGCTGGAACTAAGTAAAGATAAATTGGATTAGTAATTGCCAGTTTCCCCACAGAGTCTGAGCAGAAATGGCACTAACTGCTGGATTCTATGAAACAAGCAACACTAATCTTGCAAAACTACATGAGTATTGATGTCTTTCCATTTTAATTTCCTTTGCCTTCCTTTATCATAATTGACAACATGCCGGCGGCCCCAATATCTGGCTTACATGGGCCCTGGGGAATTGAACTGAGGTTCTTCGGATTGGAGGCAAGTACCATAACCACGAAGCCATCTCTCCATTGCAAAGGCATATATTTCTGAAAGAGTTACCTGACCCAGAGCACTGCATAGGAGTAAGGGGTTTATTTCAACTTACAGGTTCAAAGTAATGTTTCATCGTGGCAGGAAAGCATGGCAGAGCAGAGGCTGGGCATCTCCTCATCTGGGTAGACGCAGTCTAAGTACTCGGCTTATGGATGGGCCTAATAAGCCTCAAGGTCTGCCCTGATGATACACCACTTCCAACAAGGCACCTCCTTTCAAATTGTCACCAGCGAAGGATTGCGTAGGAGGCTGGTTCACAAACATATTAGGCTATGTGGGACATCTTGAGGGGGAATTAATCAGGACTGGGCCCAACAGGGGGAATGAAAAGGCAGCAGCCCATGCCTATTCCAGCTTGCGCCACAGAACTGGAAAACAGTGTCTGAAAATACCAGCCAATCAGGTGTCTCCTGGCTCCTACTCAAGCACATTGGATTCTTCCTATCCAGGCCCCTGAGCTCAGACCAATCAGCTGTCTCTCCCTTACACACACACAACACACACACACACACACACACACACACACACACACAAACACACACATACACACACCTGTGTCTGCAGGTAAGGCCCACCATAGTAAGATTGTAAATAGATGCTTACCAAGTGGGCGGGTCTCTTGTTTGGCTTTTCAGCTTTTCACCTCTCCTGAACTTACTTCCAGGCCTCTGCACAGGTAAGCACATTCCTTCAATCTTGGCCCTGCTGGGCTGAGATTGGGGGTGGGTGGGTTCAGGTGGGATCCCTACCTCTACCCTACTCCCACGGGAGCTCCCTACGCCCTCCTGCCTTCCCCATAGCAGGAGCTCTCTGTATTTTCCTTCTCTCTTTCTCTGAATAAATGTAACAATTGGATAATCATACTTCTCAGTCTTATTTTATCCTAATTCTTTGGTAAAAACCATGAACTCAGGGTTTGGAGTTTAAGGACTTTTCCTGAACCCCTAAGACCCTGTTTCAATGTCACATTCAAACAACCACACACATTCCACAGCCAGGAACATCAGGCTTCTGTTTTTACATAGGAAAACATTATTTTGTACATCTCCCTCAAGTGAATTGTGTGTTCACATGTCAATCAGTGATCGCATGTGCTCAACAACAGTCATCCTCGCTAACTGGTACGTGGTATTTTCATTTCTTAGTGCTCTTTGCAGCACCTAATAGCTACCCTTAGTTATTAAAACTGCAACACCTAAATGCAATTATTTCATCTGAAACTTCCCATTCCCCGTTCTCACATGATAATAACAGGAAATGGACGTGCCTACAAATCTCTTGGCTTCTCTTCACACTCTAAACAGTTCCATCCTAATTCTGGGTAAGCAAGTACTGGAAGGAGCATATTTAGACATGGTTGTAATCATACCCTTACCCCACACAAATACTTACATGAGATAAATTTCTACAAAGACATAAACTATCAAACACAAATAGGTATACTGAATATGGCTGGAACTAAATAAAAATAAATTGGATTAGTAATTGCAAATTACTATTCCAATATATAAAACATATAAAAGATATATGTTTATGTATTGTTATATGTGAAAATATGCGCTTACTTCTGTCTATCCATCTGTCTATCTGTCCCTCCATACTTATCTCACCCCACTTCATTGCAAGCATGAATGGTGTTCTAATGTTCATGAGATGGCCTCATATCTTCATACTCACACTTAGGAACACCAGCATGGGGCTGGAGAGATGACCTAGCCAGTGAAATGATGGCTGTATGAGGATCTGAGTTCAGGTCCCCAGTGTCCATGTAAAAAAAAAAAAGCTATAATCTCAGTATTGAGGAGATGAAGACAGAAGCATTCCTGGGGCTTGATATCTAGCTAGTCTAGCCAAATCAGTCAGCTCTAGATTCTCTGATAGAATGGGTTTCCAAAAGCAAGATAGAGGGCTGGAGAGATGTCTTAGCGGTTAAGACGCTTGCAAAGCCAAAGGATCCTGATTCAATTCCCTGGCACCCACATAAAGCCAGATGCACACCGCAGAGCATGCGTCTGGAGTTTGTTTGCAGTGGCTGGGTTACCCTAGTGCACCCATTCTCTCTCTATCTGCCTCTGCCTCTCTCCCATTCTTTTTTTTTTTTTTAATTTTTTTTTATTTATTTATTTGAGAGTGACAGACACAGAGAGAAGGATAGAGGGAGAGAGAGAGAGAATGGGCGCGCCAGGGCTTCCAGCCTCTGCAAACGAACTCCAGATGCGTGCGCCCCCTTGTGCATCTGGCTAACGTGGGACCTGGGGAACCAAGCCTTGAACCGGGGTCCTTAGGCTTCACAGGCAAGCGTTTAACCGCTAAGCCATCTCTCCAGCCCATCTCTCCCATTCTTTCACACTCTCTCTCCCTCTCATAAATAATTAATTAATTAATTAATTAATTAATTTAATGTTGTTAAAAAGTAAGATGGAAAATAATGAACAAAGATGCTTGACATCAGGCACTTATGCATGTGCTCCCTTCTATGTAGACACACTCCCACACATGCACACTACACACATATAACATAGGTTAAAAAAATAAACAGGCCAGTTCCAAATTACCTAACTCTTCTTTCCGAAATTCTCTACCTAACACATACCAAACACTCATGTCCCTCAGATTAGATCGGAAAGATCCACTTCTCTCACCCATGTCCTCGTACCCTCTCAGAAGCAAGAAAAAGAGATAGGTGAGAAAAAAAATAGAATTAAAGTGGTTTCCATCTTTGGACTCTTTTCCTAAAGAAAATGGGTATTTGATATTTGATCCAACAGAGGAGAATAGATAGACGAAATTCTTACCCTAGGTACGCATTGCCATCTCTACCGTCCCTTCAGCAGTTTTCTCTTTAGTGGAATTTAATCAATCGCTTTAATGGAATCTGACGGATCTCCCCTGTCCTAGGCTCGTGGTTGCTGATTTTTCTACCTATTTACAGTGAAGACTACGGTGCAATGCAAAGCCAGCCTCACCACCTTGCAGTCCCTGTGTTTACCATATTGACATTGGCCCTGGAGAATTTTAAGTACAGCATTAGGGAAGTTTTGTAACTGACATAAATTGTTCCGTAATGTATATAACACTCTACATCTTACTTTAAAAGAGAAGAAGGAGGAGGAAGAAGAGGAGCAGCAGCAACAGCAGCATTAGGGCTGGAGAGATGGCTTAGTGCTTAAGGCGTTTGTCTGCAAAGCCAAAGGATCCCGGTTCGATTCTCCAGGATCCATGTTAGCCAGATGCACAAGGGGGCGCATGCATCTGGAGTTCGTTTGCAGTGGCTGGAGGTCCTGGTGTGCCCATTCTCTCTCAAATAAATAAATAAAATATATTTTTTAAAAACAAAGCATTAGGTTTACAATGCACTTAATGTAGATAACACATATCCACAGGTGATTTCTCTTACTGTTGTATGCAACAACCTGTGAGTTTACCTTATTTCCAATTAGGGTTACTCTAGTTGAGTGGAGTTGTTTCACCCTCCCACTACTCTAAAAATACTTGCATATTGCAAGTGCTATTCTAGGGCAAAAGTCTAGGAGTGATCTCTAAAGCTGTATATAAAACAATTATATGTTAACCTTCAGCTTTCTCTAAATTATTCCAACTAGTTCTCCATAACAGCGATGTGCTCCTGTCAACATTCTAAAAGACTCCATGATGTGCTGTCTCCAACACTTGATTTTGGGCAACTTATTCCCATGGTAAGGGTAAGACTAATTTTAGTATCTGTCATTTTTGTCTATGGTGAATAAACAAGGGACTGGAGAGATTGCACAGCAGTTAAGACAGTTACCTGCAAAGCCTAACAACTGGAGTTCAATTCCCCAGTACCCATGTAAAGCCAGATGTATAAAGTGGTACAAGGATTTGGAGTTTGTTTGTGGTGACTGGAGGGTCTAGCATGCACATTCTCTCCCTCTCTCTCTGTCTTTCTCCCTTCTCCTCTCTCTCTGTCTCTCTCTCTCTCTCTCTCCTTGCAAATAAATAAAATATTTTTTAAAATAAAAAATAAATTAGACATATCTATCATTATTAAAATTTTTCATAAAATTTGACTAATGAGCATAAATAGATCTTTCGTCTTTTCCTTGGAGCTAGCCCTACAGATTCGCCTTGGGAACACAGACTGGTCACTTAGCAATGACTATAAAGCCATGAAATATAATTTTGTACACAGCTTCCACAAGTCATCGGCATATCCAAGTCACTTTTGTATCTTGACAGAGCTTGGTGAAGATGCGATATTGGAGGCAAGAGACAAAAATCTATCAAACAAGAGCACGCCAAAATGTAACTATTTTAACAACTGAGTTGTGGGTGACTGGCTCTGCTCGGCCATCTGTGGGTGAAAGCTAAACGACTTTAAGTCACGTCAGTCTATTCTGGCCTGAGAAGACACACAGGGGACGATGCAACAATTCCACAATGCCTTAACACCCCACAAACTATTCTAGCGTCCATGATGCCTGCGTGCTTAATTAGCTGTCATTACCCTTCGATCCCTTTTCTCTTGAATGCACCTTAAGAATCATGGAAACAGGCTGAGAAGATAGCTTACTTGGGAAAGTACTTAGCATGCAAGCCTGTGGTCTGGGGTTCAATCCCAGAAACCACATAAAAATGCTGAGTATGACAGCACAGGCCAGTAATCCTTGCATTAGGAGAGCAGTCATAGGAGACTCCTTAGGGATCACTAGTCAGCCAGTCTAGTCCCATTAATAAGCTCCATGCCAGTGAGTCACCCTGTCTCAAAAAGAGATAGACAACTTTCCTGAAAATGACCCCTAAGTTTGTCTTCTGGCTGTACACACGTGTGCACGCAAACACACACACACACAAACGCATACACACATGAAGAATAGCTTGTGTCTAGGTTATTAAATGTGCTCTGCTCTGCTCTCTCTCTGTCTCTCTTGCTCTCTCTAAAAAAAAATACATAAATTAAAACTGGGATTGGGGAGATGGCTTAGCAGTTAAGGTGCTTGCCTACGAAGACTAAGAACCCATGTTTGATCTCTCTCCAGATCCCACGTAAGCCAGGCGCACAAAAGGTGAGGCAAGCACAGGGTCACACATGCCCACTAGGTGGCGCAAGCATCTGGATTTCAATTGCAGTGGCTGAGGTCCTGGCTCACCAACACTCACTTTCCCTCTCTCACTCTCCCTCTCTCCCTCTCTCTCTCCCTCTCACTCTCCCTCTCTCCCTCTCTCTCTCTCACTCTCTCTCTCTCTCTCTCTCTCTCGCTCTCTCTCTCTCTCTCTCTCTCTCTCTCTCTCCCTCTCTCTCCCTCTCTCTGTTTCTCTAAAAAATACATTTTAAAAATGCTCTGTTGCTAGGGACAGATTTCTTTTGAGTAGTTTTTAATTGAAACCAAAACAGTGATGTGGGGCTGGAGAGATGGCTTAGCAGTTAAGTCACTTGCCTACAAAGCCAAAGGACCCAGGTTTGACTCCCCAGGACCCACGTAAGCCAGAGGCACAAGTGGGTGCACACATCTGGAGTTCGTTTGCAGTGGCTGGAGGCCCTGGCGTGCCCAATCTCTCCCTCTCTCTCCAATAAATAAATAAAAAGAAAATATTTTAAGGGCTGGAGAGATGGCTTAGCGGTTAAGCGCTCGCCTATGAAGCCTATGGACCCTGGTTCGAGGCTCGGTTCCCCAGGTCCCACGTTAGCCAGATGCACAAGGGGGCACACGCATCTGGAGTTCATTTGCAGAGGCTGGAAGCCCTGGCGCGCCCATTCTCTCTCTCCCTCTGTCTTTCTCTCCGTGTCTGTTGCTCTCAAATAAATAAATAAAAAATTTAAAAAAAAAGAAACAGTGATGATAAGGGATGTTTATTTCAAGTAACAGAAGACATAATCCAGTGTGTGTGTGAGTGTGTGTGTGTGTGTGTGTGTGTGTGTGTGTGTGTGTGTTCACAACACAGGGTGGATGTGTCCTTTGAATACAGACACATGTGTCTTCCACAAATGTCTGTTTGTATAAAATTCAGGGAAGAGACAGTCACCTTTTGTGGGGCGAGGCTCCTGTGCTTTTTGACTATAGGCTGAAGGACATTAGTACCATTACAGAGTCCCACTCACCAGCTAGCTTTGGGACAATCTTGGAGCACAGTTGTTGGAGATATGTCTCATCCCATTTTGCTTGCAACCTGCTGCGGCTCTGAAACGCCCTCTCCTTCGGACTTGAAGTAAAACGAACGAAGATCTAGGAAGAGAACGGTGTTTTTGAAAGCATATTAAATGACAATGATATGAACAACCACAGCACAACCCCCAAATAGACCGGACAGAAACCCACTGCACATCCATTACACTCCAATCTCCCGGAGGTCAGTAGGCCTGGCTTCATCCTGCATCCTGGAGCATCTAGCCGAGTCAGTTATGCAAAACAAGCAGTCAGGTGGGTGTAAGAAGAGAATAAAGGATGCATGCGTCCGAGGTTGGTACTACCTACAGGCCTGGCATGGGTCCTCATCCCTGTCCCTCCCTAACTCATGCGGAGCTTTTTTTGCTATAAATGAGCCGCCCTCTCTGGCTTGCTGTGTGCCAGGTTTTTGTCCATCTGCTGCCATTGTTCCCCCACGTTTCACAGCTACATTGTATCGCATGTGGTTATTCTTCAGTGGGTCATTACGGCATCTGGCTGCCCACCTTGTGCCTGCCCTGTTTCAGTTCACCAGGCAGCAGCTGCTTGCACAACCTGCCCCTCCACCCATCAGCTGCCCAGGTCGGACCCAGTCGAGCCTGCTTGCAGAAATCCTCGTCCCATTGCTTGGAGTTGGCTGCGCTCCAGGCCTTGGTTCCAGGGGGTCCTTGCTTACTGATCTCTATTCCTATAGGTAAGTCTCTGAAAAAACAGATGTGCGGCCCACAAGAAATTTCATTTTCAAGGATGTGGACAAGGATGCATACAAACATTGTGATACAGATCTTCAGTAGTAGATCGTGTAAGCAGTAAAAAAAAAAAATCGCATCATAATAACAATAATAATGAGGCATTCTCATTACGCATGAAGACTGGACTTTCTGAAACCCTAGCCTTCACCCAGAATTGATTTTAAAAGAGGAGTGATGCCACAGTCATAAAAAAAAAAAAAAAACATACTTTTTTTTGTCGATGATGAATGATTTGTGGCTATTAGCACAAAGCTCAGGAACATGGGCTACGCCACATGTCATGTCCTGATCCAAAACGTAGGCACCTCATTTTCATCTTGGAACTTGTCATAATATCCAAGCAGTAAGACAGCGGCAATGTCCGTGCTTATTCTGTGTGCCCACAACTGAGCGCATCCATATCTTTCCTGTGAAATAAAGCTTATGGCCTTTGTCACAGCTATTTTCCTCACTTTTCTTGCTTACTTATTATATAAACCATATGATAGAAGGTCAGGTTTCCAAGCCAATTGCAAATGTGTGTTTAACATAAAATGTGTCCAAATAATATTTCTATTCTAGATCTCATCAGTAGAAAGAGCATTGCTAGTGACTTCTGAAATTCAATCTAAAAATGCCACCACTCCCCCCCCCCCACCCGCTTTATCCATGAGGGACACATTCCAAGACCCCCCACCGGGTGCCTGAAGCAACAAATAGTACTGAACACTATAAAAGGCAGGGTTTTCTCCCTGTAAGTACATGCCAATGATGAAGTGTAACTTAGAAATTAGTCATAGTGAGAGATTAACAACAATACCAAATAGTGAAATCATTGTAAGGTATTTAAAACCTATGCCTCATTTAGTTCTACAAGTTTTCATTTACTATTTTCACTGTTGATTGTGTATCAGGAAAGCTATAGGAAATGAAACCTCAGATAACAGGGGACTCTCGACCATGCCACAGAGACAAACATGGCACTTGTCCCCCACCCCGTCTTCTTGCCTCCACCCAGGTCATTGCAAAAGTTTCAGTGACAGCAGGAAAAAAAAAAAAAAAAAAGACAGGCAGCCTTAGTGATGAAGAGGAGGCAACGCAGGGAGAGACAAACAGGATCCCATCACTGCCTTAGAGCCAGTCAGAGTCTGAGCTAGACACTGAACCAAGTTATCTTGCCTACATCCCGTAACGTAGACGATTGTTTCCACCTCTCTGAGGCTGAAACTCAAAGAGGACAATTTGGCCAAGATTGAGTCAACCTTAGGCAAAGTAGCAGAGGTGGGGCGGAAGTACCCATCTATCTGCTCGGTCTCTGTTTGGTCACTGCTCAGAGTGACCTTCTGAGAGCTGGCAGACACCTACACCAGAATGAGAGGTCAATGGAGAAATTCGAGATGTCCAGGCAAAGCAGGAAGTACAGTCCCAGCAACTCCTTTCCTGCAGTTTATTAAGCTAAGATTGTTGCACGACACTACCTACACAAGGCCTTCATAATAGGCACAGAAAAAAAGTGACATCTACATAGAGGAGAAAATAATTGGAGTGAAGGTCTTCAATGAAGGGTGGGTGTGGGAGGGGGGCAATGGGGATGGTGGGAGGGGATTATTATGGTTTATTGTCTATACTTATGGAAGTTACCAGTAAAAAGTTTTATTAGGCCGGGTGTGGTAGCGCATGCCTTTAGTCCCAGCACTCGGGAGGCAGAGGTAGGAGGATCACCAATCACTGTGAGTTCAAGGCCATCCTGAAACGACATAGTACATTCCAGGTCAACCTGGGCTAGAGTGAGACCCTACCTCAAAAAAAAACCTCATCTTTATTAAAAAGTAGGGAATGGGGGGCTGGAGGGATAGCTTAGCGCTTAAGGCCCTTGCCTGCAAAGCCAAAGGACCCAGGTTTGAATCCCCAGGATCCACGTAAACCAGATCCACGAGGTGATGCATGCATCTGGATTTCATTGTTGTGGCTGAAGACCCTGCCTCGCCCAGTCTCTCTCTATCTGTCTCTTTCTCTCTCCTCTCTCAAATAAATAAAATAAAATAAAAAGCAGGGAATGGGTAGCTTGAGTCCAGCCTGAGATCCTCTACCTTATTCAAACGATTTAAATATGGTAACAGACCGGGTGTGGTGGCGCACACCTTTAATCCCAGCACTTGGGAGGCAGAGGCAGGAGGATCGATGAGAGTTCAAGGCCACCCTGAGACTACAGAGTGAATTCCAGGTCAGCCTGAGCTAGAGTGAGACCCTACCTCGAAAAACCAAGCAAAAACAATATATGGCAGCAGGATAAGCTAACTTCTAGAATCAAGAACTCCTCTTGGGTTATGAAAACAATTTCAAAGAATAGGGTTTTTTCTTTTAAGCTGGGTGTGGTGGTGCACACCTTTAATCCCAGCACTCAGTAGGCAGTGGTAAGAGGATTGCTGTGAGTTCGAGGCCACCCTGAGACTACATAGTGAATTCCAGGTCAGCCTGAGCTACAGTGAGACCCTACCTTAAAAAACCAAAAAAAAAAAAAAGATTAAAAAGATATGATGACAACTCACATCTTATGCTGGAACTCACTTTCCCCTCTCTTCAGTACCTTCCAAATGTTCATGTATTTTCTACGACAATATCCTGGAGACACATTTACATCAACTCCAGACCTTTTTCATTGCGGGCAAACTGTCCTATTCCTCACTTTGAATGTAGTCATTTAAATTCAAGAGGAAAAAGTACTACATAAATAAATCTTTATTACTGTCAGCATTGTGAAAGAATTTCCTAGTTTGAGCTGTTCTTTCTTTGAAATCACCACCTTCCCGGGGCAGAGAGGTTCCTGCTAGGCATTTTAAATTGGGGAAGACAGTTTTATTGTCAAGGCAGGTCAATCAAATTATAATTGGCTCTAATTTGCACTCCCACCAGCTGTTAAATTCCTCACCTGCAGCACTCAAATTGGTGTGAAATTCTTGCTGGCTCTGTGAATGTTTCAAAGTGGATCGCTCACCATCTGATCCCTTCAACCCAAAGTTCTTGTTATTTTTCATCAGTAGTAAAGGACAAGTCCCATTTGACTCTGACTGTAAAGCCGGACTTGGGCTGCAATGGTCTGTGCTGAACAGGTATGGACAAATCCGACCTCCATGAATGATCAACGTTGAAAAGCCAAAGTGTCTTTGTTAAGACCACAGCATCACTGACTTGTATTTTCGCACCCCATTGTGGAATTTGCAACACTGAGGAAAACCATTCATTGAGCCCTTTGAACAAAATGACAGACAATGGTAGAACTTTTCTTTTTTTACTATTTCATTGAGAGAGAGAGATTCAGAGAATGGGCACACCAGGGCAAACTCCATATACATGTGCCACCATGTGTATATTGCTTACGTGGGTTCTGGGTCCTTAGGATTTGCAGGCAAGCGCCTTAACCTCTAAGCCATCTCTCCAGCCCTGAATGCCAGTTTTGATGGGAGGATCTGTTATCCTTTGAGAGAGTTTCCAGTGCTTCCTCAGATATTTTGGAGGCTCTGAATAACTAAAATACTCACAGGAAGCTCCTTTCTAGCAAACACACATCTTCCAGAAAATTAAGAAAAGCCAAAACCATGTTACAAAGCACCATGATGCTTTTCTTCCAGAGTCCCTCTTTACAACTTTGCTGAAGGTAGTTTTGAACAAAATAGTATAGAACTTACAAAATCAGCCAGAGTGAAGTATGGCAGATGCGGAAATAACATTAAAACCAAATAACCAGGGTAACCTTAACTTCAACTGGATTTTGGGAGAATCTATTTGACTGCAGATAGCGAAACCAATTTAAGTAACTGAGTGGGAGTTTTTCTAATCATTTTAAAAAAATATTTTTCTATTTATTTTTACTTATTTATTTGACAGAGAAAGAGGGAAAAAGAGAGAGAATGGGTGTGTCCAGCCACTGCAAATGAACTCCAGACGCGTGTGCCCTCTTGTGCATCTGGCTAACGTGGGTCCTGGGGAATTGAACCTGAGTCCTTTGGCTTCCTAGGCAAATGTCTTAACCATTAAGCCATCCCTCCAGCCCAAGTTTTTCTGTTCTTGCTAATTACCACACAGTTTCAAACAGTCGCAGAATGAGGGTCTGTGGGGATAATTGGTAGACAGTATAATGAAGAACTAAAGGCTCTTTGAAGAAATATTTTTGGATTTGGAATGGGCTTAAGGAAATACAACTGCAGAAATAGACTGAATCATTGTATTAGAAATAAGAGACCCAACAGCTTCTGGGTAAACTATCCCCAGAAAAGAGACTGGAATACAAATTTATATTAGGACCATCATTACTTCCATTTAACAGAACCAAACGCTTGAAACTTTCCAAAACAAAGGGTTATTGAAATCAGCAAGGCACTTCCTTGAAATAGCATAGCATGCAGCTTTCAAATGGTTTATATGAGGAACTATATTCTACCACAAGAGAAACTACTAAAAATGTCACATGAAAATGAGTTGACGACTTAGTGCATAACCTCATTTCTGTAACTGCATATTTATTGCGTGTACTTAGTACAAACTCAGAAAATGTTAAGTAAGGGTGGCTGATTCCAAGTGAAACGAGTTTGTAGGCAATTTTTTAAAGTTTTACTCTACTTTTTGACTTGTATAAATTGGGTTTTTTAAATTATCAGAATTATTATATTTCATGTTTTATAGTTATATGTTTACATTTCATGTTTATAAATAGTATTTATCACTGTAATAGTTATAATGGTGACACATGTTAATTGTACAAATTAACAGGATTTGCTGTGGCATTTCCACACATACATATTTCATGCATTTATATTATTAATGTCTGCCCATCCTACTTTCATATCAGATCCCTCCTACTTGGATTTGATTAAGATATGGTTTGTGATGAGGTATGATAGAAGGGAATATGACACGATCTCTCTGCGGGCCCAGGCTGGCTTAGAACTTAGTTTCCTGCCTTTACCCCTCAAGCACTTGGGAGAGCAGGCATGCACCACCCCACCTGGGTCCCTTTATGAAAGTTTTACAAACAACAGCGAAAATCAATATGTGCAACCAGTGTGGATTTCCAGTGCAATGCTTAGGTACACAAAATGCTTTTCACTAAATAAAATCTCTGTGACCCAGGGTCTCAAGACAGACAAAACACCCTCACTATTGGGGCTCTTGGCTGAATTCAGAACACAAAACACACACAGACAATTTGGGAAGGAAGATGTCTTCATAGTACTATAAAAATTTTATACTATTACAATAATTATTTTTGTTTCTTCATTTTATTTATTTATTTTATTATTATTATTTTTGTTTTAATTTTGTTTTTTTGAGGTAGGGTCTCACTCTAGCCCGGGCTGACATGGAATTCACTCTGTATTCTCAGGGTGGCCTCAAACTCATGATAATCTTCTTACCTCTGCCTCCTGAGTGCAGGAGTTAAAAGCATGTGCCGCCACACATGGCTTATTATTACAATAATTATTGTATGGATTTTTAGATGGCTGGAGATATTGCTCAATGATAAAAGGTGCCTGCTTGCAAAGCCTGATGGTTCAGGTTCAATTCCCCAGGACCCACAGCAAGCCAGATGCACAAAGTAGCACATGAGTCTGAAGTTTGTTTGCAGTGGCAAGAGGCGTTGGCACACTCATTCTCTGACCCCTTTCCTCTCTCCATCCCTCCCTGAAAATAAGTAAATATTTTTTAATTGTTATATATAATATTATATGCCTATATTTATCACCATCCTTTCAGCACTTGGATGTGGTCTCTTTGCTTTAGTTACAATCAGCATTAATGTTTATGGAGGTTTTCTGTTTCCCGCACACATAATCCTGAGCTCCACGTACTGTTTCCACATCTTTCTTTACAAGTCACACAACTGGAGATTCAGTGGGGCAAGTTGAAACTCTAGGAGTGAACAGGCAGGCTTTCCCAAAGCACCTTTCTGAATCATTGCTATTTCACACACTGCCAAACATGCAGGAGATGGTGCTGGCCTGCCAGCTGTCTATCAATGGAGCTGTACAGGTGGCCTAGTGGTTAAGGTGCTTGCCTGTGTAGCCTAAAGACACATGTTCAGCTCTCCAGATCCCATGCAAGCCAGACGCAAGTATTCAAGGTTGCACATGAGCACAAGATGACTCATGTGTCTGGAATTCAACTGCAGTAGCTAGAGGCCCTGGCATAGCAATTCTCTCCCTCTCTCTCTCCTCATGAAAAGCAAACTGCTCCTGAAGGAATGCATGATAGCCAATGGATAATCTAATAAAAAAGACAACGGTGACAAAACTTTACAGGGAAAATATATCGGTAAGATCTTAAATTTTTTATTTATTTATTTGAGACAGAGATAGAAAGAGACTGATAGAGAGAGAGAGAATGGGTGCACCACGGCCTCCAGCCACTGCAAACGAACTCCAGATGTGTGTGCCCTCTTGTGCATCTGGCTAATGGGGGTCCTAGGGAATCAAGCCTTGATCCGGGATCCTTGGGCTTCACAGACAAGCGCTTATTAACTGCTAAGCCATCTCTTCAGCCCTCAGTAAGATTTTAGGTGTGTCTTCACATTTTCTGAGAATGAAGGAAATGACAATAGAGGAAATTACGCACTTGGAATGTTTATACCTTGCAAACTACGTGTACCTGATGTGACAAGGGCCTAAGTGGAGAAGGACATAAGTCACTCCATATTGTGAACTTGTACAAGGAAGTTCAGTCTCGCCTGCACTTGAACTTGATGCTTGGCTGGCTTTAACACAATGGGTCACCACGAGACAAGATGTTTTTAATCGCTGTTGCTAAATGCAATCTTCGCCTTCTGTATTAACTGCTGCTTGCTTACAGTTGCAGGAGAGGGAAAATGCAGAGAGGGGAGATTCTGGAATTTTTTTCTGTTTTTTTTTTTTTTTTTTCTAAAATCAACTGAAATTAACTCTTAATTTTGTAAGGTCATGATTACTAAACTTCTAAACTATAAAAGTAAGATGGTAATCGTATGGATTTCTCTTATAAAAGGAGCTCTGAGGTAGAGCCTGGCACTGCATTCAGGCTCCCAAGTCCTGGATGTAGACGTCACCTGGCAAGTAAAGATTCCTTTCCTACTGCTTGGTGTCTGTGTGGTCTTCCCTGGGGGTCCTCGCCATAACAATGTAATGTTTAAATTCTTATGACAAACCAGTGAAACATCTCAATGATGCATATTATGAGAACTATTAGATCAAGTGTTGGTAAATCACAATGCACACACGTGGACATCTATAAGAGTGTCTTCAAGCCAGGTGCAGCCATCCTAGGGACTAAGTCACAATCCTTACTGTCCTCAACACCTTTTTATGATTTTTTTTTTTTTTTGAGACAAGCTCTCACTCTTTAGCCATGGCTGGCCCGGAACTTAGAACATATAACAGGCTGGCCTCAAACTTGCAGCAATGTCCCTGCCTCAGCCTCTTAAGTACTAGGTTTACAGGCACGTGCTACCTTGCTCAGAAAAAAAAAAAAAAAAAAAAGTGTCTTCATTTTGATGATTATCTAAAAGACTTTTAAAAAAATGAAACTTTGCCAGGCATGGTGGCACATGCCTTTAATCCCAGCACTCGGGAGGCAGAGGTTGGGGGATTGCCAAGAGCTTGAGGCTAGCCTGAGACTACATAGTTAATTCCAAGTCAGCCTGGACCAGAGAACCTACCTCAAAAAAAAATAAAATAAAAGGAAAGGAAAGGAAAGAAACTTCATGCAAATTCTGGGTTATTTGAATAAGTTCCTTGATAGTCCATTACAATTGTAAGAATTCAGAATCTCATATGATTAGTACTTTGTGATAAATTATTCTGTGATAAAATGATTTTTCTTAATAATAAGCTAATGAAAAATAATTGGGGGTTTTTAATGGACATATACTTATGATCATGCCATCAGAACACCAAAAGTCATGCAAATAAAGTGCATGCAACAGCATTATCAGAGAAAATAGTGAGGAAACTAAGGTGTCTTAAATCACCTTATAGTAAGTGCTTGCCTAAGACAAATACCTATGCTAAAGAAATCCAGACTACATTTGTTTTACAAAAAGAACTTCTAGAGCTGGAGAGATGGCTTAGTGGTTATGACGCTTGCCTGTGAAGACTAAGGACCCATGTTCAAGTCTCCAGATCCCATGTAACCAGACACAAAATGTGATGCAAGTGAACAAGGTCACCAATGAGCACAAGGTGGCGCACATGTTTGGAGTTTGATTTCAGTGGCTAAAGGCCCTGGTGGGCCAATTCTCTCTCTCTCTCTCTCTCTCTTACTCTCTCTCTCTCTCTCTCTCCTAAAAAGAAAAAAATAGAAAACACAACTTCCAGAAAAACCCACAGATACAGTACAGAGGATCTATTGACTTGCATTTGCCTTTGGGGGAGGATTTTTGAAGAATATATGGTTTTATTTAGTCTATAATTTTGCAACAATTATGAACATAGTATGTATTTGTTTTGATTTATGTATTTGAAAATACTTTATCAGATACTTATATTTTTATACAATTATTTTTGAAATTATTTTATGGTAATATCACATAAAAGTTGGGCAAAATGAAGGACTAATGTTGCAAACATTACATTTTAACATGGAAGTTTTTCTCAAATTTGCCTATAGAACATTTAAGATCATATGTGGTGACCTTGGCAAGTTGATTCCGAGAGCATCATGGATTCTCTTTTTCAGGGAACTTTTGAAATTTTTTTCACTCAGACCACTACCAGATGGTTTTGTCTTCGTTCCATGGTCAGTCACAGAATAGGATTTTTCTGAACTGGGACATCTAATGGAGTGAGATTAATGAGTGTGATGAGAGGAACAGCCAGATCTATCGCAAAATGCCTGTGGCTAACTGCAGAAGCCAAAACCACCATTAACCTATAAGGTAAACTCAATACAAAAAAAAAATCTTGCCTGGGTAACTCAATCTGGATGTGGCCTCCTTCCTGGTTTTCTCTGTGACTCTGAATAAAGGCTTTATTACTATCCCACTTCTGTCTTTTGTTAATTTTTTTTATTTTTTTATTTTTTGCAAGTTGCAAAGCAGGGACCAAGAATATTGGTTTGTGAAGTACCTAGTGAATCCCAGTGTTCTCAAGCACAAAGACTTTCAAATTGTGTGATGTGTGGAGCCTGAAAATTATTGATGCAACATGCCTGGCCGCTTTCTTCCTTTATTTCATCTCAAGTTACTTTACTGTGCTTATTTGAAACAGATGGATTAGAATAAATTATACTATACTATAGTTGTACTGTAATTGAGAGTGGGTTTGGGTTCCTATTAAAAAGAACAGAATTATGGTTTGAATGTAAGAATCCCTCCCCGCCCGCCCCCCCCCACCCCCGCCCGTAGGAGTGTATATTTGAATACTGGGTCCCCAGAGGTGGTGTTTTGGGGGTAGATTGTGGAACCTTTAAGAGATGGAACCTAACAGGAGAAAGTAAGTCACTGTGGAGTGGTCCTTGAGGCTGATAACATGGTTATAACATGTTCTTATTTGCAGCCTCCCTTCCCTACCAAGATGTGAACAAGCCACCTCACACTTCACCCGCTACAGACAGGACTTTCTCCCAGGACTGGGAGTATGCTCATGTCTTCCCCTCCATGAAACTGTGAGCTCAAGTAGATCCTAGTTCCCATAAGACAGTTCTATTAGGTGTTTTGTGACAGCAATGAATAAAGCAATAAAAATAGCATGTAGGGGACTGGATAAATGGCTTAGTGGTTAAGGTGCTTGCCTACAAAGCCAGAGGACCCAGGTTTGATTCCTCAGGACCGACATAACTCAGATGCACAAGGTGGTGCATGCATCTAGAGTTCCTTTGCAGTAGCTGAAAGGCCCTGACACACCCATATTTTCTCTTTCTCTCCCCTCCCTCCCTCCCTCTCTCTCTCTCTCTTTCTCTCCCCCTCTCTTTCTCTTTATCTCTTTCTCCTAAATAAATAAAGAAAAAAAATTTAAATAGCATTTAAGGACACCAAAGGATGTCATCTCCTGACATCCCAGGAATAGTTGAAACTAAAGAAGAATTGAATGAATAACTTTCATAATCCAAGAACCTTCAGAGGTTTTCTTCCAGTTTAATAAAAGCTGTTCATACTGTTACAGCTGCTCTGGGGGCCCAGTCCTTTTTCCTTTTGGTTTAGAAACAAATAAAAATAGCTGAATTATTAATGTGAAGCATATTGGCTACAAAGCATTGAGCGACTTTTTTAATTCACATATACATCTGTATTAATATCTCAACAGAACTTTACTTTGGATTATGCATAGTTAGAATGGCATCTAAGGAACCATTGAAAGGCTAATGTTTGTTGCAGAGAAATATTTGAAGTAGATAGTGCTGTTGGGGGGAGGAAGGAATGGTCCAAAAATTTTTTTTTTAAAAATTGAACTTACGGGGCTGGAGCGGTGGCTTAGTGGTTAAGGCTCTCACTTGCGAAGCCTAAGGACCCAGGCTCAATTCTCCAGATGCCACATAAGCCAGATGTACAAAGGCGAGGCAAGTACAAATTCACACATGCCCATTAGATGGCGCATGTATTTGGAGTTCAATTGTAGTGGCTGAGGCCTTGGTGCACCCAATTCTCTCTCTCTAAGATTTAAAAAAAATATATAAATTTACTTATTTAGGGAGTAGGGTCCCCAAGAGTGCTGTCACTTCTGACACCAACTGTAGATATCACAGGCTCCAAAAGCCACTCCCAGTTCTAATAGTTTGCTAGAAGAGCTCCCATAATCATAGTTATGGTTTCTTATAGCGAAAGGATACAGATTAAAATCAGTCGAGGTAAGAAACATGAGTGAAGTCCTCAAGGTTTCCAAATGTAAAAAATCCAACAGTGTTGCCTCATGGAGTTGGATACAGTACTGACTTTCCCAGCTATCACGTATGGCATTAATCCTGGGAGACCGCCAGTTCACAAGCACCCTTGAGCACTGGTGTCCCCAGTTTTAACTGTGGGGACATGGTGAATTGCACACACGGCTGACCTTTCACCTCTAGTCCCTTCAGATGTCAGGCTACCACCTTTGGCTTCCAGCTCCAAAGTCCCCTATCGTTAGCTCTGAAGTCTTAAATCCATCTCCAATATACATGCTTATGAATACCAATGTTATCATAAGACCTATTTACATATGATAGTTGAATCTTGCCTACAATGTCAATATCACACCATGTTACAGTGTGGCCATAGTATAATTCAGTTCTATTCCTGAACAAATAACTGAAATTGAAAAGTCATTTTCCATGCCTTTACACAGTAAACACTTGCCGAATTACTACAAGCAGGTGTCTTAACAATTGTCCATAACTTGGTTGTTGCAAGGGTCCAAATAGGTTGGAGACGAAGCCCTTCACTCAGTCTCAGTTCACTGGCTTACACTATGACCTTTCCCATGATGTGCAGTTCCATAACAGGACCCAGGTCCTTCCTGCAAGGAGGACTTGGGCACAATTCAGAATATTTCCTATCTCTGATAAGTGTATGGCAGGATGTCTTATGGTGACTTATTTTAGGAGGACAGTCACAGCACAATGACATAAACTACAAGTGATTCTAGAGGACTTCCATGGATTAGGAGGGCCCTAAATTCCCACAGCTATGCCCTTCAGCCTCAACTGCTGGGCAGAGACCATTTCCCCGTGACTACTCAGCTCCATCTGTTGAAATGACCAGCAGGGTGCTGGAGAGATGGCTTTGCAGTCAAGGTGCTTGCCTGCAAAACCTAAGAACCCATGCTTGATTCTCCAGATCCCATGTAAGCCAGATGCACAAGGGGACACAAGCACAAGTTTACACACACACACAAGGTGGCACACAAGTCTGGAGTTCAATTACAATGGCTGGAGGCCCTGGCGTGCTTGTGTGGGTACAAGGGCTCTCTCTCTCTCTCTCCCTCTCCCCTCCCCCTTCCCCTCCCCTTCCCTCTCTCCCTCTCCCTCTCTCTCTCTCTTCATCCTCCCTCCCTCCCTTCTTGGTCTCATTCTCTCATTAAAAAGGCTAGTCTTGGGCTGGAGAGATGGCTTAGCAGTTAAGCGCTTGCCTGTGAAGCCTAAGGACCCCGGTTCGAGGCTCGGTTCCCCAGGTCCCACGTTAGCCAGATGCACAAGGGGGCGCACGCGTCTGGAGTTCGTTTGCAGAGGCTGGAAGCCCTGGCGCGCCCATTCTCTCTCTCTCCCTCTATCTGTCTTTCTCTCTGTGTCTGTAAATAAATTAAAAAAAATTTTTTTTTTTAAAAGGCTAGTCTTTTGGGCTTGCCTCAAAAAAAAGAAAAAAAAAACATGTTGGTTAGGGTCCAAGCCTTTTCCCAACACTGGGGGCTAGCATCTTACAGCAGCGTTGGTGAAGGCTGCCTGCCCTATGTCACAAAATAGTCGCCACCTAACTCCTGCCTTCTGCCTTCTTCCAGTAAGGGAAGCCTCTCATCTTCCCATTCTAACTTCTTTTTTCTCCAAATTGTATTGCTCATGAAAAGGAAATTCAACTTTTCTCATAACACAGACAAGAGCCTCTCTTCCCTAGCCCTCTTTTCTGTTTTGTAGGTCACTGGGGGTTTTGTTTGTTCTTTTGTCGCTGTGTATTTTGTCATTGTGTAGTAATGGCACGACTGCAGTGAAAATTATGCTTCAGGTCCAAGATGCTGAGGCCTCCACGCTCGGGACACATGAAGTGGTAGCTACAGCCAAACATAATTTAGTGTGAATCCTCCCATAGCCTTTTTCCTCAAAGGGAAGGCTATACCCAGTGGAATTCAGTCCCGCCTTCTGCTGTCTATTGCTCTAATCCCATTAGTAATTGTTGTTCTTTTTCTATTCTATTTGATGGGTTTTTTTTTTTTCATTCATAAAAGAAAGAGCAATATATTGAAAAGGCATGGTGGTGCATGATTGTAATCCTAGCCTGTGGGAGATGGAGGAAGGAAGATTAGTAGTTCAAGTCCAGTTTCAGCTGCACATCATGCCTGGGTTACATGGGACCCTGTATCAAAAAGAAAGGAAGGAAGGAAGGAAGGAAGGGAGGGAGGGAGGGAAGGAAGAGAGAGGGGGAAGGAGGAAGGAAGAAAGGGAGAGAGGAAGGAGGAAGGAAGAAAGGGAGAGAGGAAGGAAAGGAGGGAGGGAGAGAGAGAGGCAGGGAAAGGAAAGGGGTGGAATAGAAATGAAAGAGAATGGAATGGAATGGAATGGAATGGAATGGAATGGAATGGAATGGAATGGAATGGAATGGAATGGAATGGAATGGAATGGAATGGAATGAGGTTCAACCTTGTCAGGTTCTAAAAATAAGGTGCTACTGACAAACCTACAGTTTTTCCTTCTGGATGCCTGTAAAATTGTATTGACATAATGCACTCTTTCTCAGGAGGCGCCAATGTAATGGATACAGGCATGTACTGGTTAACCACTAGGGCTACATTCTGAGAAATCTGTCATTAGATGACTTAGTCATTATAAGGGCATCATGTAACATCTGTATACCAACCTAGATGGTGTATCTTATTATGTATCTAGGATGTATAGTACATACCATATTAAGTGTGTATATGTGTATGATATATGTGTTTATAATCCTATCGTTTATATGGTCAAAATGAACAATAGGAAGTGTCATTAAATCAAACACAATATAAGATGATGCAATCAAAAAATGGTAAATAAACGATTATGAGGTTGCTGGAAGCACAACAAATACTGTTTGCCAATAAGCTTTTTAATAAGCAAGAGGAGTATATTCTAAAACAATATGAAGGGTATTATAAATACACAAACCAGGAGCATCATTTATCATCATTATCTAACACCATGTACTACACATGATTGTACAATGTATATTTTTGTTAGACTGGTAGAGAAGGATGTTCATTTAAACCAGCATCTTCACAGACACCAAGTACTATGTTGCTCTAGGAAGTCACAACAGATGTGACATCACTAGGTGACAGGATCGAAGCTACCACAGTATAGATGGCCCATCACTGGACAAAGTGTTTTTAATGCAGTGTGTCACTACGTTAGATTTCACTGTAATAGCCCATTTGTCCACTTTTATTGTCACTTCCATTTCTCCTCTCCATTTGTCCTTTATTTTAACACATGCCTTCTACTTCTTGCAGAATGCACAGGTAAAGTGTGCAACCACTTCACATAAAGTCTATAAACACATCCACGTAAATCCAGATTTTCACTTTCATCCATCCACATTGCATTCCTACATCCTCCAAGGCTGTCAATCCCATTAGGACTTCAACAGGTTTGGAAAGAGTGCATTGGAATACCATGTTATGAAGCCCCAGAAAATTCTTTTCTCCCTCAACCCCACAGGTCATTTTACCCACACATAAGCATATGACCTTGGATCCTCAGGTATAGACTCAGCAAGAGGATCCTGACTCCTCTATAGATTTTCTTCTTGATTATTGTGACAGACCATGGCATAAGTGATTAAAAAAACAAAACATGTGATTCAAGGTCAACTTTCTGACTGTCATCACTGCCTTTCAGTGTTCCAAATTCCTCCAAAGTAGAATAAAAAGAGCAGATTTGTTCGAGGACTTTTGCTACTTGGGAGGGGGCAGTGGCAACTTCCACTGACCCACCTCACATACTGTGTAATGGGCATTGTTTTAGCCTATCTTTTCTTTTATCTGCTTCCTTTATTCTATTTCATAATAGCTTCTAAAGCTTTCCACCCTGATCGATCAACTTTCTTTGCCTTTTCCTGATATTTTTATGAATCATTCTAAATTTTTCAGTGTCTGTAAAACCCACCAAAAAATCTGAGATGACATATCTAATTGGTTTTCTCAGACAGTTGCTGGTTATTATGCTGGTAATATTACAAAGGACACCAACACAAGAGGAGGCCGTAGCCACAGTATTGACCACACCTGGCAAAGGTGCCTACTGAATGGATTAATATTCAGATCATCATAAAACCAATCCAGCGTGGCTTGGAACACAGCATACCAACATCTCAGTCTGGAATATCATACTCGACCTTTATAGGGGAAACTAGATCAGCCCCTTATCAGGACAACTTAATTTTGCAGGGGTTTTTATTTAATGCACATGTGCATGCACAAAGAAACACAGTCTCTTGTCCCCTCTTCCACTCAGTATCTGGATTACAAATCCCCAACCCACGATCAGGTCTTCTAGGAACCACAAGCTATCTTCCACTCTACAATGTTTAAAGCCAAAGATACCTCCAAAAGTCATGGAAGCCATCCTAGTAGAGTCCCCCGGAAGAGGATGATGGCAATGCTGAAATGTAACACAGCTTTTCACAGTATACCGCTGGTTCCCAGGCTCTCGATGTGGCCCTCAGCATGTTGTCTTCCTGCTGACACACAGTCCCAGAAGTGCCGCCGCTCTGTGTCATGGCATTCTCATGAACAGTAGTCCTAGACCTGTGGTCGTAAATCAGACAAAACCTGAACTTGGTACCTCATCAAGATCTGCCCCAATACTCTGCGTTACTTTCATCTTAGTCATTACAGACAACAGTACCATGAGATTATGTACTTAACTATTTCTTACTATTTTATCATCTGTAGATATCCAAACATTTCACCCCTTGAGAACTGAATCTGTCACCAAATTCCATTGGTAACTTTGGCCTCTAGTCACTTCCATCCACCTGTAGTTTCATACAAGAGGGGACCAAGCATCATTTAAAAGAAAAAGTTTTATCAGGCACACCCTTCCTTGTTTTCTCCAAAACCCACACTTCAGTGAGTCACAGACATACTACAGAATCCCACTTCTGACACCAAACATGAAGTTAAGTGATCAAATCCATAGGACCACCCTCAGTTTTGACATCAAATACAAGTACAAATGTTCCCAAGGCTGCACTCAATTTTACAAAACCTATTTTCTTTGGGGGATAATCTTAGATCATATAAACTATCTTCTTAGGCTTGGCAGAGGTTAATGCCCAGATCCACAGTCTGATCTGTGTCCAGTTATGGCTAACACTTTCATATGCGTAGATAGAACCCTGTACTGTTTGCAAAGTCCCAAATCCAATAGAAAAAAAAATATATTTTACATTTCTTAAATAGATTTGACTCATACCTTTCTTCTTGGACATGACAAATGACTTTCTATGGTCATTTCTCGAGCGTCCACTTTTCCTGTTGGTTCTGAGAATTTCACATACCGTCAGCTTCATTTTATCCAGACAACCAACAGACACCTTGGGACTTTTCCTGGTAAAGTTTGGAGACGTGTTTCTGTTGCTACAAGCAAGAAAGTATGAACCAAGATCCGAGGAATATAGGCATCCTTCACCCCAGGAGGAGAGTCAGCCAAAAGGGGCAGCAGCGCTATAGAACTTAGGGAAAGGAAAAAGGGGCTGACATGTTCATGACTATTGAGCAGCCAGAATAAACTTTATCTGAAACCAATGCTTTCTTGGAACTTTAAATTATATAGGCTAAAGTTTTCTTTAACTCTTGTAACCCAACAACTCCCAGCTTCTTCATGTGTGGTGGGGTCATCAGAAACGCAGAATTACCATGGCTCAGTCTGCAAAGGTTTGCTGCATACAAGAGGACCTGAGTTTGGGCCCCCAGCATCCATGCAAATCCTGGGTGGGCCAGCATGTGCCTGTATTCCTGGCACTACTGAGGCAGAATCGGGAGGCTCTCTGGGCTGGCTGGCTAGCTATCTAGCTGAATCAGGGCACTCCATGGTGACTGAGAGACTTTGTCTCATAGAATAAGACTGATAGCAACAGAGGAAGACACTGGATATTAACCTCTGGACTTTACATGCGCACACACATGCGTGCACACACACACACCCACGGAGAAAGAAAGTAAGGCAGAATTGGGAGCTGGCTATACTTCCCCGAGTCAGGAATCTCACATGTGAGCATCCCAGAGCCACGCACATTTCGGAAGAGTGAACAAAGCCTCTGTGAGTGGCCTTGGCTCATCATTTGTGACCTGAGTCAGATGCCTCAGCATCCTTACCCAGAGTTCAGACTCCTCTCTAGAATCAAGAAACTGAGATTCAGGGAGCATTTGTGCTAACCAGGAGTTCCCCACTCAGAAGAGGCCCACACAGTAGTAGCATCCTACCTCCAAGGCCTGCAGGATTCCCTCCTGGTATGCGAGAGGCTTGGTGGGCAGTTCCTGTGGCCCTGCAGCCAGGGTCCAGGACTACCTGTTCATCAAGCTCCTATTCACTTTTCTTTGAAAACACCACAGGGTTTTCAGCCATCTTTCCTTCCCTGTGTTTATACTCATAGAAAACTCCTTAATCTGGGTAATTTATTTAATGAGTAGCTCCAAATATTTGGTTCCCAACTACCAGCAGTTTAATACAAAAATTACAGGCTAGCTTAATTGCACTTAACCAAGTAAGCCCTGTGAACAATTTTCTCTCATTATTTCTCACTAAAGCATTCACCCTTGGCACAGTGCTCTCTGTGTTAGTAAGATCAGGAGCAAGTGTTGAGAAATCTTCACGTTCCTTGATGTTTTCAAATCCCAGCCTACGCCTGAAATCCCACCAATGAGACAAGGAAGTTTTACCACTCAGAATAGAATGAGTTCAGAGAAAGGCTTTCCCACAGAAACCTCACAACTAGTAGATTAAAATGGCATAAAACACCAAAGGATACAGCTGAGAAATTACTGTAACCCTTACTACAGGTGACATGTCACTCAACAAATGCTTGCTGGATGAATAATTTTTCACTCCCAAGTGACAACTACAAGGCCCCTTACCTCTTTTCTTTGCCTTCATTTAATCTCATTGAGTTATATCTTTCCAGCAACCCCAGTAAGTAATGGTGTCATCTTTATTTTAGAGACATTGATTCTATGGTTCAGAAAGATTAACAGTGCATTTCTTGATAGTCACAGATTTATTCATGGTAGAAGTGGAATTCAAATCCTGGTCCTGGGACCGTAATCATAGATTTTCCTACTATCCTTCCTTGAATCCCTTTGTTTTTTAAGAAAAGCATTTCAAGGGCTTGAAAATGGCTCATCCAGTAAATCACTTTCTGCACAAACAAGAACCTGAATTCAGATCCTGAGTACCAAGGTATGGTCATGTCACCCGTAACCTCAGTGCTGGGGAGGTAACGGCAGAAAGACACCTGGGACTTGCTTGCCAGATCGTCTTACTAAGTCAGTCAGTGGGGGCTGGAGAGATGGTTCAAAGGTTAAGAGGCTTTCCGACAAAGCCTAACCACCCACGAGTACCCACGTAAAACCAGATGCACAAAGTGGTGCACGCATCTGGAGTTTGTTTGTAGTGGCTGGAGGACTTGGTATGCCCATTCTCTATCTGTCTCTCTTCTTTCCAGCTCTCTGCTTGCAAATCAAATATTTTTAAAAACATAACTTTTAAAAATATTTTGCCTTTATTTATTTACTTACATGTCAGAGAAAGAGGGAGAGAGAAAGAGAGAGAGAATAGGTGTGCCAGGACCTCCAGCCATTGCAAATGAACTCCAGATGCATGCGCCCCCTTGTGCATCTGGCTAACGTGGATCCTGGGGAATCGAACCTGGGTCCTTTGGCTTTTCAGACAAATGCCTTAACCACTAAGCAATCCCTCCAGCCCTAAACAAACATAATTTTAAAAGGTGGAAAGCAATTAGAAATGACACAGGATGTTGACCTCTGGTCTCCAATAACACATTCACATATAACCTAAACGTATATATTTGCCCACACACACAAATACACAGATGCATATGCATTTGCACCACACACATATGCAAATCAAAAAAGAGGCATTTCAATGAGCCTTATACTCAAATTGTCCTTTGTACCTGGAGCCACCAGCAACTTCCCGGGTGCACACATGCCCACAGCTATTTCAAGACAACTACTTCAGATGAAAGTATTATCTTTTTTAAAAATATATATATTTATTTATTTATTTGACAGAGAAAGAGGGGGAGAGAGAGAGAGAGAGAGAGAGAGAGAGAGAAAGAGAGAGAGAATGGGTGTGCCAGGGCTTCCAGTCACTGCAGGTGAACTCCAGATGCATGTGCTCCCTTGTGCATCTGGCTGAAGTAGGTCCTGGGGAATTGAACTTGGGTCATTTGGCTTTGCAGGCAAATGCCTTAACTGCTAAGCCATCCCTGCAGCCTGAAAGCATTATCTTACTGCTTGGAATAAGTTACATCAAACTGTAGAACAAATAATCATACAGGATATACATCACTCTCAAATTCCATTATTATTAAATGTCTTTTAGCATGCTATTAACATTCAACCCTAAAACAATGTTTTCTTAAGGTCTTGTTTTGTTTTGTTTTCCAAAGCTCCTATTCTTCTAGCTAAGAATGAAAATGTCAAAGACCCTCTGAACCAAGTGGCATTAGAAGGGCAGAATAAGCAAGCCTCATAAGAAAATTCATACTGCCTGACAAACAGGTATCAGAAAGAAATAGACCATAAAATGAAAAGGAGCCACTGAGAATGTAGAAGAGCTCTTTGCTGTGCACCAATAATTCATTTCCATTCCTTGCTGGGTACATCGTCAAACTAAGCGATACAGGCTTGTGGTGGTTTGAATAGAATATATGGCCCCCAATATATTCAGTTGTTTGTTTGTAGTTTGCATCTATCTGCTGGCTACCTGGCTGGAGGCAATGTCACTGGGTGGATCTTAAGTTGTGGTGATGGGTTTCCGATTTCAACCTAAAGATATGCAGTGTGCCTAGCTGGAGTTCCTGAAGTGTGCTGTGGCTTTTGACCTTTAGGCTTGTATTTCTTTCTCTCCGCTTGGATCTGTGAAGGCAGGCCAGTTTCTTCTGCCATTATGAAACTTCCCCTGGATCTGTAAGCTTCAATAAATCCTTTCCTCCATAACTGTGCCTCGTCTGGAAGTTCACCTCAGAGAACCTGAATCTGTCTGCCACAAGGCTCCTCTGCAGGAAGATGTGGCCACGTGACTGCAAAGGAATGGAAGCAGAAGTGACTGGGCCACTTCCAGGATTTCAAGAAGTAGATGTGACTAGGTGTCACCTGGGCTAATTCATGACACATGCCCATCCTCTAGAGGACACAGACAATACCAAGTCCTTAGGGAATGACAAAAGTACAGGATGAAAAAGACTGTCCCGGAAGCTTGGAAGGAAGCCTCTTGCTCATTGGAAATGTTCTGACTCAGCACAAATTGTATTAGTATCAGAGACAAATTTTTGCTGAATTAAAGTGCAAGATTTTATAAATCACTCGAGTCAAAACACTAGAAAATTCCAACAAGGGAAGAACAAAAGCAGAATGAATCAAGACCAGAATAAAAACTAATTTATAAAACAAATTTATGCAAACAAAGATTAAAAAGTAAATCCTAGGAATCCTAGGGTTTGGTATATAGCTCAATGGTAGAGTTCTTGGCTGACATGTGTAAGACCCTGGGTTCAATTTTCAGTAACACTAAACGAAAAAACAGGGGCTAGAGAGATACATTGGTGATTAAACGTGCTTGCTTGCAAAGCCTGACAGCTAGGGTTTGATTCTCTGGTATCTTCATAAAGCCAAATGCACAAAGTAGTGCATGCATCTGGAGGTTATTTACAATGGCAAGGGGCCCTGGTTTCTCTATTCTTTCTCCTTCTTACACTCTCTCTTTCTCTTCTCCTCCCTCTCTTTCCCTCTTTCTCTCAGCTTGCAAATAAATAATAAATTTTATTTATTTATTTATTTGAGAGAGAATGGATGCACCAGGGCCTCTAGCTACTGCAAATGAACTTCAGACACATGCACCACCATGTGCATTTGGCTTTACATGGGTACTGGGGAATTGAACCTGGGTCCTTAGGCTTTGCAGGCAAGTGCCCCAACTGCTAAGCCTTCTCTCCAGCCCATAAATGACAAATTGTTGTTGTTGTTGTTTTTTGGAGGTAGGGTCTTACTCTGGCCCAGGCTGACCTGGAATTCACTCTGTAGTCTCAGGGTAGTCTCTAACTCATGGCAATCCTCATACCTCTGCCTCCCAAGTTCTGGGATCAAAGGCATGCACCACTACACCTGGCATAAATGACAATTTTTTAAAGCAGAAGAAAAAAAGAATAAATTCAATAATTCAAAAGTGAATCAAAATAAACAAAATTGAAAATCTTGTAGCTCATCCAGGAAAGCAAGAAAAGATGTTAAAACTAATGAAACCAAGAGCTAGCTAGGATGTAACAAATGCCGAAGACATCAGTTAGAAAAGAACAACATGATGACTTAATGAAATGGCTGATTTTCAAGAAAATACACTTCACCAAGATTCTCTGGGGAAGAAGCAGAAAACCTAAATAGCCAAATAACCATGAAAGGAAGAGGGAGGGAGAGAACAGAGTTGCTAAGTTCTCTCCGGGGATATCCTAGACATGAAGTATTCACATCAGCTATACTCATATCGACAAGAAAGAGATGACTTCTACACTTACAAAATATCCCGTGGGATAATTTTTTAAAGTTCTTACATCATTTTAGAAAGCTAGCATAATCATTATATGAAAGCTCAAAAGTACTATCACAAAAGGAGAAGTTATAGACTTACCTGTTGAATGAATAAGTCTTGATCTTAACACTTAAGGGTTTTGTTTGTTTGTTTGTTTAAGAGAGAGAGACAGAATTGGCACTCCAGGGCCTCAGCCAGATACTTGCACCACCTACTGGGCATTTGGGACCTTATGCTTGCCTCACCTTTGTGTGTCTGGCTAACTTGGGATCTGGTGAGTTGAACATGGGTCCTTAAGCTTCACAGGCAAGTGCCTTAACCACTCAATCATCACTGAGCCCCACTTAAGTTGGGTTTTTTTTTTTTTTTGATGTTTTTATTTATTGATTTGTAAGCATGGAGAGATAGAGAAAAGAGAGAATGGATGTGCCAGGGCCTTACGTCACTGCAAACAAACTCCAGGTGCATGCGCCCCTTTGTGCATCTGGCTTTCAGTGGGTACTGGGGAATTGAACCCCGATTGTTAGGCCTTGTAGGCAAGTGCCTTAACTGCTGAGCCATCTCTCCAGTCCAAGTCTTGATCTTGCCCTCAGTTCTTTCCTGCGCCATCTTTCCCTCCCCTGCATTATCCACTTCTCACTGACGAAGTCAGGGCCCCTTGTTCTTGGCACTCAGTAGGCCTTCTGCAGACATGCGAATGGCTGCTTGATCCCCACCACCCCCAGGAGAAGACTTCAGCAGGACCGTGACTGAACCCCAGTAGCTATCATCCTCTACTTCACAGCACCCTACAAACAAACAGCCAAAGACGGCAACTTTCTTGTCCATGTTCATACTTCAAAAGCATAAGAAAATGCAACTGACTAAGACCTCAGAGAATTCTATGCAGATAAACTCAGGCAAGAAGGAACCCTTGCCAAGAAACAATGTTTAACTTGTTACTGAGAGAATATGTAAGTAACCCTGGACCACAACACAGGTTGAGAGAAATTGAAGATTTCCCCCATGATCAAAAGTTTTCTAAGCATTTTGGGAATTGTCTCTACTCTCCTGTCTGGGACAAGGAGAAACATCTGTCTAAAGTTAACATTTTCTTGCTTTCTGCAAACTTTACAATTTCTAGATAATTGGATGAATAAAAAAGAATCAAAGTATATTCCCTCTGTCTTCTTTTGTCCTTTCTTTTCCTAACTTTTTGTTGACAATTTTCATACATGTCTGTAATGAACTTTGATTGTAATCCTCTCTCATTACTTTCTTTTGTCCTCCATTCCCCCACAGAACCCCTTCCTCTTTTGAACTAGTCCCGCTTCTATTTTATTTTATTTTTTCTGGCCTTCCTCTGCCATCCACGATGGCGTGCTGATGGGCCCAACGTTGTGCAGGTAGTGACAGTGGCTATGAGATCATGAACCCGACAGCCACTTTGGGTCCAGAAGACGGAGTTACAAAGCATTTTTCCAACACCCTCTGGCTCTTACATTTTTTTTCCTACCATCTCTTCTGCAACGTTCCCTCATCCTTGGTTGGTGTGCTGGACGTGTCTCATTCTGCACTGAGCACTTAACAGTCACTTCTTCTCAATACTTTGATGAGTCTTAAGAGTTTCCCCAGCGGTTACCACCATAGGCAAAAAGAAGTTTCCCTGACCAAAAATGAGAGCAGCACTAATCAACCGGAATAAACATCAATGTTTTGAGGGTAATTTGAAGGGCATAAGACATCCATTTAGCCAAAAAAATAAATAAGTAAAATAAAAAAGCAGTAGTCACTTCTCCTGTCCCAGGGCCTATGATCTTCTAAGCCATAGGCTTTGGACTAGGCTTTCAGTACCAGGCACGACTTCCCTCCCATGGAGCGGGCCTCGAATCTAGCCGGCAGTTGTTTACCCCACGACCAGCCATGCCACTATTACATGCATGGGCACAACTTGCATGGCAGGTCAGTCGCGTACTTCGCAGGGTTCACCGCTAGTTATAGCTATTGATGACTTTTCTCCCTCAGCCTGCTTAGCACATTCCAGCCAAGAGAGAGGAGGATTCCAGCTCAGTTCCATCGTGATTTCTCAGTGCCCTGACACAGAAACGTGTGATGCATTCATCAGTTTCTCTCCATCTTTAATTGGTAAGTTAATAAGCTCCTTTTGCGTCATGCAGCAGCCTTCCTCTAAGGCCATTCTTTGAGCTACTTTTTTTCTTTTCTCTCCTCCCACAACATGTTATGTGAACAAACACTTACCAATGTCATTATCATATGAACAAAGGACCCTGTTATACGTGGAGGTATATGAACACATCTGGAATATTCCCTTCAGCCCTCCCTGGCTAAATTGCTCAAGAGTAACTTTCTAATTGCTTTGCTAAGGAGTACCCAAGGATCACATAATCAGTTCACAAGCTCCTTTTCTTATATCATCTATCTGAATTCTTGGTCATCCCAGATTTGCAGGCCTCTATGTTCATCTAAGATTTTGTTTTTTTCTTTCAGAGAAAGAGAGACACACAGAAAGAATTGGCATGCCAGGGCCTCAGCGACTACAATCAAATTCCAGATGCTTGCACCACCTAGTGGGCATGTGCAACATTGCACTTGCCTCACCTTTGCATCCGGATAACGTAGGATCTGGAGAGTTGAATATGGGTCCTTAGGCTTCACAGGCAAGTGCCTTAACTGCTTAGCCATCTCTCCAGCCCTCATCCAAGATTTCATTGAAGTCCTATGGCTTGAGTGAATCCTGCGAAGCTCACATGTTAGAAAACTCATCTTCTATGCAACGATGCTGAGGAGTGGGGCCTTTAAGTTGGTGATTAGGCTGTACAATTTCTATGTTCATGTATATATATCTATGAGTGTGGTTGTCTGAGGAGGGGGCTTAGTTAGTGTGAGTTAGTTAAGAGGAATTGGCTGTGATGAGCAAGAGCGCTGTTCTCAGGGCGAACCTGATAACCTGAACCAGAGTGATGGAGATGGACACTGAGGATTCTCAAAACACACCAAAGCAGAAATCCCAAAGCTGCTGAGAGCTCAACACCAAGGTAGACTTAAAGTACGCCCGCCAAGACTCAGGGAGTTTTGTGAAAGTGGGAGCAGAAAAAAAATGTAAGAGCCATGGGGGGCGGGGGGCAAGGAATATTCAGAAACATTGCCTGCCCCCAGAATGCCTGACTGCTGCTGCCACAACTCACAACCCACCCATAATCCAGCTACACCCGCAATCCCAATGAGGCAGGCCCTCAGTGGAGTGGGGGCAGGGAGGGAAATATGGTGCCAACATATGATGTATCCACACAAAGTTTCTACTTATTAAAAATAAAATAAATAAATAGCAAAAAGAAAAGACTCTCTCTCATGTGTGATTATGTAATGATTTCCACCATGTAGTGACATAGCCAGAAGACCCATGTGAAAATGCTGTCCATGATCTTGGACTTCTCAGCCTCCAGAACATTAAGAAATGAAACTATATTCTTTATACATTCTCCAATCTCAGGTGTTCTCTTATAACAGCGCAGAATGAACCAAGACACTTACTGCTCCCTCTGGGTAGAATGACTTGGATAAGCCTCCCTTCATACCAAATTCCTCTTCATCGTCACTGTCCCTGCAAAATCTTTCACTTAACCTCAAATTTATCATTCTTTTTTAAAACATGTTATTTTTATATTTATTTAAGAAAGAGAGAGAAAATGAAAATGGACATGACAGAGCCTCTAGCCACTGCAAACAAGCTCTAGATGCATGTGCCACCTTGGGCATTTGGCTTATGTGGAGACTCAAACATGGGTCGTTAGGCTTTGTAGGCAAGCATTTAACCACTAAACCATCTCTCCAGCCCCAAAATTGTCATCCTTATGTTCTAGGATATCCCCATAATTCACGGCTGAATTATAATTGTTTCAACGTAACTTTGCTGTTCCTCCTGCCGTGAGCTCTGCAAATGCAGGGACCACATCACATCTGCATATTTGCACTGACGTCCCCAGTGGATATGTCTGCTCAATGGATCTGTCGGGTGTGTACTGGGGCCACAGCATGACAAAAGCCGATTGTGAACCTATGTAAAAAAAAAGAAAAGAAAAAATAGATAGAAGCTGGATGTGGTGGCACACACCTCTAATCCCAGCACTTGCAAGGCAGAGGAGGGATCATCATGAGTTTGAGGCCAGCCTGAGACTACTTAGTGAATTCCAGGTGAGCCTGGGTTAAAGCAAGACCCTACCTCAAAAGACAAACAAACAAACAAACAAAAAACTATATAGAAGTGAAAAGTATTTTGCATCTTCTGACATTGGAAAAATTGTATTTAAGAGGATACCTTCACTTGTACTTAGTAATCTTTGGATTTAAGAGTACAAATACTGGGCTGGAGAGATGGCTTAGTGCTTAAGGCATTTGCCTGCAAAGCCGAAGGACCCAGGTTCGATTCCCCAGGACCCACATTACCCAGATGCATAAGGGGGCGCACGCATCTGGAGTTTGTTTGCAGTGGCTGGAGGCTCTGGCCCATTCTCTCTCCTTCTTTCTTTGTTAAATAAATAAAATATTAAAAAAAGAGTACAGGGCTGGAGAGATGGCTTAGAGGTTAAGTGCTCGCCTGTGAAGCCTAAGGACCCCAGTTCGAGACTCGGTTCCCCAGGTCCCACGTTAGCCAGATGCACAAGGGGGCGCACGCATCTGGAGTTTGTTTGCAATGGCTGGAAACCCTGGCGCGCCCATTCTCTCTCTCTCCCTCTATGTGTTTCTCTCTGTGTCTGTTGCTCTCAAATAAATAAATAAAAAATGAACAACAAAAAAAAGAGTACAAATCCTCACAGTCAGATCACCCTGTACCACCAGAAATTTGAGAACAAATTTCTCATCATTATAATATATAATAAGTATGCTATCTTTGTTATTTAGTATATATTATTGAAACATGTCTACACATGTCTATACGTGAATCAAATTTTAAGTGCACCAAAAAAGTTGGATAACTAAAAGAAATCTACTCTTGCAAGGATTTCTTTACTTGCTCATTTCCAGATGGTTCCAATTCAGGTTATTCAATTAATTAAAGACTGTTTGATGAGTGTGATGCGGAATACATTCATTAGTATGTCATTAAACAGGAACTACCTTTAAAAATTGTAAACATTTCTAGCCGGGCGTGGTGGTGCACGTCTTTAATCCCAGCACTCAGGAGGCAGAGGTAGGAGGATCGCTGTGAGTTTGAGGCCACCCTGAGACTCCATAGTGAATTCCAGGTCAGCCTGAGCTAGAGTGAGACCCTACTTCAAAATACCAACAACAACAACAACAAAAAAAAATTGTAAACATTTCTCATGAATAAGTTCACAAGGAAATGTGAAGGAACTACCAGAATTATCAGAAATACACTGATTTTTTGCTGAGACCCTACTATAGTTTGGAACTCTTACAATTGTTTCCAGGAAAAAATAAATCAGGGATCTGAAAACAAACCAAAAACATCCTTTGAATCAAAACTGTAAACAAGCCGGGCATGGTGGCACACGCCTTTAATCCCAGCCCTGGGGAGGCAGCGGTAGGAGGATTACCATGAATTCAAGGCCACCCTGAGATTACCTAGTGAATTCCAGGTTATCTTGGGCTAGAGTGAGACCCTACCTCAAAAGAAAAAAAAAAAAAAACCTGTAAACATTTATTTATCAGAATCTCAGGTAGCAGTTTGGGGAGGATTTAAAAAATCATTGGTAAAAATTATCATTTAATCTTTGGTTCATAGCTACATAACAGCGAAACATCTACTCTGAGCATTCTAAAGTTTGAGAGCCATTAACCCACATGGTATGAGAAAGGGACAGGGGCTTCAGGTCAAGTTTAATGTTCTCTAAGGAATCATCCCCACCTTCCTCGTAGCAGTGAGATCTTCTTGCTGTAATCCATCACAAACAATCACAGTGAACAAGTGGGAAGGAGGACAGCAGACAGAGAGTACGGGCACCCATGGACATCCGGAGAGATGTCTAGCATGTGGGCGGTACGTCAGATGCCTTTGGGGGAGCTCAGAGTTACTAGTAGTTTTACTAATGGCCGCTTTTTCACATCAAGGGAAGCTTTGGAAGATAGAGAACAAGGAACAGGGAACAGCAGCATGGAGACAGAAGAAACGATGGGAATCTACACGCGGTGCGCAGAAGGAGGTATTTTAGGACCCAAGGGACCAGAGTCTCCCTAAAGGAAGGAATGGTCAGCCCAGTACACCTAGTAAACCAGCATGAGAAATGACATAAGAGGTTCCACAGTGCTGGGAGATGGGAAAACATTCACAGCCAAGCAGCTATAAAGTCCTAATTCACATCCTTTGATGTGACAACAAACTAGTTCCGTGACTCAGGAGCTATTCCTCAACTTTTCCTGGCTGCAACTGTCATCAGAAATATTGGGTGAGGGCTGGAGAGATGGCTTAGTGGTTATGGTGCTTGCCTGCAAAGCCAAAGGACCCAGGTTCGATTCCCCAGGATACACGTAAGCCAGATGCACAAGGGGGCGCATGTGTCTCGAGTTTGTTTGCAATGGCTGAAGGCCCCTGCACATTCTATCTCCCTCTTCCTTCCCCCTCCCCCTATCTCTCTCAAATAAATAAATAAATAACCTTTTTTTAATGCAAAGATTAAATAGCACTGAAGTGTTATTTTTATCAAGAATTCATGAGCTCTCCACTAAAAAGCATCACTGCTAAGCTGGGTCTCAGAGTCCTTGACTCAGGTCTTCTGTCTACCTTATGACTGTCCCCATTGTCAACAGGCCACAGAAAACTGTAATTATTACTTTTGTTTTATTTCTTTATTTTTGAGAGAGAGAGAAAAAATGGGTGTGCCAGGGCCTTTCAGCCACTGTGAATGAACTCCAGATGTGGGCACCCCCTTGTGTGCATTTTCAACATTGAATGCTTCCATCAGTGTGTATCTGGCTAGGTGGGACCTGGAGATTCCAACATGTGTTCTTAGGCTTCACAGGCAAGCACTTCAGCCACTAAGCCATCTCTCCAGGCCAGTAAACTGTAGTTATTTGATGATAGGTCTGCCTCCCTTCCAGACGGTGAGCTCCTTATCTGTCCGCCTCTGTTTTGTCTGCAACCCCACGTACAATACTCGGAACATGGATGGGATTCTGTAAGTATTCACCCAAACAGAGAGAAAGAATAGTGACTTCAGAACCATTCAACTTTATCTGCATTAAAAGAGAACAAAATTAGAGGAGCTGAGGCGATATCTCAGTTGGTAAAGTGTGTGCCTGTGAACATGAGGACCTGAGTTAGATCCTCAGAACCTACAAAGGAATGGCAGCTGTGATGGTATGTTCCAGTAATCCCAGCACTGGGGAAGTAGAGGCAGGCACATCCCTAGAGGCCAAATAGTCTAGTCTAGTTGCTGAGCTCAAAGCCAATGACAGGTCCTGTCTCATAAGAATAGGACAATATGGGCTGGAGAGGTGGCTTAGTGGTTAAGCGCTTGCCTGTGAAGCCTAAGGACCCCGGTTCGAGGCTCGGTTCCCCAGGTCCCACGTTAGCCAGATGCACAAGGGGGCGCACGCATCTAGAGTTCGTTTGCAGAGGCTGGAAGCCCTGGCGCGCCCATTCTCTCTCTCTCCCTCTATCTGTCTTTCTCTCTGTGTCTGTCGCTCTCAAATAAATAAATAAAAAAATTAAAAAAAAGAAGAACAGGACAATATTCCCGAGGATAAGATCTGAGGTGTGCCCCCACTCACACACACGTGTACAAATGTGCATTTACATATGCACACACACACTTTAAAAACACTAGGATGTTTGCTCGAAATCTTACATCACTATTTTCTTCAGAGGCATTGAACAATACCAAGAAATGCATGACATATTATTTAAAATAAATAATCCTTAACAAACACGGAAACAAAAGGTGGTATTTGTAACCATTCATTTTGATGAGATCAAAAAATCTTAAAGAATGGGCATTAAAATTATGTGGTATTCAGAACTTACCCCCTGGTAGAGCAGTCGCCTTCATGGACAACCTAAAACATCAGTTTCGGCAGCAAGTAAAGCCCAGCCTTAATGAAACAGTCTGGCTGTTATCTCTCAGGTGACCCTGAGTCCAGCTCATATCAGCCTCCACCTCGTCTTTCCATCAAGTGAAACAAACTTATTGATTCTCACCAAGAGCAAACATGCCATGCACCTTAAGAACAGGAGTGATTAGAGGAGAGAAGCTGCTGGCACCTCAGGATGGCACCTATTTGACCTGGAGCATCTGCACCTACCACTGACAACCTCGCTGTGGGAAGTACTTCTGTATGCCACAGTAGCCCGAGTTTATCCATCATCCTCTTCATTTGGGTGAGCAGCCAAAAGGGCAATTAGCAGTCACAGGGACTTGTTGCAAAATATAATTGTATTCATTGACTTCTATGACCTCCTGTTCATTGCTTATCTATATAAAATTTACATTTGAGCTGTTTCCTATCTATCGGCCTTGGAACTTTGGAAATAAATGGTCCAAAAACAGAAGCACAATGCCTCTGAAGTGATGTGTAAGTTCGGGAAGTAGCTGGCATGGCTCCCACATTGGCAGATTTCTGACTTATGAGTCTGGCTTAGTGTCTAAAGACTGATATACCTCACTTTAAAAAAATTTTTAAATTCCTTTCTAAGTCTAGCATAGTGATATATGCATGTAATCCCAGCAACCCACAGGCTGAAGCAGGAGGAAGATTATAGGATTATTATAATGTAACAGTCAGCTTTGGCTACATACTGAGACTCTATCTCAAAAAATAAAAAGCCAAAAAGTGCAGGGGCTGGCTCATCAGTTAAAGGGGCTCTCTTGCAAAGCCTGCCATTGGAGGTTGGAGACCCCAGTACTCACAAAAGGCAGATGCACAAAAGTGAAAGTAACATTAATATGTGAGCACATAAGTATTTTTAAAAAGCAAACAAAAATAAACAATTAGTCACATAAATAAATCATCTCTTCTACATTACACACTACATACACCTCCAAACACTCAACTAGGAAATGTCTCCTCTAGAGACATCTCAGAAACAGGGAAGTAGTAGAAAGTTCCAGTTTCTGGTCACAGACATGGGCATAGATCATGATTACTGGGTGAAACATGAGCCTCCTGTGAATGGAGAAGGCACCCTCTGCCACCTCCTGTGCCTTCCTGCTGGAGGTTTTACCTTCTGCCCAGAATGACACTTTACATGTCAGGACGTGGATGGCTGTGGTCAGCAATCCACATGTGCGGTTTGTCATCCCAGCCTCAGCAATATTATTTGAGTGCTGACATTGTTATTTTCCGTTTTCCACTCCTGAGGGATCCCTGAGAGCAAAGCAACACGAAGGCAGCTTTCACAATTCACTTGACAAGTCGTGTTTGCTTGCATGAGAGAGAGAACTTAAAATACTGCACGAAGTTTGTCCCGTGTCAGGGAAATAGACATACAGAAACACAACTCACAACTGTGCTGTGGCAGGCACCTTCTCTTGGCCAGAACAAAGCAACTGACCAAGAGAAGCTTATGGGAGGAAAGGGTTTATTTTGGCTTAACAGACTCAAGGGAAATCTCCATGATGGCAGGGGAAAACAATAGCATGAACAGAGGCTGGACATCACCTCCTGGCCATCACCAGGTGGACAATAGCAGCAGGAGAGGGTGCCAAACACTAGCAAGGGGGAACTGCCTAAAACACCTGTAAGCCTACCTCCCAATAACACACCTCCTCCACGAGGCTCCAATTACCAACTTGCCATCAGGTGGGGACCAAGCATTCAGAACACATGAGTCTATGAGGGATACCTGAATTAAACCAACCATAGCTGCCTTAAACCAAAGAGAAACTGAAGAAGGGGGAAGGAACTAGTTTGTCTTCTGCATGACTGCCTGGAAAAGCCTCCAATTAATACCTAAAAGCCACGATTAATTTGAAAGATTCTCAGTAGAAGACTCATGGTCCAACCAAGGACACTAAGAGGGAAATGGACAGAAACTCTTCACTAATGCTGTTATTAAATCCTAAATGGGGCTCTGGAGCTGTCTTCTTAGGATCTCAATCAATGAGACATCCTAACTCAAAGCACGTGTTGAAATAACAGCTTTGTCTCTTGGATTCTTGGGCTTCTGGGCTCCTGTAATTCACTTCATTGTCTAACAGGTTTCACATGGCATCTTATATCAGAGCACGGCTTTTTCTCAGTTTTGTGGCTCCTTTAAAGGCATAGCTTCCATGTCACTTTTGGATCACCAGGAAACATGGTCCTTTTTTAAAAAAACAATTTTATTTTAATATATTTATTTATTTGTAAGCATAAATAGAGACAGAGAGAATGGGTGTGCTAGGGCCTCCAGCCACTACAAACAAATTTCAGATGCATGAGCAATTTTGTGCATCTGGCTTTATAGAGGTACTGGGGAATTGAGCCTAGGTTATTAAGCTTTGCAGGCAAGTGCCTTAACCACTAAGCCATTTCTACAGTCTTGAAGCATGATCCTTGAAACAGTGCCTTGATTTCTTCTCCAGTCAGTACTGGCTACTATGAATCTAGCACTTTCTCAAATACCATCTCTCCAGTCCTGGTGATCACAGTTTCACTACAACATCCTGAGATTTCAACAGTGTTCAGGTTCAAGGCCACCCAAGGAGTATCGGCTACATACTCAAACCTGGGTCCGTCTGCCGATAAGACTCTTTCTTTCTTTGAGTGCCCCTCCCTAACATGACAAGTCATCTCTCCATGGGAAATGTCTCCTCACCTCCAACCTCTTCTTCCAAGTATCCAGGAAGGAAGTGCGAACACACTCCAGTGCAATTCTTGGGAATGTGTGTCAAGGTAACTGCTTTAAGAGCTCTTGGCAGGTGTAATCCCTCCACAAATTTTTCTCATGAACGGATCACGTTCACACTCCCAGTCCCTGAGGATACTCAACACCTACCAAAGCAGAGATCCAGAGGCTCCTAAGAGCTTTTCACTGAAGTAGTCTTAAAACTCACCCACCACAGCTCAGGGAATTTTGTAGAAGAAGGGGAGGAAAGACTATAAGAACCACAGATTGAGACATCATGCCAGAGGCATTCCCTCCCTCCAAAAGTAACTGACCACCGCTTCCACAACGCATAAACCATAGCCCTACAGGGAATACCTGCAACCCCACTGAAGAGGACCCCCAACGGAAAGGAGGCAGGGACTAGTGAAAAGAGGGCACTAACACGTGATGTATCCATACAAAGTATGTTGTTAATAATAACAATTTGAAAAAATAAAATAAAAAGCAATGCTTAACTGCTCCAAGTGATTGGGTTGTTTTCTTTATTGATGTTTAGAATTTTGAGGTCTCAAATACATGAAATTTAAGATGTTAATACTCTGACAAACATATAGATAGAAAAGATTATCCCCCAGTCTATATGCTCTCTCTTGGCTATGATGTTTATTTCCTTTGTGGTCAGGTCTTCAGATGATTTACCATGTTACTCAAGTCCTCCTCAGAAAATCCTTTCTGATACCTCTATTGAATGTGTCTTACCTATGCAGTCCCAAAGTTTCTGACACTTTCAAATACACAGGACTTACACTAAGGTCTTTGCAAGTTATTTTTATGCAGGGTGAGAGTTATGGAGATAATTTTGTTCATTGATATGTGAATATTCAGATTTCTGAACAACATCTGTTGGAAAGGTTGTCTTTTTTTTCCCCCAGCATATATTTTTTGAAACCTCTGCTGAAAATTAGGTGGCTATAACTGTGTTTACTTCTAGGTCCTTCATTGTGTTCCATTAGATTAAATGTCTGTTCTTGTGCCAGCGCCACACAGGTTGGCTGCTTTGACTGTATAGGACAACTTGAGATCAAGTAGCGTGATATCTCCAGTAACACCCTCTCTTTTTAGGACTTCTTTGGAATCTTTGGACTCTTTTGTGCTTCTGCATGAATTTTAGGAGTATTTATCCTTAATCTGTGAGTAAGTCATTGAAATTTTGATGGAGATTGCGTTGGATGTGTAGATCATGTTTTGGTAATATAGACCTTTTCACCGTATTAATTTTGTTAATCAAAGAACATGGAAGGGCTTTCCATGTTTTAGTATCCTTCCCTCTTCACTTTCTACCTCAGTATTTAAAATGTTTGTTATGTGGTGCTTTATGTGGTCGTTGGTTAGGTTTATTCCCAAGTATGTTTAAACTATTTAAAAAAAATTTTTTTTTAATTTATTTGAGAGCGACAGACACAGAGAGAAAGACAGATAGAGGGAGAGAGAGAGAATGGGCGCGCCAGGGCTTCCAGCCTCTGCAAACGAACTCCAGACGCGTGTGCCCCCTTGTGCATCTGGCTAACGTGGGACCTGGGGAACCGAGCCTCGAACCAGGGTCCTTAGGCTTCACAGGCAAGCACTTAACCACTAAGCCATCTCTCTAGCCCACCTGTATTCTTTTATTGTACAATTTTCAATGTTCAAGTAGATCTGTGTTGTAGTCTGGTTGAGGTGTCCTTTTTTTCCCACGGAAATAGAAGTGTGGCTCGGGCACTAAACCCAAGCTCCTGATTGGGGCGCTAGGCATGATCTCCAATGACACCCCAGTAGTAACAGCATACTAACCCCAGAAGCAACCACAACTTATGGGAAGGCCAGCAGTGGAAACACACTGATCGAATGAAAAGAGAAATGGATAAAGAAATGAAATCGTACAACCTCAAGTCATCCCTACCTCGTGAGTCCAAGGTAGAGAGACACCACGCTCCAGGCCAACCTCTGCCCTTTGTGAGAGATTATCTCAAGAAAAGGAAAATGGAAATTGAAAAGAGTCTAGGGCAAAGTGATCTTACAAAATTAAAGTCAGATACTGGAGTCTGTCTCTATGCACTCACTCACCCGAGCACACGCAGACTGCTCCTATGCTATCTTGCATCTCCTTCTCTGGTTATTTGGGTTGATGTCTTCTGTTAAGAGCAGAACCTTACTGGGTTGATCTTTGTGATCTTTCCCCTTGACCAGAGTCCATGGGCCACATGGTGGGTACTGTAACCAGAGCTGTCTTTCAGTTTCTAAGTACTATAAAGGGTTGTCAACAAGCTTTCCACTGGCTTTCCTTTGACCCCAACACTTTATTTATTTGTTTAAGAGAGAGAGGGAGGGCTGGAGAGATGGCTTAGTGGTTAAGTGCTTGCCTGTGAAGCCCAAGGACCCCGGTTCGAGGCTCGGTTCCCCAGGTCCCACGTTAGCCAGATGCACAAGGGGGCGCACGCGTCTGGAGTTCGTTTGCAGAGGCTGGAAGCCCTGGCGCGCCCATTCTCTCTCTCTCCCTCTATCTGTCTTTCTCTCTGTGTCTGTCACTCTCAAATAAAAAAATTAAAAAAAAAAAGAGAGAGAGGGAGACAGAGGAAGAAGCAGAGAGAATGGGCATGCCAGGGCCTCCAGCCACTGCAAACAAACTCTAGAAGCATGCGCCCCCTTGTGCATCTGGCATACATGGGTCCTGGGGAATTGAACCAGGGTCCTTAGGCTTTCAGGCAAATGCCTTAACCACTAAGACATTTCCCCAGCCCAGACCCCAACACTTTTAAACCCTTGCCAGTGCTGGTCCCTCTTCTGCACAGCCAGTAAGCCTCACTCTAGTCTATGACAGAGACCAGATTGCCATCACATGATATACTGCAAGGTTCTGACTCTGTGCTTTTCACCTCTAGTTAAAGAGATTCTGTAGGCCAGGACCTAGAGAGTAGCCGCTTATCAATCGTCCTAGGTTCTCAGAGCAGGTCATATGGGGAGGAACCTTTGCTTCTAGGGCTACCTAGCCAGTGAATCAGCAGGGATTTTTTAAAATATATATATATTTATTTATTTGAAAGAGAAAGAGGGAGGGGGAGAAAGAAAGAGGGAGAGAGAGCAAGAGTGAGCACGCCAGGGCTCCAGCCACTGCAAAAGAACTCCAGACACTTGTTCCCCATTGTGCATCTGGCTAACATGGGTCATGGAGAAGCGAACCTGGGTCCTTTGGCCTTGCAGGCAAATGCCTTAATGGCTAAGCCATCCCTCCAGGCTTCAGCAGGTATTTTTAGTAGCTTCTTGTTACTGCTTTCGTCAGATGCCAAGAAGACAGAATTCCCCCAATACCTGCATCCTGTGCAGACCCCAAGATTCAGCCTGGCTGGACTTCAGAGCTCATCAGAGTTCCCCTTTGTAACGTTCTCTTTCCTGCCCTGCTACAGAAACTAGGGTTTTTTCTGTCCTCACCAATCTCACAGGATACTTGCGCCCCAGACATCCCCGTTGATTGCCCAGAGACTCCAGCAGTAGGTCCATGGGTATAATCCGCCGTCCTTTGTCTAAGTGACTCTTCTCACTCAGGATGTGTTAACTCAAAACCATCGATCAAAAACAATTTACACTTTCTCCTGCCAATGATCGTTTCCTTAGTTATAGATCCCAATCTGTTTCATTCCCTGCTCTGTAAAGTAAGAAATGCACATCAAAATTTCACAAATGCACATATTGGAAATATAAAATATTTTATTCACATTGCCTTAGGTTTTCTCAGTTATTTTCAGCTCGAAGATTTTCATAGACTCCTCACTGTGGCTGTTCTAGTTTCTTCAATGACAGAAGGATGTGTAGATTAGAGCATTTTTCAGAATTAAGTGGGAGCCTAAAGATCCCATCATTTTTTATTTATTTATTTTATTTATTTGAGGAAGAGAGAGAGGCAGATAGAGAGAGAAAGAATGGGCACACTGGGGCCTCTAGCCACTGAAAATGGTCTCATAGTATCTACCAAGCTTAAGATAGTTCAAAAGTCCTAAGTATCATCTGCGATTTAAGATTGTCTCCTTACTGTGAGTTCTGGAAAATCAAAACAAGTTAGACACTTTCAACATATAAAGGCACAGAGTAAACATTTCCAACAGTTATAAGGCATAACAAGGAGAGATTGAACCACACCTTCCAAGTCATAGATTTTTGACTAGGTCTTCAGTACCATGCATGAGTTCTTTGCCATGGAGTAGGCCTCAAATCCAACCAGAGAACACTGGGTTACCTCCATAATATTTATGCCATTATTTCGCCAGTAAGCCCACCTTGCCTGTCTGAGCAGTTGGGTAGCTCCCAGGGTCCACTGCTGGTTATCACTGTTGATGGCTTTTCTCCTCCAACAGCCCACAGAGCACTTTCCAGCACTGAGACAGCCAGCCAGCAGGGAGGAGGCTTCCAGCTCGTGACCATGAATATTCTGATCATGGTCTGGCCTCCCCTGAAAACCTTATTTGATCTCTTTCCTTTGTTAGCACCTTTTTTATTTCCACTGTGTTCATTGTTTGGGCACAAGACTCTTGTTACGTGCATTACAAACCAAATAGTGTTTGCACTCATCCGGATGCTTTCAGCTACAAGTAATAGAAAATCCAACTCAGAGCGTCTTAGCTGATGAGAAAAGCCTGTCACCTGACATACCAGGAAATCTGGAGTCATCAGCTCCTGAGAGCTTGGTGCTGTTGTGTCTGCCATCAGAGCAGATTGACCCTGCCCTCCTCCATCATTGAGCGCAGGGAGTCTTGATGGTACGTGCAGACGTGGTGTCCAGCAAAGATGGTATTCTTTGCTTCTCATATATTTCAGAGGGATGTTTCCCTAATTGGCTCATATGAATCAACATTTTCATTGGCGTGGTGGTGGTGTGTGCCTATAATCCTAGCACTTGGGAGGTAGGTGCAGGAGGATAAAGAGTTCAAGGTCATCTTCAGCTCCATAGTGAGGTTGAAGGCATTCTTGGCTACATGAAACTAAAGAACAAAGAAAGAAAGAAGGGAGGGAGGGAGGAAGGAGAAAGAAGGAAAGAAAGGAAGAGAGGGAGAAAGGAAGGAGAAAGAAGAAAGGAAAGAAAGAAAGAAGAAAGAAAGAAAGAGAAAGAGGGAAAGAAAGAAAAGGAAAAGAAAGAAAGGAAGGAAGGAGAAAGAAGGAAGGAAGGAAAGGAACAAAGAAGAAAGAAAGAAAAAAGAAGGAAGAAAGGAAAGAAGGAAGGAAGGGGAATGGAAGGAAGGAAGAAAGAATTGGTCAACATTCCCCGTGATCCACTTTCTAAGAAAATTCAGCGTTCTGCTGGGAAGGTGGGGGAGGTGAGTGCTGTGGGGAACTCATCAGTAATTTCTGCCACAGAGTCTGCCCCCCACCACCAGTAAACCCCTCACCTCAGAATCGGCAGGAGTTTTATAACTTCTCAGCCTCTTTATTGTTTGACCTTCACAAAATGTTCACGTTTCTAGATTTCAAGGCAATCTACCTGAACTGTCAGCAAACTTTCCTTTCTCACTATCTGCAGCCATTTTCTCCTACAGATTCTGGGCGATAACTAAATGCAACATCTTATGTCATTTGCAGATCTAACCGAGGTGTCACACCTCCCAAACATTGCAATCCTGGAAGAAAACCAGATCTATCCCATTGTGATCCCCCTGCAATGAGGGGACATCGAGTGGAGTAACATATAAGCCTTTATAAGAATGATGGAGCAGTGAGCTGCCGAGACCTTTCTCAGTCCTAACTCGCCTGAAGATTTAAGTACTCACAAGGTCCTGAAAAGTAACCATCTCAGCTCACAACTCCTCCCAAAGAGAACTAGGAGAAGATGGATTTACCCTACCTGTTAGCCAAGTGGGCTGGCGTAGGTGACTTGGGTATGCCTCATATTCATATTCTCTCTCTCTCTCTCTCCTCTCTCTATCTCTATCTCTATCTCTATCTCTATCTCTATCTCGATCTCGATCTCGATCTCTCCATGATTCATCTTCATTCTGGAATGCTTGAACCACTGGCTACTCTCCTGGCCAACATGAGAGCCTGCTATAATATTTTCTTTTGGTTTTGTTTTTGTTTTCCTCTATTCTTGGCTACAGGTAGAAAATGTAGGATTTGGCAGGCAAAACCATTGTCGAGTGGCAGGTGGTCAATCAAAGGATAGAGAACCTTCTAGTAGAGAGTATTATCCTAATCTATAATTTATAAATGCCGTCACTGTCAATTGCCCTTAGAAATTGATTATTGTCGCCACCAGCAGCATGTACTGGCGAGGCACAGGTCAGAGACCTCTCCAGCTGGGGGAAGAGTGGAGATTGAAGAAGAGGAGAAGAGAGAAGAGGTATTGCGAGACCCTTCCAGGTGAAAGGCCTTGAACTTCACGAGCCCTTTCTGTGTGGGTGTTTACACATGCGTGTGTGAGAGGACTGCCTAGCCCAAAGAACTTCCCCCTACTTCTAAATGGAGAGGTGCCAAAGGAAGGAAGATTGGCATACTGGTAAGATTCCATAGACAGCCTCTTTCTGGAGGGACTATTCCAAATGCTCCACCTGTACCTTATTCTAACATATGGACCCTGTTCCACATGAACCTCATAACATGCATGCGATGAGCCAGATGGCTCTGTGTGATCTGATGTGTTATCCTTTTCAAATCATATCTATTTTCATACTAACCTTCTCCCCAGCTACACTAGAGGGCACTTGAATACTGCATTCACCATAGACCACATCTTTGATCCAGATATTGATTGTGATTTTGGGGTGGAGGGCAAGAGTTGGGGAGCTGATTAAGGAGATGCTGTGAAGGGTATAGTTCTTTTAACACGTCTTTGATACATCCATCAGCATAACAGGAAGCTACCTGTTCTCACAGGGGAACCAAAACCTTAATATTTGTACAATATAATTGTTATGAGTGGAACGTGTATATTTCAGCAGAGCAAGACCGGGGGTGTTGAATGCCAGCATGGCGTATCTTCCCAAATTGTTGTCTTTATTTGTATAAATAGGAAGGAAGCAAAAAAAAAAAAAATTGCATCAGCTCTTCTGCATAATGAAGAGGGAGGGGATATGCCGCCTGTGCTATGGTGGCCAGATGCTCTTTTTTATCTCTTTTCAAATCAGCATGCAGAGCTAGTGATCCTCAAGCAGAGAGCATCTTTCCTCGGGGATGGAGGCACTGTATGTTTGGAATGACAACATTCTATAAATAAATCAAAAAGATTATTAAGAACACTGGGTAAATCTACTAATCAAACACGCCTTCAAACCTCCACCATCAGTGATTCGGTTTTGGTCCCCCTAGCCCCAATGTATACAAATACCCAGCATAAATACAGTATTTAACAAGCACCAGAGAAACTCTCCTTGCAGTTAAAGACTCGCCCTGGAGGGAGGAGCCTCCCCTGCCCACAGTGTGGTCGGCCACCCCCAGATGTCAATTTTTGGTTTGATTCTCCTCCCAGAATGACATCTCCACCTTCAGGACTGGATGACTCTCGGCCATAACCTCTCATTTAAATAAAACATAAAAATATTAACTTGTCCCCTCATCCCTTTCATTCCATTTCAGTGAATTCACAAGCAGTCATTGGGAATCACAGCGCACTCGCAAGCATGCAGGGCTTTCTTGAAGTCTGGGTTTGAATGGAATCAGAGGGAGCAAGGACGCCAAGTCCAACCTGGGATCGATGAGGAGCTTGTGGGATCCAAGCTCGGGGGTGGCTCTCTGTCTAGTTCATGCTGCTAGTTCCGTCTCTCCATCTTGTTTGCTTATGTTTAGTTATTTGTTTGTTTTTGTTTTGTTTCTCGAGGCAGTGTCTCACTCTAGCCCAGGCTGACCTGGAATTCACTATGTAGTCTCAGGGTGGCCTCGAACTCACAGCGATCCTCCTACCTCTGCCTCCCAAGTGCTGGGATTAAAGGTGTGCGCCAAGACACCTGGCCTGTCTCTCCGTCTTTGTATACTCTCTTCTCTCTCTCTCTCTCTCTCTCTCTCTCTCTGTCTGTCTGTCTTGCCTCTCCTTGTAATTCAAGTTCCTTCTTTGCTGTTCTCTATTTGGACCTTGAACCTGTGTCCTTGCGAAGGTTGAACTCACAGACAAGGGTGACTGTTTGCAAAAGGTGAGTTCTGCAGAACCACATTGCCTTTCTTTGCTGCCTTTCAGTGCATTGCGACCAACACGCAGCCTAGAGAGGTTTGGGGCTGCCATCAAACCAACATGCAGCTCTTTCCTCAGCCTGGATACAAACTCTTTGGCCAGCAGCTGAAATAAATAGGCTACATTGTTTCTCTCAGCCTCAATTATAGAATAAGCCCTCCAGTGCCACCAGGAGTCTCTGCCCACTAAGGATCTCCGGGTGATAGGCCATTTAGTGAGCTGTGCCTGTGGCATTCTGCCATCCCAGGTTGACTTCTGCTGGGCATGATAGGTAATGAGAGGGCAGAATGAACTCCTGACTTCATCTCCTCTTCAACCTCCCTATTTCCTCCTGAACGTCTTCCACTTCAGGCAAGCCTACTTGGCTGAGGGTTTCTAGTCATTTCTCTCTCCTCCTTTCTAGGTTTAGGTGTCATGAGAGTGTGAAGCTAGGCCCTGAGTGACATCTAGAGGCCCAACACCACACAGCTCAATACCTCAGCTCACAAGTGTTGGCTCCAAGTGGCTCTAATACGCAATGATTTTCTCAATAAGGATCTAACACCTGGTTTGTCAACTGTTAACAAAAGCTGATTTGGGGGCTGGAGAGATGGCTTAGCGGTTAAGCGCTTGCCTGTGAAGCCTAAGGACCCCGGTTCGAGGCTCGGTTCCCCACGTCCCACGTTAGCCAGATGCACAAGGGGGCGCACGCGTCTGGAGTTCGTTTGCAGAGGCTGGAAGCCCTGGCGCACCCATTCTCTCTCTCTCCCTCTATCTGTCTTTCTCTCTCTGTCTGTTGCTCTCAAATAAATAAAAATTTAAAAAAATATATTAAATATATTCAAAAAGCTAATTTTGGCCTGGGGAGATAGCTAGGCGGTTAAGGCACTTGCTTGTGAAGCCTAAAGACCCAGGTTTGATTGCCCAGTACCCACATGCGCCACATGTACAAGGAGGCACATGTATCTGGAATGCATTTGCAGTGGCTAGAGACTCTGGCCTGCCCCTACCTCTTTCCCTCAAATAAATGATTTTTCGAAAGCTGATTTTTTGAAGTGTCTTATTCATGTTGTTTATGTGATCTTTTTATATCCTACTTTCATCAAATATAGTAGAAAAAACTGTACGAGTTTGCCTACAGTTACTATAACAATATAGCACATACTGGATAGCTTACATGACAGAAGTTCATTTTCCCACAGAGCTGAAGGCCAAAATTCCAGATGAAGGCATCAGCAGTGGATTTCTTTCTCTCTGCATGGGGTTTACAGGTGGATTCACTGCAATCATTCCTTCATATCCTTTCTTCTGCATGAGCTTTTGCATGGTGTCTCGGCGAGTGTTCAAGTTTTCTCTTCTAAGGACACCATTGAATGAGGATCACCGATAGGACATCACTGACCTGAATTGCCTCTCCAAAGGCCCTGTCTTCAGTTATTGCCACATGCAGAGGCACTGAGAGTTAGGACTTGGACATGAAAATAACTGAAACCTCCATAGTTCAGGCAACATCCGAATTCCCACCAATCTTGGCCTGAAATAAAACAGAAGCCATAGTTTGAACTATCTGTGGTTAGCATTGTGGTTTCCATAGTGTAGCAATGGTCTTTAGTGACGAAGGTGGTACTTACAAAGCATGAGCGCATACTGCAGTCATGGATGAATCCTTTAAAAGAACAAAACAAGGGCTGGAGATATGGCTTAGTGGTTAAGGCGCTTGCCTGTAAAGCCAAAGGACCTCGGTTCAATTCCCCAGGACCCACGTTAGCCAGATACACAAAGTGGCGCATGCATCTGGAGCTCGTTTGCAGTGGCTGGAAGCCCTGGCATGCCCATTCTCTCTCTCTCTCTCTCTCCCTCTCTCTCTCTCCCTCTCTCAAATAAATAAATAAAAATAAAATATTAAAGAAAAGAATGTTTAAAAGAACAAAACAAAATATTGTGTTGGAGAGATTGCTTAGCAGTTAAGGCAATTTCCTGCAAAGCTTAAAGACCTAGGTTCAATTCCCTAGTACCCATGTAAACCAGCTGCATGAGGTATCACATGTATCTGGAGTTTGCAATAGCTAGAGGCCCTGGAATGCCCATTCACATTCTCTCTCTCTCTCTAATGAATAAGTTAAATAAATAATTTTAAAGAAATGTTTGTGTGCATGTGTGTGTGTGTGCGTGTGTGCATGTGTATGCACACACACACATGCCACAGTGCACAAATAGAAGTCAGAGGACAAACTCAGATGCTCTCACCTTCCACCGTGTTTGAGGCAGGGTCTTCTCGGCACTCTCCGTTGCATATGCAAGGCTAGCTGTCCATGGGCGTCTGGTGACTCTCCTGCCTCCGCCTTCCAGGCAGCCGTGCTCACTCTGCAAATTCAGATGAGCGTGGCTGGGTCTAGCTTTATATGAGTCCAGGTCCTCACTTGTAAAGCAGGTATTTGCCCACAGAGCCATCTCCCCTTATTCCACAGGTGGATTCTTAATAAATCTTTTGTAGTTTTTGCAAGTCAGCTAACCAGCAAAATGCTTTCACTCAGTTTCAAAAGGAAAGAAAGAGGGTCCTTTCCAAGGTGTTTGGCATGTTTTTATTTCGAGGTGGTGGGATGGTCGTCACATTCTTGTAATAGTTTTATATGAAACTTTCTTTTCAAAATTCAATTACCAGGTATGGTGGCACACCCCTTTAACCTCAGCACTTGGGAGGTAGAGGTAGGAGGATCACCATGAGTTCAAGGCCAGCCTGAGACTTCATAGCAAATTAATTCCAGGTCTGCTTGGGCTGGAGTGAGACCCTACCTCAAAAAACAAAACAAAACAATTAATTAATTAACATGTATTAATTAAACATATCAATAAGATTTGGTTAAAAATATATCTATATCACTGATCAATTCATTCTCTTTTTTCTTTGTTCTTCCTTCCTTCCTAATTTAGCAATCATGATTTTACTTACAAGGTGAGTTTTTTAGCTTCTAAACGTGAGAGAAGGCATGTGGGACTTGTGTTTCTGTGTCTAACATTTCACTTTACATAATTTCCTCCAGCTTCATCTATTTTGCTGACCATGACACAGTTTAATTTTCCCTTTATTAAAAATCCAGTCATCTCAGGCTGGAGGGATGGCTTAGCAATTAAGGGATTTGCCTGCAAAGCCAAAGGACCCAGGTTTGATTCCCTTGGACCCACGTTAGCCAGATGCACAGAGGGGGTGCATTTTTCCGGAGTTCATTTGCAGTGGCTGGAGGCCCTGGTGTGCCCATTCTCTCTCTTCCTCTCTCTCTTTCTCTCTCTCTCTCCCCCCTCTCTCTCTCCCTCTTTCTCTGTCAAATAAATAATAATTTTTTTAAAAAAAAATACAGTCATCTCTTAATGGGCACATGGGCTATTTCCATATCTTAGTGATTGTGAAGAGCATATCTGGTACTTACTAGATGGTCAAACCTGTGTTGAATTTATTGCTTCCATCCAATACAGGACACCCTGTGAGAACTTGAGAAATATCATCAATTAATAGCCTGTAAATGAGCTGTGTGTGGCCGAAAGGCAGGGAGTCAACGTGAAGCTTTTTAGGAAATGTAACCTCAAGTTTATTCTTTCATTTGCTTCTCCCTTTGCCTTTTTTTTTTTTTTTAAATTTGAGACACAGAGAGAAAAAAAATGGGCATACGAGGACCTCTAGCCACTACAAAGGAACTCTAGATGCATGTGTCACCTTGTACATCTATCTTACGTGAGACCTGGAGAATAAAACGTGGGTCCTTAGGCTTTGCAGGCAAGCGCCTTAACCACTAAGGCATCTGTCTTTCCAGCCCTGCTTCTCCCTTTAATAACACAACCAACAGTAAGGAGCGAGGGTGAATGTGGTAGATCAGTAGAGACTAGACTGCTTCTGATGTCAATTAATAATACAAAGCTGTGCTACACGTCTGTCTCCTAGGCTTGTGCCTGATGTCCCAGCAGCTGCTCAGGGGGAGACAATTCTCTGAGGTCTCTTAGCCCTGGCCTCACTGGAGCCTGGCACAGGGAAGGAGTCAGAGAGGCGAGAGATCCAGATGCTAGACAGAGCTTCTCCTTGTGTAATGCCTCAAAGACAAGAAGTTCTTGTTTAGTAAAGATTGAATATGAAATTCACCCTGTGGTGTTCACTGAACCTGAGCTGTGTATACATGACTTCAGAAAGTTATGTAAAAACGTAGGGGGGAATATTTTGGTCAAGTATACAAAAAGAACTAAAGAGGTGCAGGAAACAAAAATATCACTGAGAACTGGAGAGAGGTACATGCAGTGGATAAGACTGTCAAACATTTGGGGGAGGAAAAGGGGATGGAGAAATATAACACTGGTCTGGGAAGCAATGAGGCTACAGCCCAAGACCATGTGTGTTCACATGCAGTGCCCTGGAGACATTGGACGTCAGGCACTGAACATGTATGTCCTCATGCAAACCCCAGTAGTTGGTGGGCTTTTGGTGAACCTCAAACCCTGAGCCCTCCTCGGATGAGTGAGGCAGGGCCTAGGGCATAAGTACTGTGGGGAAACTGTGTGTACTGCTCTCACAAGTGAACGCATGCCTCTCCCCACAGCCTCACCAGCTGTTCCCCCATCCCATCTTCATCCCATCCCAGATGGCAAATACAGTCTTGAGAGAACTTAAAGCACACATACTCCAGCCTTAGCTGACAAGGTACTGGGCTGAAAATAAAGCACTTGGGATGAAAGGCAAGGAGCCATCTCTCAGCCCCCAGCCAAAACCACTTGGAAAATAAGGTTGACAAATCCTCACCAAGAAGTCAAGGAAATGACCAAAAGGGAAAAAATCAAGAGGCTCTATCCAATGTATCCTAGAATTCTACTTTAAGAAAAGACGTAAGTAGAAAGAATCCAACAATATGTCAAATTTCCTAGAACTGAAAAATATGGGCTTCCAGAAAGCCCAGCACATTACATTTAAAAGGCAACAGCTAGGGCCAGAGAGATGGCTCAGCGGCTAAGGCACTTGCCTGCAAAGGCCAACACTGGAGTTCAATTCCCCAGAACTCACATAAAGCCAGATGCACAAAATGGCACATGCATCTGGAGTTTGTTTGCAGTGGCTAGAGGCCCTGGTGCACCCATTCTCTCTATCTCTCTGCCTGCAAATAAACAAATAAAAATAAGTGGCAAAAAAAAAGCAACAACAACAAAATACGCTAAGCCAAATACCATGAAATCCCCAAGCTAGGCTAGATCATTAGTTTACAGAGAGAAGAACCCTACAGAAAGCACTGAGGATAAAGATGGCATCGTAGGACCAGATGACGATACAGCTATGCCTCTGATGATGAAGAGAACTCAACCTTCAGTCCATGTCTGTACTAAGCCAACCTCGTATATCTTTTATGAAAGCATGTGAACTTTTTTGAAGGGCATATACCTGGAGACGTCAACTAGAGTTAGTGCTTCACCAGAATTCCTTCTTAGTTCAAAAGTGAGACAAAATTGGAATCCAGAAAATGAGGGGAAAATAAGTCCCAGGATAAAGTAAGGTGAAGAAGCCTCAGTCAACTGCTCAGTGGGTCAGAAGACCACAAAAGTTTGGAGAATTCCAGGGGGGAAAAAAAAAAAAATATATATATATATATATATATATATATATATATATATATATACACACACACACACACACACACATATTTATATCTCCATCCAAGCTGGGAGTGGGGACCATGCAGGAGACATCTAGTTGATTTGATGTATCTGACTTGTGGAAAAATAACAATGTGAGGGGCTTTTCAAGCTACCATGGGATGTTTGGGAAATTAGTAACGGGCTCACAGAGAACCTAGAACATGGGGGAAGAGGCAAAAATTAACTTCTGAGGGAAAAGGTACATTTAGCAAAAGGTCGATCGAGTGGTTATTTAGCTTATGAGTAAAAATACTTACTGCAGTCACTTAAGCACTCATCGTGGACTTAAAATGTCATGTGAATGTGCGGAGAGGATGGTGGTAGAGAGAAGCTCCATTACCGTGATGTGAATTAACAGGTAATATCTAAAATACATGATGGCTGGAGAGATGGCTTAGCAGTTAAGGCACTTGCCTGCAAAGCCTAAGGACCCATGTTTGATCTCTCTCCAGAGCCCACATAAGCCAGATGCACAAATGGGAGGCAAGCACAATGTCACACATGCCCACTAGGTGGCGGAAGCGTCTGGCATTCAATTTTTCAGTGGCTGAGGCCCTGGTGCACCAATTCTCTCTCTTTCTCTCTCTAAAAATAAAATAAAATAGGTTGATTGGTAATTTGTAATAATAGCCAATTATTTCTATCATGCACATATACAGGAAGCTAGCTAAAGGAGCCAGAAGTAGTTGCCAATAGATAGAGGTAAGTGAATGGGGAGAAATAGAACAGGGGTACTTCTGAATTTGATTTTAAGTCCTTTTGATGGTCATATTTTTTGTTATATTCATATAAATTAGAACTGACCCTTGACATGTGTAGGAAAATGGTTCCAGAACCCTTAGCAGATACTCAAACTTAGGATGCTCAAGTCTCTTATATAAAATGGTGCAGCATTTGAGGCTGGAGAGATGGCTTAACAGTTAAGGTGCTTGCCTATGAAGCCTAAGGATCCAAGTTTGACTTCCCAGTACCCATGTAAGCCACATGCACAGTGTGGTTCATGTGTCTGCAGTTCATTCTCAGTGGCTGGAGGCCCTGGTGCACCCATTCTCTCTCTCTCTCCCAGTAAATAAGTTTTTAAAATGCTTTAAAAACTGGTGTAGCATTTGCATAGAACCTATCCACAACCTTACATTTAAATCATTCCTACATTCCTTAAATGGCAATGTGAATAGTATAGAAATTGTGACTACACTGTGTTTTTAGGGAATAATAACAAGAAAATGTCTGTATGTGTTCCATAGAGACAGTGTGTTTTTAAACTTTTTCAATTCATGGTTGGTTCTCTCTCTATCTCCCTCCCTCCCTCTCTCTCTCTCTCTCTCTCTCTCTCTCTCTGTGTGTGTGTGTGTGTGTGTGTGTGTGTGTGTGTTACCATGGAATGTGGAGAGCTGGCTATACTTTAATAATTATACCATACTATACAGATTCATATGTAGATAGATGAGGAGGAGAGACAGAAGAAGCCATAAGGAGTGGAGTTTGAATAGACAATCTGGAACTTTCTGTTGATGACAGACACCACAAAGGAATGCTGAGGCTGAGCCCAGCACAGGTGCTATTCTCCCAGACAAGGAAGATGGGCACTGGGGAATCTGGCAGAAAGAAGTTGCTTTTTAAGATAATACAGGAAAGATTCAGGATGGAGAGAGAAAAATAACACTGAAACTAAAGAAAATGTACCGGCTTCTGGGAGAGTCTGGCAAAATAAACACAAGACGGTCATGAGCCAACACTCATTGCCCAACAGCAGGGGACACAAGTTGCATCCGATCCAGGTGGCTGGCGCTCCCCGGAGAGCTGCAGGTGTCCACACCAGCCCAGAAGATCCAAGATTCAACTTTTGTTTCTTAAAATGACTCTAGTTCTTCAAACCATGTTCGGCCATTGTGGCTACTTGTGCGTACACCACTGTTAATTTGTTAACTCTTTAGAACTTCAGCTTAGAAAATGTGTTTCTCTTAGAGATGACATTGGTGTCTCCATCCTGAGAAATTTGCCTCTTAAAAAGTTATCACTTCTCGGCCTTTTGGCTAAGATCAAGTGTAGTATCTGTTCTTATCAGTTTAAAAAGTTAACAGTGAGGGCTGGAGAGATGGCTCAGCGTTTAAGGGACTTGCCTTCCAAAGCCTAATCACCCAAGTTCAGTTCCTCAGTAGCCATGTAAGCCAGTTTGTTTGTAGTGGATGGAGGCCCTGATGCACCCATATTCTCTCTCTCTCTCTCTCTCTCTCTCTCTCTCTCCTTGATAATAAACAAATAAAATATATATTTTTAAAAAGACTTTAAAAAGTTAGCAGTGGGGCTGGTGAAATGGTCCAGTGGGCAACAGGCTTGCCATCCAAGCATGAGGACGTAAGTTCAAATCCTCACCACCAAGGTTGAGGCCCCAACACTGATATAAAAGCTGAGCGTGGTGGTGCATGCCTACCAATCGCAGTGCTGGGGAGAAAAAGGCAGGAGGATCATTGACACTTAACGGCTCAGTAGTATCATTGATTCGGTGAGCACTGAGTTCAGTAAGCGAATCTGTCTCAAAAATAATAGCATGGGGGTGGAGAGATGGCTTAGTGGTTAAGGTGCTTGCCTGCAAAGCCAAAGGACCCAGGTTCGATTTCCCAGCACCCACATAAGCCAAATGCACAAGGTGGTGCATGCGCCTGGAGTTCGTGTGCAGTGGCTGGAGGCCCTAGCCCATCCATTCTTTCCCCCTTCTCCTCTCAAATAAGGAAAAATGTTTTCAAACTACATTACAAAATAATAACATGGGAGGCTGAGGAGATGGCTCAATGGGTGAAGGAACTTGCCGTACAAGGATAAGGGCTTGATAAGGCCAGATTCACCCTGAGTTCAATCCCCTGTACCCACATAAACAGCAGGAAATGGCCACAGTAGCTTGTGGTCCCAGTCGTGTGGACAGCAGAGACCAGAGAGTCGTGGGGACTCACTGATCAGCCAGTCGGGCTGGAAATGGCATCTCCCAGACCAGTGAGAGAATCTGTGTGCAAGATTGCAGAGGAGTGCTAGAAACGTCCACATGCGTGTGCATGGGCTGTGTGCATCTGTATATGCATGTGCATATATCATACCACACATCACACACACACACACACACACACACACAGTCAGGTGGAGAAGCAGGAGTGGTAGATGCCTGATGTTGGCCCCTAGCCATGCACATGTGCAAAAATTTAAAAAATTACAAATGAATAATTAAAAACAAAAGTTGACTCCAAGCCCTCAAGAGAAAGTTGTTAAGTTCCCCAAGTGGTAGCAGGAGTGTCAGCCCACAGTGGGCTTGGGGTGGGTTCTGACCACCGCTGTCCAACAAGAGGATGAGAAAGCAGGCAGATCATGCGCCATACAGGGTGCCAAGATGAGGGAGAGTTGAACGAAATAACATGTCTGGCCCAGGCCCACTCTGAGCAATTAGCAAGCTCTAAACTCCACTCTCTCAGAGGAGCACTGCCTGCTGGAGAGAAGGCCTGTGACATGGGCGCTCAGGTCGGGTCCCTCAGAGTTTAGCACCGTTTTATGATAGCTCAGGTTTGGCTCAAAGGATTCCCATGTCAGAGCCTAGAGGCCATTCTACTCAACTTTCAACTCATGGCTTGAGTCAGGCTCAATAACAGTTCTTAGCTCTTCTCCTCTGGTTTTCATTAATCCATAGTGAAGTTAGGCATCACCCTCTACATGTCGCTTCCAGGACACGCGTGTGGGTGGTAAAGGCTGGCATGTGGTATTCCCCTGAGACGGTCCTCTGTGGTGACCCATGTGAGGTGGAATATATCGAAAAGATTTTTATCAAGGCATGATCAGCATATCAGATGATCTTCCATGGTGTTGCCAGAGAACTTCTAGATGGTTCAAACAGCCACGTGGGGTTTGTGAGCTGTCCTTATACTCAAGCTCACTTATTGTCAGTCAACAATCTCTTCTGCTGAGGTTATAGAAGTCCACTTATAAAAAGCAGTACCCCAGCTGACCAGCAGGGCTGACCAAGGTTTCTTCCATCTCGCTCCAAGTTGGCTCTGCAGCTTGGTCTGAGTCACACATTTTTTTCAAAACGGCCATTCCTGAGCATGACTCCCTTTATGTCCTCACACTTGTCCCCACAATCCCAAATACCTGGACTGTTTCTCTTCCACTCTACAGTTCCTGGAATCTTCCCTCTCTTCCCTGGAGCTTTGCTGGCAAAAGGGTTGGCTCTGGCATCAAGGGTTTTTATTGTTGCTGGAGTTTTGGGGTTTTTTCGAGGTAGGGTCTCACTCTAGTCCAAGCTGCCCTGGAATTCACTATGTAGTCTCAGGGTGGCCTCAAACTCATGGTGATCCTCATACCACTGCCTCCCGAGTGCTGGGGTTAAAGGCGTGCACCACCATGCCTGGATTTGACATCAAGTTTTAAAGGCACTGACATCTGCAATGCTTCACATAACATGTAAAACCTCTCAGCTCTTTCTCTCACCTTCAACATTCCTTTAGTCTTTCCAACTCCTCTGCTAATCTCAGTACCTCTGATAGTTGTTGGTACACAGCTCAGGAAATACTTCTTTTATTATTTTTATTAGTATTATTATTGCTGCCACTATTGCTACTACTATTGTTAATGATAAATAAAAAGATGCCCACCATAGGTCATGTTCATGAACATCACCCCACTTCTTCAACTCTAATGTCACTGCGTCCTCTCAATTTGGTGACTACCAAAAGACTGGAGTTGCTTTCACTCTTCTTTTCCAGGTGCAGTATTGGCAGAGGGGCTAAGTAAAGCAAAACAAGGGAGGGCTGGAGAGATGGCTTAGCGGTTAAGCGCTTGCCTGTGAAGCCTAAGGACCCCGGTTCGAGGCTCGGTTCCCCAGGTCCCACGTTAGCCAGATGCACAAGGGGGCGCACGCGTCTGGAGTTCGTTTGCAGTGGCTGGAAGCCCTGGAGCACCCATTCTCTCTCTATCTGCCTCTTTCTTTCTCTATCTGTCGCTCTCAGATAAATAAAAATGAACCAAAAAAAATAGAATAAAAAAAGAAAAACAAGGGATCTTGGTGGCTAGGAGCATGAAGTTCTTTGAATCCTTCACGTGTAGAACAGGAATAACGAATGTACCTCTGCAGTCTATAGCCTTGAGTGTATCATCCTCCTGCCTCAGCCTCTCAGGTAGCTGAGATTACAGAACTGCACCACCAGGCCAGGTCTCTTTTCTGATCTTGTTATGTCTCTTTCTTCCTTGGTGGTAGGGCCCTGAATACAAAGGACTCTGATCTCCAAGTAAAGACATGGATCCAGACCGAACTGGACTGATAAAACCACTTCCTTGGCCTCCCTCATTTGCACAATGAATCCTCTGCTAGTATGTGAAGTTTCTGTAGGAACAGAACAATAGTAATGCGATGGATAAGTAATTAGCAATGGAGCATTTTTTAAAAATATTGACATAGGGCTGGAGAGATGGCTTAGTGGTTAAGCGCTTGCCTGTGAAGCCTAAGGACCCCGGTTCGAGGCTCGGTTCCCCAGGTCCCATGTTAGCCAGATGCACATGGGGCGCACGCATCTGGAGTTCGTTTGCAGTGGCTGGAAGCCCTGGCGCGCCCATTCTCTCTCTCCCCCTCTATCTGTCTTTCTCTCTGTGTCTGTCGCTCTCAAATAAATAAATAAATAATTTTAAAAAATATTGACATATTGAACATTCCCACCGGATCATACTCTTATGCTGCCTCTCTCCCTTCCTGAGGCCACAGACGGCCCTCTGCACTGAAGTTATCAGTATTCACTGTGGGGTCAGGAAGGCAGCAGTCAGTCCCCATGGTAGGTACAATGCCTGAGTGTACCTTCCAGTCCGGTGGCTCTGAAGCACTTTGAGGAATGTGAATGACTTCAAAAGTCAAAGGTTTCTGTAGAAATTCTAAATCTTGTATCATGATTTGTTTCTCCAGGAGCTTATGACCCCTGAATCTCAACACAAGTGGGTAGCTTTTCTCTTACCAGAAGTTTCTTAGGACTGGAGAGATGGCTTAAGCAGTTAAGGCGCTTGCCTGCAAAACCTACGAACTCATGTTCAAATCTCTGGGTCCCATGTAGCCAGCCATGCAGTGACGGGAGCACGCAATGTCCTATATGCGCACAAGGGGGCGCATGCGTCTGGAGTTCGTTCACAGCAGGCTGAAGGTCCTGGCATGCCTGTTCTCCCCCACAAAAAAAAATTAATAAAAGACAATTTTTTAAAGTTTCTTAATCAGCTTCCCCTCACACCACTAGAGCTGACAGGTAGATAGGCTGTTCCTGAGAGAAACCCTTGACCTCAGTATGAGTGGAGATATAAACATGGAATACCTCTTGGGATTGAGATATATCTATCGAAGGGTTCTCCCATGGTCCTGTCCCCCTGGAACTCAACCAGGGGGTGAGGGAGACTGCTGAGGGCTAAAATCAGTGGCAGGCGAAAACCTGGAGCCCTGTACCCTGAAGCCACTTTTCCTAACTTCCATGTTCACGTAACATTAGAGAAATGACATAAGAAAATAGGCATGCCCTGAAACTCTGCAGTATTCACCCAGGAGTCTGAATTAACTATTTGCTACAATCCACACAGTGATGTGTCCGTGGGGCCTGGGAAAAGAAAAAAAAAAGTTGGTATGTGGGAGATTGGGAGAAGGAAGAGAAAAACGAGAGGAAGATGTGTGTTTTCTTTCCAGCCTTCTCTTTCCTCTCTGTAATTTCTGGGAGAAAGAGTTGAGGAACTACAGGGGAACTAAAACAGAGCCCCACCCCAGGAAGCCTCCTGTACCGTGACAAGCCTCACAGCAGCCATTGTGTGGAAGAGTTTTGATGACTTCATTCTCCAGCCAGGCAGCAGGAGCCTGGAGCTGTGGGTCTGAGTGTAGAGCAGCTGCGCCTTGTCTTTACCTGCTGCATCGAGCTCCGTCCTTAGGGTGCCCAGGAGGCCGCGTTTGCGTGAACTGCCACAGCAATTGCTAAGTCGTTGGTCGGCAAGCGGGGACTTTCACAGGTTCAGACCTGAAGCTTGATCCTTAAAATGAATTGGAAGCATCTGGCTGCTTTGCTGTCGGTAGGTAATGATGCAGCCACGTCACATGCCCAGATGTGATTCTACATTGCGGCAGCTGTTCTGGTGGGAGTTTCAACACCCTAAACATCTGCTGCTGGGACTCTGTGGTACCATTCTCACTCCATCTCTCTGGGTTCTTATTCTTTTCCCAGAAAATGTACTTTCTTTCTGCTAGGAATTGTTTTTTTTTTTCTCTCTCTCTCTCTGTCAAAGGTGTTATTCCCAGCAAAGGGATGCTCACAGAATTCTATGGAGCATGGAAGAGCATTTCAGTAGCATCCTCAAAATTCACAACCCAACTGAGGGAGTGTGACACTAATTCATTTTATGAGGTTTGATGAGAGCAAACTTTATAACCAGGCAAAGAATTCATCGTTTATTGCACACTTAGAAAAAAATGGCTATAATGAAGTCATTTTTGGACATTAAACATAATGGGCAAGGAACACCTTTAAGTATAAAAATGTTGATCTCTGGGATGTTTGCACCATCAAATGGAGTGCATAAAATTCATATGACTGCATATGAACTAGATAAACCCCTTTTAAAAGATGATCTATAAACTCATGCAATAGTTTTGAAGATCAACAGGAAATGTCAAGAGTCATGGGATTTTCACTGACATTGACCCAGCAATTTCTGGGATTTTATTCTAAATAAGTGATCTGATATATGGAAAGCTTTAGGTATAAATATGTGGATCATGGGATTAATTACAGTGAGAATGGCTTTGATCCATTGTTCCCAAAATACGGAAATAGTTAAGATAATGGGGTGTCTATACTTCCAATAAGATTCATGGAAAATCAATGTGAAGAACTGACTTGCTCCAGCTTCTCAGCCAGTAATCAAAAAGATATTTTCTGGAGTTAATGGTAGCATGAGAAAATGCTTCTGAGTTATAGTAAGCGAAAAAACAAAAACACAAACTTGTTTGAACATTATGTATAGCATTATATCAGAACTCACCATTTGAAAATGACCCAAAGCAATTGCTCCAAAACAATAATAGGTATCTATTGTGCATGAGTGGTAGAATTATGGGCAATTTTTTTCTTTACTCAATTTTCCTATTTAGGAAGTAGTTATATTATTTGAATCAGTAAAAAAAAAAAAAAAGACAAAATGATCCTATACCACATGACCAAATGACCAACATATGACATCTGCCAAGATGCAGGAGGCAAGAGAAGAAAAGATAGACCAAGCCAAATCAAGTATACTGTCAAAAAAAAAAAAAAAAAAAAACAGATCTGGAAACTAGCACCCTTTCACCTGAGAGGCCCATGCCCGCCCCCAAATTTTAAGCAATCCAAACTAAAAATTAACCCAAATGTCGTCCACCTGTCAGAGTGGAGCATGTAGCCACAGTATATGAGAAAACCAAGCTAGCTTCTCAGGAAAACCCATAAATAATCACACACTGGAGACATTTGTATCCTTTAATTTTAGCGGTTGAAAAAACTCAGAACAAGGCTCCTGCCCTCTGTGGTTTCACCAGGTAACGTTTCCAAGTCCTGGACAGTTTGGAAAAGTAAATGTAGCACTTGTACCCACTGTGCCTAACTGTCTTTGCCACCTCATATTAAACTCAAGGCGAAAACACTCGGCCAGTATTGCTTTGGGCATTTTTGTTTGTTTGTTTGTTTGTTCTTTTGTTTTTTGGGGTTTTTTTTCCCTAACAGTCCAATCAAGTTTTAAAATAGTACAATTGATTGGTTTTTTTTTTTTAATATCCAAAAATTCATACCAATTTCTTAGCATTTTGGAGGGGCCAGCTTAATTGAGGAGTGAGAACAAGAATGATTGAGTGATCATAAACTGATTAATCTCAGGATCTCTCAAGAAAATGCTGACCCAGCAGCATGGCCCTCACGCGCACCATTATAATTCTTTGATTTCCTGTCACTGCAGATGGTTTTAAAAACGCGAAAGTAAATAGGAGACGTGGAAAATCGATGTGAGGTGCTGAATTGTTCCAGCTGCTGAGGCTCCGTTAATTACATCATATTTTCACAGAGACACCCGGCTCAGACTTGCCAAGTGCCAGCATCTGGAGGCCTTGCCTGCCATCCTGGTGGGGGGGGGGAAGCACTTCTCCCCCAGGCATCTTGGTTTAACTGCAAAAGGACAACAGACCAACTCCCCGAAACAAATTCCCCAAGATCATCGTGCCTGGTGTCTTCCGTTACCATAGAGATAAGAGATGCTGGGAGCTGGAGAAGGGGCCACTCGGGTTCGTTAGAGACGCACAGTGTGAACCCAAGGAAATGAGCGTCTGATCCACTTGGATGGCCAAGCCTTTGGTGGGCTGAGCGGGAGAGAGCGAGAAGAGATGAGAGACCACCGGAGCAGGCAGACAGAAGCAATGCGACAGCAAGTCTAGGTCTGTGTGAAGTGCCAGGCTGAGGCAGCCACAGTGGATCTCCAAGAAACTTCACAGTGCCTATGCCTTTACCCCGACTATATAAAACGAAGCTTCCAGAGCCAGCCAAAACTCCATGGATTATTTCTCCTGCATGTCTTTCACTTTTCCTTGTCATTTAGACCCTTTTAAAGTCCTCCCTTCTTCCTCCCCACCCCATGCCCTGCTTTTCTCTCACCTCCTTTCAGAAATTTCTGAGGCTCCAGTTTCTGTGTATAGGTGTGAGGACCTCTGCCCTTTCATTAACTGCTTGCTATTTTGAAGGCTGCTTTGGGGTGATTTGTGACATCCAGGCCTGCTCCCCACCTCTTGCCTCTCACACTGTATTAAGTCAGACCAGGCCTGCGACATTCAAACGTGCCTCCGAACGGCTCCAAGGTGTCTACATGTATTTTATTTGAATCTCATCATTTAAATAAAACCATTTTCAAATGGGTGACACATCATAGTCTCTCTCCGACCCATTACACTGATAAATTTTACATGTAATATTTATGTTAACATATAGTTAAATCTGCATTGAACATAAATAACATTGAACATGAATGTATCATGCATTTAAAAACTTACAAGTTTTAACACATTGGGGATTTCATTCAGTGAGGAAATCTCTGGGTGCAGACTTAGAAATAAAAATTCTCTTGGTTTCTGGGAACTTTGTCATTGCATAGAAACACAGGGCTGCCCTGGGATTTCATTAAATGCTGGTGTGTGCATGACTGTTTGCCAAAACTGTATAAAAGCTCACCGTTTTTGAATTATTTTTAAATTTCTCTTTTGATTTGGTTTTTTGAGACAGTATTTTGAGGCTGACCTCAAACTCTTGGCAATCCTCTTGCCTAAGTCTTCAGTGTTAGGATTACAGGCATGCACCACCCTCAAAGCCACCAGTGGGAAGCTGGATCCAGGGCTGAGCAAAGTGTCCTACCTGGGCATGGGACCTTTTCTTGGACAGGACAGTTGCCTGGGTACAGTAGTCATTCAGTGTGCCCCGTGTCCGGGAGATGTTGGTTCTCTTTACATCCTGTTTGCTCTCCAAGTGACCATTTGGTAACAAGGTCTCTGAACACCTTCTAAATATCACCAGTGACCAACTTTACAATAACATTGACCTGCTACCCCTCATGCAAGAGTCCAGGTGAATATGATTCCGGCTGGTCGTCTAACATTGGAAAGCCAATTGTCAACAAACCGCTGTCATTTACGACTATTACCTCCACCTGCGGACTCTAGAAGCTGAGCTCACGGTGGGACCATTGTAATCCCTGCTCTCGGTTCTGGTGTTAGATGAAACGTCTTCATTTTATAATTAATTGGATCCCTGAAGATAACTGTTATCCATTTAAAATAAAATGCATATTAATAAATTATCACTGGGGGCTGGAGAGATGGCTTAGCGGTTAAGCGCTTGCCTGTGAAGCCTAAGGACCCCGGTTCGAGGCTCGGTTCCCCAGGTCCCACGTTAGCCAGATGCACAAGGGGGCGCACGCATCTGGAGTTCGTTTGCAGAGGCTGGAAGCCCTGGCGCGCCCATTCCCTCTCTCTCCCTCTATCTGTCTTTCTCTCTGTGTCTGTCACTCTCAAATAAATAAATTAAAAAATAAATAAATAAAAATTAAAAAAATAAAATAAAATAAATTATCACTGGGGCCTGGAGCAATGGCTTAGTGGTTAAGGTGCTTGCCTGTGAAGCCTAAGGACCCAGGTTCAGTTCTCCAGATCCCATGTAAGCCAGCTGCAGAAGGTGGCACTTGCATCTGCAGTTCATTTGCAATGGCTAGAGGCCCTGGCATGCTCATTCTTTCTCTCTCTCTCTCTCTCTCTAATAAATAAATAAATAAAAATTATTTTTAAAAAATAAGTATCACTTAATTGGCTTTATATACTGGGATCCTCCTTTTCATCTGCAATGAACTGTTTTCTTGCCAAAAGCAAAAGACATTGAGAATCCTGAGTGTCATCACTGCCTACTGGATCCTTCCTGTTCCCATATCCTTAGTTCAAGTTTCAAGCCCAGAGGGTGGGGAGAGCCTCCTCCTCTCTGATGGTGCTTACTTTTCTAGGTTGTTCTTATTGCCTCCTTTCAAACTTGATCCAAGACTCTATAAAAGTCTGACCATGTGGATGTACCCTGATAAACAGGCTTACCTTGCAGCGATCCTATCTAAACATGATTTAAGGGATGGCAGATTTACATCTAATCTTGAATTTAAGCCTTAGTGAACCAGCATGAAGGAACAAATCAACCACAGGGAAATGTCAGGCATGCTGGACATGCAGAAGGACCTACTGAGGGCCACACTTTCAAAGCATCAGGACCAGTGGTATAAAATGCTATTTGGAAAGGGCAGATTCTTGCTACCTGCCCCAAGCCCTCTTCAAGGCAAAGGCCTGAGATTATCTTCTGAGCAAGCTCCTCAAATAATGCAGCACTTGGGCTGGAGAGATGGCTTAGCTGTTAAGCGCTTGCCTGTGAAGCCTAAGGACCCCGGTTCGAGGCTCGGTTCCCCAGGTCCCACATTAGCCAGATGCACAAGGGGGCGCACATGTCTGGAGTTCGTTTGCAGAGGCTGGAAGCCCTGGCGCGCCCATTCTCTCTCTCTCCCTCTATCTGTCTTTCTCTCTGTCTGTCACTCTCAAATAAATAAATTAAAAAAAAAATAATAATGCAGCACTTTCAAGTTTGAACTTCTGTGCCTGGGTAAAGAGGCCCAGGTTGAGTGGAAACACTGAGAAACAGGCTGGAAGATGAACAAAAATGACAAACACTTTGAGGTCATATGTAAGCACATAGTAATGAATAGAACAGTGATATGTATGTAACATATAGTTAAATATGCATTCATCTAGATTGTTAAGATAGCTATGCCCTACATTTAAGAACTTACAAGTCTTAATACATTGTGAAGTTGTACCAAGGAAATCACTTTGTGTAGACTTAAACATAAAGACCTGGGCGAACTAAGTGCCTGCACCCAATCTGGAAAGAAAACCCAGCAAGCCATTTCCAAAAGCATAAGGAAAAGTAATTCACATTTTCCCTTTTCTCCAGCTCCAAACGGATGGCTGGCTGGCAGCAAAGCAGAAAGCAGAGGCAGGTTGAAGACCTTTGGAGCCAGGAGGAAGCCCAGCTCCTGGCACATCCTGGGCACATCCCGGGAGGAGAGGCAGCAGAAAGGAGGGGGTAAGCTGTGCAGGGCAGTAAATGAAGAAGAGGCCACAGGCCTGGGGAGCCTAGGGGAGGTTCAAGGCCAGCTCTCCCTCCCTCCCCGGGCCGGTGCTGAAAGCACTTTGGGGACGGCTTCCTTCTCAAGCTTTCCTGTGCCAGCCAGACCCAGAATCCCCAAACAGCAGAGCAGTGGGCAGAGCAGGCCAGTTCTCTGGACTGGCACCTCTTTAAGTTGCCGTTTGGACGTCTGTTCTTCCTTAATGAAAATCCACCATGCACACTCCAAAGGAGGGACGGGGACACTTCGGTTTTTATTCCACAGGCATCTCATTTGTCTTCCGTAGGTGCTTCCATAATCTCATCATTATTGCTACGGCCCTCGGAGGACATCTGACTTGCATTAATCAGCCAGGCCCCTCATCGCTCACTGGCTTCTTCACACTTTTACTGTGCCCTGGGGCATCCTAACTTACTTGAAAAATTAATAAACCTCCCCCCTCTTATCTTACCTTATTAATGTCTGTCTTTGTAACCCATTATCCCCGCATATCATCAGCGATCACTGGAGGGTGAAGTGGTCACTGGCTTGCTCCCCTAATTTCTGCCCTAAAATCGGACCACCCCATCTTCAATGGCCGGAAAGCAAACAGCCTTCATGGGCCAGCAGGGGGTTTGTTTACCAGCTCCAATGGCTCCACGGACAGAGGGCTGGAGAATTTTGGGGGCTTCAACTAAAGGCCATTAAGGACCATTAAGTTGTTCTCTCCTCCTCCACACCCGGCTCCCCCTCTCCTGTGCACCCTAGTAAATCTGACTCATTAGCTCTGGATGTTTTGAAATACTGGTACATTAATCACTTGTGTTTGCACACTGTTTATGTGGGTTGTTGGTCATGGTGTGTAGTTATAGTGGCTGTCTCCCTTGCTTACTTAAAGGTACAATCCAATTGAAAATAAAGATTTTTGCAGGTTTGCTCATTACACGCAGTGTCGGCAGCTGGTGAGTGTCTTTTGCAATTCATCAGAGGCTGCCCAGACCACCTGCTCTCCGCATCCTGCAAACAGCTGGCTCTGGGTAAGTATCATAATCTATTACCTTATACAACAAATAAATAAATAAATGCCTGGATGGATGGATGGATGGATGGATGGATGGATGGATGGATAAACAAATAGATAAACTGAATTGTCAGCCCCGAAACATTGTTTCTTGAAGGGGGAAAAGTCTATATTTAAAGGAGAGAGGATACAACTATTTCAAACCTTTGTGGCTCCATTTGATTGATAAAGGGAAGAAGATGAAACAAAACTGTAAGTGGAAATACTTTGTGATTTGAGTAACAAGGTGGTCAGAAGAAAAAAAAAAACTCGGGCTGGAAAGATGGCTTAGTGGTTAAGCGCTTGCCTGTGAAGCCTAAGGGCCCCGGTTCGAGGCTCAATTCCCCAGGACCCACATCAGCCAGAGGCACAAGGGGGTGCATGCATCTGGAGTTCGTTTGCAGTGGCTAGAAGCCCTGGAGCGCCCATTCTCTCTCTCTCTGTCTGCCTCCTTCTCTCTCCGTCTGTCGCTCTCAAATAAATAAATAAAAATAAAAAATATTTTTAAAAAAACTCAAGAAGCTGGCACTGTGGTAAGGGAGGTGACCATGACAGAAAGAAGTATCGAATTTAATTACCTGAGAGGAGTTTTTTTATTGTTGTTGTTGTTGTTCTGTTTTCCTTATTTCGACTGCAAAGCTGTGGGGAAACTCTGTGGGGCTGGATGTAAGGCCGACAAATGTCCAAGAAGCTAATGCTTGTTTCCAAAGTCAACATTTTAGGGATGAGAATGTAGCTCAGTTGGTAGAGTTCTTACCTAAGGTTTTTGTGTATATATGACTTAGGAAAACTTTTGACCTTGTGAATGACCTGCTGGATGGTCTTTCCCTGGCACAGTATCTAAAGAAATGGCCTGAGGAGATGGCTTAGCAGTGAAGGCACTTGCCTGCAAAGCCTAAGGACCCAATTTTGATTCTCCCAGTGCTCACATAAGCCAGATGTACAAGGTGGTCATGAGTCTGGAGTTTATTTGCAGTGGCTGGAGGCCTTGGCGTACCCCTTCTCTCTCTCTCCCCGCCTATCTCTCTCTCACACTCTCTCATCTCTACTTCTCTGTCTCTCTTCATACAAATAAGTAAATATTTTTTTTTTTCAATAAGCAAGAAAGAATGGCTCGGGGTGATAAGAGAATATGCCTGGAACACCTGTAAGAAAGAAGATCCAAGGATAAAAAGCTGAGTTAGTGGTTAAGGCACTTGTTTGCAAAGCCTAAGGACTCAGGTTCGATTCCCCAGTACCCACATCAAGCCAGGTACACAAGGTGGCACATATGTCTAGAGTTTGTTTGCAGTGACTAGAGACCCTGATGTGCCCATTCTCTCCCTCCCTCTCTTTCTCTCTCTCTCTCCCTCTCTCTCATTTTCACTCTCTCAAATAAATGAATAAAATATATTTCTTTAAAAAAGAAGATCAAGATTAGACAGATAGTTTTCTGGCTGGGTTGTGTCACAACTTGACAATATGGAAACTAAAAGACAGATGGGGGTGTGGGATAGGTGTCACTTTAAGGCACTTCTGAAATTCATCACAGCCTGTCTGGCATTCCCCTGAGATCTACTTGGAAATTTCTTCTAATTTGCAACTGAGTCTCGTCGCCATCACCCAGAACAGCTATGATCCCATTAAAGAAACTATTATTCACAACATGTGTTAGTGAATATAATCTCTGTCCTATTCAAAGGGGCTACTACCATAGCAAGGGATAAGGATCAGGCTAGATTCCTGGCCTAAAAAATTAATGTTTAAGGGAAGCCACAGTGATCAAACAGCACCTGGACGTAGAGGATACTAGAGAAAGAACCTAGATTTGAAGGTGGTCAGATGGCAAGATAATCATATATGTCTAAAGAAGGTATTGGGGAAAGTGACCCAATGGGTAAAGTGCTTCTGCACAAGCACATGGACCTGAATTTAATTCCCTAGTGTCCATGTGAGGTGCCAGGCATGGTGGCATGCAATGTAAACCTGAACATTAGGGAGGCAGAGACAGGAAGATCCTTAGAACTTACTGCTTAGCTTGTCTAGCCAACCCAGTGAGTTCTCTGTTCAATGAGAGACCCTGCCTCATAAAAATAAGGTGGGGGGGGCTGGAGAAATGGCTTAGCAGTTAAGCATTTGCCTGTGAAGCCTAAGGACCCCGGTTCGAGGCTCAATTCCCCAGGACCCATCTAAGCCAGATGCACAAAGGGGTGCACACATCTGGAGTTCGTTTGCAGTGGCTGGAGGCCCTGGCACACCCAGTTTCTCCCTCTCTCTCTCTCTCTCTCTCTCTCTCTCTCTCTCCCTCCCTCCCTCTTTCTCTCTCTGTCACTCTCAAATAAATACATTTTTTAAAAAAATAAGCTGGAGAAGCAATAGGGGAAGACACCTGATATCAATCCCCGGCCTCCATACACACACATGCACATGCATCCACACATCCCCCCCACACACATGTGTCCTCACACATATGAACACTCATACATATATGTGCACATGTGCAAAAGATAAATAAAAATCTAAAGGGTGGAGGGTACTGTATAAACTAACTTCACAGGTGTGTCAATAAGCTCTTCATCACTATAACAAAATACCTGAAGCAGGTTGTCATTTAGGAAGAAAGAGTTCTATTTTGCTCAATCTTGAGACATTCAGGGGCATGGTACCTGCACCAGCTCAGTTCTGGTGAGGGCCCTGCATCGCGGTATGAGGCAAGTGGTCACATTACCAACAGAAAGCCATAGAGATCTAAGCAAGGCCAGGCTTGAGCTCTTTTTTTTTTTTAAGAAATCACACCAGGATTGGAGAGATGGCTTAGAGGTTAAGGCACTTGCCTGCAAAGCCAAGGAATCTAGGTTCAATTCCCCAGGACCCATGTAAGCCAGATGCACAGGTGGTACATGCATCTGAAGTTTGTTTGCAGTGGCTTGAGGCCCTGGTGTGCTCATTCTCTCTATCTGCTTCTCTTTCTCAAATAAATAAATATTAAAAAAGAAATCACTCCAAGAAGAACTTGCTGCAGGAAACCAGCACCCCATTCTGGAGACAATGTCCCAGTTACCTGCAGACTTCCCCCAGGTCCACCTCTTTAAAGCCCACCTCATCCCAATGTCACCAGCTTGGCAACAAAGCCCTGTACATGGGAACCAAACCACATCCAAAAAATAGCAGCTGGATTCTTGCTAAATTTGGACAATGTCTGGAACTGATGTATACAGGAGTCCAAAGTCAGGGCCTAATTAGACTCAGAATTTAGCCTGGATCCCTGTCATTTCCCAGAATGACTTGCTTTGGCTTCCATGTATCGATGAAAATTCAACCAAGTCTTTAGACATGCCCTGGTCATTCTTACATGGGAGAGGTATCTACCTGTCTCATGATTTATGACATTCATTAATCAAATGTCTGAATGGGGCTCCTAGAAATCATTATTTTTGTCATATGGCTTATTAAATCATGATTTTAATAACTCTATTCTTTCAAATAGCTATGGGTTGAATTAGCAGGGAAAACTATTTTGCATTTTAGCAAGTTGAATAGTTGAAAAATGAAGAGATGGCTACATTCCTACACTTTTTTTTTTCTTGTTTTAAGCCTCAGGAATTTTGCTGTGAAGAACACTGTTACTCTGGGTGATGAAGGACCCGTAGATTTAAACAGCAGCTTAGGGGCTTGTCAGAAATACAGACTCCCAGAATCAGAATCCACTTTTTCATATCTAAGATCCCCAGATGACTTGCTTGCACATTTAAAAGGTTCACAGAGCTCTGCTCTCCTGTGTCCTTGGATCTTTTAGGTCAAAAGTATATGATACAGATTGCCACCAGCCACGTCAATACTAAAGCAATCCTCAGAATTTAAATGAGAAAATGCAAAGCGGACCATAGTTCCTCATCACTTTTTTTGGAGATGCGGCACATAGAGGTAGAAAAGAAAGGAGGAGGCAGTTGTCGGAAGTTCTCATCACTCCGCCACTTTGAGAGAGAGTCTTGACTTTGGGCCCGTCACCACGGCAACACACTGCCAACTTGACAGGATCTAGAATCACCAGGGAGACAACCGTCTGGGCACATCTCTAAGGGAGTTTCTAGATTAGGTTAACTGAGGTGGGAAGACCTAACATGTGGGCCTGGGGTCCTGTACATGGGAACCAAACCACATCCAAAAAATAGCAGCTGGATTCTTGCTAAATTTGGACAATGTCTGGAACTGATGTATACAGGAGTCCAAAGTCAGGGCCTAATTAGACTCAGAATTTAGCCTGGATCCCTGTCATTTCCCAGAATGACTTGCTTTGGCCTTCATGTATCGATGAAATTCAACCAAGTCTTTAGACATGCCCTGGTCATTCTGACATGGGAGAGGTATCTACCTGTCTCATGATTTATGACATTCATTAATCAAATGTCTGAATGGGGCTCCTAGTGCCTGGGGTCCTGGATTGAACAACAAGGGGAAAGCTAGCTCCATGCTGCTGCTCTCCTGAGGGTCCTCGCTATCCCCAGGGGTCGTTGGCCATCCATGGCCCAGGCGCAGGAGGAGTTGGGGGGAGCAGGGTGAGTATGATAGGCAATGAACCACCCAGGAGACAGTCTGGTGGGCAGCACTTTATCTCGTTTACTCAGAAGGGGAGTGGGTTTATAAACACTTGGGAAAGGTTGAGAAGGCACGTGCAGACTATAAGGTGATTGGATACATAGGTCTATGGGTCGCTATCTAATTGGCTGGTGTTGGAAGGCAGAGGTTCTGAGGAAGAAGTTGCAAGGGACATAACAGAAGCATCGAGAAAAGCTACGTGACTTCAACCACCCATTGGATGGCTACAGCAGCAGGGAGACTGTTTACTACCATGTGAGGGTCTCTTGGGCAACTGGCCACAAGGTCAGGAACTGTATGGGGTCAGAACCTTAGACTATGGAATGCTCAGGTGCTTTGGGACAGGAGAAGGGCCCGCCGGGCAAAGATGAGGCACACTAAGACCTCACGAGAAGGACGTGCCAGAGTGGGTTCCCCACAGTAAGGCTGGCTACAACCCCCACAGCCCAAGGTCCCCAGCCATCTCCAACAGCCCAGGCCAGCTTTGTCCCAGTCCCAAGCCGTGTTTAGCAATGCCGGACGCTTCCCCCACAGTGGCCTGTGATCCCCACAAACTGCAGGCCAAGAGAAACCTGTCGTCTCTGAAACTGCTTCAGCCCAGGTATATTCTTTTTTTTTTTTTAATTTTTTTGTTCATTTTTTATTTATTTATTTGAGAGTGACAGAGAGAGAGAAAGAGACAGAGAGAGAGATTGAGAACGGGCGCGCCAGGGCCTCCAGCCACTGCAAACGAACTCCAGACACATGCGCCCCCTTGTGCATCTGGCTAACGTGGGTCCTGGGGAATCGAGCCTCGAACCGGGGTCCTTAGGCTTCACAGGCAAGCGCTTAACCGCTAAGCCATCTCTCCAGCCCCCGGGTATATTCTATCACAACAAGGGAAGTTGACTAATACACAGTGCAAGTGCTAAGAGGTGTTAGGAATGCGTCGCTGGACTGCAGCAATGATAAGTGATAGGAGTTCTGAAGTGGAGTCAATTCACACACTGGACAAGAGGGAAGCCACACATCATGCTCATAGGAGGGAAGACACGGACCCTGCAATGCTGCAGTGAAGTTGGTAACGTTTTCACTGGTGGGGTGAGAATGCACCAGCTGGTATGCTGTGTCTGGCTCTTGAACACTATGAGAGATGGGCCGGCGCAATGGATTGGTGGGTAAAATGCTTATGACATAAACATGAGGGCCTGAGCCTGGATCTCTGGCACCAGGATAAACACTGGTCATGATGGTACCCGTTTGCCATCCCAGTGCTCACGAGGCTCTAGAAGTAGGCAGAATTCTCTGAGCCAGCTAGACTAGACAAATCAGTGAGCTCTGGGTTCAATGAGAGTTGCTATCTCAATAAATAAGTTGGAGAATGATCGGGGAATACGCCTGGTGTCAACCTCCGCCCTCGTCAGGCCTGCATACACACACGTACATGCATGTACCTATTCATACACATGCATCTACGTACAAACATGCATCTACACACACAAGCACACCACATGCAACACTTGTAAAAGAAAAAAAGAATCAAAACTGTGAGAGATGTTAAATGCAGGAACTGGGTAGTTGTTGCTGGGGGCTAATAATTATTGAGGTGATATGACCAATCCAAGAAGATTGACAGTGCAAGGAAACTTCTGGAAGCCAGAGGGCCTTCTGGGCAGGACTTTAGAAAACACAGAGTTCAAATAGCCAGTGGATAGAGAGCAAAGTAGCAAAACTTGAGAGAAAATTCAATTGTAATGGCAGAATGTTTCTTATGCAGAAATCAAGGTCCTCCTGGACAAAGTCTAAGGCCTTGAGACTTGGAGTCAGAATGTCAAAGTGACAAATTTGGGAAATTTTATTCCCACATTCCCTTGAGCCTTGTTGGGTCTACAGAAGAAATTTACTGCCCTTTATTAGAAACTGTGACTCCCTCCAAGTTGTTTGAAGATCAGAGACCTCAGATGAAGCAGGGGTCATCAAGAATGTGTCAGAGGTCATCAGGGTCACCCCCAAGTTGGATGAGTCGCTCAGGCAGACGCATGAGACCCAGCAGGCGGTCCCACTCATGGCTGATGTATTACACAGCAAAAGGTGTGGATGGAGGGAAACCCAGGCACCAGCTTCACACATCTAATTCTCCCAGCAGTGAGCTGCAACGGCTCATGTGACAAGGTGTTCACCACAGAAGCTCACTAGAGATGCAGCCCCCAGACTTATATCTTTCAAGTACCCTCTGCCTGTCAGGTACCAAAATTCCACTTTCCCAAAAAGAAAGAGGGTCTTTTAGCATCAGCCATACTGCTTGTACCGACAACAAAGGCATGGTGAGACACTGTTATGCATCCCTGAAATGTTAAGGAATGCTCTCAAAAATCCAAGGCCCAGCCACCAGTCAATGGCCACACCTATAATGAGGTCTTTCAAAGGACAGGGATCCATCTTGATGTGTTAACACTGACCTAAAAAGGGGGGGGGGGGAGCTGGAGAGATGGCTTAGTGGTTAAGCGCTTGCCAGTGAAGCCTAAGGACAGTGGTTCGAGGCTCAATTCCCCAGGACCCATGTTAGCCAGCTGCACGAGGGGGTGTACACGTCTGGAGTTCATTTGCAGTGGCTGGAGGCCCTGGAACACCCATTCCCCCCCCACCTCTCTTTCTGCCTCTTTCTACCTTTGTCTGTTGCTCTCAAATAAATAAACAAAATTTAAAAAAAAAAAAACCAGGCATGGTGGCTCAAGCCTTTAATCCCAGCACTCGGGAGGCAGAGGTAGGAGGATCACCATGAGTTCAAGGCCACCCTGAGACTACAGAGTGAATTCCAGGTCAGCCTGGACTAGAGTGAAACCCTACCTCAATCCCCCCCCACACAAAAAAAATCAGTAACCATTTCTATGTAACAACAGACACCGCCTCCCCAGCTTAGTTCTAAAAAGAACTCATATTTATTCGCACTTTTGTGAGCTAGTGTCTGGAGCTGAAACTAAGCTGGAACCGTTTGCACGCGCCCCGTGATGTTGGCTGCATCTCTCCTGACCTTGCACTCACTTGGTCGTCTGGCTGGGCTTGGCTCGTCCCTGTGAGCCCCACACACAATCTGGCAGTTGCCCGCGGCTATTTTCCAGAATGTCTCAGTTTCTGCCTTGGGGCCTCTTTACGTGGCAAAGCTCATAACACGGGCACCAGGTTCCAGAGGGAGAGAAATAAAAGTTGCATGCCTCTGTGAGGCCTCTGTTCATAATTCATGCAATATTGATACTAACTCTCCTAGCCGAAACGAGCCATAGGGATCAGTGACGTGCGTTTTCAACAGCGTAAAGGCCCCTGCCTCCCCCACAGAGGTAAAGTGGCAAAGTGATAAAGGAGAAACGTGGCACCTTATTTAGCAGATCATCACCACGCTTGTGCCAATCATCAACTTATTGCCTCTTGGTTCAGATCTCATTTTTCTTGCTCTTTTGTGACGCTGGGAGCTAGACTTGGTAATGATTTCTTCCTTTGCAGATGGTGTTGTGTCTTCATCAGTCAGAGATTCTAAGTGACACTCAAGGTCATAGCCCAAGGAGGGGGCTTCTCTTAGGTCTTCACGGGGCCATTTATTTATTGATTGGCCTGGATGCCAGAAGATCTGGTTGTACGGTACCTACCAGCTCTCCTGGCCTAGGTCCAGCCTCCCTGCACCCTCCAGCAAGAGTCTGCTCCACCGAGCAGGCTAATTCCTGCAGACCAACTCCATCTGTGCCTTTAGTCAGCTTCTCCATTACCAGCCACTCTGTGCGTTCCCATGGCAACTGCACCCTCTCCAAGGAGATCTGGACCTCAGCCTCAAAGGTCTCAAGCCCTACGGTCTTAATCCTGTCCCCTGCACTCTCCTCGCCCTCAGCAACAGAAGCGACGTTCCGTGATTTCTGTATTCATTAGAATCCTCCTTGAGCTCCTTAGATAATTAAACGCATTTTACCTCTTCATACTTCTGTGTGGATTAAGTGTTCTCTGTTCAAACAACTGGTAGGGTTTCTGCATCCCATTTGGATTTGGATACCATCCTCTAAAAGGCACTGCTTGGGATGCAGGAATGATGGCTCAGCAGTTAAGGCACTTGCTTGTGAGGCATAAGGACCCAGGTTCGATTCCCCAGTTCCCACGTAAGCCAGATGCATGCACAAGGTGGTGCATGTGTCTGGAGTTCATTTACAGTGGCTAAAGGTCTTGGCACATCCATTGTCTGTCTCTCCCTAGCTGCCTCTCTCTCTCTCTCTCTCTCTGTCTCCTATAAACAAATAAATAAAACACTTAAAAAAAATAAAAGTCAGTGCTTGCCTCTCAATAACCCCTCAGAGACAAAGCCAAATAATAAGGTTAGATCCCAGCATGCCATCAGTGGGGGTGCGCTCTGCACTTAGGAGGACAGGAGCATGATACCAGAGGAGCTTCAAGATCTCACGGTTGCATGCCAGCAGGACTTGGGAAAGTGTTCATGAGAACGGGTCCTGAGCCATGCAGCATGGGACAGAGTAGTGGACCAGGACCATGAATAACTGTAAGACATCTCACACCCCAGCAAAAGCCCCAGGGACTGCCAGAGCAGCTCTTGGAATCATGGGAAATGTAATGGCTCATGTGAATAGAAATGCAGCACCTGGCAGGACAATGATCTTGAAAGGGAACTTCAGGTCCCCCAAAAGTTGGTTTCAAACAGACACGTAGTAGGTAAGTCTGGATACCCCCTATTATCAGCCATCTGCCACCTGAAGACACCCAAGGACAATTTCAGACAGGAGGGAAGGAGGACACTCATAAAAGGGTCACTGGGTCACCGGCGCTTTTTGACAGGCTTAGGATTTGACCTGGGTAGACCAAGGCTGGAAACGGGAGGCCCCGTTACAGAACTGAGAGCTCTTTCAAAGCAACGGGCATCTCACAATAACAAAGCCTGGTGACAGTAAGGTGGGCATAATTAGCACATTTAAGGTCCAGATCAGACTGGCAGCTAGGGACCCTCGGAGAGTGACAGACCTGGCAAACGCTACATGGTCTACCTAGGGACAAGACTCGCATCCAATCATGGGTTTTACACAACTTTCCAAACAAAAGAAAAAGAAAGCTGGATAATAAGACTGTGCAGGCGGCTGCTCCCCACAAGGGCTTGATGGGCTTCTAAATCAGAGCCAGCTCTTACTTCCAGCATGACTCAAGGAGAAGCCATGTCCCATAGCAAATCACCTTACACTACCAGAGCACATACACTCAACAGTATTTTCCCAGTTCTTCCCCAAAATGACTAACATCCACTTGCTTACACAAACAACTTTCCAATGGGAAAAAAAAAAAAAAATAGGACCATCCAAAACTTCCAATGATTCATGAGTCCAGCGTCTAAGTTGATTTTGATTCCTAGGGATCCCAAGTAACATTATGTCCCTTCATTAAAGACAGGGCCATCTGGGCTGGAGAGATGGCTTAACGGTTAAACGCTTGCCTGTGAAACCTAAGGACCTCAATTCGAGGCTCAATTCCCCAGGACCCACATTAGCCAGATGCACAAGGGGGCGCATGCATCTGGAGTTCGTTCGCAGTGGCTGGAGTCTCTGGTGCACCCATTCTCTCTCTCCCTCTCTCTCTCTCTCTTTCTCTCTCTGTTGCTGTCAAATAAATAAATAAACAACAACAACAAGACAGTGATATCTGAGGGCCAGCCACGATGTTTCTCCAGTTAACTGTAACAATACTGGGTCCCTGAACCCATCCAGAGATCATTTCCTTATATTCAAATTTTGCAAGGATTGTTAACCCCAGCTTTAAGGTGACTGATGCCCTGGGATGCAAGCACTATTTGGCCTCTCTCCCCGACACACACCATTATCATAGAGACTAGCAAGGACAGAGGTGGCTCAGGTCCCGCTCACTTGTTCCATGGATTCATCCAGTGACCTCTGTATCCCAAAGTGAAATTATCATAGACGTGTATGATAAATGATAGATATCACATTAGGCTTTGGACATTTGGAGTTAAGATTGCTATAGTAAAGAAAGCCAAAGGAAGACTCTGAAATGTCTCCACTGGCAAACAACCTGAGAAAGTAAATATTAAAACTGCTGTGAAGGCTGGGGGATGGCTCTGTCAGTAAAAGGCTTGTTGAATAAGCTTGTGAAGCTGAACCAAGATCTCCAGCAGCCACATAAAAATCTGGTGTGGGGGGCATGGGCCTGTAATCCCGACACTGGGAAAACAGACACAGGGGCCTCTCCAAGACTCACTCGTTTATCAAGCCAAGAAAATGAGCTCTGGGATCAGCAGATGTCCCTGCCTCAAACAATCAGGTGGACAGCAATTGAGTAAGAGACTCAGTGTCAACCATGCACACAGTGGTACCTGCCCATACACATGCCAACATGCACACACACATGCATCCCACACACATACACACAAGCAAAAAAAAAAAAAGAGCAATAAATACTGCCTCATTCCCAAAAGAAATGGTAACATGTAGTGGCATCATACATATTTTACAGAGGGCTCTCAGTGGAGTGGGAGAAGGGAGGAGGGAAATTATGGTACCAACATATGATGTGTCCATACAAAGTTTCTACTTAATAAAAAGAAATATATTAGCCGGGAGTGGTGGTGCACACCTTTGATCTCAGCACTCGGGAGACAGGGGTAGGAAGATCACTGTGAGTTAGAGGCCACCATGAGACTACATAGTGAATTCCAGGTCAGCCTGAGCCAGAGTGAGACCCTATCTCAAAAACAACAACAACAATAATAATAATAATAAGTGTAGCCTATACAAGGCACTTAGGCCATAAAGGCTTCTCATCATGAGGAGGAGCCCTTGAGGGACAAAGGGGGGCTTCTTGCTGCACTCAAATCTGTCCTTGCAGCCCTCACCAGACAATGGAACCTGTTGGCATCTTGATCTTGAACTTCTCAGCTGCCAGAGTGATTGAGAAACATATGAATTATACAGTCTACTGTTTTGTTATAGGAGCACAAAACAAACCAAAGCAGCAGCCTTCTTCATAGCCTAACACTTGAGCCGACTAACTTTTCATTTGCAGTCCTCTCAGAAGGACAGGTTGGGAGCAGCTCACATCCTCATGGGTGGCTAACTGTGTACTGCTAAGGGCCAAAGATGTAGCTCAGTGGCAGAGCACTTGCCTAGCATGCTCAAGATCCTGACTTTGAACCCCAGCTCTGCAGAACACTGCTCTGCTGTTTCCTTCCCGCATGCCCTTGTTAACTCTCTGTTAATGCCTGTTGCAGTTAATTTCACGTTGCTAGTACAAAGCACCTGTGGCTTACAGACTCAAGGGGAAACTCCACGACAGCAGGGGAAAACGTGCCATGAGCAGAGCAGAGGCTGGACATCACCTTGTGGACAAGAGCAGCAAGAGAGTGTGCTAAACACTGGCAAGGGGAAGCTGGCTATAAGACCCATGTGCCCACCCCACAAAACACACCTCCAACAAGGTTCCAATACCCAAGTTGCCATCAGCTGGGGATCAAGCATTCACAGCACATAAGTTTATGGAGGACATCTGAATCAAATCATCACATTATGCACCTGGCCCTGCTGTCTTACTGAATTGGAACTCTCCAATTAGGCTAAACTGGCTGGCTAGAGAAGCCCTGGGGTCTGCCTGTCTCTAACTCTCCAGTGCTGGATACTATCATAGCATTTTTATTATTTTTATTACTATTTTATTTTTGAAAGAGAGACAGAGAAAGATGGAGAGAGAGAATGCGTGCACCAGGGCCTTTCAGCTGCTGTGAATGAACTCCAGATGTGTGCGCCCCCTTGTGCACACGTGTGACACTGCATGCTTGCATCACTGTGCATCTGGCTACATGGGACCTGGAGCTTTGAACATGCATTCTTAGCCTTTACAGGCAAGTGCCTTAACTGCTAAGCCATCTCTCCAGCACTGCCATAGCATTTTCAAATGCGTTCTGAGAATCAAACTCAGGTCTCATGCTTGCAAGGCTAGCGCTTTACTGGCTGAGCTATTTCCCAACCCCTCAGAATTGATAAGGAACAAGATGTAGGATAGCATCTGGGAAACCTCAGAAGCTCAAGCTTTCTTCATCTGCCATTTTATTTTGATTGCTTCTTAACAGTGTGATTGTTGTGTAATACTTCCTGAAAAAAATCCCCCAAAGGGAAAAGCTTGCAAAAGTAAATCAGTCAATATCTCACCCTTGAAGGGACTTCTTGACTTCATCACCTTGTAATAATCCATGGCCTGCTAACACTTAATCTGGTTTAGTTTGGTACAAAGACCAGGATGGCAAATACAGTTACCTTTTCACATGTTACTGGCAGAATAATTGTAAGAAGTCTTCTGGGATAACATTAATCAGAAAATGAGTGTAACCAATTAAGCATCTAAATCAATCTCTGAATTAAATACAGTCAACTCTGTGTATCCATGAGCTCGCATTCTCGGAGTCAACCAGAAAATCCTTTTTAGAAATTGAATTTTGATGGAACATGTACAGATTGTTCTCTTGCACTAGTCCCTAAGAAATACAAAACAACTATTTACATAGCACTCACATTGTTCTAGGAAGTATAAATAATCCAAAGATGATTAACAGTACAAACATGTGCCTCATACCAATGTTTCAGTCAATGACAAACAGCATTTGCAATTGTAGTCCCATAAGACTGCATGATCTAGTGATATTATAGCTGTCTTAGCATGTGTAACTTACATTCTATGAGGGTCATACTGTGATAAAACCACTTAATGGCCAGTTTTTTAGGATACATCTCCAATCTCTAAGCAACACTTGACTATATACAGGAGGACTGCATAGATTATATGCAAATATATGCCATTTTATATAGGGTCTCTGAGCATTAACAGGCTTTTGTATACTGGGTGTAGTGGGAAGGAAAGCCTCGAACAAATTACCCTCAGATAATAAGGGACAACTGTAATCAGCAATCCAAGTAAGTTTAGTCAATAGTGTTGATCCCACACAGGATATAAAGAGTGTCAGCTGCATGTATGACATACTTGCAGAGCTATTTGTGAAGTTGTATAAGACTAAGAACTTGGAATGGACATGAGCAGAAGAAAGTATTAGGGTGGTTCCATAACTACTGTCATATTGGATGTTCTGGAAAAGGCAAGAACTATCTTACTGAAGCAGAACTGCAGTATGAGGGGCAAGAAAGAACACTTCTTCCAGTGAAAGAGATGGTACTGCCAAATATGGACTCCATAGAGACCATATGCATGTGTTGAGTGAGTCATTCTTGAGTCTAGTTACAACTGAGATACCACACGCAAAATGTTTCTGAGACAAGGGATTCCAGAGTTCCCAAGAGAAAGAACATCCACAAGAGAGTACTGAATATCTCAAAGAGAAGAAAATAGACCTTTTGTGCTGCCAAAGGAATTGGCTGAAAAATGGAATGCACTGGAGACTGAAAATCTAGCTCAGTAAATATGTAAAAGAGGCACTCCCAGATACTCTAAAAAAAATATAGAAGGCAGACCTCACTCATACTACAAATGTGTATATATAATGGGGGAAGACCATAAAGTTTGAGAAATAACCTTGCAAAATATATATATATAGTTCTGCAGACTTGGTAAAGAAAAATGTGACTTCATCCTGCTTTTTCTGCACTGGCCCATGATACAAAGCTGCCCTTTCTCCAGCTCATCCTGACAGCCTTTGGCCAGCGAGAGGCAATACTGAGTGATTAAACAAATAATAGGTAGGAGAAGTAAGAAACTGGCGTCTTTTGCCCCTTCTTTGTGCCTCAGGTGCATCTCAAGAGTGACTGTTTTCCCCATGGCTTAAGCCACCACTGGATGAGCCCTTAAGCATCTAGCTAAAGCCAGGGCCACATTAGCTACAACAATGCTATCAACTGCTTCCATCCTCAGGGGTGGACATTTTCTATGGTCATTCATCTCTAGGTTGCATCACTGTTCCCTGTAAGAGTTGTCAAGTCTTTCACCACCCACGTAACCTGCTTCCAGTATTATATTCCTTCTGTTTAGAATCCTCAAAGAGGAGCTCGGGTATGCTTAGTTGATAGAGGGCTTAACCAGCATGCACAAAGCTCTCGATTTGAGTTCCAGTACTGCACAAAGAGGCATGGTGGCAGTTGTCAGTAATGACATCATTCAGACAGTGGAGGAAGGAAGGATCTGAAGTTCAAGATCATCCTCAGCTACAAAGGAAGTTTGAGGTCAGTCAGCCTGGGCTGCGTGAGACCCTGTCTCAAAGATATAAAGTAAAACAAAATTATAAAATAAGGATTATAAAATAAAATATTTGCAGAAATCACCCAGAATAAATAGGAGAAAGATTAAACTATGAAAGCAATTTGAAAGCTAGTTACATGGGCAGATACTGAAGAACTAATATCTAAGTAACTGCTACGCCTGAAAGAAATTTTAATAAGTAACAATATTAAAGTGCATGGTGCAAGGAAATATTTGTGGAAGGAAAGAAGATTTACATCAAGAGCTCAGAGAGTTCATGCTACACTAAAGCACCCTCCTCCTCTTCAACTCATAGCAAACATGCTCACAATTATTTGAACTTTAAATACAAAGAAATTACGTAATTACGTTAGATATCTCAGGAGAAACATGAAATGGTAAAAGGTAGTGTCAAAATGTCTACAGAACACAGGAAGAGGTGACCCGTGCACAGACGTTAGAAAAGTGATCATGCATGTGTGGCTGCAGAAATGGAAAAGAAAATACCACACAGCACAAAAGATCAGGTGATGACTTTAGCATACTTCCTAAAAACCAGCAGAAAATCAGTCCACCAACTGAGAGAAATTAGAATAAGACTGAAACCAGGTTAACACATTGATAAATCTAATAAGTTACAATTATTATAGTATCAACTATAGATACAAATTTTACAGTTCTTGCAAAATGTACATAATGCAGAACAAAGCCCTGTCAACACGACTTCAAAGAAGAAGCAGATGGGATAATTTCCTTATTTTGTTCTCCAAAGCTCTCCAACGTCTGAAATGAAAAATGGAGAAATAGGTTTAAATATATTATTTAGAGAAAAAAGGAACAACTTAAAGACCATGCATGTTTAAAATTCCCAGAGAGAACAAAAATCAAGGACACTAACCTTCTTACAGAGGTGGTGATTACTGGGAAGACAGGGAGACTCAAAACTCTCCAAAATGCTAAACATGAGTGACTGGTAAGTGCTCAGCTCACATGAGACATTTCTATCACACCCTCCAAGACTCGGGAAACATCACCAAGGAGCAGATGGAAGAATGTAAGAACCAAAGGATGTGAAGGAGTGCTGTGGAATGCTGTCTTCTATACATGACGTGGCTGTTGTGTTCATGACTTCACAGTGGCACAAGACCTGCAGAATTGTTCCCATCAACATATCATCATGGATGATGGAGGAGGGTGAAAATAATGACATCAAAAAAGAAGGGGAACTAGTTGAAAAGAGGAAAGTGTTCAGTATGAGGGGACGGGAAGAAAGAAAAGGTAATGGAAAGGGGATTATGATTAAAATACATTACGATTATGCATATATAAGAAAACTACCAATAAAAAGTTAAAATCAGGGCTGGAGGAATGGCTTAGCAGTGAAGACACTTGCCTGCAAAGCCAAAGGACCCATGTTCAATTCCCCAGGACCCATGTAAGCCAGATGCACAAGATGGGGTGCATGTATCTGGAGTTCCTTTGCAGTAGCTGGAGGCCCTGGCACACCTTTTCTCTCTCCCTCTCTCTCTCTCTCTCTCTCTGCCTTTTTCTCTCTTTCAAATAAATCAAGAAAATATATTTTCAAAAAGTTAAAATTGTTCTGGAGAGAGGCTTACTGCCTAAGGCACTTGCCTGCAAAGCCTAAGGACCCATGTGTGACTCTCCAGGTCCCACATAAGCCAACACACAAGGTGACACAAGCATGCAAGGTCGCACATGCGCACAAGGTGGTACGCACATCTGGAGTTTAGTGGATTACAGTGGCTAGAGGCCAACCCCCCCATCTTTGTCTCTCTCACTCTGGCTCTCACTCTCTTGCTTTAAAAAAAAATGGGGGGGGACTTTGTTGGGCTTGCCTCAAAAAAAATTTTTAGGGCTGGAGAGATGGCTTAGCGGTTAAGTGCTTGCCTGTGAAGCCTAAGGACCCCGGTTCGAGGCTCGGTTCCCCAGGTCCCACGTTAGCCAGATGCACAAGGGGGCGCACGCGTCTGGAGTTCATTTGCAGAGGCTGGAAGCCCTGTCGCGTCCATTCTCTGTCTCTCCCTCTATCTGTCTTTCTCTCTGTGTCTGTCGCTCTCAAATAAATAAATAAATAAATAATAAATAAAATTTTAAAAAAGATTTTTTAAGTTAAAATCAAATAACAAAATAAAATGGAGAAAGAGGTGGAGGTGATTCTGAAGCCTTTTCTGAATTCAAAACCAGAAAATACATATAGTATTTTTTTATCAAGGAAGCTAAAATAAGAATCCAGGCTAAAATAAAATATTTAATTAGTCCTCTTTTTTTCCTTTTAAGGAGTTTTTAGTTTTCAGAAAAGTTGAAAAACTCATATGAGTTTCCATATGCCCTTTCCAGACATAACATAGAAACTTCACAATTTTCACAATAATATTCACATCAGCAATGGATCAAGTCTAGGACCACATGACCCCTTCCCCAGTTTCAGTCTTCTTTTGATCAGGAGTAATTCCTGTGTTTTCTTAACTTTTCATGACCTTGGGGATTTTTTGCTTATAGGCCAGTCACTTTGTAGACTGTCTCTCAATTTGTACTTGTCCAATATTGCCCATAATTGGAGCCAAGTTTTACATTTTGCCTGGAATATCACAGGGAATGTGTTCCTCTTACTGGGCTCAACTGGAAAGCATACAATACCCCCCTGAGCTGTTCCTAGTGGTGTGAACTCTGAGGACTTCATTAAGGCGATATCTGCCAAGTTTCACCACAGCAAGAGACTTTTCCTCTTTTGTGATATATATATAATCTTGGAGGAAGATACTTTAAAGATCTTATCAAATTTTCTTCCTTGATCCCAATTACTTGCATTAAATTTTGCACCCATGATATTTCTCACCTGCATGAACTAGTGATCTGAAGATGGCTAATAGTAATTTTCTATTACCATCATCTTTATTATGAATTGCTTTTTAATTAACACTTTTCATACATGTATATAATGTATTTTGATCATAGCCTCCCCCATTAAACTTCTCTTGTCCTTTTTCCCCCAATTTTCCTTTCACTGAACCCATTCGTCTTTTAACCTAGTCCCTCATCTATTTTGAGGTCATTTTTTTGGCCCTTCTCCATCCCCATCATCCATGACATGTTGATGGGCTCAACAGTGTATAGGTTTTGTGCAGATAAGGACACTTGCTGTGAGGTCTTGAATGCAATGGCCACTGCATGTTTGAAAGACAGCACTCTAAAGCACTCCTCCACATCGTCTGGCCCTTCATTCTTTCTGCTCCCTCTTCCACAGTAGTTTTTTGAGCCTTGGGAAGGGGACACAGATGGCCTCGATCACACTTCACCCTCAACAGTCACTTATTCGAAGCACTTTGGCAAGCTTGGAGTCTCCACAGTAGCCAATCCCAACTGCAAAAGAAGGTTCTCTGACCAAAGGTGAGATGGGCATGAATCTATATTGCCACCATCCTTTCCATACAAGAATGCAGTGCCTCTTCTTCATAATTAATTATTTATTTATTGGTTATGGAAATACAGCCTTAAACATACCTAATTTGTTCAGTGGAAAATATGTTGCTGTTGGCATTTAGTTTGATGTTCATAAGATCCTAGAACCAGCCAGTGCGGACCACTACAGATTGTCTTTGTGTCTTCATTATTCCTTGAGCAGTTCCTAGCATAGCAAAGGCACTTCCAGCTCTTTTTAGCTTTTTCCTACTCCCAAGCCCCAGCCCTGGAATCTTGATGCTGCTTCAGCCCTGGGAAAGGGATCAGGGATCCTGGAAGTATTTGGCAACCAAGATCCAAATACTAAATATGTTCATAGCTAATAGAGGTTTATTTTTCTCAGTCTTTTTGGATATACAGAGCTAGAAAAAAAAAACATGTACATATATAGTCCATACACACATACACACACACACACACTGGTGCATGCTAACTTCTTCAATTCCGATCCAGTATTACAGTGCTAATTACAGGTATCAGATAAAATGCAGGATGCTCAGCTAAATTCCAATTTCAGATAAACAACAAATTATATTTTTATATAAATATGTTCTGAATCGTGTCTTTTCTTTTTTACTTCTCAATTCTACCACACCCCATTTCTGTCTTTCCCAAAGAATAACTGACTCCCAGCCCACTCCCTGTGGTCCTGCATTCCAAGGACACAGCCCATCTCTCAGCTCCATGCAGCCCCCGCCCCCACCCTACACACAGACCCCGGTCCTTTCTTGGCTTGCCTATTTCATCCCAGCTTATTGATGGAATAATAACCTGAAAGTGCAGGCAAAGAAGGAAGGAAGAAGTTTTCAAGAGTATATGGACAGGTATGGGGGGGGGGAATGTGGTAACCAGAGTAATAAGCAACCCCACATCTCCATGCTTACTAGAACAAACACTCCTGACTCTCACAGGTGCCCAGGTGGGCTGCAGCTCTCTTGGTCTCAGCTAGACTCTCCCGGGCTCTCTGCATCTTCCCCTTTCGTGCCCAAGCTGAAAGAGCCGCTGTCATTGAGGGCTTCCCCTTGCCCCAGGCTCAGAAGCTCAGAGGACAAGCCAAACGCATGGTACCTCTTAAAGGCTCTACTCCAAAAACCAGCCACTGTCTTCTGCGTCCACGCTGTCAAGCCACCCCCAGAACAAAGATCCAATTCAAGAGAATGAGATAGAGACAGGAAGCAGGTAGGGGGTGTCCACATAGCGAAGACAAGCGAGGTCGTCCACATCAGAGTGAACGCAGGCGACATCATAGCAGGGGCTGTGTTTGTTATTCTTCTCACCACGCTGTCCAAGTACCTGACAAGAAGCCAGTAAGGCAGGAAGGGTTTCTTTTGGTTCCTGGTTGGAAGGAACAGTCCATCATGATGGGGAAAGCTTCACAGCTGGAGTGGCTTAAAGCTGTGGCAACAGGAGTTGGGGTGGCTTGCTCAAGTCTGGGAAGATTGGAAAGGAGAAAGAGAGAAATACTGGTGTCCTTCTGGCTTTTCTCTTTTTCTTTAGTCAGAACACCAGCCTGTGGACCCACGCCGCCCAAATTCAAGGTGGATTTGCCTTCCTTAGCTGAATCTCTCTGGAAATGCCCTCGTAGAAAGATCACAGGTGTTCTGAAGTCTTCTAGCTGATCCTAAATCTACTACAGTTCCCAGTGAAGGGTGACCGTCCCACAGATAGAAAGGGTAAAGCAATTAACCTAACTGTGCTCTGCTGTAATAGATGCCACTAAAATCTAATAATCTGAGACTCTTAAAAAGAAAAAGAGAGCAAAGATTAATTGGCAGTACCATCGTATGAAAACCTGAACCCAAAATTCAGTATAGAACTCTAGTAAATTAAGCAATTATTTTAACTGAAAGTAAAAAAACAAAAGTCTCCAACCCAAACAAACCAAGTTCCAAACCTTTACATCCTTTTTGTTTCCAGTGTGATGATGAGGCAAACTTGATGTTGGTTTGAAAACTCACTTTGCTTTTTGTCTGGGTCTGTGATATATGAACCCAGGGTCTTCTTTATGCTTGGCAAGAACTCGACCATTGGGCCACTTCTCCATATATTCCAAGCTCTGAAACTCCTCTTTTTACAAAGTACACACCCACACTTGCCTATAGTAGAAATTAGATTTGAGAGAAATAAGTCAGAGATCTGCATTATATACAGATTTTATCTTCTTGTAAAAATTTACAAACTAAAGCACTTACAAAACTGGAACCATTTCATTCTACAAAAAAATCTTATCCATTTGAACTAGTAAATCTCATCCAGACCACATTCACTGATGCAGCAAGGCAGATATTAATAGATTAATGCCATGGAAAGAAACAAGAAATGAAACCACTCCTGAGGGATTGGAAACTCTAAATGTTGCCAGTTTAAAAAAAGAAGTCAAAACTGCAATTGTAAAAGATGGTAGAAAATAACAATAGTGGAAAATGACGCATATATGCATGCTAAAGCTGGAGTTTCTAATTAAAGGGGAGAAGATGTTGGAACAATTAGCTAGCCTTCTGGGGGAGAAAGTAAATTTGGACCCTTATCCTGCTGTATAATTCCTTATGCCAGATGAATTCCAGATGGATTAAAAGTTAAAATATAAAGAGAGGAACCCACACTTAGCTGTGAGTAGACAGTTTAGGTGTGGCCAAGGCCTTTCTTCCATTAAGCCGAAGGCAGAAACTAAAAAAGTTAATATTGGTATATTAGATGTCATTAAAATTTAAAGTTCTGAATAGAAAGTAAGAGCTAAAAGAAATTAAATTCTGAGGGAGCTATTGCTGAAATTTAACAACAAAGTATTTAGTAGCTTTAATAGGCTAAAATGATCATATAATTCCATATGAAAACTTGAAAGCCAAACAGAAAAATGTAAGTCTATGAACATTTAAGAAACAAAAATGTATAGGGGCTAAAAAGATGGCTTAAAGGTAAGTGTGCTTTGTGTACAAACCTGAAGACCAGAGGGGCCCTGAGTCTGCCTGAGTTTGATTCTCCATCATCCACATAGAGTTGAACATGACCACACATGTCTGTACACCCCATTCTTGGAGAAGCAGAAACTGGAGAATGGCTGGGGTTCATGAAAAGGGCCAGCTCTTGAATCAGTGAGAGACACATGGATGAATGATGGAGAGGGACACACCTTATACCACACCACAGAACACATGCATGCATGAAAAATAATCATGACCAGAACATATTTAAAAAGATGCTTAGCTTTTCTAGAAGCATGTACAAAAGTGTGTATATGGTTGCACAGCAAAATGTCTGGACATAAAATGGCCTCGATATCCATGACCTCACAGTGCCTGACACTACCTATACAAGACCATCATAAGAGGAGGGAAAGATCATGACATCAAAATAAAAAAGAGACTTATTGAGATGCAGAGGGGATATGATGGAGAATGGAATTTCAAAGGGGAAAAGGTGGGAGGGTATTACCATGGAATATTTTTTATAATAATGGAAAATGTTTTAAAAATTTGAGAAAAAATTTAAAAAAAGAAAAATGTCTGGAAAGATACACACAAAAATATGAACAGAGACCATCTCTAAGGTGGTGGGAGACTTTAGTACTCTTATTTTTCTTCTCCCTTTTGAAATGGGCATGATATTTTAACCAGTATATATATATTCATTTTATAATGATGTGATTAAATTTTCTAAGATACTAAAATTATCTCACATACAAATAAAGCTAAGCATGGTAGCTTATGTCTATACTCCCAGCATTTGAGAAGCAAGGGTGGGAAGACCACTGTGAGTTTGTGGCCAGCCTGGGCTACAGGAGTGAGCTCCAGGTCAGCCTGGCTAAAGTGAGACCCAGCCTCAAAGGTGGCACACACCTTTAATCCCAGCACTTGGGAGGCAGAGGTAGGAGGATTGCTATGAGTTCGAGGCCACCCTGAGAAGACAGTGCACTCCATGTCAGCCTGGGCTAGAGTGAGACCCTACCTCAAGAAAAAAATACAAAGGAGAATGGAGAGATAGTTCAGCAGGTAAGAGCATTTAACATTTAAGCATGAGGACCTCTTGGGCCAGAGACCTCAAAGTCCAATTTCCCGGAACTCATTTAAAAAGCTTGGCATGGCCATATATATCTATCGTCCAAGGCTACTGAAGGCCAAGACTGGAGCAGCCCCAGGTTGATGGAAAAACCCCATCTCAAGCAAATATATAGATGAGATAAGAGAAGGACACCTTACATTCTCCTCTGGCCTCCCTACACATGTACATGGGACACAAATATCTATTCACATACATGCATGCACTACATGTAACATACAGCCAATGTACTCTACACACATACACACACTATATATATGTATATAATTTATCAGATTTTACACACACACACACACACACACACACACACACACACACACACACACACACACATATATATATATATATATATATATATATATATATATATATATATATGATCCTTTGGCTTTATATGGTAGAAGAATGCTCCTGACTTAGAGAATATAGAAGTCAGAAAGACCAGCTATAAATTTTTGGATTTAATTTTTAAATTCTACAGGAGATATGCTAAATAACATAATAACAAATAACAGTGATTTTTTTCAGTGAAGGAATTGACTGATTTTATGTGTGTGTGTGTGTGTGTGTGTGTGTGTGTGTGTGTCCCCATGTTTTCCAGTTATTTGCAACAATTTTTTATGGAAAAAAATTATCCTTGGCCAGGTGGTACAGGTCTGTACTCCCAGCTACTCAAGAGGCTTAAGCAAGAGTATCAAAAGTTCAAGGTCAGGGCAGGAGGGATGACTTAGCAGTTAAGGTGCTTGCCTGGAAAGCCAAAGGATACAGGTTCAATTCCCTGGGACCCACATTAGCCAGATGCACAAGGTGAGGCATGTGTCTGGAATTCTTTGCAGTGACTGGGGGGTCCTAGCATGCCCATTCTCTCCATCTTTCTCTCTCTCTCTCTCTCTCTTTTTCTCCCTTTCTCTCTGTCTCTCAAATAAATAAAATTAAATTAAAAAGTTCAAGGTCAGCTTGGCTACTTCGTGAGTTTAAGGCTAATCCAGGCAATTTAATGAGACCCAGTCTCATAAAGAATGAGAAAAGAGGGCTGGGGATATATCTCAATGGCAGGGCATTAGCATAGCATGTAAAGGCTCTGGGTTAAATCCTCAGGACTTCCTGACATGTCAAGAGATTTTTAAACCATAAATGTTATAACTGCTACAATCATTATAAAGGCTTGATTTCCCATTTTCTTTTCCAGGGACAAACAGGGACCTAGTAAGAAACATAAAGTTCTGAGCAATCCCAATTTATAATAGCTGGGAAATGGAACCAGCCTAGATGTCCCTCAACTGATGAGTGGATAACGAAGATATGGCACATTTATACAATGGAGTTCTACTCAGCAGTAAAGAACAATGAAGTTATGAAATTTGCAGAAAAATGGATGAATCTGGAAAGGATTATACTAAGTGAGATAACCCAGGCCCAGAAAGCCAAGTACCATATGTTCTCCCTCATATGTGGATCCTAGCTACAGATGATTGGGCTTCTGTGTGAGAAGGAAAAATCTCAGTAGCAGAGGCCAGTAAGTTAAAAAGGAGATATAAAGGGAAGACAAAGAAAGGGAGGAGGGTACTTAATAGGTTGGTACTGTATATATGCAAGTACAATGATTGAGATGGGGAGAGGATATGATAGAGAATGGAATTTCAACAGGGAAAGTCGGGGGGAAGGTATTACCATGGGATATTTTTTATAATCATGGAAAATGTTAATAAAAACCGAGAAAAAAAAGTTCTGAGCAATCCACATAAGCCAGGTACAACAAATACCATATGATCTGATTTATATGCTCAAACTAAAAATAGTATATGTTATTAAGAGTAGAATGTTGATTATAAGGGCTTGGGGTAGAGGTCTGGCAAAGGGCTGGGGAATGAGGAGATGTTGGTCCAACGGTGTAAAGATTGTCTTAGAGGAATGCGTTTAGGGACCTATTGTGTGGTGTGGTGACTACAACCAATAAAAATGTGTGTTTTTCAGAATTCCTGAAAGAGTAGATTGCAAATGTTCCTATCGCCGAAGTCTATGAGATGGTGGAGCTGTTATTTAGCATGATCAAGCCATGCTGTGAAATTTACATATATATATATGTACCATATAGTATGATGGCTCATAAGTGTATACTTATTTGTCAAATAAAAATTCATCAAATAAAATTTTATGTACACAGTTGTCAAATAAAAATTTATGTATACATTTTAAAATAATATCAAAGAGCTCAGGAGATGGCTCAGTGGATAAGAACACTTGCTATGCAAGCAAGAGAACCCAAGTTTGATCCCTAGATCCCATATTATAACATGGGGCACGGTCACACATGACTGCAACCTTAGTGCCAAAGGGTGGGAGACAGGAGAATCATGACGCTCACTGATCAGCCAGTCTGATTGAAAAACAGCAGTTATAGTTTTCATGTTTTGAAAATGGTGGTTCCAGGTTCCAGGAGAGATTTAGCCTCAAGAAAACAAAGCAGACTAGCAACAGAGGAGGACCCCCAACATTCATATGCACATGCCATATACACACCACCACCACCACCAAAAAGGGAAAGAAATAATATCCAATATGCTGACCAAGTATCTAAGCTTTGACTAGCAATTCAAGTTTACTATGACCCCCCCAGGCACTTGCTTGAACCAGGCATGAGAGGAAATAAGATGGATAAGACCAAAGCCCAGATACAGAGCCCATAGTCCAAAAGAAAGACTTGAGAATGCATGTTGTTAAATGTGTAACAGCATATTTGAAGAATCAAGAGGTAAGAGGGGGCTGGAGAGATGGCTTAGCGGTTAAGCGCTTGCCTGTGAAGCCTAAGGACCCCGGTTCTAGGCTCGGTTCCCCAGGTCCCACGTTAGCCAGATGCACAAGGGGGCATATGCGTCTGGAGTTTGTTTGCAGAGGCTGGAAGCCCTGGCACGCCCATTCTCTCTCTCTCCCTCTATCTGTCTTTCTCATCTGTCTTTCTCTCTGTGTCTGTCGCTCTCAAATAAATAAATAAATAAATAAAAATTTTTTAAAAAATAAATTTAAAAAAAAAAGAGGTAAGAGGTCCTCAGGGAGGGGACCAACTACCCTGCTTTATCTGGGATTGAAAGATTTCCTGGCTCAGGAAACAAAGAAAGTCCTGCCCAAATCTAGAGAAGTTAGTCATCTAAGAGTGAGAGTTTGGGGTAATGTCCAATTAGAGGTGTTACAGTCAGCTGCACCTTGCTAGGATGAACATCCAAACCAGGCACAGTTTAGGGAAGGAAAGGATTCATTTCAAGCTTACAGATCGGGGTGGGGGGGGAGAAAGTTCCATCAGTGGCGAAAGAGGCTGCTCCCGTGCATCCAAGCAGAGAGAACCCGTCAGCAGCCAGCAAACACCAAAAGCAACAAACACAAACTTCTGCTGCATCAGGAGCCCAGTGCTCCAGATGTGCTGCATACCTTTAACCTATAAACCAGATCACCCCCCCACAGACACACCTTAGGGCTGGACCCCAGGATCCTACTCCTAGTGACGCCTCCTACAGCCAGGCAGCTGCAAATCCAAGTTACGAGCTTTAACAAAACACCTGAGTCTATGGGGGACGCACATTCAGACTACCACAAGAGGTAACCCGGGTTGGGCTCCAATGATACTCAGGTGTATTAGTCCAAGGAGGGTTCTTGCCCCTGGTTCCTCTTGCTAGGCCTTTGGTGAGAAGAAAAAGGACTGTCAGAGAACAGAGATGGCATTGCCACAGGTTACCACAACCATTTCAGCGCTAGAATGAAAAGGGACTATATTCGAACAGCTGTGTTGAATCCTGAAGTCCCTTCTCACAGGATAAGGACGAGCCAGGCCTTGTCCATGGCTATGGAAATATTGGACCCCCAGAGAACATTACCTGTGAGACTACGGTACTGTGTGGATGCAGGGACCATCATTCACATAGAAGGCAGATGTCCTGTTAGGGCTCCATAGGTACCCAAGAGATCCTGGAGAGGACTGTGAGAGTGGCTCAGAAGTGTGTCAAAATACATTCTAATTGGATGTCAAGTAGCCCTATTTGCAGAAAGAATTAAGACAAGGAAAGTACCTTCCCTTAAGATGCTGGAGGAGAAGAATACAACAGAAAGATGGAGCTCTAAGAGTGATGCAGAGCTGAACTAAAATCAGGAAGAGCTATCCCACTAAGTATGTGATGTGACAACAGAATCAGCATGAGCACTGAGTCACAAGAAGGGGACTTCACAGGGCCTCTAGGAGAACTACAATCAGCACCTGTGCAGGAGAGGAGGGGGACATAGTTGACCACACATCATGGGTGCTCTGCTTGATTTATACAACCCCATTGTCCACCAAGAACTGCCATTGGTCAACTGTATGTGCAGTGGCTTGCATCCCTGACACCTTAAAGAGGCTCTGACATTGCATGTTAACCACAAGGCCATTGAAAGAATAAACTAAGCACTAAAGAGATGGCTTAGTGGTTAAGGCACTTGCCTGTGAAGACTAAAGACCCATGTTCGACTCCCCAGATCCCACGTAAGCCAGACGCACAAGGTGGCGCATGTGCAAGGTTGCGTATGCACAGAAGTTGGTGCACATATCTGGAGTCCAGCTGTAGTGGCTGGAGGCCTTGATGCGCCAATTCTCTCTCTCTCTCTCTCTCTTTCTCTCTCTCTCTCTCTCATAAAAATAAAGAACAGTAAACTGAGCTCTACTCTGAAGAATAAACAAAGCAGGAATTTCCAAACCTCTTTTATGGAGCTGGGGAAATAGCTAGGTTGGCAAAGTGCTTGCTTCATAAACATGACTACCTGAGCTTGGTCCCCAGAATCTACATTAAAAAAAAATTGCCAGGTGTGGTGCTGGTGGTTTGTGCTTGGAATCCCATCATGGGGAAGTGGAGGCAGGTGTGTCCTTGGGGTTCACTGATCAGGCAGTCTAGCCTACTGAGTGAGCTCCAAGCCAATGAGAGACCCTGTCTCACAAAATAAAACAGTGGATGGTATTGTCCTGTGGCCTCCACATAAGCCCAACTACACACACATAAAGAGAGAGGGAGGGAGGGAGAGATCTTTACCAAGTCTTTTTCATCACAGCATGTCTAAGCTACTCAACACTTCCACAAGTAACAGTGCATTTCATGTTTCATGAGAAGGGGTGCTGGTATTTCCAGGCCTTCCTCTGGGGCTCATCCTCTTCAGCAGAGAGGACAGCAGACTTTATTTCCAGTCATTCCAGGAAGGCAGCAGACCAGAGTTCCAGACCTAGGAAAAGGCTCCCTGGAGATATTTTTCAAAAGCTACCATATTCCTCCTCTGTAAATCAAACAAAAACTTCCTTAGACATTGCTGAAGAGAATTGAAGTCAAGAGCAGCTTGTACTGAGGCATACTAGGGGACTCTAAAATACACTGCAGACACCTCCAGAAGAGACCCATCAGCTGCCTTTGACACCTGCCGCCAGCAAATGGCTGATGCACCACGCATATCTCTAGCACATACACTCAGGTCTGTGAATCCGAGTCCCTGGGGTGCCCACACATGCCCAAGTGGGATTCTCTGACTTGCTTAAGGTTAGACAAACATAGCACATTGGAGTCCATTGCCTTGGAGGGCCCTGAGACCCCTCTGGGCCTGAGATTTGGGCACATGTGAACTATCCTTCACGTGAAGTAGGCAGCGATAATAAATTGATGTCTGGTACTATGCTCTCTGATGTTTTTAAGCTTCGTGTGTATGGCACACGTGTGTGTGTGTGTGTGTGTGTGTGTGTGTGTGTGTGTGTGTGAGTCCTCGCCTTCTACCTTGTTTGAGACAGGTCTTGTTGTTTGAACTGTATCCTAGACCAGCTAGTCATGAACTTCTGGGGATTCTCTGGTCTTCACTACCACCCTCCAGTAGGAGTACTAGAGTTAGAGACGTCCTCTACTGGATCCTGCTTTGTTCAGGGGATCCAAACTCAGGCCCTCAGATTTGAACAGCAAGAGTTCTCCCTATTCAACCATCTCCCCAGACCTGATTTTCTGTTTGGATACTTTTATTTACACGGCAGTAAGAACCTACATATCTTCACTAAAAAATATACCGAATTTCCAAGGCTGATGGAGCAAGACACAGGATCTAACTTGCAAAGTTCTGGAGTCTTTCACAACTGGATGGGGTTCCTTTTTTTTAAATTTCTTTCTTTTTTTAATTTTTTTTAAATCTTTTGGAAGGGGTTCCTTAAACAGCTGCGGTGAGGTGGAGAGAAGGATAAGGTAAGGAAAGAGTATGAAGCAGCCCAAAGGTGAGACGGAAGCAACGAGAAGCTCTGACTGTCCTGGGCTGAAGCGCAGGAGGAGGAAGGAGTGGAGCCAGGGTAGCAGTCAGCTCCATGCTGCTGAGATGAAGCAACAGACCAGACACAGTTATGGGAGGGAGGGAATTCATTTTAAGCTTACAGAGCCGGGGGCAGTTCTATAATGGCAGACGCACCTGGCCCCCTTTCACAGGTGCACGCAGAGAGGAAATCAATCAATACAAACCAGCACCCTTCAGCAATGCAGGCAGAACTCGAGCGCTTTGCATATGTGTAGACTGGAGTGCAGGCCCGCCCCCACAGCTAAGGGCTGGACCCTAGGATCCACCCACAGTGATGCCTCCTCCAGCCAGGCAGCTGGAAATCTAAGAAGCAGTGGCTAGAGGCCCTGGTATGCCCATTCTCTATCTGCCTCTCCCTCTCTCTCTCTCAAATAAATAAATAAATAAATTTTTTTTTTTAAAAAAAAGAGAAAATAAAGGGAGATTTTTTTAAAGTATTGAGTTTTGGTATTACTATTGTCCTACAATTTCTGTCCTGAGGAGAGCAGCCAGAAAGCTAAAATGACTGATTCCCTATTAGGGTGGCTGCTGTTTAGTGCTGGCTAGACACCCGGATGCATGACAGACAGAAGTGCTTGCCTTCTCATCGTTCTGAAAAGGCAAAGTGAAATGAGCCAGCTCGGGGCCCCGGGACATTTGTGAGAGCCAAAGGCCTTCATTCACCTTCAGACAGAGGATAAGTAATACCCAGGTGGTATTTTTACACTGCAGAGTATAGGATATTAAAATTCAATGAAATCCCTTTTGGTAGGTCTCTATCTCTTGATGTCCTGAAATTTACATTTTATTGTAATAAAAAAGAAATCAAAAGAGGGCCTGACCCAGTGAGGAGAGCTATCCCTAATTCCAACGGATCATAAAACACCCCTTCTTGGAGATCTATAACCTAACATTATTAAAATCTCTAAGTAGCCCTCCAGAAAGAAACCCATGTAACTGCTTAATCCAGGATTTCCCATACTTATGTGAAAAATACAACTTTAAAAAAAAAAAAAAAAAACAGCTGCTCTTGGGAAAGTAAAGTCTTCTGCAGTCTTAATTTGAGGTTCTGTGTTGAGCCAAAGACTTAAGCTGAGCTATGCTATAATTCTTTCGTAAGACATAAGAGAAGAGCAAGGGTCCCACTCAGCTCATTGGGACTACACTCCTCCGAAGCAAACTTCACAAAAGAATAGGATTGGTCTTCCAGCCTGTGGAGGAGGAGGAAAATGGTAACTTTCACTCAACCCATATGCACTTGGGATAACTATGACTGAACCTAACCACAGCAAATAAATAAATAAACTACATCCAATGGCTCGAGAGATGGCTTAGTGGTTAAGCTACTTGCCTGCAAAGCCAAAGTACCCCAGTTTGATTCCCCAGGACCCACATAGAGCCAGATGCACAAGATAGCACATGCATCTGGAGTTCGTTTGCAGTGGCTGGACGCCCCAGCATGCCCATTCTCTCTCTTTCTCTCTATCTCTCTCTTTTTCTCAAATTAATTGTTTAATTTAAAAAAAAAAAAGCGTGAGCAAACAGGAGCTGAAGAGAGAAAAAAAAATAATAATAAAACTACATCCAAAACATTTGTGAGAGCGAGGAAGAGAAATGGTGTTGCAGGAGAGAGAGCTTCAGATGTGGCCATAAGACGCGTGGAGACAGCTGACCAACGAGACCAAAATGTGAGCCGCTGTGGAAGTGACAAGGACACCAGGGTAAATCAGTGACCAAGGAAGTCCAAGATCTGTCATATAACTCGGATCCCTGGTGCAAATAGGAGGCATGGCAATGGGGCAGAATCCTGAAAGTGAGAATAATATGACCTGCAGGGCCCAGGAGAGCTTAGGAAAGGACGATGTCAAGTTCATGGAACCAACTAGAAGGTTTTACTAGTCCTCATTAAAAAAGGCACAGAGTAAAACTAGCCCAGGGACTTGGGAGCTAGAGAGGCCAGGACGGGCCTGAAAAGTAACTAAGCTGGAAACATTATGCCTTCTTGGTACAATGGTTACACGGGACTGAGGAGGCAAGGGAGCTTAAAACAAGCTGAGTTTATGAGCCCAGGAAGGAATTTGAGGCTTTGGGCTATAATTGCCCCAGCTCAAATTTCTTGGCAATTCCTCATCTCCACTATAAGTGCTCCATCATGCTCCAGGTTAACTGGCTTACACACTTCAACACCTCCTGTGCCCGTCAGCCCTGAGGCCAGAAACAAAGGCAACTGGGTAGAGAAAACATAGCCAGAAATAATAGAATCTCAAGGAAAGGGGAAGAATAGAAAACCATTCTTTGGGCTGTACGTGGTGGCGCATGCCTTTAATCCCATCCCTCAGGAGGCAGAGGTAGGAGGATCGCTGTGAGTTCAAGGCCATCCTGAGACTACATAGTGAATTCCAGGTTAGTCTGCGCTAGAAGGAGAACCTACCTCAAAAAAAAAATTCTTTGACTTAAAGGAAAAGAGAAAGGATGCCTGAAGATGAACTCATTAAAAAATATACAACATAGCCGGGTGTGGTCGCACATGCCTTTAATCCCAGCACTCGGGAGGCAGAGGTAGGAGGATCGCCATGAGTTCAAAGCCACCCTGAGACTACATAGTGAATTTCTGGTCAGCCTGGACTAGAGCAAGACCCTACCTCAAAAAAAAAAAAAAAAAACAAAGAACAAATATATATATTATTACTTCTGTCTTCACAGTGTCATTAACAACTATTCAAATCTTGCTGCTTGTGCAAATCACATTTCTTAATGTTCGATGCTTGTATTCATCCACTCTCTGTTACAGTAATGGCATACCTGAGACTGAGAAACTTACTTAAAAAATAATAATAAGTTCGTTCAGGTTACAGTTCTAGAAGTCCCAGGGCAAGGCATTGGTATCAGCTTATCTCTGATGAAGAATTTATGGCAAATGGGAGCCTAAATACGAGGAAGATAGCTAAGGATGTGGCTCAGTGGTTAAGAAGTTGTCTAGCAGGCATGAGGTCCTGGATTTAATCCCCAGTGCCACACAAAAAATAAAATAATAAAATAAAACAAAAAGATATCACAGCACTTGGGAGCTGAGGCAGGACGATTGTACATCTGAGGCCAGACTAGGCTCTATTGGGAAAACTTGGAAACGAGAGCAAGACAGGTCCCACAAGAAAAAATGCCTTCATCCCTTCCAAGAGCAGCATCCCAGTAACTAACAACCTCTGACTACATCCCACATCTTGTTTTATTAACTGAGAACGTCACTGTATGAACGTGTTGCATATGGGCCATATTCCCATCAGTTTTATATTCTTATGTCCCCTCTCCCCTGCCTCTATCCACTGGTAGCCCTCCTCAGTGGGGTTTCCAGTAATCACTGAGGGGTCATGAATGCACCAAAAGTCTCTGCCATTTTGAACATCACCACACTGAGAACTAAGCTTCTAGCTCATGAGCTCTTGGAGGACAAGCCACATCCAAACCATAGCTGGCCCCTCACCCCCTCACTTTTATCAAGCCCTAATGCTGTGGCACTTCAAAATTATTTTATGACCTGTTTCTTTTTTTCTTTTGTACAAGGGAGAGAGAGAGAGAATGGGTGTTCCAGGGCCTCAGCCACTGAAATTCAACTCCAGATGCTTGCGCCACCTAGTGGGCATGTGCAACCTTGCACTTGCCTCACCTTTGTGTGTCTGTCTAATGTGGAATATGGAGAACCAAACATGGGTCCTTTGGCTTCAAGCGAGTGCTTTAAAGGCTAAGCCACCTCTCCAGCCCTTGACCTGCTTCTTATCTGCTCCCCAAGTCTAACCAGAATAATTTCCTAAAGCACAGCTAAGGTTAAGCATGTCTGGCTTAGTCCTAAGTGCCAAAAATCCCCTTTGTGCAAGTTGTTTAATAACATAAAATACTTCTCATTCTAGATAGACAGACATATAGATGAGTGATAGATAGATAGATAGATAGATAGATAGATAGATAGATAGATAGATAGATAGATAGATAGATGATAGATAGATAGATAGATAGATAGATAGATAGATAGAGATAGATAGATAGATCTCCAAGGTTTACCAATATAGCCTAGACTGGCCTCAGATGTACAATCATCCTGCCTCAGCTCCCGAGTGCTGGGATCACATTGGTACTCCACTACACTCAGCCAATGTTTCCATTTCATGTGGCAGCCACTACCCTCCTTTATTAGCCATGATGACGTTCTGTATGACAAATGTGCTTCCATTTGCTCTCTGTGTGCCCGAGTGACATTGTGTATAACAGCTTCTCCAAAAACTTAAGAATTCACAAGGTCAAAAACCTTCTATTATCTCCACCTGTCAAAATCTTGCCAGCATCAAAAATCAAAGCCTTTTTCGAATGTGATGTGTTCTTCTGCCCTTATGATTAAATCCCTCTTACCAGAAGTCATTTCTCCCTCTTTTGACCTCTGTGCGAAGTTCAAATTCAATCTGCCTTGTATCAGACTTAATCGCACTGGGATCTTAGCCCCTCAATTTGAACAGAAGCCCCCTGAGGCCAAAAGTAGAGGCTCGTTCATGCCATACTCTCCTATGTCTTAGGCAAGTGTCCTGCTCCCCCAAACACTCCCTGTGTAGTGATCACATAAGCAGTCTTAGTTAGAACCCACAGCCCTTAGCAAACTGGAACTAAGTGGAGAATATGGAATATCAATGGGAGGCATCGCTCCAGCTGCTGCTGCAGCACTGTTAATTACACAATACTTTTATTGAGCAATTCGATGGTAATTCTTGCCGCTATTCCTCCTTAATAAGATCCATTGTGCACCATAAAATAGTAACTGGGATGCAGTTTGTATTCCACATGCATCGCATTCTTTTTAGCAGGTTCTCACATATCCATAATCTCATCATTATTACTATTACCCTCAGAAGACAGTTGACTTGCATTAATCAGGCTCGCTGCCATTCCCTGGCCAGATTTTCTGCAGTTTTATTGTGCTTTTGGACATTTTAATTAACTTGAAAAATTAATTTTAAAATCTTACCTTATTAACGCTCTGCCCCCTTGGAAATCCCGCCTCCTTGTTTGTCATCGCTGACCATTTGGAGATGGGGGTCATTAACGATTCCGTCTCCAGAGCGCCTCTGCACCGTCTTGCCTCCGACACAGTGCCATTGCTAAAGGAGAAGAGAACAACGTTCCAGACTTTGGAGTGTAGTGGGGTGGGGGAGGAGGAAAGCTGCTGCTCTGAGAGTTATAAGACATATAATTTCAATTACGCCATAACATTTACTCCTCAACAACCTGCTCTTTACAGAAGCCCAACAATCCAGTCTATTACTGCCACATACAACTGGTGAGATTTGCTTCTCCCACTTGCCAAGCAGATGGGCATAAGGTACGAGATTTGGTGACTCCGCAACAGCAAGGCAGTTAAACAAGCAAAGCACAAAGAATAAGAACTGGCTCTCATTGGTCCCTGAATTCTTCCTGGGCTCTAGGACATGCAACAGGCTGGGTGTGGAGCAGCATGAGTTCATTTTTTCTTTTTTTAAAGAAAGTTGTGGGAGTCAGCTGTTGGTCATTGTAACAATATGCCTGAGAGAAGTTACTGATAAAGAGAAAAGGTTTGCTTTGACTCACAGTTTTAGATGCTCTGGTCCTTGATGGACTGGTGCTCTGCTGCTCCCACCATAGAGGAGACACAACAAAACTACTTGCCTCGGGGCTGATGAGATGGTTCGGTGGTTAAGGTGCTTGCCTGCAAAGCCTCGGGACCCAACTTTGATTCCCTGGTACCCACATAAAGCCAGGTGCACTGGGTGGAATATGCATCTACAGTGTTTATTTTTTTATTTTTTTTTTTTTTTGCAGTAGCAGAAAGCCATGGTACACCCATACTCACTCACTCTGTGTTTGCCTTTCTCTCTCTCTCTCTCTCTCTCTCTCTCGCTGGCTTGCTTGCTCTCAAATTAATAAATAAAATAAAATAAACACCACTCATCCATATGAGACACAGAGTCATGATAGAGCAAGGATGGCAGGGCTCCCCAGTCCCCTGAAAGCAAATCCTCCCAAATGGTCAAAAGGCCTCCCGGGTTGGAGAGATGGCTTAGCGGTTAAGCACTTGCCTGTGAAGCCTAAGGACCCTGGTTCGAGGCTCGGTTCCCCAGGTCCCATGTTAGCCAGATGCACAAGGGGGCGCATGCATCTGGAGTTCGTTTGCAGAGGCTGGAAGCTCTGGCGCGCCCATTCTCTCTCTCTCCCTCTATCTGTCTTTCTCTCTGTGTCTGTCGCTCTCAAAATAAAATAAATAAATAAATTTTAAAAAAAAAAAAGGCCTCCCACCAGGAACCACTGCTTAAAGGTTCTACTACTTTAAGAAATAGAGAAAACTACCCTATCCAGCTGCCTCCAGCCTCCACTACATTCATCAGCCAGCTCAAGTGCTTGTTGAGACTAAGGAACTGATACCCAGAAAAACTAGCTTATTGTAAGGATATTTAAAAGACCCGGAGTGATACAGTGGGGCTATTTGCAAAGGAGGCATCCTCATTCAAGTTCCTGCTATGTGGTTTATTAGCTCACCTGCCATCCCAGAGCGCTACGTTTCTCTCCTTATAAAACAATGGTGAGTATCTACACCATGATCATTGATATTATTAAATACACATCAAGAGATGGTTCTCGTACTTGGAACATGAAAGCACTTGAGTGTAATAGAAATACAGGGAATGGGAGAAGCATACCTCACCCACCCCCACCCCCAAAGCTTACAGAAAACTCAGTCTCTACACTGTTCTCCCTGCCCACCTTCATTATAGACACTGGAACAACTATGCCACTCCCTTCACCACCTTCCCTCGGAGCTCAGGGAGGCATAGTTTTCTGGCCAATGAGACAAGTAGAAGTTTCAGGTCTGGTATTAAGGTCTTTGATCCATTGGGACTTAATTCTTGTGCATGAAGAGAGATAAGGATCTATTTTCATCCTGCTACAGATTAAACTGCTAGAGGAAAAAGTAGGGGAAACCCTTCAACATATTAGTCTTGGCAAAGACTTTCTGACTATAACCCCAACTGCTCAGGCAATAAAACCACAGATTAACCTCTGGGACCACATGTAATTGCAAAGATTTTGTACAACAAAGGATACTGTGAATAAAGCAAAGAGGCAACCTTCAGAATGGGAGAAAATCTTTGCCAGCTATACATCTGACAGAGGATTAATATCCAAGATATATAAAAAACTCAAAAACCTGAATAATGAGAAATCAAACAACCCAATTAAAAAATGGGCTATGGCTGACAGAAAGCTGGAAGAAGCCATTCTACATGTAGTTCAATGGGAGAAAAAGATACCACCAGTGAAGATACTCAACAGTGGACACAGCAAGCCTTATAATTTGCCAGCCCAAATGAGTCAACGGGTGCAATAGTGGCATGTCTGTCATGGTGGAAACCAACTGCCCTCAAATTGGACTGGAGGCCCACTCCCATGGGGGGAAACATCCCTGATACTGAAAACTTAAAACAGAGGTAGTCATGAGCCTTACAGGTATAACATCTGCTGATGTCTGGAAAAATTTATATACTATGCTTATCAAACTGCCCAGTAAGCACTTCTCTTAATATGCATACCCTTATAATAACTCTACTCTCACTTTGGGTAGAGAATCTTCTCTTTTCAGATGGCAGTGACCTTGGGATGACTCAGAAGGTATCATAGTGCTGGAAAGAAGTGACTGGAGTACTGAGCAACATCTCAATCACACCTTCCAAGGCTCAGGGTCTAATGCAGAAGAGGTGGCAGAAAGAATGTAAGAGCCAAAGGAAGGGTAGGGCTCCTTACAACGTGCTCCTCCAGACATAAAATGGCCTGGATATCCATGACCTCATAGTGCCTGACACTACCTACACAAGACCATCATAAGAGGACATGACATCAAAATAAAAGAGAGACTGATTGAGATGGGGAGGGGATATGATGGAGAATGGAATTTCAAAGAGGAAAGTGGAAGGGGGAGGGTATTACCATAGGATACTATTTTTTGTTCATTTTTATTTTTATTTATTTATTTGAGAGTGACAGGACAGAAAGAGGCAGAGAGAGAGAGAGAGAGAGAGAGAGAGAGAAAGGGCACGCCAGGGCCTCCAGCCATTGCAAACGAACTCCAGATGCATGCGCCCCCTTGTGCATCTGGCTAATATGGGTCCTGTGGAATCGAGGCTTGAACCGGGGTCCTTAGGCTTCACAGGCAAGCGCTTAACCGCTAAGCCATCTCTCCAGCCCGACCATAGGATACTTTTTATAATCATGGAAAATGTTAATAAAAATTGAGAAAAAATTGGCTATGGAACTAAACAGAGAGTTTTCAAAAGAAGAAATATGGATGGCATATAAACATCTAAAAAAATGTTCTATATCCCTAGTCATCAGGGAAATGCAGATTAAAACTACATTAAGATTCCATCTCACTCCTGTCAGATTGAATACCATCATGAAAACAAATGACCATAAATGCTAGTAAGGATACAGAAAAAGAGGAACCCTTCTACACTGTTGGCAGGAATGCAATTTGATTTAGCCATTGTGGAAATCAGTGTGGAGGTTCCTAAGACAGCTAAAATTAGATCTGCCATATGACCCAGCTATAGTACCCCTAGGCATATATCCTAAGGACTCATCTCACTACCTTAGAGACAAGTAGAAGGTGATATGAATTTTGCTTTACAGACAAAAAGCCACACTGTAACTGGGGCCCTTTCTCCTGACCTAAGCAAGGATCCTGAACTCCAATCTCCAAATCTCTAAGTCTATATTAGTCACTGACCAATCTGCTCAGTTCTATTTTTCTAAGGATTCCCTTTCTCTTTACTTGCTGGTTCCTGTTCTTTTCCACTATTTTTCCAAATCTAGCTAAAAGGGGCACTGCTCCTAAAATGGGGGGTGCCTGAGGGCCAGCTTCTGGTTGATTTTGTTCCCTGCTGACTATTACAATGAGGATGTGATAGGCTGAATGTAGATTGTCCCCATTGCCTCATGTGTTTGTGGTTAATCCTCCTATTTAGTCCTCAGCTTTGGGAGCCTTGGAGGAGTGAAGCCTTGCTGGAGGAGGTGTGTTACTGGAGACAGGCTTTGGGATAACATCACCCAGTTCCAAGCCCAGTGCTTGAGCTACTACTTTCCTGCTTCCATAGAGATGTGACGCCCATCTACCTCATTCTCTTTTCTAAAAGATATTCAGATTTCTCAATTTTATTTATTATGAGAGAGAGACACACAGAGAGAGCGAGAGAGAGAAAGAAAGAGAGAGAGGGAGGGAGAGACACTGCAAACAAACTCTAGACACATATACCACCATGTGTATCTGCCTTAGGTGGGTACTGGGGAATTGAAACTGGGTCCTTAGTCTTCACAGGCAAGCACCTTAACCACTAAGCCATCTCTCCAGCCCACCCCGGCCACCTCACTCTTGCTGCTTCCTCCCAGCTCATGTGATGTCCAGTTGTCTGCTCTGCTGTGCTTTCCCGACCAGGATGAAACTTCTCCTTGAAACTTACAGCTGAAATATACTCTTTCTGCTCACGAGCTGTTTCTGTTCAAATGTTTTGTTACAACAATAAGAGGGTAACTGCTACAGAGGGGTATATATCAGGCCCTCCACAAATAAATATTAAGTGATATAAGTGTTGCCATGGAACCCATTCTGGAGATAACCTACATGATCTTTGTACCAATAACCCAAAACTATCAGAATGACTCAGTCTCTCGTATACATCCCAGGAGAGTGGGTAAGACTGAGCTATGTATGAGTTGAGTCTACTCTATTCAACTCAACAGAAGCCAACAATAAAGGCACATCTGGGTACACATTCTAGAATAAGTTCTACAACAAAGGAATAGAAATGAATGGGACATTATAGCATCTTTTGTTCATACAGCATAAAAGTTCAGAGAAGAGACATTTAAGGATGGCAAGAGGGATTAAGGATGGCATCACTGACTCAGTGGTATTTCAGTGGGTTCTGAAAGATAGGCATGAGTTTGACAGGAGATTGGTTCTATATTTGTAATGTTTATTAAATTTTGCTTAATTTTTTATTGTCAGCATACTCATCATTGTAAAAAAAAAAAGTTGAATTCCTACTTTGGAATAAAGGTTTATAACAAGCATTGTTAGATTACAAGGATGTATAAGTTGATCTTACCTTCATGATCTTTACACCAGTTGGAGAGCAGACATAGACATAAGAAATAAGAGGCCAGGCTGGAGAGATGGCTCAGGGGTAAGGGCATTTGCCTGCAGAGCCTGACGACTTGGATTTGATTCTCCAGTAACCACATAAAGCCATATGCACTTGGTGGCACATGCATCTGGAGTTCGTTTGCAGTGGCTAGATGCCCTGGCATTGCCCATTCCCCCCCTCTCACTGCAAATAAATAAAGAAAATATTTTTTAAAAAGAAACAAGATCCCTATAGGTTCAGAGTATGAACAGATCCTTTCAAATCAAGGAAAAAGTAGAACCTGAGTCTGGGGATGTGGCTCAGTGGGTTAAAATACTGGGCATGCTGTTGCTCACCTAAAAATCCCAAGACAGGCAGATTCCAAGGACTTACTGACTAGCTAGTCTAGCCAAACCAGTGAGCTGCTGATTCAGCTGAGAAACCTCTCTCAAACTTTTTAAACCAATAAGGTGGACAGCACTGAGGAAAGCACTGGACGTCAACTTTGGGCCTTCACACACACACACACACACACACACACACACACACACACACACACACACACAGCTTCACTATTGAGATTGGAAGAGCTTCCCTTGGAGCTCAAGAGACATGGCTTTCTCTCTTTTTTTAATACTTTATTTATATTTATTTATTTGAAAGAGAGAAAGGGGCAGAGAGAGGAGGAGGAGAGTTAGGGGGAGAGAATGGGTACACCAAGGCCTCCAGCTACTGCAAATGAACTCCAGATGCATGTTCCACCTTGGGCATCTGGCTTATGTAGGTACTGGGGAATTGAACCTGGGTCCTTTGGCTTTGCCAGCAAGTGCCTTAACTACTAAGCCATCTCTCCAACCCCAAGACATGGGTTTCTTACCAATGAGATGTAAGTTGAGAGTGATATGAATTTCACTTTAGTAACAAAAATCCAGGCAGGACTGAAGCTCTTCCTCCCAGTCTAAGCAAGGGCATAACTGGGGGCTGGTCAATTTGACTAGATTCAGAATTACCTAAGACACACACCTCAAGCATGTCTGTGAGGTCAATTTTTTTTTTTTAGAGAGAGACAGAGACAGAGGCAGGGAGAGAGAATTGGCATGCCAGGGCCTCAGCCACTGAAATCAAACTCCAGACCCTTGTACCACCTAGTGGGCATATGCAACCTGCGCTTGCCTCACCTCTGTGCATCTGGCTTGGTGGGATCTGGAGAGTCAAACGTGGGTCCTTAGGCTTCTCAGGCAAGCACCTTAACTGCTAAGCCATCTCTCCAGCCCTGTGAGGGCATTTCTAAGAAATGGAGGGAAAGAGCCGCTCTAAACAAAGGCAGCACCGTCCTCCATGCTAGGGGACCATTCTAAAGAAAAGTGGAGAAGGAGAGAGTGAGATAAACGCCAGCGCCAGCGTTCATTTCTATCTGCTCCCTAGCTGTGGACCTACTGTGAGCAACTGTGTCCCACTCCTCTGGCCATGATGTATTCTATCCACTCAAACCATGAGGCACAACAAACCCTTCTGCCCGTTAGCTGCTTCTTGTCAGGTACACAAATCTGACAAAACCCCTCTTTGCAGGTAGTGTTTGATAATTTATCAGAGATGTTCCTGTTGATCTTCCTTCATTTTCAAATCCAGCTCCAAGTTTTTCCTCTGCTTTCCTAAATAATCAGATTCCATCCAACTGTCACTTGATACTTCATGAAGTAGATTCAGTATTCCCTCACCAGGTCCACGTGCCTTCCCTTGCCAGGCTTAGAGTCAGCTTTCTTTGGGAGTGAACACTGCCTATAACTCGTTATCTTTTTTTTTTTTTTTTCCTGAGTGTGAAAGATTTTAAAGAGAGAAATGAGTAGGTGGAAACGCCTTATTAACTTTGAGGAGGAGAGACAAGAATACTCAAATCTGCCTGAATGTATGGAAAAGTGCCATGGGTTCAATATCCAATGACTACTCATCACTTTGATACACTGGCTTCATCTTTATTCCCAGATTCAGCGAGCTGAGGAAAGTGAGCATTTTAATAGAAACTGAAAATGATCTCCACAGCTTTCAGCTCAGTGCTTCCTAAGGCCCCGGTCATCTGTGCAAGTGTGTATTTCCACAGGATGAGGAAAAGAGATGGAAGAGTTAGGAAGGAAATGACCATATCTAGAAGTTTTCGCTGCTACTTTCCAGTCAAATCAACTACAGCAAACAAAATGACTACGACACCTTTTAAGTTCGTATGTCAAGACCTAATCAGCGATGTGACTGTATTAGGAAGTGGGAAGTGATTTGGTCATCCCTGCACATGTGATGGCATGATGAGCAAATCGTCATGTGAGAACCAGGAAATGGTCCTCACCAAACACCAAGTCTACTGGTGCTTGGATCACGGACTTCCTCATTTCCATAGCTGTGAAGAATTGACTCCTGTTGTTTATTAATCACCCAGCTTATGACACTCTGCTACAATAACCCCAAGAGACAACAACATCAATATTTTTTTATGATTCATGTGTCTGTGAAAGCGCATATCATGCACATGTGGTGGGAGATCAGAGGACAACTTCAATGGGTTGATGTTCTACCTTCTTTGAGACAGGGTCTCTTGCCACTGCACACAAACTGCCAGATTGAAAAGGGGATGTGAAGCTGCAACACGAGCTTCAGATCTTTCTGGTTCAGCCTGCCAAGGTCATGGGTGCTCTGGGGTCACAGGTGCATGTGCCACTTTGCATCTGGCTTTACATAGTGCCAGGAAAGTAAACCCAGGTCAATGAGATTTAAAAGTAATTGCCTTGAACTACTGATTCATATCCCCAGCCCTTAAAATATATATATATATTCCTAAGTACATACTAAGGTCAGGACTGGAGTTCAAAGGATCTTACTAGTGCAAAGCAGCCAGGAAGAGAAAAGAAACTGACACCTGGAAATGTTCCTTCCCATGGGACTTCACAAGTGCCAGGGATCGATGGCCAACTCCCCGCCCCAGGCTCCAGGCTCAGTGTTGAAAGGTCTTGCCCTTGTTTCAGGCTGACTGTGTTTTCTGCAGTCAGGAGTATTGGCTCCAACATGTCTCAACTTGGTGAGCTTGAGTCACACTATTTAAACTCCATGCATATAGTAGATCTTCCCTGTTGGTAATAGTAAGTTGTAATATAAAAATACAGCAACTTGAAAATTGCTCTAACGCACCCACAATATTTGTGCAGAGCTGGAGATATAGCTCAATGGTGGAGGGCTACCAAGCATGTGTAAGGCCCTGCATTTGAGCCCCAACATTGCAAAAACAAGCAAAATTTAAAAGATTAGTGTAACGCCTGGCACATAATAAGAATTCAACAATTGTATCTTAACATAGTGCTGTTATTGGTATTGGTGCTATTATTATAATTTTTATTGCTATCATTATTAGTCATTATTACCAACAGTGAGGTCCAGAAGTTATTTCTAATGTCCAGGGCACTTGGTAGATCGATAATGAATGAATGAATGAATGAATGAATGAATGAATGAATGAATTTTCATGAATAAACAAAGGAACGAGCAATAGAAATAGTCTCATCCTGATGAGCTGTGGATTTACGGGACCAGGACCCAGTAATTTCCTTGCAGTTTCATCTGTCCTAGAAAATACGTGTTCACGTTCAAGTAAGCCTCAATATTACAACTCGTGGATTTTTCCGAACATGCATCTAGAACACATTCCTTTTAGTGGACGAAACATTACAAATGTTGGTGTTTAATGTGTCCCTAGTTCTTTAGAAATGAAAAAAAGAACAGCACTTATGAAGCCTCATGGTAGGGATATCTGTTTAAAATCCTAATTTGCTTCGTTGAAGGCTGAGAACTCAGGTTGTTGTTTTCAACCTGGACAGGGTACCTGATAAGGAGTAAATTTGAAATTGCCCGCACAGCTTGGGAAGGGCCGTGTGTCCCTTTTAAATATCCATGGACATCTAGTCAAATAAAAGAAGAAAAGAAAGACCTGCAGAGCTTAAGCCACTGCACAGCAGGTCCTGCGCGTAAGGAGCAACTGAAAAGAAAGGCTATGACAGAGCCATCCAGGAGGCTCCCAGTGAATAAACAGATGGGGGAGAGGTAATTAACACCAGCATTCTAAGTAAAAAAGGAGGGTTGAGCTGGAGGAAGGATCAGACAGTGATAAAAATGAGCCAGGGCAATCAATAGACCTCCATCTTGCTACTGAGATACACAGCGAAGCAAGAGCTGTTATCTGCTGATGTTGAGGGGAAGGAACCTTAAGGCTTAACTTTTAATTTTTTTTATTTTATCAGTTACATACACAGTGTGTATACAGCCATGTTGGTACCATCTTCAGCTTCCTCCCTGTCTGCCCCCCTCTGCAGGGACCCTCCTCTTTGGGAATGGGGGTCATGCATTGTGGGGGTTGTCATCTGTTATGGGGAATAGGCAATGTCTCTGTGCATACTACCCCAACTTGTGACTCTAACAATCTTTCCACCCTCTCTTCTGGTGAATTTCCCTGAGCCATGTTGGGTTCATTTTAGGTCTACTTCAATGATGAGGTCTTGGGGGCCTCTGTGTCTCTGGATATCTGGTTTGGTAGGAGTTGAGTGTTCTCTGTGTCTGTCTTCTTCACCCATGTGCTGGTACCAGGTTCACCAAGAAAGCAGCACTCTTGCTCATTTCCCCACTCTATGGTTACAGCTGGGGCCCTGGTGAGGTGCGATGGGCAGAATCTCTCCTCAGGTTCTGAGTCCATCTGAAAAAGAAGCAAATTCTCCAATGGAGAGTGAAGTCAGCACCAGATAAATGGGATAACCATTGTTATTTTAGAGAGAATTTAATAAGTGTAGGCCCTCTTGTAGCCCACGATTGGTGAGAACTTGATAATGGAGAGTGGGCTCATTTTTTTGGAGATGGTTCTGACTTGTTTTCCAGATCCAGCTAATGGGTTCCATTCTACTGAGAAGATCAGTTAGCCAAATCAAGAGCATTGGTTTATATTACCAGCCTGGCTTCATTTCCTAGAACCCAGAACTCCTTAGTTAGCCAAAGACTTCTGTCTGTCCACCAAACCATCCTGGGGGCTTTTAGCCCCTAACTCAGAACAAGCTGGTATCTCTTCCTGACACTCTCTGTTACGGATTGAATCTGAAATGTCCCTCACAGGCTCCTGGGTTGAACCCTTGATCCCTAGCTGGTGGAAGTCAGTCACCAGGAGAAAACCCTTGAAGGTTATTAGCTCAGACCCTCGCTCCAACTGCTCTCTGCTCTCTCGACCACCATCACATGTGAACAGACACGGAAGCCCATTCCTGCCACTGTGCATTCCCCACTAGGATGGACAGCAATCTCCCTGAAGCCATGAGCCGGGTCAAATCCTTCCTCCTTTAGGCTGTTCTGTTAAGCACTCTGGTCGCAGCAACACACAAGTACTTAATAGGCTCACCAGAGACAGCCCAGGCCTTTATTTCTACTGAAACCCCCGTCTTACTGTTTCTTGTTGCTATAACTAAGCACCTAGGTACTTCACAGAGGCAGGTTTGTTTAGATTCTGAAAGCCAGGAAATCCAAAAGCATAACACCACTATCTGCCTGGCTTTGGAGTGAGGGCTTCATGCTGCTTCAACTCATGGTGGAAAGTGGAAAGGCACTCCAGTGAAGACAAAACAGGAGGAGCAGGCTAATTGCAAAACACCTGATTGTAACCAGTCCAGACTCTCAAGGATGAACTCATTCCCAGGCTGGTGGGAGAGCTAAGTGAATAAAGCGATGACTTGCAAGCATAACGACCTGAGTTTGATCTACAAAACTCAAGTAAAAATGTCTTAGCCCGGGGCTGGAGGGATGGCTTAGCGGTTAAGGCGTTTGCCTGAAAAGCCAAAGGACCCAGGTTCAATTCCCCAGGACCCACATTAGCCAGATGCACTAGGGGGCTCACACATCTGGAGTTCGTTAGCAGTGGCTGGAAGCCCTGACAAGCCCATTCTCCCTCCCTCCCTCCCTCTCTCTCTCTCTTTCTCCCTCTCTCTGTCAAATAAATAAATATAAAACACTTTTAAATGTTTTAGTATATAGGCTGGAGAGATGGTTTAGTGGTTAAAGTATTTGCCTGCAAAGCCAAAGGACCCAGGTTTGATCCCCAGAAGCCAGGTGAAGCCAGATGCACCTGGTGGCGCATGCATCTGGAATTCGTTTGCAGTGGCTAAAGGTCCTGGTACACTCATTCCCTCTCTCTTTCTCTATCTGCCTCTGTCTCTCTATATCTCTCTCAAATTAATTAATTAATTAATTAATTAAAATATATATTTTAGGGGGCTGGAGAGATGGCTTAACAGTTAAGTCATTTGCCTGCGAGACCTAAGGACCCAGGTTCGACTCCCCAAGCCATGTAAACCAGGGGGGCTGCATGCATCCGGAGTTTGTTTGCAGTGGCTAAAGGCCCTGGCAGCTCATTCTCTCTCTCTCTCTCTCTCTCTCTCTCTCTCTCTCTCTCTCTCTCTATCTTCTCAAATAAATAAATAAACTATTTTTTAAATATTTTAATATAAAATCTCTATCCACAATTTTTAAAAAATTTTTTGTTTATTTAAATTTATTTATTTGAGAGCGACAGAGAGAAAAAGAGGCAGGAAGAGAGAGAACGGGAACGCCAGGGTCTCCAGCCACTGCAAACGAACTCCAGACGCGTGCTCCCCCTTGTGCATCTGGCTAACGTGGGTCCTGGGGAATTGAGCCTCGAACCAGGGTCCTTAGGCTTCATAGGCAAGTACTTAACCAGTAAGCCATCTCTCCAGCCCTCTATCCACACATTTTTTTCTCCCATTATGATCACATTCTTGACAACCGATTTGCTCTCATAGTTAAATGTTGGTTTTATTGCCTCTCCCATTGTAAAACATTCTCTACAGTACAATTTTAGTCTGCTCGCCTCTTCCCCACACAGATGTCTCTCCTGCGTTACAACCACTAACCCTTGCTCTCTCCCACCTATCCTCCTTCTTTCCCTGTGTTCGGGTACCAGAGAAAGAAGATGATTGGCTGAGCATGACTCTGTCTAGTCAGGTGAGAGGAACCAGGCTTACTGGGCATTCCCATCCTTCAAGCCAGCACTAAGGGAGATCCAAAAGTCCCTAGAACAGGCTGGTCACAGCCACATACCAGCCTGCCTCCACTCTCTTTTTCAAATATGAGCACTACAAGGCAGTATTTACTTGTGGGGGCAGTTTTGTGAAACTAAAGAACTAATAAAGCAAAAGAAACCCATTAACACAATTTGATTCTAACTACACTGTTGCTGATTGCAGTTTAATTCTGGATGGGTTGTTATTCTTTAGTTAACTGGGAAGAAGAGACATTATAATTCTAAGAGTAAATGAGGACACAGATCATAATTCAGATTAGGGTCTGATTAAAGCCTCTAGGCCTGAATTAAACTGAGGATACCAGAAAATAGAGTCAGTACTGGAAAGCAGTTCAGTACGACACATATGCAATCAAGCTCTTCTATGAGGGTTTTTAATATTTCTTAAGATGTAGTAGACATCATGGCCTCAAAAAACACTTCATATTTCTAAAAAGTTAAATTTTGTGGCTTTCTGGGCTGCTCAGGGAGAGGTTCATTCATACACGTTGTTCTCATGTTCTTGTTTCCTGTCACAATTTTTGTTTTTGTTTTTGTTTTTGTTTTACGAGGTAGGGTCTCACTCTGGCCCAGACTGACCTAGAATTCACTATGTAGTCTCAGGGTGGCCTCGAACTCACGGTGATCCTCCTATCTCTGCCTCCCGAGGGCTGGGATTAAAGGCGTGTGCCACCACACCCGGCTCCTGTCACAATTTTATTAAAGGGAAGTTTTCACACAATGTCCAGGCCTTGGTGTCCTGCAAATGTAGGTAGGAGAACGTTCTCAAATTCCTTGCAGCAAGAACCCACTTGGCTGGCACCCACCTTGGAACAGTGCATCTAGAAGTGTGGCACGTCCATCGTAATTCTGAAGATGACCTGGGAGAGCTCCTGCTGGCAGTTCATGCCACTGTTGCCCGTGAAAGCCCTGCTGAGGTCAGCGTCACCTCCTCGGGAACACCAGCCAGCTGGCTGTGCAGACGCACTCTCTACCTAAAGCCACCGTCTCCCTGGAACCCCCACTAACCAGGTCGGGCAGATTCTACGAGCTGCATCTTCTGGTGGATCGACTGATCCAGGGCTAACCACCAGACTCTCAGAAAGGTCTTCCTGCTGCCATTTCTCTGCATGACAAGAGACTCTCCTGTGTGCCCAGTGGATATTGCCACCCCACGGAACAGCAGAGGAGTTCCTTCCATGGGTCTGAAGTGATGGATTCTGGCCCCAGGAAATTCTGCACGCGCATGCTGCCATTTCCAGTGAACAGCAATGGGAGGCCACGCCTGGGCTCTACGCCCCCAGATCTTGAAGGGATTTGAAGAATGGTGCATTGCTGAAAAGGCTGTGACCATGGAGGAAGTTCAGGGCAAATGGACAGCTTCTGAGTTCACTGTGGCTCTACTGAAACTAGCAGACTGGTCTGCAAGGGTACAGGTGCCCCATGTCCCTGTGCAGCGTGCCTGTCCTGCAGCTCCTAGGACTGAGGCCACTGAATGGGTGAGAACAACCGCTGAGCAGTTCTGCAGTAGACACTGGGTAACACACGAAGGAGATTCCTGGAAAACAAACACCAGCTTCTAACAATAAAGAATAATCACATGGAGAATGCTAATAAAAATTTAAAAAAATAAAAAATTTAAAATTTTAAAGAAGAATAATCAAAGAAAAAAGCACCTTTAATCCCAGCACTCAGGAGGCAGAGGTAGGAGGATTGCCATGAGTTTGAGGCCACCCTGAGACTACATAGTGAATTCCAGGTCAGCCTAAGCTACAGCAAGACCCTACCATGGAAATTAAAAAAAAAAAAAAAAAAAAAAAAAAAAAAAAAAAACAGTCAAGTATCTACATAGGACCCCTGTGGGTTCATGGTCACTGTTGTTTCCCATTGAATAGTGGATCAAGGAAACACCAACATTTACAATTCATATGTCTCCCTTTCCCACTACACTAAACTCAGATACGGGCTTTGCGTCTTTCGCTCTTCCCACCCATCCACACAATTTGGTCAAGGAGTAAACACCGACAAGGCTGCAAGAGGACAGAGGCGGAGGCACTCACACTAGGCCCCTCCAGCGCTGCTTGGTTCACAGAGTGAGGCCTGCCTTGAGCTCACCAACTCCCCCCGCCCCTCCCCCCCGACTCCAGAAGGAGAAACTAGAGATGGAGAAGTGAAGGCTGGGAAGTGTGGCCAGACCTGCAGATGCCACTCAGGAGAGTCCAGAAAGTTGGGAGCCTTGATGGAAGGGCACCCTTAGTTCTTGGCATCATAAATCTAGAAATCAAAAACTCAGCACACAATGGGAGCCCCCGGGGTAGGTTGAGGTACAGGCTAAGCTCTTGAAACCACTGTGTACCTGGCTGGCTGTTCTCTATACATCATTCTGATCTCTGCACAGCCTTTCTAAGCCCAGAGACCATCTGCTCTAGTAGCTGACCACCAATCAGGAGTGTCTGCATCTATTCCTAAACCAGTTGGTTTCATGGGCATGTAAACCACATGAATTATCAATGGGAAAAGAAGGGTTGCTGTTTCCATGAAGACCAAGTTGAATGTTCAGAGAGATGCGTTCATACAAGTAACTAAAATCTTGCTTCCAGATTATCGTTAGGGAAGTCACTGATAAAAGACTTGTAAGGAATTATAAAAGTCCAGAAGGAGACTGAAGACAAGCTTCTTTGAAAGCTTTAAATTCTCTTTCTAACAAACATGAAACAATTTTTTTAAAACTTTGAATGCATATCTGCAACGTACAGGTACAATGTAAGGTACAAAAAAATAAATAGGTATAAAATAAGCATCTGTAAGGTTCCAAAGAGAGAAATGTAAGAAGAGGTGTGGCTCTATAATAAAAGAATGTGGGTTTACTGTAACTTTTTTTACTCTTGTTTTAATTCTTTTAAATTAAGCCAGGCCTGATAGTGCTGGCCTGTAATCTCAGCTACTTGAGAGATTGAGCCAGATGGATCTTAAGTTCAAGTCCTTCCTAGGATATGGAGGGAGTTCAAAACCAGCCTGGAAATTTGGTGAGATCCTACCTCCAGAAATAAAATGGTATGTTGGGGCGAAGGTACTCACTGGCATGGTATGCATGAGGGGCTTTGATTCAATCCACGGTACTGAAGAAAAGAATGAACTCAGCTGCTTGATCGTGTCACAGGAAGCCAATGTGGAACCTGGGAATTTGTTTGGAAATCTGTTCCTATTTCTAGTCCGTGATTACAAAGTACAGAACCCAGGCCCTGGGATGAGGCCAGGAAGGAGTCGGGAAGAGGACCAGGCTTGGGATGTGGTCTTAATCTTAGGAACAAACTCAGGCACATACAAAGGAGCCCATGTTGGATCCTTCCACGCCCTGCCAAGAATCTCAGGAAGTCTCAGGACTCAGCGAATGTCTGGTGCTTAGAAAAGTGGTAGGATTCAGGTTGGACAATGGCTTCCAGTAACTTCAGGGCTCTGATTCAAAGCTCAGGGGACTCTATGTCCAGAGGAGCTTACTTGCTTCACCAGCTTTCTGAACCACCCAGGCTGTATTTTTAGTCACAGGGACATCTGGGACCAGCCTGAGCTCCTAAACAGCTTCCAGAAAGATGTTTCTATGAGAAAACTATGTCTCCAAATGAAGTCCATGCACACACACCCATGTACATTGCAGGACTTTTTTTTAACTTCTGAGGAGGAGAAAAGTGAAATTCTATTGTGCTCAGTTTGGCTCAACATGGGCGTCTCACATATGGGATCATTTCACACTGAATAATCCAAATTTGTCATTAGACTGTGTGTGCCTTGGGACCTGACTGGTTGGACATGTGACTCGACCTGAATCAAGTCAATAGTCAACAGGGGTGATCTCTTGAGGAAGAGGTCAATTTGAGGGTTTTTTTTTTTTTTAATGAAGAGAAATCAGGAGGTACCCCCTCAAAGAAAGTATTCTTTTCTCCATTTGGATGAACAAGGATGTGTGGAGAGGTTGACGCAGTCAGGGAGAGGAGAGCAAGCTCTTGCTAGCCACGTGCAAGGTAGACAGCTCACTTAGGACAATGACGGGTCTGTGTGTGGAACCTGCTGGAACTCCTGGTCTCCAGTGTGCTGCTTCCTAGTAAGAAAGAGGGCTCCAGTGTGTTCATGGTAAAGGACAAACTCTGGGCTCGATGGGCAAATTGCTTACCTTGAAGGCATGAGTTTGATTCCCAGAACCCACATAAAAATGCCAGGCGTGGTGGCACATGCCTGTAATCTCGGCACTGGGCAAAGCAGAAATAGGTATGCTCTGTAGCTCACTGACCAGCCAGTCTAGCCAAATTGGTGAGCTCCAGGCCAAAAAGAGACCCTGTCTCAAAAAAAGATTGATGGGCGGCCTGGAGAGATGGCTTAGCGGTTAAGACACTTGCCTGCACAGGCAAAGGGCCCACGTTCCATTCCCCAGGACCCACATAAGCCAGATGCACAAGTCTGGAGTTTGTGTGCAGAGGCTGAAGGTCTTGACATGCCCATTCTCTCTCTCTCTCTCTCTCTCTCTCTCTCTCTCTCTCTCTCTCTCTAATAAAATAAATTTAATTTTTAATTAAGTTGGCTGGCATTTCTAAGGATGACGTCTGAGGTTGGCCCCTGGCCTTCACATGTATATTCACACACATTCATACACACATACATGAACTTGCAATACACACATACACATACAAGGTCTTTAAAAAGCATTCACATTAGGCCCCAAAATAGAAATGTAACTTATTGGGTTATGGGATTCCAGAAAGGGCTGAACAACAAAATTTGAAAGACACAGTGAAAGCAGAAACCAGGGTTGGAAAGATAGTTTAGTGGTTAAAGCACTTGCCTGCAAAAGCCTAAGGACCCAGGTTCGATTCCCCAGTACTCTCATAAAGTCAGATTCACAAGCAGGCACATGCGTCTGGAGTTCATTTGCAGTGGCTGGGGGCCCTGACATGTGCTCGCTCTTTCTCTCTCTCTCTTTCTCTCTCTCCTCTCTCAAATAAATAAAGTAAAATAGAGCCCAGTAATATCTGAACACTGGAGCTCAGCATCTCCAGGACTTGTCTCCCCGTCTCATTCTGCATTCCTCGGCTGGCATGATTCTCCACTGCTTCAGTCTTCACGTAGCGCTGAGCAGAGCCACTGCTAAGTGCTGGATCTATACCATGTATCCAGGGCTCTCCAGTCTCCCTGGACTCCCTCAGCCCAAGGAAGGAATCTAATTAGCCCACCTCAGTTTACATATCTGTTCCTGGACCAGTCAGTTGAGGCCAAGTGTGGTGTGCCATCTCCTGTCACCCACGCTGCTCCATATTATTATACCTACTACATCTGGTCCCTATATACCCATCAGGAGCAGAATTTACTTTATTTAGTATGTCCATTTTTATCTTCTCATGTATGCTTGCGGTAGTTTGAATATGGAACGTTCCCTCTAGCTTTGTGTGTTTTAAATACTCAGTCTCTAGCTGATGCCAGTTTGGGAGGTGGGAACCTTGCTACAGAAGTGATGCTGGGGGTGGGCTATGGGGTATTATGGTCTGGTTTCCCACGTGCCGGGATTCAGCTCACCTTGCTGCTTTCTGCCTGTTGCTGTGGAAAGATGTGACATCCAGCCTCTGCTCTACCACTCTTTCCCTGCTGTCCCAAAGCTTCTCCTCTAGGACTAGGAAGATGGCTTAGTGGTTAAGGCACTTGCCTGCAAAGCCAAAGGACCAGGTTTGATCCCCCAGGACCCACGTAAGCCAGATGCATAAGGGAAGGCACATGTATCTGGAGTTCCTTTGCAATGGCTAGAGGTACTGGCATGTCCTTCCTCTCCCTCCCTCCCTCTCTCTCTACCTACGTACCTATCTCTCTCTCTCTCTCTCTCTCCCTATCTATTTCTCTATCTCTCTCTTGCTCTATCAAATAAAAATAAGGTATTTTTTTTGGCTGGAGAGATGGCTTAGCATTCACCTACAAAGCCAAAGGATTCCAGTTCAATTCTCCAGGACCCACATAAGCCAGATGCACAAGGGGGTGCCTGCATCTGGAGTTCGTTTGCAGTGGCTGGAGGCCCTGGTGCACCATTCTCTCTCTCTCTCTCTCTCTCTCTCTCTCTCTCTCTCTCTCTCTCTCTCTCATAAATAAATAAACATTTTTTTAAAAGGAGTATTTTTTTAAAAATCTTCTCCTCTAGACTGTAAGCCCTTCTCCCATTAGCTGCGGCTGGTCAGGCATTTTGTCCCGGCAACAAGAAGCTAGCTGCAGCAATTGTCATGGTGTGTGACATTACGCACGCACACAGCAAGGACAGTTAGCATATCGATCTCACTTATCTTTGTGGTAAGAACAAAGGACACACAAAATGTAGTAAGTTCGTCACCTACTTCCCTGACTGGCATGCAAGTCTACAAAAACCAGCCAGTTCACCCTGGCTCACCACTGTGCCCCTAGTACCAAAGTAAATGAATACTCCTGAACCAACACATCAGCAATCTAGTCAGCAGCCAAGCCATAGGCGAGGTGCCTTAGCCATTCAAAATGGCTTGGAGAAAAGCTGACTATGCCCAGTGAAACGTGCAGAGATAGAACTCTCTATCTCCAATGGAACGTTCCTTTATAAACAAGCATAATGTAAGCTGTGTTTCAAATGGGAAGCGTGAAAATCAGCAGGAACTCATTAAACCACAGAGACTTTCTGCAGAGCCACGTTCCATCCAAAGCAGGGTAATAACAGAGAGGTGTTATGTTCCCCCCTCCACTAGCAATTTGGGTGTTTGTTCTGACATAGGAGTGCCAGATAAAATACAGAATTCCCAGTTGGATTTTTATTTTCACATAAATAACAAATAACTTCAGTATTATCTCACGTGTAATATTTAAGACATACTTATGCTTTAAAATACTGCTTATTTGAAGTTCTAATTTAATGGGGCATGCTGTAAGTAACTGCACCCACCTGTATCTCTGGTTTACCTAACGGTTTCAATTACCCATGGTCAACTTGGTCCTAAACCACTACATGTCTGTGGTTGGGTAACTAGTTCCACAGGGAAGAGTGCTTGCTGAGCAAGCATGAGGACCTGCCTGAGTTCAGTCCCCAGCACCTGTGCACATAAAAGACCGTGTATAGGGCTAGAGAGATGGCTTAGTGGTTAAGGCGCTTGTCTTTGAAGCCTAAGGACGCAAGTTCAATTCCCCAGTACCCATATAAGCCAGATGCACAAGGTGAGGCATGCATCTGAAGTTCACTTGCAGTGGCTGGAGGCCCTGGCATGCCCATTCCCCCCCTCCCACCCCATCCCCCGTCTCTTTCTCTCTCTCTCTCTCTCTCTCTCTCAAATAAATAAATAAATATCTTTTATTTTATTTATTTGAGAGCGACAGACAGAGAGAGAAAGAGGCAGATACATAGATAGAGAATGGGCACGCCAGGGCCTCTAGCCACTGCAAAGGAACTCCAGACGCATGTGCCCCTTGTGCATCTGGCTAATGTGGGCCCTGGGGAATCAAGCCTCAAACCAGGGTCCTTAGGCTTGACAGGCAAGTGCTTAACTGGTAAGCCATCTCTCCAGCCCTAAATAAATATTTTTAAAGCAAGGGGTAGCCTCACATGCCTATAACCCCAGCACTGAGGGGAACAGAAAGAGCAGTGGTTAATGGTACTGATAGCCAGGATATGGTTTCCAAGTACCCACATAAAGCCAAACACACAAAGTGGCGCATGCATCTGGAGTTTTTGTTTGCAGAAGGTGGAGGCCTTGATGGGCCCATGATATTTCTCTTTTTCTCTCTCTCATAAATACTTTTTTTAAAAAAAGAAATTTAAACCAGTACATTCATGTGTCCCAAACCAGTACATCAGGTCAAATTCATCATCATGTGAGAATGCAAACCCTGGAGAAAAATGCAAAGCAATAAGAGAAATTGAGACCATCACCAGTTTTCAACTGTTTAGTTTTTATTTATTTATTTCTGTTCTTGACATTTTTATACATGTATATAATATATTATTATTCTCCCCATTTACCCTCTCTTAACCCCATCCCATTAACACCCTCCTTCCCTATTAATTCCCATCTTACTTTCATTACAATCCCCATCTTACTTTTTTTTTTTAGCTCATTAAGTTAAACATGGATGGAAGGTCACTTACTGTGGATCCTGTAGAATGGACAGCTTACAGGTGGCTACACCGTTGATGAACCTGACTCCTCTGTCCCAGCAACTGTTACCTGTCATTAGCTACTCTGGAAGGCCTGGAGTCTCAGACATCCTTCCCCCATTGATGGCGAAGAATGGATGGGCTTAGTCTTGTGCTCTAAACTACAGCTGCCGTGAGATCATGAGTGTAACAGACATGTCTTACCCAAATAACATCATTTGTCATCCCTCTTCCCCATCTCGTGTTCTTATCATCTCTCCACCTCCTCTTCTGTGAGGTTCTCAAAGCCTTGGAGGGCTTAGTTTAGCTGTCCCATTTTTATATTTTAGATATTTATCTATATATGAATATGTGTGAGTGCAGAGAACTGATCCTTGAAGGTAACACTTTTCTGGACCTTTCTTGGGATGTTAAAAAAATAATAATAGTAATAAGGCATCCTGGGCATAGTTTGGAATAATAGAATTAAGAGAAAAAAAAAAAAAACAGAATGTTCCAGGCAACAAAGTTGCCAGAACTTTAAAACTTTCTCCCAAGCAGCTATAAAGTTGAGGATCCTGGCTGAGGAGAAGTGGCATCTGGACTGGAACAAGTCACAGGAACATGAGATGAGGAAGGCGGCCTTGGGATGTTTAAGCACAGTGCTGCGTAACATACAACTGTAACTTATTCTCTGTTCCAGAAAGGTCTACGATACAAGTCCATCACTGTTAACTAATTTCAAACCTCCAAGAAAATTCATTAGGGCTAAGGAAAGGGCTCAGGAGATAAGAGTGCTGGCCACAGCATGAGAACCTAAGAGGGCCTGAGAACACCTGAGTTCCATTCCCAGAACCCACATAAACAGCTAGGCATGGACACACGTGTCTGTAACCCCAGTCCCGCAGGGAGCAAAGACTGGAGACTCATTCGGGCTCATAAAACCCACACCTCCGTGTTCAAAGAGATTCCCTCTCAAGGAAATATGCAGATGAGTGATGGAGGAAAGACACCTGATATTCTCCTCCGGCCACTGCACATACATGTGCCTACACCACACACATATGTACACACACACACACACACGCGCGCGCGCGCACCATACAACACATACTAACGTACACACACACAAAAATCCATTAGACACAAAAGCCTGTGGAGAAGAGTCAGTAGAAACTGAAAAGCTAGAGAGTAAAAGGATGGGCTGCCTCTAGGTTCTGCAATGAACATCCTGCACACCAGGACCTGGAGACCCGAACTGGCCAGGACTGGGAAGAAAGAAACCCTCTCCTCTTCAAGTACATCACAGCAAAGAGACTGTAAAGAGGGAGAGCGAGAAAGACTAGATTATATTACTGCCTGAATATATGTGGGATAAGATATATCAAAATTAGAATAGTGGGCTAGAGAGATACCTTAGTGGTTAAGGCATGTGCCTGCAAAGCCAAAGAATCCAGGTTTGATTCCCCAGGACCCATGTAAGTCAGATGCACATGGTAGCGCATGCATCTGGGGTTCATTTACACTGGCTAGAGGCCCTGCACACCATTCTCCCTCTCTCTCTATCTCTCTCTCTATCTCTCTCTCTCTCTCCCTCTCTCTCCCTGTCTCTTTTTTCTCTCTCTCAAATATAAAAAGAAAATTAAATTAAAAAAAATAAGAATAATAATCATCTGTATATGTTTCAATGGTGACTTGTTTTCTTTCTACCACTACCTTGTAATGGAATCATTGATAGTTAGCCAACAGGGGAAATGATTAAGAATTAAACCCTGAATCTGGGCTGGAGAGATGGCTCAGCAGTTAAAGACACTTGCTTACAAAACCTGATGGCCCAGGTTCAATTCCCAATACTTACACAAAGTCAGATGCACATAATAATACATGTGTCCAGAGCTTGTTTGCAATGAATAGTGGCCCTGGCTTGCCCATTCATTCTCATTCTCTTTCTCTCTCCTTGCAAATAAATGAATGAAAATATTTTTAAAAACCTAAATCAGAGCTGGAGAAATGGCTTAGCAGTTAAGCGCTTGCCTGTGAAGCCCAGGACCCACATTAGCCAGATGCCCAAGGGGGCACACACATCTGGAGTTTGTTTGCAATGGCTAGAAGCCCTGGTGCACCCATTCTCTGTCTCCCTCTCTCTCTCTCTCTCTCTCTCTCTCTCTCTCTCTCTCTCTCTCTCTCTCTCTCTCAAATAAATAAAAATAAACAAAATTTTTAAAAAAACCTGAATCACACACAAAATGAAGAGCAGTGTTTACAAAATGGGTTAGGGTACCCAGATTACCTTCTCTGGATGGAAGGTAGGGTTTGAGTCCCCTGGAGTTCTATCCTCCAGGGTGTCTGGCTCAGGCACTGAGAGCACCTGATGCTGGTGTCCACAGGAGGGAGAACATGCCAGGCCCATGGAGTGGTACAGGGTGCAGAGGAGGGCAAGATCGAAAGTAGAGAGGCGATCTCCAGCAGCAATGGCCTGGCCCCAATACCCTGTGTCAGGAGACCATTCTGAGACACATGCGCTTTAGCACCCTGCAGCATTACAGAGACCGGACACGTCAAGAAATGAGCTACTTCCATATTCACGTCTTACACTCTGCAGTTTGCTCTGGGTAAAACATTGTGCATTGCCACTGTGGCAGATGTGGGGGGGGGGTTGCATGTGTGCATATATGTTTATATGTGGGCCTGGGTGAACACGTATGCCAGGGCACGTGCACATGAGTACATGCGTAAGCCAGAGGTCAGCACGGGGTTGCTCCTCCATCACTCTCCACCTTATTCTTCGAGATAGGGCCTCTCCCTAAACTCGGAGCTCAAAGATGCAGCTGGTCTAGCTAGCCAGTGAGCCCCAGAAATTCTCTGTCTGTGCCCCTCCCCGACGCGGGAGTTACAGATACGCACCACCACGTCTGGCATTTCACGAGGGCTCTGGGGATACAAATTCATGTTCACGCGGCAAGCAATTTACCCACTGAGCCATCCCCTCAGCCCCGTGGCTGGTTTTGATTGTTCATCTCTAGGAGGCCTTAAAGTTTACACACCTCGCCTTCCTCTCTCTACAGATGGCACACGTGTGCTTTGGGGACAAGAAGGCATATAGGACCAGAGCCCCACAAAGTGGAAGTCAGCATTCTGCCAAGCAAAAAAAAAAAAAAAAAGCACCCAGCACCGGTATAAATGAACAGGGGAGGGGGCATCAGAGAGAGAGGAAGAGAGACATTAAATTGACAGAGTTGACTCACGTGACCATAAAGGGTGGTAAGAACAAAGTCTGAAGTTGCCAGCTGCAGGCTGGAGACCTAGAGAAGCAAAGACGCCCAGTTCAAAGGCTGACTGCTCAGGGAATTCACTCTCTCTCAGGCAAGGCCAGTCTTCTCTGATACAGACTTCTTGTGACTCATGAGGCCCGCCCACATACGGGAGTTTTCAGAATCCATTCAATTTTCAAAATATTTTATTAATTTATTTGAGAGAGAGAGAGGCAGAGAGAATGGTTGCACCAGAGCCTCTGGCCACTGCAAACAAACTCCAGACACATGTGCCGCCTTGTGCATCTGGCTTACGTGGGTACAGGGGAACCGAACCTGGGTCCCTGGGCTTCGCAGACAAGCGCCTTAACCTCTAAGCCATCTCTCCAGCCCCAGAATCTGTTCATTGAATGTTAACTTCACTTCAATGTTAATCTCATCCCCAGCGTACCCTCCCACAGATACCCAGACTAACATTTGGCCACACATCTGGATGCTGTGGCCCTGCCACTTTCCCACATAAAACTTAGGGGTGGAGACAGAATTAACACCCCATCCTCCCGATTTTCACCAGCCTCGATCCACTTGATCATGCGACCCCAGGACCACTCACACTGTTGACACAACTGCAACCTGAACTCTGCCATGGTCCAAGGCAAGAAGCCGGGGCTAGTGAAATGTGATACTTAGCAAATGTGTTCCCTTGTAAACTGTACTTGATTTTTCCCAGCAGTGTGCCCACCTGGACACTTTTCAAAACCAAGAAAGAAACAAAAATGGGAATTTCAAGGAACCCAACTCAAGACCCCCAGCTCTATGAAAACCCAACAGCATCTCAACTTGACCATAAAATAACGCTAATAAAATTGTCTGTGAAGCCCTTAGGGAGCCTCGGATATTAGAAGCAGAACGTTGCAAAACACGAAACAGTAAGAGGTGAGCGCAGTAAATGGGGTATCGCCGTGGGCCTGCTGATGGACAGTCAGATCTCTTCATTCATCCCGAACGCGGGCTGTGGTTTCGTCACAGAGCAGTGACATGCACATCACTGCCTTTATTTTCCACTTCTCTTGAGTTCCATTCCCGCACCTTCAATGCTCCCCACTGCGGGCCCTTTCTCTTCATTAAAGAACAAAAGGGAGAGAAAGCAAGCTTTGAACTTAACCCCTCCTTGAGAAGGTTGTATTAGAGGGATCGGCATTCCCAGCTTCCTGGCTTGGATCTACTGGAGGGAAGCATTAGCCAATGATGCAAGGCTACCTGGAATCTGGGGGACAGCGTCAGCATCTGTCCTGTCCCAAACCACCAATGGCACCTGCTTTTCTCACCTTTTGTCCGGACTTGGTTTAATCACTCGGAAAATCTGGTTAGATTCAGACAATGCAGACAATTCACAAGCAGTTTGGCTCCATTCATCAAGAGAGCCAAATGTCATCAAATACCAAGGCAACTGTGGAGTAGGAGGCCCAAGAGCTGCACCATGAGTTCAATTACTGCTCTTCCAGCTGGTGTAACAGCCCAAATAATGAGACTTCAGGTTCAAACACCAGCCCATCCAGTCGGTCCTAAGAACAGTGAGCTCTGTTAGGCGATGTGTTAGACAACGCAAGCTGCATTAAGAAAATACCGCAGGAGGCTGGAGAGATGGCTCAGCAGTTAAGCCCTTGCCTGCAAAGCCTAACAACCTGGATTCAATACCCCAGTACCCATGTAAGGCCAGATGCACAAAGTGGCCCATGCTTCTGGAATTCAATTGCAGTGGCTAGAGGCTCTGGCATATCCATATTCTTTCTCTCTCTCCCTCCCTCCCTCCCTCTCTGTCAAATAAATATAATATATTTTTTTTAAAAAACAAAAATACCACAGAGTGGCGGATGGCTTGCAGTAGGCCAATCACCTTCTCACTGCGTCCTCAGATGGACTTTATCCTCTGTGCATCTGTTGAAAAAAAAAAAAAAAAAAACACTGTCACATATCAGACATCTCAGACTGGGGACCCCCCCCCAATCTTATTTCATACTGGCTACTTTTGCAAAGGCCCCATCTTCAAACACTGTCAACATGGGCAGTTAAGTCTTCAACATAGGAATCTGGTGAGATACAATTTAGTCTGTAACAAGCTGTATTAACCCACCTAACATGTATTTCCTACTCTTAAGTCCTATATGTAGACATTTTTCTCTTTCTTCTTTACATTTTTCTGGGGGGGGGGGAAATATCCACCATATAGGAAAAATTATTATGGAAGTAGTAACAATAAAATATTCTACTTAGGGCTGGAGAGATGGCTTAGCGGTTAAGTGCTTGCCTGTGAAGCCTAAGGACCCTGGTTCGAGGCTCGGTTCCCCAGGTCCCACGTTAGCCAGATGCACAAGGGGGCGCACGCGTCTGGAGTTCGTTTGCAGAGGCTGGAAGCCCTGGCACACCCATTCTTTCTCTCACCCTCTATCTGTCTTTCTCTCTGTGTCTGTCGCTCTCAATTAAGTAAATAAATAAATTTTTTAAAAAATACATTAAAATATTCTACTTAATGAGATTTCATTATAGCTTCATGTTACGGGCCTTAAAATAAGTGTTTGTTAAGACATAAGTATACTAAGAGAACTACGTCTTAATAAAGCCTCTGGATAAACAATTATAATTTTCTTAAGCTTGCAAAAAAATTCCATTTTGATTTTGATATTACAGAATTTAACTAGCCTCCTGCTCCTTATTTTGTTTCCTACTAATCCTCTCCTGTTAAAAATAAGCCTTGGGCTGGAGAGATGGCTTAGCAGTTAAGCACTTGCCTGTGAAACCTAAGGACCCCAGTTCGAGGCTCGATTCCCCAGGACCCACATTAGCCAGATACACAAGGGGTCGCATGTGTCTGGAGTTCGTTTGCAGCGGCTGGAGGCCCTGGCTCGCCCATTCTCTCTCTCCCTCCCTCCATCTCTCTCTGTCCATTGCTTTCAAATAAATAAAAATAAATAAATAAATAAGCCTTGTAGGGTCTGAAGGGATAGCTTAGCATTTAAGGCGGTTGCCTACAAAGCCAAAGGATCCCGGTTTGATTCTCCAGAACCCACATAAGCCAGATGTACAAGAGGGCGCATGCATCTGGAGTTTGCAGTGGCTGGAGGCCCTGACATGCCTCTCTCTTCCCCCCACCACCCCGCCCCTCTTTCTCTCTCTCAAATAAATAACTAGAATATTTTTTTTAAAAGCCTTGTTAAAAAAATAAATAAATAAATAGCCAACAAAATATTTTAGTTAGATAAATAAGCCTGTGGTAAATTTAAAAATGTTTTCCTCATATACATGTACACACACATACACACACACACACACACACACACACATATATTAAATGCTTGGTATCATGTCTTTAATAAAAAGGGGATGATTTATAAATAACTCCAAAGAATCCAAAATATATTTCCAAAATAGTCCCAATAATTTACATTTGCTCTTGTGCCAGATCCAATTCAACATGGTAATTAAAACACAAGTGGGAACACGCCGGGCAAGCCTAAAATAGGGGCTCCTTTGGACAGCATTTGACCTCTGCAGATTAACTTCACACACACTTGACATGGAGAGCCGGGCCTCGCTATGGTACAATTCCGAAGCGCGAGCCATTTGGGAGAGCCAATACTCATGCTGGAAGACACTTTGCCTCCCATGGACACCCTAACATACATCCTGAAATACATAAGTTCCTCTAAGCTTGTATTTCACGGGCAGCTCAAGTTTTCAAGGGTATTTGACTTTATGTGACATTCGTTTACTGATACCTTCTAAAACAAACTCCAGTTGAAAACTCAATTTTAAGCTTTTCATGACAGAACGCAAGGAAGAAAAAGAGAGTTGAACTGGCCATCCACCTGCCCTTTAACAAAAATGAATAAAACGTCAGGCACTCGAGGAGGCAGAGGTAGGAGGATCACCCTGAGTTCGAGGCCACCCTGAGAGTATATAGGAAATTCCAGGTCAGCCTGGGCTACAGCAAGACCCTACCTCGAAAAACCAAAAACAAAAAAGAATAAAATGTACCTAAGAAAGGAGAGACAGCTTTCAAGGTGAGGAAACACTGTGAACACGTGAACACGGGCTGCAGAGCCCTGGGCAGAGCTTCTCAAACCAATGAGCAGAACAGCTGTGCGCAGGCGCAAGGCAGACTCCGCCCACAGGAGTGAAGTGACTCCTGAGAGTTAGCAAGCTCCCAGTGGGACCCAGGCCGCCGTCTGGAAGCCTCACTTTGATGGCAAAGCCTCTAAGGGGTCATAAAGAGATCCACTGGAAAAGACAAAGTTTGCAGTGGCTTGAGGGCAGTCGATTTGACAGGGACGCTTGCACATCCGTGTCCCTTGCTGTACTCTTTGCAATAGCTAAGTTAGGGAAGTTAGGAAACCGGTCTAGATGTCCATCGGTGGATAAATGGATAAAGAAAATGTGGCGCATATGCAAAATGGAATTTTGTTCAGCCATAAAGAAGAATCAAATCATGATATTGTCAAGAAAAAAAAAATGGATGGATCTGGAGATCATTATGTTACGAGAAATAACCCACACTGAAACAAATATCACATTTTGGTCTGGAGAGATGGCTTAGCGGTCAAGCGCTTGCCTATGAAGCCCAAGAACCCCGGTTCAAGGCTCGATTCCCCAGGACCCACGTTAGCCAGATGCACAAGGGGGCACACGCATCTGGAGTTTGTTTGCAGTGGCTGGAGGCCCTGGCGTGCCCTTTCTCTCTCTCTCTCTCTCTCTCTCTCTCTCTCTCTCTCTCTCTCTCTCTCTGGCTCATTCTCTCTCTGTCTGTCCCTCTCAAATAAATAAATAAAACAGAAAAATAATTTAAAAAACTATATCACATTTTTGCACTCCTGTGCTGAATCTGAATTTAGGGGTGTTTGTGTGTGTGCGTGTGTGACACAAAAGTACAAAAGGTACTATGAGAGGAGGGGAAGAGATGTAAAGAGGAGGAAAAAGGATGCTAATGGGCTAATGGGGTTGCGGGTCTGTGGAGATTGCTCAGTAGTTAACGGTGCTTGTTTAAAAAGCCTGGTGGCCCAAGTTGGATTCCCCAGCACCCATGTAATACCAGACACAAAAGTGGCACATGTATCTGGTGTTTATTTTCAGTAGCAAGAGACCCTGGCTCAACCACACACACACACACACACACACACACACACACACACGTGAAAATAAAAACAAATTTTAAAACCGCATGTGGTGGCACACACCTTTAATCCCAACACTTGCAAGGCAGAGGTAGAAGGATTGTCATGAGTTCAAGGCCACCCTGAGACTACATAATAAATTTCAGGTCAGCCTGGGCTAGAGTGAGACCCTACCTTGAAAAACCAAAAAAAAAAAAAAAAATATATATATATATATATATATATATATATATATATACACACACACACACACACACACACACACACACACACATACACATTAAAAGAGGTTAATGGAATTCATGTGGCATGAAAGTAGAAAGGGGATCTAACTGGACAGAGGAAGTGGACCAATAAGAAGGGTTAGGAGACGTGTAGGGAAGAAGGGAAAGGGTTGTATAAGAAGAAAACCTGGGCTGGAGAGATGGCTTGGTGGTTAGCATGCTTACCTGCGAAGCCTAAGGACCCAGGTTCCCTTCTCCAGTGCCCACGTATGAGATACACAAGGTGGCGCATGTATCTGGAGTTAGTTTGCAGTGGCCTGAGGCCCTGCCGCACCCATAGGCTCCCCCCACCATCTCTCTTGCTCACTCACTCTCAAATAAATAAATAAAATTAAAATATTGTAAAATATATATATAAAGAGGGCTGGAGAGATGGCTTAGCGGTTAAGAGCTTGCCTGTGAAGCCTAAGAACCCCGGTTCGAGGCTCGATTCCCCAGGACCCACGTTAGGCAGATGCAGAAGGGGGCGCACGCGTCTGGAGTTCGTTTGCAGGGGCTGGAGGCCCCAGTGCGCCCTTTCTTTCTCTCTCTTTCTCTCTGTCTGTTGCTCTCGAATAAGTTAATCAAAATTAACAAAAAAATAAATAAAATAAAGAACAAAACCCATTACTTTGGATACTAAATTTAACACATTTCTCTGCAGGCTATCTTAAAATTTCATTGTGGAAAAGGGGCAGGACCGTTTGTTGAGGTCCAGTGGAAAAGATCCTGGAAGGCAGACTTGGACTTGGGAGATGTTAAAGATGGTCGGGCAGCAGAGGAACACTAAGTGTTAGCAGGGAAGTGTTAGCAATATTGTTTGGCAGAACCAGGAGGGGACTACACTCAGGGAAGAGCCCTCAAGTGTTAATTAATGTAGGAGGTTGGAAGAATTTGACTCACAAGGAGAAAAAAAATCCAGCACAGAGGGCAAATGTTTAGGCAGGTGAGAACAATCAACGCATCCCACTTAATGAGATTTCATTGTGACTCCGTTCAGCAGCCCTAAAAGAGGTGGTAATCTATGTCTTAATAAACTCTCTGAATGGGCAATTGTAATTTCTCTCCTAAATTTGAAGAGACGTTGCATTTACATTAGAAACATTGGATTGCTATTCCAGTGAGCCCTTCAAAGAAACACCAGGACAGGCAAATATTTATACACCAGTATAGTATTAAGATCTGAAATCTCTCCTAAGAAAAAAACAAGGTTTACAAAATTAACCACAATGACAGAGAAAATGCAGATCCAAAATCCATGGGGTTTTTTGCTTTGTTGTTTGTTTGTTTGTTTTTAAGTCCTGTGTTCTATATGGCTAGAACAACGCAGGGAAGAAGAAAAAGTTTAGGAGTGAAAGGCAGACTTTTGTCAAGATTTTGCTACCAATTGCCTGTCCAAAACTGCTTTTTTCAAAAGTGAATGGGTGCTCCTCCGAGCAGCATCGTTTGGGCCCAGCTCTGGATAAAGATCAACATCCAGGCTTCCGGGGAATGAAATCACAAGAGCGACTCACAAAGTTCACAGGAGCTGAAAAGACCCTGGTGCCAATTAAAAGCCATATACAAGCCCATCCCAGCGAGCAGGGAAGCTGTTGAATAACTGAGTAATCTCCAGCCATTCCGGAGGAGAATAAACAGATGATGGCCTCGTCCCGTGGAGACCGGATGGAGCCGTGTGCAGCAGAATGCCCCTCTATTCTCTTCCTTCTTTGATTAATTATCCAGCTGTGCGACCGTCATTAACAAGGATATCTCTGAATCGTGTGGCTCCAACAGTAACCAAATCTGGCTGTTCCTTTCATTTTTTTTTTTTTTTTTTCTTTTTCCACTGGGGGAAGCACCTTGCTGTTTGGAAGAGAGAGCGTCCTGGCATGTCATTTCAAACAAGCAAATGCTCCATTCGGCACAGATGACAATGGGTCAATCTTTAGACGGGTTTCCACAGTCCTGCTGACAGCTACTCCTGGTAGATGAGAAGAAATATGCCAGTTTGGAACCTGACCTTCCTCTGGAAAAGGGTGGGCAACACCAGGCTTGAAACGGGAATACCTGTCAGTTTCTTAATCCCGTCTGCTAGTTTATCTGTTTGTTTTCTTGTGCCAGAAATCACTGCCCCAAGTAATCGTTCCCCAAAACCCCTCAATGTGGTATTTCTCTAAGGATTATTTAAATGTTTAAAATATCCAGGACTAAGCCAAAAGAAATCATTTGAAATTACAGAATTCTTCCAACCAACTATGGGAGGAAAGAAAGATGTTGAGTGGCCGGGTGTGGTGGCGCACGCCTTTAATCCCAGCACTCTGGAGGCAGCAGCAGGAGGATCGCCATGAGTTCGAGGCCACCCTGAGACTACATAGTGAATCCCAAGTCAGCCTGGACTAGAGTAAAACGCTACCTCGAAAAAACAAACAAATAAATAAGATGTTGAGTGGAAAGTTCCTGAAATAATATAGCCTCTTCCACCAGCTCAGTAGCCATGATGAAGGTGAGTCTATGATCTTGAGTGAGTAATTTCATTAACTTATCAAATCTGAATGTGTTTTCCCTACTTCTGGGGAGAAGCGCGACCTTTGGAAAGAGTGCCTGTCCACCAATATCCTAACGTTTCCCCGCATTTTCCAGTCCTTTTGCAGTTAACCAGGACCTGTGTGTGTCTAGTTACAGCCAGAGAGATGTGAACAGCGGCTTGAATCACTTCAGGCCAGACGTCATAACACTGTTGTGTCATTCTTTCTATTGTTCCAGACTCTGCCACTATGGGTCATTTGGCCTGAGTCCCTGGATGGAACCAAGACCCCTTGTCAGTTATCTTGTTAATTTAACAGAGGCAAAAAAAAAAAAAAAAAAACTAGCCCATGGTTTCACCAAGCCTCCTTTTTCACCTCTACCAGAAAAATTTTTTATCTTTAAAAGCCAATCCTAAATGTCGCTTCCCCCTGGAGCTTTCACGGAGATGAATTCACACAGAACTTTGAACCTCCTATTACGTTAAGTCCATAAACATATTTCAGGTTCTGTGGTCAAACGTCCCAATATTCAAATCTCAGCTGGGATACACACGAGCTCTTTAGGCTCTGGCAAAAGCATTGAACCTCAGTTTTCCCACCTATGTAATGGAGTTAACAAGAAGCGCCATGAGACTTAAACGAGATAACATGGAAAAACTCTTGGCACGGGGTCTGACATTTAGTGAAGAACCATGTTATTATGTTTGTGAATCCGTCCTATCATTTTACAAGATTTTATGGGCCTCACAGACAGTGATGGCATGCTCAATTTCCTGTCTTCTAAAATATCTGGAAATGAGGCCTCACACCTAACAGGTATGCAATAAATATTTGAGAAAGGAATATACCAAGAGACGGTGATGGAGAGATGGCTCAGACATTAAGAGCACTTTCTGTGCAAGCATTATGGCCTGAGGGGGCCCGAGACTGATGAACCCGTTCCCTTGAATCCCCACAAAGAGCTTGCTGTGGCCCTGCACAGCTATAACCCCAGTCTGGTACTGAGCATGGATCAGAGAATTTCTGGGGCTCATTAAAATGCCAAGAAGCCTGGAGACTAAAGAAACACAGTCTCAGCAGGGCGTGGTGGCTCACGCCTTTAATCCCAGCAATTCCAGCACTCAGGAAGGCAGAGGTAGGAGGATCGCTGTGAGTTCGAGGCCACCCTGAGACTACATAGTGAATTCCAGGTCAGCCTGGGCTAAAGTGAAACCCTACCTCAAACAAACCAAAAAAGAAAAAGAGAAAGAAAGAAAAGAAAAAGAAAAAAGAAACACAGTCTCAAAGAAACAAGCACACGTGTGATGGAATGGGGACACCAGACATTCTTCTCCAGCCTCCATGCACACACGGAGAACATGCCTGCACACACGCATGTATATACCATACACAGCACACACCACATCACACCTACTACACACAGCCTGAGAGAGAAAGGACATAATAAATCAAAAAAGAGAAAAATAAAAGTTCTGAGTAGAAAGGGAAGGAAAGAAAGAACAGAAAACACAAGAGAAAAGGTTTAGCAATGGGCAATTCTAACAAAATGACTTAAGAAACATTGCTAGATGACTGTATTTTCTGGGCTTGTTCACAAAATTCTGTCATCTTTAGGCAACCAGATTTTACACCGGTTTAATAAATATATACATATTAAAATTTTAAAAATACAAACACCATTAGGAATCACTGATACTCTTGATTCTTCTGAATCCCTAGATAAAACCAAAACAGATTCAATGTTGCTGAGAAAAGTAAAAATAACCATGTGACCTTTAAGGTAGAAGCCAGATGTTGTTATGTTTGGAAATGTTTTTTTTTTTAAGTATGTATAAAAGGGCTGCCTATTTTGGAATATACACTTCCACCTTCCAGAAACTTCCTTCAAAAACTGGTCCTCACAAAAGCCGGCTTTGGGTTCCTCGACATATTTGTGCAACAGCGACATCATGTGGCCACAGTGGGAGCTTACTACTCTCTCCCAGCAGTTTCCACAAAGCCAGAAGTATGTGGCTATATTGAGTGATGCTTCCTTTTAAAATAAATTCATTCAAAAAAAACAAATAAACAAAAAAAAAAAACACTCCAAGCATGGATGCTTCCCTCAGGACAGGTAGAACGTTCTGTCTCTACTCACAAAGTTACCTCAGGGATCCTACAACACCACTGAACTCTTATCAAACAGGACCCGTCCTGTTCCCAGACTAACCCAGTCACACAGGAACCAACATTGTGTCTAGCTAAACACCTTTCAGACGTCAATGGGGATGAATTCTCTCTGTAAGCCTGATTCAGAAGTGATGGCAAACCATGCGTGCGTGGTCTTTTCCCGCTCCTGCCCATAGGCAGCCTCCCAGAGTAACTCAAGTCCCGTGTAATACCTCACATAGAATTGTCACAAATGTGATTAACTGAGAGAGAGAGGGATAATGGACATGCCAGGGCCTCTAGTCACTGCAAATGAACTCCAGATGTATGCACCGCCTTGTGCATCTGGCTTACCTGGGTGCTGGGAAGTCAAACCTAGGTCCTTTGGCTTGGTGGGCAAGTGCCTTAACTGCTAAGCCATCTTTCCAGCCCTCACAATCCTTTCTGTAATAAAGCTTGACTTCTAGTTGGAGTTAAGCAGAAGGCACAAGGGATGAGAGGTGGGAGCGGGTGCCATGGAGAAAAGGGGCTCTTAAGAATGGGGTGCTATTTTTATGCTGGGTGCTGAGAGAAAGCAGATTCTTAGGAAAATAAAGGAGTTAGTTTGTCATGTAGTAAAAGGAGGAGAGCTCTAGAAAAGTCCATGTAGCTTAAGGGAAAGAGCTATGTGCCATGGCCACTGGAAAGAAGTGGACCTGACAAACTCTGGCTCTTGCTAGGAAGCTCTGCAGCCTCAAGCTACCTTCCTCCTCTAGGTTTTCCTTATTAAAGGTAGAATTTAGGTTAGATCATTGCTAAGGCCCTACCTATTTTGAAATCTCTATGGAAATTCAAAGGTTGTAACATTTGATGTGTGTGTGTGTGTGTGTGTGTGTGTGTGTGTGTGTGAGAGAGAGAGAGAGAGAGAGAGAGAGAGAGAGAGAGAGAGAGATTACTTTCCCAAAGCAATCCCAAGCATTTGGGGTTCTTTAAAAAGAGTGATTATACACACAGGGGGGAAAAGCTCTATTTTATCTGGAGTCTATGGGATTAGAGATTGGTTCGTCTCCCTAGATGGGTTTCTAATAATTGCTAAAGGATCCGCTAGAACAAACCAGCAATTGGTAAGTGCATGACATTTCTTTTCCAAGAAGAACGCATCCACCTCGATGGTTTTAATTGTATTAATAAGGTTTACATCTCAGGATCCTTGGCAATACAATGACAAAGCATGCACATGACAAATGCAATGACAGGGACAGTACAGAAGCAGATGGAATGCTCTCTGTGTTTACAATGGTGTCTTGGTCATATGTTCTTCCAGCTTTCACCTCCATTCCCACGCGTGGAGCCAACTCCGGAAGACAGAGGGACGCACACGTTAGATCAACATCAGTGCGCTCATCATGAAGGAACCAGTAAACACCCATTTTCCCAAAAATAGATTCTGCACTAGACCACCGCTCTGCATTAAATATCGCCAGTAGAGAGTCATTGTATGAGCTAAATTGTTGCTTCTAGAAAGTTCCTGTTAAAATGCCAAGACGCCTCCCAGGAGGTAACCATTTCACTTTTTGTCCCCTAAGACAAGAACTTTTTTTTTCTTTTTCTGTGTAGCCCAGGCTTACCTGGAGCTCAAAATCTTCCTCCCTCTACTTCCCAAGCACTGGGATAAGAGACATGTGCCACACCTGGCTCAATATTCCACCTGTAGTTTCCAGGAGTACCTTAGGAAGAGTAACCAAGAGAAGCACGAGGATCAAGCCAAGGAGAAAATCTTGACTGGACAGTCAAGGTCATGAAACAATGCAAGAGGACAATTAAGGTAGATACCATCAAAAGAGCTGGGGGCTGGAGAGATGGCTTAGCGGTTAAGCGCTTGCCTGTGAAGCCTAAGGACCCTGGTTCGAGGCTTGATTCCCCAGGACCCACGTTAGCCAGATGCACAAGAGGGTGCACACGTCTAGAGTTCATTTGCAGTGGCTGGAGGCCCTGGCGCGCCCATTCTCTCTCTCTGCCTCTTTCTCTCTCTGTCTGTCACTCTCAAATAAATAAATTTTTTTTTTAATTAAAGCTGAGCTGGGTGTGCCAGGCTCTGTCACTACACTCTGCTTCCCGGGCACTGTGCACCACATCAGTGCCATGTTTCACAGATGAGGAAATGGAAATGTAACTAAAATCACCGGGTTTGGGGTCTCATCCCACATCCACAGATGCCCCATTGCATCCAGTCACTTATCTATGAGAAGGAAAGGAAGGGCAGAGAAGGGGTGATGAGAACAGGAAAAGCAGCCAATTGCCATTCTCTCCTGGGTTAGCCCTGCCCCCTGCCTCAAGCTAGAGCTGTGGAGAACTCTGGGCTGGTGCGTGGAACAAGATGACTTGGGTAACACGTCAGGAAACAGTGCTGCAGAGGGCTGTTCATCTCTAACGAGAAGCTGACCAGGGTGGTAAATAAATGATGGGGTCAAGAAGCGACCCCGTCACCTCTGGACTGCAAAACCTTGACCAAGAGCTGGAGGGATGGCTTAGTGGTTGAGGCATTTGCCTGCAAAGCCAAAGGAACCAGGTTCGATTCCCCAGGACCCATGTCAGCCAGATGCACAAGGGGGCGCACGCATCTGGAGTTTGTCTGCAGTGGCTGGAGGCTCTGGCGCACCCATTCTCTCTCTCACTCTCTCTTTCTCTGTCAAATAAATAAATAAATAAAAATAAAAATACTTTGTAAAATCTTAAAAAAAAAGCCTTGGCCAAGTCAGTAACCTCTCAAAAGATCTTCCTCGTCTATGAAAGAGGGATTAAAAATACCTACCTAGGAGGGTTTTTGTGAAATGGAAATTATTTTAAGCCTATATCAGTATGCGGCCCCCAGCACATATATTCATGCCTGTGGCCCCATCCTTTTTCCAGAGCAGTGAAGGAGAGAAAGCTGAGCTCATTATACCCAACCTGCTTCCACTCCACTGGCCTATGATCTGAGCTTACTCCACCTCCAGGGTCCACGGGGACACAGCGGCTATTGGCCACCTCGGTTCCCAGAAACTGGGTTGCACAGATGGGTACAGTTCATTCAATTATCCAACCACACCCACATGAAAGGGCATTGATATCACCCCAGAGGGTTCACGGGAATACATCCTGGCATGATCTGGGTTAAAGTCTTAAGGTCTTTCGTGGGTTTACTCTAGATTGAGGATGAAGATGGGAGGGAAGGTGGGATAGCCAAGAATCTAGGAAGACAGCCAGCTTTCAAAGGTTAAAGCCAAGAAGAGACAGAACTGGCTGGTAAGCAGAACAACAGAGACAAGGTCCCCATTTCTTATGTCACTGAGAAAGGGGTCACATATGCTTTAATGTAGCCAGGTACGGTGGCACACACCTTGAATCCCAGCACTCATGTGGCAGAAGTAGGAGGAACATCCTGAGTTCAAAGCCACTCTGAGACTGACTACACAGTGAATTTCAAGTCAACCTCGGCTAGAGTGAGACCAAATGGGGGGACAGGGAGGAATGCTTAATGTGGAGAAGAAAACAGGCTAGAACGTAGCTCTGGCCCTCCCACATACTTTTCCTTCAGGTCTATCTGACTGCCTACTATGTTGTCTGCACACACAAAAATATTTGATTTATGGGATGGAGGGATGGCTTAGTGGTTAAGGCGTTTGTCTGCAAAGTCAAAGGACCCAGGTTCAATTCCCCAGGGCCCATGTTAGCCAGATGCACAAGTGGGTACACACGTCTGGAGTTCATCTGCAGTGGCTGAAGGCTCTGGAGTGCCCATTCTCTCTCTCTTTCCCTCTTTCTCTGTCAAATAAATTAATTAATAATAAAATATTTTTAAATATTTGATTTATGAATTAATGAATTATAAATAAATGAAGATCAAATGGATGGGTGGGTTGATCTTTATATAATTGCACTCCCATCGACTTTGAAATAGACTTTTTTCATTTTTCTTTTCTTTTTTTTTAATTTTAGAGAGAGAGAGACAGAAAGGGAGAGAATTGGCATGCCAGGGCCTCAGCTACTGCAATTGAACAGCAGACGCTTGCACCACCTAGTGGGCATGTGCAACCTTGCACTTGCCTCACTTTTATGCATCTGGCTTACATGGGATCTGGAGAGTCAAACATGGATCCTTAGGCTTCTCGGGCAAGTGCCTTAACCACTAAGCCATAGCCCTTAAGTAGACTTTTTCTTAATGAAGTTATAGGTACTAACAATGTGATTTGTGCCAATGTTATGACTTTGCTGATATATGTTATGACTTTGCTGATATATGGTCCACAAGCCTGGTAGTTCAGCCAGGTAACATAATCATGTCAAAATAAGAAAAATGTAGGGCTAGTGAGATGGCTCAGCAGCTAAGAGCACTTCCTGTTCATTCCCCACTCAGCCCGCAGGTCCCATCCCCAGGACCCACGCGCATACCTGGGTGTGACTGTGTGCTTCCCTAGTCCCATTCCCATGGGAGAGCAGAGACTTGAGAATAGCTTGAAGAAAAAGTCCGCCAGCTTTGCGATGAGTAAGAAACCCTGTCTCAAGTAAGAACAATGGGGCCGGGCACGTGACATTCTTCTCGGGCCGCTGGAGGCCAACACAGATGAGTGCCCACCACATGGGCACAGACACAGGCATATACCAAACACACGCATACATGCCATATCATGCATGCATGCACACACACAAATATAATCAACTACTAGCTAATTAATTTATTATCAGAAAAGAGAGAGACATATAGTCCCCTGTTGTGAATACAATATCCCTGAAAGACAAGAGCATTTATTTCTTGAAGTTAGGAATAGATGCATGGGCTCTTTAAATTGTCCACAATTATAATTTACATATGCTAATGTAAATACTCCCCCCCAACACACGCACACAGAAAAAGGCATTGGTAAAATAATTTTAAGGGAAAGCAAGGCAACGTGAGGGTTAACAGCTTTCTGCAGCTTCTGCAGAAAGGAGGAAATCTTTGACCGAAGGCCTCATGCCTTCACTGCGGTGGGCAGATCCTTCCACGGGCAGAAGCACCGCGTGGTGCCCAGACGAACAACTACACAATGAAAGAAAGAGATCCTGTGATCTTTACATCCTTGGCTAGTCTTGAATTCCCCACAGCTGTTCCGGGACAAAGGGACATTCTGGAACTGGACTCTTCTCCCTCGGGATTGATCTGCGCGTCCTTTATTCCCCGAGAGTGGCCGGTCTTTGGCGCCGGTGATGAAAGCCAGTTCACAGGCCGCGGTGGACACAAAGGCTTTTGTGATTTCCCAGGGTGTGCGGGAGCAGGCACTGGGCACTCCCTCCCGGCAGCCCCCCTCAGATCTTGGCAACGCCATGGAGCCAGCTCCTCCCCCACTGACCCCAGCAGGGCCCCCCAACAAGCCACTTCAAGGAGATTACGTCGTTTCTATTTTGTGGCTTTTTCTCGGTTTCCACAAGGTGGTTGTCCAGACATAACACATACTGGCAGCTCATCTTAATAAGAGGCAGAATGGAAGGAGGCCAAGCGATGCCCCACCTGAAGGAATGGAAGGGATTCACAGCAGTTGTCCACAGAAGGCCCAGGCCTCCTTCAGCCAGATGTCCTGTCAAAGAATACAGACCTAGGGACATCCTGAGGCGAGGAGGACCAAGTAAATGCAAATTCCTGCCGCCAAGGAAACACCTTTTCTCCTCTAAGCATCTCGACCCATGCTTTGTGGGCTACAGTATTGTAACGGATATTTTTTTAATTTTTTTTTTGTTTGTTAATTTTTATTTATCTATTTGAGAATGACAGAGAGAGAGAGAAAGAGGCAGAGAGAGAGAATGGGTGCGCCAGGGCCTCCAGCCACTGCAAACGAACTCCAGGCATGTGCACCCCCTTGCGCATGTGGCTAACGTGGGTCCTGGGGAATCAAGCCTAGAACTGGGGTCCTTAGGCTTCACAGGCAAGCACTTAACCACTAAGCCATCTCTACAGCCCAATTTTTTTTTAAAGAATGAAATGGGTTAAGGAGATAGCTAACTCGGTAAAGTATTTTCCCCTACAAGCAGGAAAACCTGGGTTCGGATCTCTAGCACCCACTCCGGAGGCTGGCAGATGGTATGCACCTGTAATCTCAGTGCTGGGCTTGTGGGCTCGCTCAGCTTGCCTAATAGGTGGGTCCTAGGTTCAGTGTGAGATCCCCCCACACACACCTCAATACGTATAGTGGAGAGAGACTGAAAAGACACCTGATGCCAACCTCTGGCCTCCACATGCACACCCACTTCTTTCTCGCATAGGTGAAAATGTATATGCACACGCACACACCACACACACACACACACACACACACCAGGGATAAAATTGACCTCACTTTTAAATTGAGATGATTGAACTCTCCCAAGCCCATTTCTTGCTCCCCGCCTCTGTCTAAATGGGAAGTGTCCATTCACTAGGACTGCCGTAATCAAGTACCCCAGGGCATCTCCCAGTTGCAGCTACCACACAGCATTGAGGTGTCGGCAAGGTGGATGGATGCCTTGTCTGTGCTCAGAGGGAAGCCCCTTCTTGGGGCTTGTGCACAGCGCTCATCCCCTTTGTCTCTAGGCAAGCTTGTATTTCCTCTTCTTTCAAGGGTACCAGCGGCAATGAATACGTCTTAGCCAATTTTCATTTTGTCTACGTACAACTGTAAAGATCTTATGTCCAGAAAAGATCTAAAGTACAAAGGGTTCGAATGCCAGCATATGCACGCAGGAGGAGGGGGCCGAGCCCAGAGGGTGTG